>NC_073232.2:69905000-70530000 GCF_029281585.2 Gorilla gorilla gorilla
ATAGGATGGAAGATGATCGTAGTTGTTTGAGGGTTGCCATAACAAATTGCCATACGGAAGGTGGCTTAAACAACAGAAATTTATTTTCTCATAGTCTGGAGGCTGGAAGTCCAAGATCAAGGTGGCAGCAGGGCTGGTTTCTCCTTGGCTTGTAGATGGCCATCTTCTCCTTCTGTGTTCACATTGTCTTTTATCTGTGTGTGTCTGTGTCACAAACTCCTCTTATTACAAGGACACCAGTCCTATTGGATTAGAGTCCACTAGGATTAGAGTCACCTCCTGAGTAGCTGGGACTACTGTTGACCTCATGTAAACTTAATTACATCTTTAAAGTCCCTATTCCAAATAGTTATATTCTGAGGAAGAAGGAGTTTAGGACATCAACATCTAAATTTTCACAGAAGGGAGGGGAGGGGAATACACAGTTTAGCCCATGATAGTTGTGTATCAGGGAGGTCAACCTAAAGGCAAAAAGGCCAGGTGGGACGTTATTCTTCAAGAATTCTAGCTGAGAAATGAAGAGAATCTAAACTAAAGCATTGTCAATAAAAATGAAAATGAGTTGTGATTGAGAGGAGGAAGAATTTGATACAAGACTATGTGACTGAATGTGGAGGGGCATGAGAGGAAGGAGGCTAGCATGGCTCCCAGATTTCCCTGCTCCAGGAGGAGAAACTGAGTTGAAGGAGATGTGAGGTGTGTGATATCCCTATTGAGTATTCAGCACTTTGTTAGCCAGACACCCCAGGGCTGGTCAGCTGTCCTACTTTCTTCACTCTTTCACAGTGACTCCTCATAATGTGGACTGTGTCACATACAACTGAGCATGCAGCCTCTCCACTTGAAATGTGTCTTAAGACACTTATCACCATCTGAACTTTCACGTGAAGTGTGACTTAAGACACTTATTACCATCTTATTTTGACAGTGAATTCTAAACTCTTATTTTTTCCTGATAATAAAAAATTAAATCTTTTAAATAAAATGTTAAATCCTTTAGGACAGGGACTATTGTTTATTCATTTTGCCCAAATGTGCAATATTTACTGCCTGGCTACATACATCTAGTATATAGTAGGTTGTGCTTTGCAAATTCTAGTTCAGGGAATGATTTGTCAGTAGAGTTGTTATGATCAATTACTTGTTTGTTGCATATTTTAATCAAAGATTGATAATTAAAACCTGTTTGATTTTCTTGCAGCATGAGAAGACTTTGGGACATTCCATGAGTCATTCAAGCAACATTTCTAAGGTAGAGTGCCACTGAAAAATGTTATTTATTACCTTGAGTCTTTTCTGTTCTTATGCCTTACATGTGTTTATACTCTTTTTTTTTTTGAAAAGACATTAGAGTTCTTGATACATTTCTGTAATCTGTTCTGGGACCATAAGAGGTATGTGGCAGTTACGTTTTTCTGCTAAGGCAATTTTGAGTGTGTGTTGAGGGAAGTGACTTCTGGGAGAAAATTCCATTTTTTCCAGAAAACCATATACTTTAAGGCAGAAGAAATCTCAGGCACAGGAGAGTCTGTTGCCACAATTAGGAATATATTTGACTGAAAGTAACAGAAAGCTAACTATGATGACTTACATAATTATGGATTTATATGATTCATTTGACAAGGTGTCTGGAGGCAGGTGATCCAGGGCAGAGTTGCTCACAGATTGTAGTGCACCCGATTCTGTGGCTGTTCGGGGTGCCACTGTGTAACCCGCACGGACCTAGGGGAACTGAACAAGGGGTGAAGGCGGGAATAAAAGACAAGAGACAAAAGAGTATATTTGGAAGAAGGAGGCATCTTGGCTCTAGTGGACAAGGGCCCTGAGCTTTACACAGCCCTCCATATTTATTAGGCAAAAGAGATAGTGAGAAGGCGGGTGGAAGAAGGGGTCAGCTGCTCAGTCTAGAGTAGGCTTGCAAGACTGCATTCCTCGAACAAAAGGTTCTAGATGTTGCAGTAGAGAACCTTGGCGCCAGGGAGTGATTGCCTCCAGCAAACCTTCTGTTGGCAGGAGCAGTCGGCCGGATCAGTCGTGAGTTTGCTCATATCCCGCATTCATGATGAACGGTTTGCTGTTTGATCATATAGTCTCCAGGGGAATGCTGAGTTGGTCACGTCCCATGGGTCTTCGGCTCCCTGCAACAGATGTTGCCAGGGACCCAGGTTCTTTCCTCTCTGTGCTATCTCCTACTTGACACATGGTCTCACGATGAGAGCTGGACCTTCAGGCATTGTGGTTGTGGCCTTGGCAGGAATTAGAGGAATGATCAAGGATTAACAGGTCTGTTAGCTGAGAGTCACCATTTTCAGCAGGAAGGCAAAAGTTGTCCCACAAGTCCCACCTGGCCGCCTGAAATCTGCTTACATCTCCCTGGCCAGAACTGGATCACAGGCCACCTCTAGCTGGAAGGCAGCTAGGGAAAGGAGGGCTTGGGAAGTGAATCAGCCATCCAACAGCATCTCCTCACCTGTGGTGTGGTCTTTTTAGCACACCAGGAGCACACTGGGTGCTAGGGTATGGCCTGGGAACCAGCAGAGTGTATCTGATGCAGTGAGCTTGCTTCCAGGCAGTGCTTCTCTCTCAGCCCAGACATTGACTCTGGCCAACCCCTTCGCCATACAGTTATGGCCATGAAAGTTCTTTGTAAGGGTGGACCTTTTCCCCATGTTTTTGGCATATGGCCAAACACAACACAGATTCAGCTGGGAGGATTTGAACAAGTGACAAAATCTATCTGCTGTCTCAGGCCTCCTAGATACTCTGAAATGAACAGTTTCATTATATGCCATTTTAATGTACTGACTACACATATGTTTTCATTCAGGTCACCTTATTTTTTTAAGACTAAAAGTAAACTCTGGCAAACCTTCTTAAGACATTCGTCTGTTCTTAGGCATATTTGTAATCTAATTATATTATTCTTCTGCTTAATTTTGCATTAAAAATAGGAATGCCTTTCACAAAATATTTTTTCCCATCCAACCTCCATTTCTTTTCTTTTGCTGTCCCTTCGGCCAGGAATGCTGCAGTGCTAGAACTATGCAGTGGTGAATTAAATGTGTTAAAAAACGCTCAGTAGCACATGTATGTCGCCTTGCCCTAGTAGCCAAGGGCAGTTCTGAAGGAGGACATCCTATGCTTTAAATATGTACCTGTTCATTCATGGATTTCAGTCACATTTTATTTAAAGGAAACTTCTTCCTGTAGTTAAAAAAAACTTTGCAAACCACCATCTTAAAAAGTCTAGAGGAAAGGCTATTGTCCTGGCTTGGGTTGTGGGTATTTTGAGCTTTGTAAGGGTTTTGGAATTAACATGGATGATGGTTTACTAGCCATGTGATTTTGAAAAAGGACATCTCTCTGAGCTTTAATTTAGTTATCAGTAAAAGTAGGGTAAGCCAGGCGTGGTGGCTCACACCTGTAATTGCAGCAATTTGGGAGGCCGAGACGGGCGGATCACCTGAGGTCAGGAGTTTGAGACCAGCCTGGCCAACATGATGAAACCCCTTCTCTACTAAAAATCCAAAAAAATAGCCAGGCGTGGTGGTGCACACCTGCAGTCCCAGCTGCTTGGGAGGCTGAGGCAGGAGAATCGCTTGAACCTGGGAGGCAGAGGTTGCAGTGAGCTAAGATCACACCATTGCACTCCAGCTTAGGCAACAAGAGCAAAACTCCCGTCTCAAAAAAAAAAAAAAAAAAAAAAAAAGTAGGGTAATAATACAATCTTCAGGGTTGTTCCAAGTCTTGGGATTAACATTTGCATGGAACCATGGGGCAGCTCACCCATTACACTGAGCCAACAAACCTGACTCTTGTCAAAGTTCGTTGAATCCTGGTGACCTTAGGTTGATTGG
The DNA here is from genome assembly GCF_029281585.2 of Gorilla gorilla gorilla. NCBI lineage: Eukaryota > Metazoa > Chordata > Mammalia > Primates > Hominidae > Gorilla > Gorilla gorilla. The sequence goes on from NC_073232.2 coordinate 69,908,858, forward strand.
GCCAGGACAGTTCATTTAATGGTAGCTTTATTATTTATTGCTGAACAATGGAGAACCACACATTATTTTTTCCTTCTTGCATACATTTTTTTTTAGACAGAGTCTCTCTCCGTAGCCCAGGCTGGAGTGCCGTGGTGCAATCTTGGCTCACTGCAACCTCCGCCTCCTGGATTTAAGCAGTTCTCCTGCCTCAGCCTCCTGAGTAGCTGGGATTACAGGTGCGTGCCACCACGCCCAGCTAATTTTTGTATTTTTAGTAGAGACAGGGTTTCACTATGTTGATCAGGCTGGCCTCAAACTCCTGACCTCCTGATCCACCCGCCTTGGCCTCCCAAAGTGCTAGGATTACAGGCGTGAGCCACCGTGCCCGGCCCCTTCTTGAATACATTTTTACTGTGTGCTGTTTGTGACTGGACACTTAGTGTGTCCAGTGAGTTCCGGGATGCTTACTATGGTCATTGGAGTGTATCTGAGTGGAGTGAGCCTTTAGAACATTTGATTACTCACAGAACTTCCTGGTTAACCTGTCAACGTGAAATTCTGTTGCAAAGTGTACCCTTTTGTAACGAAGATAGTAAGCATGCTGTATAAGGTGGTTAGACATGAACCAGTTCAGTGGGACCAAGGAAGGGAGGGCAGGCCCCCTGTGGAAGATAACTGTTTTTGAGAAGACAGTTTTTTTATTGGAGTATTTATTAAATGAACCTGCTGTTTGAAGCCAGCTTTAGGCCGTGACATGTAAAATCGTATCTTCAGTATAGCAGACATACTCTTGAGATTAAAGGAGGCCACAATGTGGACATACTGTATGCTACCTGAAATCCCCGTTGTCTCTGTCAGGAGACTTTTTCTGCTGACTTTTAGACCCCAGCTGGGGTCAGCACATGAGCCAGTCACTGCACTCTGCTTTATGCTTCTGCAGTTCACCTCTTGCTGGCATAAATTTAGAGGTTGAAAAGAGGTAAAAAATAAACCTTTAATCATGCCTCCTAGTAGTCCATCTAGATTTTGTTACAAAGTGTCTCAGTGTGTATTGGAAGCATATTGACTTTAAAAACCAGGCTCCATTTTCAAAGAAGGAAGCAGGTAGGTTGGATGAGATGTTTATGAGGCTGCTAGGTCTGTGGTGGCTTGCCTCTCTTCAAAGTGGGCAGCTGGATTTGATCCCCTTAAGGAGTTAATAGAAGAAGCATATTGGGATATTTAAGCAATTACAATGGCAGAGTCTTCACCCAATACTTATTTTGTATTGATAGTACAATGTTAATGGATATCATTTGTTGAGCCTCTGTTACCAAGGGATTTCATGAAATTTGTCACCTCCAATTAACGTCCTAAGGGGTCCAAAGTCACCTTTTCCTTTTATTTTTCAAGATCGCACTTATCACTGCCTGGGTTTTCATGAATTTTTTTCCATTGCACCTTCACCCCACATGTTAACCTCCATGAGTGTAGAGCCGTGCTTTGTTTACCCCTAAATCTGCAGAGCCAGTGATGGGATGGAGCCCTGGAGGTTGTCAGTCATCGCGTCAGTACATGCTGAGTCAATGTTTGCATGCTGTTCTGCTAGACACTTGATACCCAGCCCATTGTTCATCCCTCTTCATCATCCCAGCCACTTCCCAGGCCCAGGCCTCCTAAACTCCTGCAGTAGCTTCTCAAGAATCTATCCCAAACCGTCTAGCACCCAGTAGCCAGTAAGTAGAATCCTAATGCTTCTCTTTTCAATTCTTCAGTGTTTCTGATTACACTACCTTGAGCTGTCACATCTAAGGTGACCTGGGCCTGGCCACTTGGAACCTGATCCTGTGCAATATCCCCTTGGTCATGATGATCTAGGTATGGTGACTACCTTGAGGATTTTCAAACAAGCCAAATTCCTATTTGCGCACCTTTGCAAATGCTGTTCTGTCCGAGAGGCCTCTCCCAATCTTACCCCTTTTTTGCATGAATGGCTAAAATTCCTAACTCATTTCTCTTTCAGTTCTTAGCTTCTTTAGAGGCACTTACCCTTGACACCCTCCCCTTAGTCTAAATTTTATCACCCATTTGGGTTTTGTTACTCTTTTTCTTCATAGCACCTATCACAGTTTGTAATGATAGCAGTGTGTAGAAAATCTTATATTTTTAGAAGCAGCAGAATGTCCCCCCTTGGAAAAAAATCTGTTTAATTGACTGGGTGCTTGGAGAAGTTTGAGGCAGTTTGAGTCCCACAGGTGACATGCTTTATACAAAGACGGGCACTGGAATGCAGCCCCCATGAAATCGCCATGCATCTTGCCTAGACCTTCACCTCACCGCAGGGTTCTTGACCATGTGGGCCCACGAGCCATCCTGGAGGATGTTCCCCAGATGCCCCATCCACACTCAGTCCTCACCCTATGTACTTCCCTTGCTGCTGTTTGCTTAATCATTTTCTAAAGAACAAACTCCAAGTTTTATATCATTGTGTAGTATCTGAAATCACATTTGATTGGTTTTCTTTTTTTAGTTTATTTGTACATATTTATGGGGTACCTCTGATATTTTGTTACATGCATAGACTATGTAATGATCAAGTCAGGGTATTTGGGGTGTCCCTCACTGTGAATATTTATCATGTCTATGTGTCAGAAACAATTTAAACCTCTCTTCTAGTTATTTTGAAGTATATAATATATTGTTAACTGTAGTCACCCTACTCTGTTGTTATTGAACATTAGAACTTATTGTGACTAACTGTGTTTTTGTACCCATTAACCAATCTCTCTTTATCCCCCACTCCTGCCTCCATGCACACCCTTCCCAGCCTCTAGTACCTATAATTCTACTTTCTACCTCCATGAGATCAAATTTTTTTAGCTCCCACATGTGAGTGAGAACATGTAATATTTGTCTTTCTGTGTCTGGCTTATTTCACTTAACATAATGACCTCCATCCATGTTGCTGCAGATGACATGATTTCATTCTTTTTGTATGGCTGAATAGTATTTCATTGTGTGTATGTGTCACGAATTCTTTACCTGTTTGTCCATTGATGTGGACACTTAGGCTGATTCCATATCTTTTGCGAACAGTGCTACAATAAACATGGGAGTACAGATATCTCTTTGATAATACTAATTTGTTTTCCTCTGGGGAAATACTCTGTAGTGAGATTGCTGGATTATATAGTAGTTCTATTTTTAGTTTTTTGAGGAATTCCCATACTGTTTTTCATACTGGTTGTACTAATTTGCATTCCCACGAACAATACATAAGAGTTCCCTTTTCTCTGCATCCTCACCAACATCTGTTATTCCCTGATGATTAGGGATGCTGAGCAGTTTTTCATGCAACTGTCAGTCATTTACGTCTTTTTTTGAGAAATGTCTAGTCATGTCCTTTGCCCACTTTTTAATGGGATTGTTTGTGTTTTTAATGTTGTTTGAGTTTCTTACATATTTTGTATGTTAGTTCCTTGTTCGATGGGTAGTTTTCACATGTTTTCTGTCATTCAACAGTTGTGTCTTCACTCTGTTGATTGTTTCCTATGCCGTGCAGAAGCTTTTCAGTTTAATATAGTCCCTTTTGTCAGTTTTTGGTTTTGTTGCCTATGCTTTGGGGTCTTAGCCATAAAATCATTGCCTAGATCAATGTCTTGAAGTGTAATCCCTGTGTTTTCTTCTAATAGTTATATAGTTTCAGGTCTTATGTTTGAGTGTTTAGTCCATCTTGAGTTGATTTTTGTATGCGATGAGAGAGAGGGCTTCAGTTTCATTCATCTGCATATGGATCTCTCATTTTCCCAGCACCATTTATTGAGAGGGTATCCTTTCCCTAACGCATGTTTTTGGTACCTTTGTTGAAAATCAGTTCGCAGTAAATATGTGGATTTATTTCTGTGTTGTTGATTTTGTTCTATTGTTCTGTGTATCTGGGTTTGTTTTGTTGTTGTTGTTTGTTTGTTTTCTGAGATAGAGTCTTGCTCTGTCGCCCAGGCTGGAGTGCAGTGGCACTATCTAGGCTCACTGCAACCTCTGCCTCCTGGGTTCAAGCAATTCTCCCTGCCTCAGCCCCCTGATTAGCTGAGGTTACAGGTGCATACCACCAAACCTGGCTAATTTTTGTATTTTTAGTAGTGATGGGGTTTCACCAAGTTGGCCAGGCTGGTCTTGAACTCCTGATGTCAAGTGATCCACCTGCCTTGGCCTCCCAAAGTGCTGGGATTACAGGTGTGAGCCACCACTCCTGGCCTGTATCTGTTTTTATAACAACACCATGCTTATTTTGGTTTCTGTAGCCTTGTGCAATATCCTTTGAAGTCAGGCAGAGTGATCCCTGCAGCTTTGTTTGTTTTTATTAGGATTGTTTTGGCTATTTGTGCTCTTTTTTGGTTCCATATGGTTTTAGGATTGTTTTTTTCTGTTTCTGTGTAAAATGACATTGACATTTTGATAGCGATTGCATTGAATCTGTAGATTGCTTTGGGTAGTATGGTCGTTTTAATGACACTAATTCTTTTGATCCGTGGACGTGGGATGTCTTTCAATTTGTTCGTGTCCTCTTCAGCTTCTTTTATCAGTGTTTTGTAGTTTTCCTTGCAACGTCTTTCACCTCTTTGATTAAATTTATTTCTAGGTATTTTATTTTGTATAGCTATTTTAAATGGGATTGCCTTTTTGATTTCTTTCTCCGCTAGTTCATTATTGGTGTGTAGAAACACTATCGACTTTTGTATGTTTATTTTTGTATCCTATAACTTTTCCAAATTTATCAGATCTAAGTTTTCTAATAGAGCCTTTAGGTTTTTCTAGGCATAAAATCATATCATCTGCAAAAAGGGACAAATTAATTTACTTTTTCCAATTTGAATGCCTTTTATTTCTTTCTCTTGCCTGATTGCTCTAACTAGGACTTCCAGTACTGTGTTGAACAGGAGTGGTGAAAGTGGGTGTATTAGTCTGTTTTCATGCTGCTGATAAACACATACCTGAGACTGGGTAATTTTTAAAGAAAAAGAGGTTTAATGAACTCACAGTTCCATGTGGCTGGGGAGGCCTCACAATGATGGCAGAAGGTGAAAGGCATGTCTTACATGGCAGCAGACAAGGGAGAAATGAGAACCAAGTGAAAGAGGTTTCCCCTTATAAAACCATCAGATCTCATGAGACTTATTCACTACCACAAGAACAGTATGGGGGAAACTGTCCCTATGATTCAGTTATCCCCCACTGGGTCCCTCCCACGACACATGGGAATTATGGGAGCTACAATTCAAAATGAGATTTGGTGGGGACATAGCCAAACCATATCATTCCACCCTTGGCCCCTCCCAAATCTCATGTCCTCACATTTCAAAACCACCCATGCCTTCCCAACAGTCCCCCAAAATCTTAACTCATTTCAGCATTAACTCAAAATTCCACAGTCCAAAGTCTCATCTCAGACAAGGCAACTCCCTTCCACCTGTGAGCCTGTAAAATGAAAATCAAGTTAGTTAGTTTCTAGATACAATGGGGGCACAGGCACTGGATAAATACACTCATTCCAAATGGGAGAAACTGGCCAAAATGAAGGGGCTAAAGGCCCCATGTAAATCCACAATCCAATGGGTCAGTCCATTCTTAAAGCTCCAAAGTGATCTCCTTTGACTCCATGTCTCACATCCAGGTCATGCTAATGCAAGAGGTGGGCTCCCACGGCCTTTGGCAGCTCCACCCCTGTAGCTTTGCAGGGTATAGCCCACCTCCTGGCTGCTTTCACGAGCTGTCATTGAATGTCTGTAGCTTTTCCAGGTGCATGGTGCAAGCTGTTAGTAGATACAGCATTCTGGAGTTGGGAGGATGGTGGCCCTCTTCTCACAGCTCCACTAGGCAGTGCCCCAGTGGGGACTCTGTGTGGGGGCTTGCAACCCACATTTCCCTTTCACACTGCCCTAGCAGAGGTTCTCCATGAGGGCTCCATCCTTGCAGCATACCAGTGCCTGAACATCCAGGCATTTCTATACATTCTCTGAAATCTAGGCAGAGGTTCCCAAATCTCAATTCTTGACATTTGTGTACCCGCAGGCTCAACACCACATGGAAGCTGCCAAGGCTTGGGGCTTGCACCGTCTGAAGCCATGACCTGAACTATACCCTGGCTGCATGTAGCCTTTGGTTAGAGTGGCTGGGATGCAGGGCACGGAGTCTCTAGGCTGCACACAGCAAGGGGGCCCTGGGCACCAGCCCTTGAAACCATTTTTTTTTTCCTCCTAGTCCTCTGGGCCTATGATGGGAGGGGCTGCCAGCAAAGATCTCTGACATGCCCTTGAGACATTTTCCCCCATTGAGTTGGTGATTAACATTTGGCTCTTCGTTACTTACGCAAATTTCCACACCCAGCTTGAATTTCTCCTCAGAAAATGGGTTTTTCTTTTCAGTGGCATCAGGAGGCCACAAATTTTCTGCTTTTATTTTCTGTTTCTCTGAGAATGCTTTTAAAACTTTTTAAAACTGAATGTTTTTAACAGCATCCAAGTCACTTCCTGAATGCTTTGGTGCTTAGAAATTTCTTCCTCCAGATACCATAAATCATCTCCCTCAAGTTCAAAGTTCCACACATCAGGGGCAAAATGCTGCCAGTCTCTTTGCTAAAACATAGCAAGAGTCACCTTTACTCCAGTTTGCAACAAGTTTCTCATCTCCATCTGAGACCACCTCAGCCTGGATTTCATTGTCCATATCATGATCAGTATTTTGGTCAAAGCCATTCAACAGATGTCTAGGAAGTTCCAAACTTGCCTACATTTTCCTGTCTTCTTCTGAGCCCTCCAGACCATTCCAGCCTCTGCCTGTTACCCAGATCCAAAGTCGCTTCCACATTTTCAGGTATCTTTATAGCAGCACCCCACTTACTGGTACCAATTTACTGTATTAGTCTGTTTTCACACTGCTGATAAAGACATACCCAAGACTGGATAATTTTTAAAGTAAAAGAGGTTTAATGGACTCACAGTTCCACATGGCTGGGGAGGCCTCACAATCATGGGGGAAGATGAAAGGCATATCTTACTTACATGGCGGCAGACAAGGGAGAAATGAGAACCAAGTGAAAGGGGCTTCCCTTACAAAATGAGATCTCATGAGACATTCACTACCACAAGAACAGTATGGGGGAAACTGCGACTATGATTCAGTTATCTCCCACTGAGTCCCTCCCACAACATGTGGGAATTATGGGAGCCACAATTGAAGATGAGATTTGGGTGGGGACACAGCCAAATCATATCAGCGGGCATTCTTGTCTTGTTCCAGTTCTTAGAGGGAAGGCTTTCTTTCACTTTTCCCCCATTCAGATTTATGTTAGCTGTGGGTTTGTCATATATAGCCTTTATTAATATTGTAGTATTTCTTTCTTTGCCTAGTTTGTTGAGAATTTTTATCATGAAGGAATGTTGAATTTTACCAAATGCCTTTTCTGCTTCTATTGAGATGATCATATGGTTTTATCCTTCATTCTGTTTACATGATGTGTCACATTTACTGATTTGCATGTGATGAAAGACCCTTGCATCCTAGGGATAAATTCCCTTAATCGTGTACTGTCTTTTTGATGTGCAATTGGATTTGCTTTACTAGTATTTTGTTAAGGATTTTTTGCATCTATGCCTATCAGGGATATTGGCCTGTAGTTTTATTTTTTGTTGTGTCCTTGTCTGGTTTTGGTGTCAGCATAATGCTGGTCTAGTAGAATGAGTTAAGGAGAATTCTCTCTTCTTCAGTTTTTTGGAATAGAGAAGAATTGTTCTTCTTTGAAAGTTCGGTAGAATTTGGCAGTGAAGTCATCCAATCCTGGACCTTTCGTTGTTAGGAGACTTTTTATTACTCTTTAAATCTCATTACTTCTTATTGATCTGTCCAAGTTTTCTGTTTCTTTCTGATCAATCATGGTAGGTTATGTGTCTATCCGTTTCCTCTAGGTTTTCCAGTTTGATAGCATATAGTTCGTAATAGTCTCTGATGATCTTTTGTATTTCTGTGTTATTTGTAATGTCTCCTTTTTCATTTCAGATTTTATTTAGGTCTTCTATCTTTTTTTCTTGGTTAGTCTAGCTAGTCTATCAATTTTAGTTTTGCAAAAAATTAATTTTTTGTTTCATTGATCCTTTTTTTTTTTTTTAGCTCCTATTTAGTTTAGTTCTCCTCTAATGTTTATTATTTCTTTTCTTTTACTAATTTTGGATTTGGTTTTTACTTGGATTTCTAGATCCTTGAGGTGCATCCTTCGATTGTTTGTTTGCAATCTTTCTACTCTTTTGATGTAGGTGTTTATTGCTGTGGACTTCCCTGTTAGCACTACTTTTGCTCTATCCCACAGGTTTTGGTATGTTGTATTTCGATTTTTATTTAAGGCATTTTTATGTTTTCTCCTTAATTTCTTCCTTCACCCAGTGGTCATTGAGGAGCATGTTGTTTAATTTCCATGTAATTGTACAGTTTCTAGTTGATTTCTAGTTTTAAACATTGTGGTCTGAGAAAGATACTTGACATCATTTCAATTTTTAAAAACTTCGTTGAGACTTGTTTTGTGTCCTAACATGTGGCCTATCCTGAAGAATGGTCTGTGTGCTGAGAAATGTGTATTCTGTAGTTGTTGGATGAAACGTTCTGTAACTGTCTGTTTAGTCCATTGTCCTAACATGCAGTTTAAATGTAATGTTTGTTCATTTTCTGCCTAGATGATCTGTCTAACGATGGGAGTGGGGTGTTGAAGTCCTCAGCTATTATTGTATTGAAGTCTGTCTCTCCCTTTAGATTTAATAATATTTGCTTTATACATCTGGGTGCTCTGGTGTAGGGTGCAGATATATGTAGAAGTGTTATAGCCTCTTGATGAATTAATCCCTTTGTTATTATATAATGACTCTCTTTGTCTTTTACTGTTTTTGACTTAAAGTCTGTTTTATCTGATATAGGTATAGCTAGTCCTGCTTGCTTTTGGTTTTTATTTGCATGGAATATCTTTTTTCATCCCTGTACTTTAAGTCTGTATGTGTCTGTACAGGTGCAATGAGCTTCTTGTACACAGCATATAGTTGAGTAATGTTTTTTTAAATCCATTCAGCCAGTCTCTGTCTTTCCAGTGGAAAGTTTAATTCATTTACATTCAGGGTTGCTATTGATATGTGAGGGCTTATTCCTGTCACTTTATTAAATAATTTCTGGTTTTGTATATCCTTTGTTTCCTTCTTATTGTTTATCATTGTGGTTTGGTGGGTTTCTGTAGTGGTAATGTTTGAGTCCTTTTTTTTCCTTATTTGTGTGCTTGCTCTACCAGTAGGTTTTATACTTTGGTATGTTTTCATGATGGCAAATACTGTCCTTGCGCTTCCATGTGTAGGATTCCCTTAAGCATTTCTTATAGGACCAATCTGGTGGTGAATTCCCTCAGCTTTTGCTTGTCTGGGAAGGACTTTATTTCTTCTCATTTATGAGTGATAACTTGGATGGGTATAGTATCTTTGGCTGGCCTTTTTTTTTTTTCTTTTAGCACTTTGAATATATCATCCCATTCTCTCCTGGCCTATAAGGCTTCTGCTGACAAGTCTGCTGTTGGTTCGATGGGGGTCCGCTTATAAATGACTAGATGCTTTTTTCTTGCTATTTTTAGGCTTCTCTATTTGTCTTCAACTTTTGACTGTTTGACTATATAATGTGCTGTAGAGGAGACCTTGAATTATATTTGGATATCTCTGAGCTTCTTATAACTAGATGTCTAAATCTTTTGCAAGACTTGGGAAGTTTGCAGCTATTATTTTGTAGATATTCCATCTTTTTTGTTTTCTGTTTGTCTTCTAAGACACTGAAAATTTGAATATTTGGTCATTTCATGGTGTCCCATATGTCATGTATGCTTTGTTCTTTCTTTTCTATTCCTTTTTTAAATTTTTTTGTCTTATTGGATTATTTCAAAAGACCTGTCTTCAAGTTCTGAAATTATTTCTTCTACTTGATCTATTCTATTTGTTGAATATTTCAAGTGTATTTTGTATTTCATGTAATGAATTTTTCAGTTCCAGAATTTCTGTTTGGTTTTTTTTTATAATGTATTTTTGGAAAATGTTTCATTCATATACTGAATTGCATTTCTCATTTCTTTGTATTGTTTGTCTGTATTCCTGTGTGTCTCACTGAGCTTCCGGATCTCGGTCTGTTGCCCAGGCAGAAGTACAGTGGTGCGATCATAGCTAACTGCAGCTTCCAACTCCTGTGCTCAAGCAATCCTCCCACCTCAGCCTCCTGAGTAGCTGGGCCTACAGGCACACATCACCATGCCCAGCTAATTTTTATTTGTATTTTTTATAGAGACGAGGTCTCACTATGTTGCTCAGACTGGTCTCGAACTCCTAGCCTCAAGCAATCCTCATGCCTGGGGCTCCCAAAGTACTGGGATTACAGGTGAGAGTCACCATGCCCAGTGTTCACTGAGTTTTAATATCATTATTTTGAATTCTTTTTTTGGGATTTCATAAATTTCTTTTTGATTGGAATTTATTGCTGGAGAATTATTGGGTTCCTTTGTGGGTGTCATATTTCCTTGATTTTTCATTTCTTATGTCCTTATGTTAATCTCTGCATGTCTGGTGTAACAGTCTCTTCTAGTTTTCTTAATTTGCTGTTGTAGGAGAGGAGTTTTTCCTGAGGGTGTGTCTATGGTGTTGGTTGTGCAGGGCACTTTAGCTTTGATTCTCATTGTGTGCAGTAGTATAGTCTCTGTATGATTTCTTTGGCTATAAATCATGTTTGTGGTGTCTGTGATTTCCTCAGTATCTTAGGGTATGGTGGAGGCTGTAGTGAGGTTTTGCTGGGGACAGGGATACCAGGTTGGCCTGTCCTTGGTCCCAGTGGTGGCAGTAGTGGGGTGAGTATGCCTGCCCTTGGGCCTCAGTGCAGTATATGCTGGCACCAGTGTTAGCGCGTCAGGTGGGTTATTTTTGGGGGACCTCCTTGTAGCTTGCTCAAATGCTGGTAGTGGCAGTGGCGAACTGGGTGGGTGGGTGAATTCTTGGGCTCCTGGGCAGCAGGCATGATATGGGTGATGGCAGCAGCAGTGGCAGGACAACCCTCTGGCTCCCAAGCAGTTTGCGGCTGTGATGGGCTGCTCGAACCAGTCTTCAGGCCCAAATGTGTACACAATTGAGTGCTAGATGTGGCGGTAATGGCAGGTTGGGTGGGCCTGACCTCAGATGCCCAGGCAGTATGCTTAGGTTCCAATAGTGGTGGAATGGGCTGCGCAGTCCCCAGGCCCCAGGATGGTTTACTCAGGAACTGGGTAGGACACACTTCAGCGCCCCCGGGGATGCATTCAGGCTCTAGCAGTCTTGGGTAGGGGCTGGGTGATTCCAAGGCCCTGGCAGAATGCTCCGGTGGAGGCAGCAGTGGCTATACTGCAGCCCTACTACTGGGGAGAGTGGGGTTGCTTTCAGTGGCAGTAGGTATGCCAGCGGCTAGGGAGTGCACACTTTGCTCACTTTGTCCTTGGCGCTTGTGAAAACGTGCAGTGGCTTCACTGCTGGGAGCAGCAGGGTCTTTGCCAAATGGTTTGCATTTCATCCCTGGCAGCAGCAGCTAGCTGCTGCAATGGCTGTGGTGAGGAATCTCAGTGGGGTTCCAGGGATGTGAAGAAGCAGGGACTGTTGGGCCCCCAGCAGGACGCAGTCTCCTGAGGACTGGGCTCTCAGTATGGTGTCTTCTTGTAGCTGCCTTGGACTCCAGGGGTGTGTGGGACCCATCACGAGCTCCCTCCCTGGAGCAATGCCTTCTCGCCATCTCCAGGCAGCTCCCTCTGTTAGCCTCAAGGCCTGTGAGGGTCTAGGGCTCTGTCATGGCTGGAATTGCAGAAGTGCATGGTAGGAATGTGGACCGCTGGGGATCGCTCGCTTCCCCTTTCCCCACACTGGGGAACCTCTTGGCTGCCTTGCCTGACTGCCCTCTCCTTGCCTGCTCTAGGTGTTTTCTGTCACTTCTCTGTTGAATTCGTGTTCTCTGTTAGATGATCTATTCGAAGTCTGATTCTTCCTCGCTATTTTGGTTCTTCTTTGTAGAGGAGGTAAGTACCAGATGCCTCTAGTCAGCCATCTTGAAGCCCCTCCTCTAGATTCTGATTGGTTAACTTTTTAATGTGAAAATATAACTATTAAAAAGCATGTTCTTCATTATATCACCTAAACTCATTGTGACGGCCCTTTGTGAGATAGAGCTCTGACAGATGGGTATTCAGGAGGCTGTGTGGTAGAGAGAAGGGAGGGGTGGGGATGGGGCAAGCCAACTTTCCATCTCTGCTGTGAGCCTCTGCCTGTCAAGGGGCCATTGTCTCGGGGTACCAGGAAGCCATAGAGTATGGCTGGCAGGGGCGATGCACAGTGTACTGGCATGGCCTCAGGGTGGACTCAGGTGACGTGAGGTGACTGCCTGTTCAGGACGTTGTGTCTTGTGCCACCACTGCCCCCACCTGCAGGCTGTCTTACCATTTGACAATATGTCTCATCTCTAACATGGAGACAAGGAGGCCGTGCAGAGTTTACGAGGATTGCACACATTGAGATTTTGTCCAGCACCTAACTGTGTGCCAGAAATTGTGCTTTGAATGCTGAACCAAACAGCAGAGGGAAGTACGCAGACCTCTATACGATACCACGGATGGAGAGAATTCCTACAAAGGGAACAGTAAGGAGCTTAGGTAGAGAATTACAGGGAACCCAAGTTGAAGGACTGCTCAGAGAAGACGTGGCTCAGGAGAGGACATGTAAAGCAGATGTGAGAGGTGGAAAGGAGCCAACCAGGATGAGGTTAAACTGTAGTAGAAAGATCATTTGTCACCTGCTTGGAAAGTCCAGTACTTTAGATGGAAAATGAAAGGCATCTTCAGTGGCTGGGGGTGATGGCTCTCATGGCACCCTATTGCAGGTGCCTGTAACCACAAGATTGTGTTGACTGTGGCTGTTCATGTGAGTACTTTGGCCTAAAATCCTATAGAGGCTGATTGAAATTCGCAGAGGCACTCTATTCAGCTGGAATTTCTTTAATACCAGGAATTGGCCTAGGCTAGGCTAATCATAGGGGCTGGACTTTTTGGAGCCTCTCTTGATGCCTCTCAGAGGAAGATTGTGGTGCAAAAAGGGCAGTACATAGACACAATGTGATTTTGTCCCCAGGGAAGCCTTCTCATTCAACCCTGGGGATCAGACTTGGTCCAGGTGACACAATTTCTTGAGCAAGTTCATGATTGGCAGCACTTACCCCAGGGAGAAGGCAGTGGAATCCCGTAGCACGGGTATCTCTCTGCCAGCCCCCTAGCCAGCCTGGCTCTGTAGGCTCTGGCAGTTGCCCAAGGCTGGGGCCTTGCAGACTGTGATATGTACCTCTTGTTAATTAAATATTCCTGGGTAGAATCAGACTGGACATGTTTAATGAGCAATTAAAATGATTGCTCTATTGCTTGGCAAGCACATCTCAATGAATTTGAGCACTAACCCTCCTAGGCCTCCTGAATATTTTCCGGTTATTGTTGCTATTAGACAGGGATGAGATACAGCAGAATGTCACGTATCAGATGGACATTCCTTACAAGGAATTCTTGCTGACCCACTTTTATTACGTGAGGGCAGACCTGGATGTGATTGTCAAGACCAGGGTTTGCTTCTTTCTGTTTCTGAATGCAGAGTTGACCAGTGACACGCTCAGGTTACTCAAAACTTATGGGTTACAAATAAGGCAAAATGTGCTTTCTTAATTTATTCTGAAGAAAACAGCTGTCCCAAAACAGGATATTTATTCCTAAGTGACAAAAACAAAGGATGAATTGGAGGAGTTTCATGGCATCAGGTGGCCTCAGCACCACTGAGCCTCACTCGAATCCTGACAGCACTGAGGCAGTGTTTCCGTTCAGCTCCCCTTTTGCAAAGTTTAACCGACTGTCTTTGCAGTATTTTTTCATCTGACTGGTTACAGTTTAGTTTTTGGCTGAAGTTTGGTTCAGTCTCCTGAAGGTGGAAGGGGGGCAGGTTTAAAACAATTTCCCAATAATACCAAGATTATTTGCATTTTTCACTCTCATTCTTCCACAAGTATACAGCGGAGTTCCAGAAGCTAAGCAACATGCAGGATAGCATCTTCCTTAGCTGGTGGAATATGTTCCTGTGTTTTAAGATGTTCTAATATAGCAAAGATGGAGAGATGGAACCTGTGTAAACAAAAGCTCTTTGTCAGGGCCTCAGTAATTTTTAAGAGTTTAAGGAGGTCCTGTGGCCAACAAGTTTGAGAATCTCTGTTGTAGAGGCACAGTCTCCCCAGAGGGTAGCTGTTTAGTTCATTGAGCAAATGTTCCCTAAACACCTACTGTGCACCAGACCAATCAGCAACAGCTTCTAAGTTAACATATCCCAGTAACATCTTCTCATAAACCTTGATAGGTGCAACGAAAGAAATGAATAGGGTACAAGGATATGATAACAGGGATGAAAAGCCCTTTCTGAGGAGAAATCTGAGGAGGGGCCATCATGCTGGGTTGGAATGTGGGAGTGTTCCTGGGAGGAGGAGGAGGGGTGGGAAAGGCCACCAGTTGCCGGGAAAGGAGGGCCTAGGCCTAGAGGAAGTGAGGGTCATTTTTCCTGCCTGCCATGTTTCTGTCAGTAGTATACTCCGCGGCTCGGGGTTCGCTCTTAGAGTTCTGTGCATCTTGGGCCAGGGCTGGCCAGATGAGTAGCCTGAGCAGAAGCTGTTTTCTTCCCAGGTGGGTGGATGGTGGTTACCTTGGTTGGAATGAGGCATTTTGTAGCAGATATGAGACCTGCAGGTTTACTCTCTAGGTCATCAAGAATCAAGAGTGGTAGTCACACGGAAGTCTTGTTCCACACTGGAGGTGTGCCTGGAGTGGTGTGTGCTGCATTTCTGCATCTCCCTTGACTTTATTTGATCCTAGTAGCAGCCTTGTAGATTGTTGACCTCATTTTTTAAATGATTAAACTCCTGCTCGGTAGTGTGCTCAGTGGACTGGCCCCAGAACACAGAGGGAAGACTTTGGGGTCAAAAGCCAGTGCTTTGGCCACTGCCCCAGAATTCTCTCAGAGGAAATATTTTATTGCCTCTTGGCAATGAAAATGTATTTCGACTATATTTGAAAAGTTCAATATTTAAAGGAAATCAACAGTATTAAAGGGTCCTTGTGAGTGATAAGTAACTCACAAACACAGCCCCTTTCACCATGTTATTTCTGGTGATTTTGGATTTTTATATGGTTATATCTTTAGTTTCTGGGACTGAAGCCACCTTTGCTCAGAAATCATTGTCTTCAATGTAATTCATTGAAAACAAATTATATTCGCAAGATCCTCAGCTGCAGCATGGAGGAAGACAGTCCTGAAAAAGTCCCTTCAGCTGTGGCCTTCTGTCCCCTCCACCAGTGCTGTAATATATTCCCCTCATTGTTCTGGGGATTTATTGCTACTCAAGTAATTCTGACTCCCTTTAAAAGGCCACTGTAGAAAAGAATTCCATGTTAATGCTACTTGGTGTAAGCAATGCTAATGAGAGTCATTTATAATGGATATCATTTTAGCATTCAGTAGTTTTTAATTGTACATGCTTCTCTGTAAGTATATTGTATATACTTACTTTTTTAATGGTCAGTTTTAATTAATTGCCTTTGTGAAAGCTTGTTCTTGGCACAGCCCTTCATAAGAGTCAACATGTATTTATCAGAGCAAGCCACAGAAAAGCCACAGAATGGCCTCTTTTCTTTTAATTGTGGCTCATTTTTGAAGTTGAATACAACTGGGTATTTATCGAAAGCAGAGTTACTCATAATGAAGCATTGGTTTGACAGAGTAACTTCTGTGCTAAGCAGAAAGTTTGTCAAGATGTAATCTCAGTCTTCACATTGCAATATGTAAACACCAAGTGAGTTTATCTGGCTCTGTGGTATGAAGTCAGGCCTGCCGAGTTGACCGTTAGGAGCAGATCCCTATCTCTTAGTTTCGAAGTGGGAGGGCAGTAACCGCTAGCAATCTCATGAGCAGGAAGCACAAATAAAAAAGTGATCTGGTGAGCAAGATTTCTAAAACGGCCCCCAAAAATGTCCCCACAATTGCCTGGAACCTGGGAATGCATTGCTATTATTACTCCTATGATCATGTTGTGTTGTGTGGCACAGTTGACCTTAAAATAAGGGAGATTATGTGGGGTTATAAATACAGGCCCAATGGAATCCCACAAGTGCTTAAAAAGCAGAGAACGTTCTCTGACTGGTGGCAGAAAGGGAAGTCAGAGAGATTGATACCGCAAGTGGGCTTTGAAGATGGGAAGGGGTCATGTGACTGCAGATGCATGTGGCCTGCGCCAGGTGGAGTCAGCCAGCAGACGGGCCCTCAGTCCTCAAGCTTCAGGGAGTTGTGTTCTGCCAACAACCTGAGAGAATGTGTAAACGCAGTCCTCCCGAGGCCTCCAGGAAGGAGGGAGACTGACCAGAGCAGAGAGTGTCAGCATGGGCATGTAGACTCCTAGTCCGTGGGAACTGTGAAGTGATACATTTGTGTAGTTTTAAGCCACTAAGTTTTGTTTACATAGCAACACACCTCTTATATGGGTGGCAAATGCTTTCCATGTAGAGGAAAACCTTCTTTCTAGAGATCTGTAAGAGCCATTTGCTTCTAGAGCCTCTGGGCCAACAGCCAACACGATCTCTTGATTTAGCCATCTTCTTCTTTTTTTTTTTTTTTTGATAATTTTTATTTTCTTTGTAGAAATACAGTCAGGCAGTGACTTTCAAGTGACTTTGACCATGATCCAAAGTAAGAAGTAGCTTTTATATTGAAACCCAGTTCACTTTTGCATACACATCTGAGAGACAAAATTACCTCAAAAGACTTTATCCTTTTTATGTCAGATACACTCTGACATATTCTATTTTATTGTACTTTTAAAAACATAGGTCATCACCCACTACACTGATTTCTTTACCTGTCATCCCAAAGTCGGAAAGTTGTTGCAGTTGGTTGTGCTTCTGCAGTTTTGTTTTACTTTTTAAAATCATCAATCACATGTTATTTTAAGAATGAATTTCTGTTTGGGAAATGTTGCTCAGTGTAAAGTGGCATTATGGTTTTGTGGGTCTCTGTGACAAGTCCATGTCCCTCCATCCAGGTTCCCTGGTCTCCCTCCTGGGTAGTCTGTGCAGCACCAGCACAGATGGCAGTGGTGCCTCTCTCTGCTTTTTTCACTTTGTGTGTTCATTACTGGACATAATGAGAACTTTTCCCATTTTTTTAATGACTGCTGATATTTCTTTCTGTAGATGGAACAGTGTTGCCTCAGCTCCAAGGTGATGGGCATTTAGGGTGATTCCAGCCGTTTGCTGTCACAAACTAGTGCAGTGTATAAACCTCTTCCCGCAGGTGTGTGAGGATGAATTCCTAAAAGAATTGCCGAGACAAAGTATATGTGCCTTTGTCATCCTGAGGGCAGTTGTCATCCTGTGGAGGTTTACCATTTGCTCTCCCACCAGCAATGTATAAGCATACCTGCTTCCCAGCACTTCTGCCAACACATATTATTTGATTAATTTTCTTGGCTGATAATGGTATCTCATTGTAGTTTTAATTTGTATTTCTCATTGTGAGAGAAATGAAGCATCATTTCATGTTTTGAGAGCCATCTGTGCATCTTTTCCCATTGTTTCTGTTAAGTCATTGATTTGCAGTACTGTAATTTGTGATGAGTTGTAAACATGAGCTCTTCTGGCCTCTTAACCATCCTTATCCAGCCTGTCTTCATGTTCCTCCTTGCCTAAAAACAAGCTCACTCAAACAGATCATTCCTGTGGCCCTCTCCCTTTTGAGATAAATCAGATGGGCAAATCTGCTTTTGTTAGGGGCCTGAGACCCAAATGTTTAAAAGTAGCTTAGCTGATGAGTGAAAAGGAGGCCCAGTTGGGGGTTGCACAGAAAATGAGGGGCGTGGGTAATAGAGGAGGCTGGGCAGTAACCTGGCAGAAGGCGCCAGAGGCCAAGGAAGGTGCGCTGATGTCCTGCAGTGAGAAGGATGTGTGCGCTATCAACTGGGTAAACACACTGCTATAGTTGCTCCAGCGACAGCAGGCACTCTCAGAAGGGAACTGAGAAAAGGGGAATGCCAGTTTCTGCCAAGGATATATGGAAAAGTTTTTTTTCCCCATATGTTCTTTGGCAACCTTGTTAAAGTCATTTAAAATGGTGAATTTGATAACAAAGCCAGCCACTAAGAGACTTGGATGTAGCAAAACAAATTGTCAAAAAGTATTTATCATTTCTAAGAAATAAAATAAACTGGGATTTAGGCTTGGATAGAAATCCAGAGGTTTGTTTTGGCATAATTAATTACAACATCTGAAGAAGGGAGGATTTTTACAAGAATTTTTTTTTGTAGTGAGATTGCTTTGTATTCCTTTTCATGACTGGAAAGTCTGTCATTTGGCAACCCGCAAAGAACTTCAGGAACAGAGGGCCTAAGTTTTCTTGACACATTTGGATTTTTGCATGATGAACATTTGCACTTTTATTAGTAATTGTCGAGTCGTGTGTGGTCTGATCCTATGGAGAGGAGAGTGTAGGTGTTCTCCGGAGCTAGTACTGCCCCCAGCTCCCACATGCCACACTGCCTGCTGCTTTCAGAAAGAGCAGGATGGCTGGTCCTGTCCCATCTAGTGAGGTCCTGTCCCATCTAGTAAGGTTCTGTCCTGCAGAGCTCCTAAGAGGGGATTGCTGGCCTTTGATTACACTGGCTTCCAGAATCTGACCATGGAACCATTATTTGAAGCTGTCAGCTTCATTTTGTTGTTGATCAGGCCAGTCTTTTAGGTCTTTGTTGGTTGATAGATTTCTCTCAGGTCTATAGCAGCAACAAATAAAGCTCTTTAAAATTATTTTCTTGACCATTCTGTCTATGGATTGGTTCTGACCTTTGAAATGTTTGCTGTCCTTTAGATCGTGACAGAAGGAGCCTCTTCTGGGAGCTGTGATGACCCCACAGATCTCACTGGTTTTCTTGCTTTTATTGGAGGAGTTAGCATTTGTTGAAGTTTATATTTATGTAAAATAACAATAAGTAGATGTTAAATTTTTTCTTTAAATTCTATGATCTAATAAGAAGAGAGACTCTTTCTCTGTCATTGGGAGGCTTGATGAGGATCGGACATACCTGCTGAGAGTATCCTGTAATGTTTTCATAAGATTGGAAATGGTGAAATGAGAGCAGAAATGTAGGCAGAGGATGCCAAGGCTGTTTCCTGTTTCCTAAGTAAAACTGAGCAGGGCAGAATCTCCCCAGCCCTGCCAGAACTCCCTTCCTCCTTGGGTCTGCTGTCACTGTCATGCTGGCCTTGACATCTGCTACAAGTGAACACACATGGGGAAACCACACAGGGAAGTGAACACATGTCCTGACGTGTGTGTGTGCGTGCCTGGTGTGGCTGCTTCCTTGATCCAGGCTTTGTTCTGTTACGAGGCTCTGCCCTCCTACCTTCAGGCCTTGCTCCTCATCATGGGCATGCAAAGATGGAATCGTTACCCCAGAGTACACTTTTTGACTTGGATTACTTGTAGTTTAGTACTGGAGTTCAGAACTTTAATTTCCCATCAGAAACCTGCCTCCTGGACCCAGGACACTGACCTTGATTGGGCACGATTTTCCAGATAAGACCTCACCTCCTCCCAACAGGGTTTGCCTTCCCTTCAGAATACAGGAAAGTACACGTGGTTCCAAGAGGACCATGCTCTTACTAAGATAAAAGGGAGGAGGGTGACTAGGTACTTTCCTCTGCTGCCATCCCTTGAAGGAAGGGGGCTTCCTTCAATACCTCATCAGTTCCAGGGAGTATGCTTGACCCAGCAACACAGAGGAAGAAGTGACCTCATAGCAATGAGGGGCAAGCATGTGGATATTGCTGGGTATTTCTTCCTCAAAGTCTACCTGGGGACAGGTGATGAAGACGCTCACTTCTCTGCAATACACCATGATCAGGCTTTGGTCTTCATGACACATTTTAGCCTTGCCTATGTGTGTTGAACAGAGCTGGTCATCCTCAGAAATAACAGAAGAGAGCAATAAGTACAGGAAGGCTTTCAGTCCCAGAATAGTGTTAGGACTAAATGTCAGAGAACAGGGGGACTGTAGGAGTTTGGGGACCTTAGCATGGATACCCTCTCAATCTGCTCCCCTGTGGTATAAACAGTAAAGCCGATTGTACTAAAAGGCCTTGAGTGCTTGTCTCTGGGGCAGGTGGAGCCAGTAATGGGTGCCCCGAGAGGAGGATGCTGGAGAGGGGACAGTGTCTAAGGCAATTGGAGAAAAAGGACAATGGCTTATGCAGTCAGGCCTAGAAGATGCAAGGGATGTCACAGCATAGTGTCCACAGGCATCCCTAGATGTCTCTCATTTTGTTTCAGGAAGAATATTGACAAAGGTAGTGATGGGAGGGTTATTTCAAGGATGCTATTTTCATGTGTCCAAGTAAACTTAAGATTCCTAAGAACTTTGACCTCTAATGCTTTTAAAGACCGTGTACCTCGTGCCCATATGCACATTCAGTTAGAAAATTAATGTAGATTCTTTGGTGAATTCAAAGATGTGCTCATGGAGTGGCACAGCGTGATCTCAGTGTACACATGAAGCATGCTGATGAGAGCTTCTTGGATCTTGTTTCTTCAGGTGGACTTGCATTAAAGTGCTGTTGAATCTCTGCACTGGGAGTGGGAGCAGCCATGTGATGGGTGCCTTAATCCGAGTGCCATCCTGGCTCTCTCCAGGCTGCTTCATTTGCTGTGAGGGGTAGGGGGAGGAGGAGTTTCTGGGCAATGGACCTATCTGTTCTGGTGGTTGACCAAGGGTCGGGGGTCCCAAAGGTGGAGTTCCAGGATGAGAGTGCACCCTTGGGGATGGTACTTAGAAAGAGTGGGGACTAGGCCTCAGCCAGGGAATGGTGGGCCAGGGTGGAGCTCCTTTGTATCAAGGAGTTAGGGCCAAGGGCCATGCAGGTGGGCCTGCAGAAGGTGGGTGGTGATACGGCCTTTCCGGTGATAACAGACTCGTGGCACTGTTTTCCTGGGGCTGTTGGGGTTGCATGGAGCAGATTCTTACTCAGGCTTACTGTCTTAAGGAGGGAAGAATGCTTTTTTATGAATACGCATAGGTCTGTGGGGCTGTGGAGCCTGGGGAATCCGAGGCTGGCGTGGGAGTCTGGGGCCCTCTAGCGGTGGTGGTGCATCCTCAGCTCAGTGCCACTCACTGTCCCTATTTCTCTCTGTCCATTTCTCTCCTCACTGCAGTGCTTCCTCTCCTTCCTAGATTTTTTTCTCTAAGTTTGACTATTCACCACCCCAGAGACTCTGTTCTATCCCATGACCTCTTGCTGTACTTTCTTTCAAATCTAAATTTTCTTGATTATTTTTCTTAATTTACAGTTTCAAGATTAGACCTATTGGGAGCATTCTGTGCTCTACCTCAGCCCCTGGTTGAGCTATGGATTGGTGTCCCCCATGGTGATGTGGTCTGGACTCCCTTTTGTGTGAAGAGCTGTGGCAGGGCAGTGAGGTTTTGTGGAACTCGGGGAGCATCTGGCACTATGTATGAGGTTGTGAGGTGGGAGAGAGCTCTTAAATCTACCAGCCTTGTGGATCTTGGGAACTAGGAGAGAGTGCTAGGGAAGCCAGTGCCAGCAGGCCTGGAGCCTCATATTTCTTTGGCATTTGTATGATACCTTCTAGTACTTCGTTTTTTGACTTATATATGAACTAACTCAATTTAGATGCTTAGAAAATAAACGGCCACTGGACCTGCAAGAGATTAGTAGTGGTGTTCCATAGCCTTAGACATTTCTTACACTTTTATCCACGGATAAGAAAAAAATAGTGATATTTGATTTGTTTTGCCAAGGCTTAGAAGGATCTAATATGTGTTATTCGTTGAGCAGCGGGAAGCAGCAGACATTTCTAGGGTTTCTCCCTGTCACCATTCAGGAGACAGTGCACACAATCCCCTTGGCTCTTCCCTGAACACTGACCACAGGTCTGTCATTGCAGGCTGGGAGTCCTCCGTCAGCATCAGCTCCGGCTCCGGTGTCCTCCTTCTCTCGCACTTCTATCACGCCATCCAGCCAGGACATCTGCAGGTAACACTCTGCTTCAGATGCTGCCATGATCAGTGTGCAGCCAGAAATAAGCATTAGTGTCTGTAGGTTCTTGAATTTCCATTTGCTTAATCAATCTGCCTTCGGTCTAAACAGTTGGCGAGTTTTATGTGTGGTTTGCTCACCAAGTTACCCATGCTAGTCTCATTTCTTCACTATGATGTCTATTCTCTTTTAAAATTGTTTTTACTTTCTGTGCTTTTATCCCACTGTTCTGCATGCAGTTCCAGTGCAGTGTTTTCTGAGTGTTGTCACCACAGTTCCGTGCAGTCTGCTGTTGTCTTGAAAGCTCCTCACTGCCAGAGTTCTCTGACACAAGGGCTCACTGTGACAGTTATCTGTAAGGACACATTACAGGCGTCAAAGAGAAATTCCTTTGGTTCAGAATGGGCCCAGGCCTTGAAGCCTGCTAAGAATACCAAAGCCAGAAGAACACTAAAGTTCTCAAGGTCCCTCAATGATGTGGGTGAGAAGGCGCAGGATACTTCAGAAAGTTTTGCCTATGTGGAAAGAACTTGTTCTGAAGGGAAATTAATACTCCCTCAAGATACATGTCTCAGAACTAACAGGTTTCATCATAAAGAAAAAAGAACCCTGAACCACAAACCTCTTGGCAATTCCAAACATTCTTGTGTTTCATGCCTTTCTGCCAGTCGCTCAACTGCCTCAGAGGTGGAAGCTGGCAAGGGGGGCAGGCCCGTCCTGCTGCTGGAAGAGAAGGCAGATGGTGAGGCCACATCCCGAAGCCGGCGACTGCTCCAGTACCTGTTCTCACTCTCGCATGGCTCGAGCGCCAGCAGCCTGCACAGGTTCCATGAGCTGGAGAGCTGCGCTGCTCGCCTGCACACTGCCAAGCCCTCCAGCGGGCTGGCAGGGAGTATGGGCTTCTGCTCTGACGAGATGGGAGACGACGACGTCTTTGAGGACAGCACATCTGCAAAACTGAAGAGTAGGGTTCTGCGGGCGCCCCTCTGCTCCACGGAAAAGGACAGCGACCTGGATTGTCCTTCTCCCTTCTCTGAAAAATTACCCCCCATATCTCCCGTGTCCACGTCAGGGGATGTCTGCAGGTTGGTTTGCCAGGAAGTGCCATTCTAGCCATCTCTGCTCGCATTGGGAACCTCATCTTGCTTTAATATGTGAAGTTTCAGGAAAATGAAGTAATAGGAAGTTGTAACCAGTTGTGGGTTGATCGTTTTCTCCAGAAGAATGGAGTATCAATATCATTTGAAAAACTTAATTTTTATGATGTGAGTCCCAAGATAGTTTTACAAATGATAAAAGAGGAAGAAGCTGGCTGGGCGCGGTGGCTCACGCCTGTAATCCCAGCACTTTGGGAGGCTGAGGCGGGCGGATCACCTGAGGTCGGGAGTTTGAGACCAGCTTGGCCAACATGGCGAAACCCCGTCTCTACTAAAAATACAAAAATTAGCCGGGCATGGTGGTGGGCGCCTGTAATCCTAGCTACTCAGGAGGCTGAGGCAGGAGAATTGCTTGAACCCGGGAGGCGGAGGTTGCAGTGAGCCAAGATTGCGCCATTGCACTCCAGCCTGGGCAACAAGAGTGAAACTCTGTCTAAAAAAAACAAAACAAAAAAAAAAAAAGAGGAAGAAGCTACACATATTAAAGGCCAAGCTGACTCTTCTAAACTAAAAATAAGTAGACTTTGCATAAAGAAACTGGAAGAAAGAAACTAGTATCTTCAGTTTTCCAGCCTGATGGTCCAGATTTTAAGCATTGTTGCATCTCCCAGCCTCTTTTTTAACCCTTGCTCCCTACCTACCCCCAAAAGGTGTGTGGGGACTGGCTGTTCTCCAGTAGCTCCTTCCTTCCTTCTTTTTAACTGAGGTGTAGCCACCTATGTCCCATCCTAACTCTGTTTCCCCCCTTATCTTCCCTTGTGCAGCATCCTTGTCTGGCCTCCATAATTCACTTTTTGTCGTGACTCTTGTGCCCTCCTCATTCTGACCTTTCTCCAGTCTCCGCCCCTTAGTGCCAGCTGTCATCATTTCTAACATTTGGATCAGAGATCCCCTCACTAAAACAGCCTGAGAGCCTGGCTCCTTCCAGGACGAGTGCCCCAACCGGTTCTCTAGCTGCTGGAAAAGACCCCTCTGTTTCTTAAAAGCCTGTTAAGTTCCTTCAGGCTAGTAGCTACACCTTGTTGCATACTTCTTGGAAATAGAGAGTGCTTTCAAATTAATTTCTCACTTATTGCTATTAGTGGTCCCAAGAAAAAGAGATGAAATTGCGGCATCTTGTAATGGTGAGTTTTTTAGGTCTAGGAGAGAGGTACTGTCATCTTTGTTTACTTGCTGAGAGACGACAGAAATGTGTAGTTGTGGGGTATGAAGGTAAAGTCAGTGATTATAGCTAAAAAGCAAATGTCATTTAAGGTCACTGGTATTTTTGGATGTTGGAATGCAGGTTTTGTTTTACATAGAAATTTTCCCTCTAGTTATTTTACCATCTTATGTTCTGGAAAATGATTCCATGTTGCTTTAAATTCATCTTTCAGTGAAGTTCTTATTTCTTACCAAAAAATGACAGCTTTGTCATTTCTTACATCGCTTTTTCCTTTCTGTTGCCAAATGCCCTCCAGACTTTCCATGTTGGTGCGGTAAGCTAGACATTTTTAGTTTGTAGTGATTGTTTTCATTTGTGTTTGTATGTTTTTGTGCCCATAGTCACTTCTGTAATGTTCGTTTCTGAGTTTCCTTTGGGGGGGATTGACCTGCCACTGAAGCATCAGCTTCCCTGTCATGGGACTGTCCTTGGAATGACGGGTTTTCCTTCCACCATAGGATCTGCCACTGTGAAGGAGATGATGAGAGCCCCCTGATCACCCCCTGCCACTGCACAGGAAGCCTCCACTTCGTGCACCAGGCCTGCCTGCAGCAGTGGATCAAGAGCTCCGACACGCGCTGCTGCGAGCTCTGCAAGTATGAGTTCATCATGGAGACCAAGCTGAAGCCGCTGAGGAAAGTACGTGGGAGGAAGGGATGCTTCACCCTTCCTGAAACCAGTGACCCCCAGAAAGCTGGTGTCTCAGATCATGAGGTCATGGCTTGCCTGCGTTCATTTCCTTAAAAAGCTGGGGCTGGTGCTTACATTTGCGTTGTAGAGATTGTTGTTTCTGGTGCTGATTTTCAAGTCCCTCTTCTCAGGAGGAAGCTCTTTCTGACCATTCATAATCCTTCTTTTCCCTTCAAAGTAAGACTGCTTGCTTGTCGGTGTCAGTCATCTGGCCTTTGACTACAGACTGTTTGTGACATATCTTAGCACCTAATTTTATACATATTAACTGTTGACGTCCTGCTTCTCTGATTAGGACTGTCTGTTGGAGATTAGTATCTCCCCAGCACCCAGCACAGTGTAGCACACAGTAAATTTATTTGTATACACCCATGAGAACTATTTGCTGGATGAGAGTGTGAGTAGGTGGATAGGAAAAAGAAAGGAAGCACAAACGTTGCGTGATGTACAACTGTCTTCAGAAAGGACCCACAGGCGTTGCATGACACGCAGCTGTCTGGAGGCCCATGTCACTGCTCCCTCTGAGAGGAGCTTTGTCCGCCACACTGGCTTCCTGTTTAAATGTTGACTGTTTCATATATCTCTCTAGATGCCCAGCACAAAAGGTTTTGTCTGGAAGAATAAAAAACTGTTCCTATCTCAGAACATTAATATATAAATTGCAAGATAAGTCACATAATCAAATACTAGCCAATTAAATGCTAAATGATGTGCTGGTAGAGCATATCAGTCATTCAGAAAAGGAAATGTTCATTATGAGCTAGAGCGCTGGGGAAGTGGAGCGATGGTAGCCTCATAGGGTGTTTGGGTTTTAGAGCAGTTCTTGAAGGATCACTAGGATTTGGAGGCAGAGTGCAAGGAGTTTAGAGAGGTCAGGCTGTCTGTGGAGTAAAGCATACCCTAGAAAGGTGAAGGTGAACATTGACAGGGTGTCAAGCTACGTGCGTTGTAGGAAGTAGCAGGGAGCATGGGGCACTGAGGCACTGACTCTGTATTATAGGTAGGAAGACCAGGGAACTTGCTAGTGTATAAAATCCCAGCAGAAAACAACCAGATGTTAGAGAAGGCTTGTGCAAACTGCTTAAAAAAATGTTTTGCCCAGTAGAAACCTTGTAATTTATTGGGTGCCTACTCTATGCTAATCTCTCAACATGGGAAGTCCTTGAGGCTCTATTTTCAACTACCCTGCATAGACTCATCTGGAAAGAGGCTGTGACTAGGGTTGGCAAAGGATATGTGCAGAGTGTTTACACATTGTTCTTTCTCTCTACCTTTATGTGTTTTCTCCTGATTCGGAAACCAGTAAATGAAAATGAAAGTCTGGCTATTTGGAGTAAATTAATGAGCTCCTAGAGGAGATGGGACTAGCAGAGTCTGCTTGTACCAGGAACTCTTAGCGTCGATTTCGAGCTGTTGCTGCCAAAGTAGCAAGGACCAAAGAGTGAGCGTCTTCTGCCATTCACCTTCACAATGTAGTGTGACCCATCTGCTAGTGTGTTGTGGCATCATCAACCCTCTTCTTCCGCTCGTCCATGCCAGTCAGCATATCAGGGAGACTTAAAACGTAGCACCTGGGTCCTGGGCCAACATACTGTTTTCATTAGGACTGAAATCATAGAATTCTTTATCAGGCCATCTTATGTCTGCTTGCAAGAATAAGCAGACAAGGGGATTTTTGTTGGTAGTTCTGCATTCATCTTGATCCTGGCTTCTTTTCATTGCATAGAAAGTTGGCTGCACCTGGTACCTGGTTGAAGCCAAGTGGTTTTAGGAGAACAATACTTGGGGGAATGCATCTAGTTTGGGAAGGGAGAAGTGGGGCGGAAAGCCAATCTTACCTACCTACAATGCTCTCACCCCACCGGAGCCCTTCCCCAGAAGCCTGAGCCTCACACTCTGTGTTGTCTTTCTAGTGGGAGAAGTTGCAGATGACGTCCAGCGAGCGCAGGAAGATCATGTGCTCAGTGACATTCCACGTCATTGCCATCACATGTGTAGTCTGGTCCTTGTATGTGCTCATTGACCGTACTGCTGAGGAGATCAAGCAGGGGCAGGCAACAGGTGAGTTCTCAGGCTGGAGCAAGCTCAGCATGGGGGCCGGGATAGCTCACAGGAGTCCTGGGGTCAGAGGATTTTCCAGTTAGCCAAAAATGTCTGGGTTTCCGGAGGAGGGACGTCAGTTAGGAGGCACTAGCCTCCTTTTTGGCATTTCTTTTGCTGTGGTGGTAGTTTTTGAAACCCAGTCAGGAGAGTTCATATTCTGGAGCATGAGAATCTCCGCAAACTACGTCCTGTAAAAGCAGGAAGTAGCTGGACACTGTCTTTCACTCTTCTTTGACTGAGCAACATTGGATGAGTTGTGAATCCATTGGTCAGTTGTGCAGGCTTGTGGTCCCCAGATACTTAAGGAGGCTGAGGGATGGAGGATTGCTGAGGCTCAGGAGTTCAAGGCTGTAGTGTGCCATGATCACACCTGTGAATAGCCACTGCACTCCAGCCTGGGCAACATAGCAAGACTCCATCTCTTAAACAACAACAACAACAACAAAGAATCAATTAATTATGGGAAGTTCAGAAGTTGTGTTTTTCTTTACTTCATATCTTAAATAAAATCTAATAGGCTGAGTTTTTCCCTTCCAGGAATCCTAGAATGGCCCTTTTGGACTAAATTGGTGGTTGTGGCCATCGGCTTCACCGGAGGACTTCTTTTTATGTATGTTCAGTGTAAAGTGTATGTGCAATTGTGGAAGAGACTCAAGGCCTATAATAGAGTGATCTATGTTCAAAACTGTCCAGAAACAAGCAAAAAGAATATTTTTGAAAAATCTCCACTAACAGAGCCCAACTTTGAAAATAAACATGGACATGGAATCTGTCATTCCGACACAAACTCTTCTTGTTGCACAGAGCCTGAAGACACTGGAGCAGAAATCATTCACGTCTGATTGTGTGCAGGTTGTCATTTTCCTGGACATCCATGAAGAGCTGAAGGACATTGTTTACTGCCAATTGTATACCTTTCTTATGTCCTTTAATAGCATAGACTGGACAGGTGACTATTTATAGTGGCTTCTCTTTTTCTAAACCCTCCTTAGTCTCCTAGAAAACCTTCCTGTGGGCCAGGCATGCCTGGGTCCTGCCTCTGCCTGGCAGCTCTGTGGGAAAGTGGAAGACCCCATGATGACATCATGGGGAGCCAGCAGAGTTCCTGCCCATGGTCTTGAGCTGAATGAGAGAATAAAATGCCAATCCCAAGGGAAGAGGAGGAGCAGGGGTGCCCAGGCCCTGATACCCAGCCGCCTCCAGCTTGCAGTGGTCCCCAGCCTGGAGCAGAGCATTGGGGAATGTCTAGCCATGACGAGAGGATTCCCTCTGCACCACGGCGAACCCCAGGAGATGGTATTGAAACAGACCCCCAAACACAGACTCCTGCCTGCCCTCTGCCGATGCTGCCTCCTCCATGCTCTTGAGCAGGTGGGGCCATGGTGCTCTGTGGTGGCGCATGATTCACTGAGCAAACAGCACTTTACAGAAGAAAATCTTTATTTTGTAATATGTGTGTCCAGTGGGATTGACACTCAAAAAAAGTCTCACTTAGAAATCTTCCCTTCCTTACATTTGTATCTCCTTTACATCATGAGAGATCAAAAACCCATTTTGCCTTACATATGCTAAGAAGCGTGGCATTCGTTCTGTTCATAAAACAGACTCGTGACTTTAAGACAGGACAAGCAGGCCAGAGGCTTTTTTTTTTTTTATCACAGATCTCATGGGAATTAATGGATGCTAAATGGCAATTAAAGCATGATTCCTATGCTTTTGAGCCTGTTTTATGACAAGGTGTTATTTTGTAGACCTGGCCCATACATTTCTTTTTTGTCAACACTGAAAAAGAACAGTTTCTGAGATCGAAATGGAAGGAAAGGAAGTGAGTAATGACAACAAAACTGAATATTTAAAAAATATTCCTTTATAGTTAAATCTCTCCAGTTGGTGCTGGCTTCACATTGAAAGAGCAGCCATGTGCCACCCTGGCCAGGGTGTGTGCACTGCATGCAGGTTCTCCCTTGCATGCAAGATGGGTGCTGGCCCACTGTGAGGCTTCTGCTCGGGGAAGTTCTGTGGAGTCACTACCAGGGCCAAGAGGCAGGTGGGCTGGCTCTGGGACGAGGGCCAGGTGTGAGCAAACTGCCAGGGTCCACTGTGCCACTGCTCCCCGGCCACATGCCCGCCCAGCTGTCGCCTTAACCGGACTGAACAGACAGGATCCTTCAGGGCCCTTGGCCCCACTCTCAGTGCATTCTGTCATCAGGGATTACCACCTGTACCATTTTCATAAAACAAAACGAAAATCACTACCATCAAATGGCCTTGTCCCTCTAAAAAGTCTGCTTAAAATTCTGTTTTTAAAACCCAGTTTCCTAGTTTTCCAGGCAAATAGTTACCTCCGGGAAAGTTGCCGGGGGGGCCTGAAGCACAATGTAGCGCAGATGCTTCCTTTCCAGGCCATTCTCTCACCCAGCCTGCAGGGAGGAGATGGGAGATGCTGGGGGTCCTGCCCTCAGTCTTTCTGGGCCTTAGGCATTTCGTTCGTCCTGCTAAGGGGATGAAGCAAACACAAGGTGATTCCTTTGCCTTTCAGAGTGGAAGCCCTGGAGTTTGTTTTGAAGGCCAGGAGGCTGAAGGATCTCTAAGCTACGGTGTGGGCTTAATAGCAGCAGGCTTTGTCCTCCTGTCTCCTCCAAGCCAGTGTCTGATTCCTTGGCAACACAGGTCTTAGTCTGTGGAGTGGCTCTGCTGTGGCCTTCCTCTGGCCGGGCAGGCACTGTCCAGCCATAGCCAGCTCCTGAGAATAGGTCAGCCTCTCCTTTCTGTCTCCCAGGGCACATCCAGCCCGTGCCTGTGTTCACTGTGCCCCGAAGTGCAATTACCCATACCCCTTCTCAGCCTGGGGACCCCAGGCAACCACAGACTGTCCACTCAGGGGAGCTGAATCCCAGGTCAGCCCTGCCAATGTCCCTTAGGAACTGCCCAGGCAAGGCCCCTGGTTTTGTATACTTGTTCCTGCCACCCAGCAGTAGATGAGTGTTTCAGGTGAAGACCAGGATAGATTTTCTAAGTGTGAATCCCCACTTCACATATGGAACCCCTTATGCCGAACTTGAAAAGCACCAAGACTTCCTGTAGACAAGAAATTGCGTAGGTAGGGACAGCCCCTGGGCAGCCCACCCAATGTAGCTGGCACCCCACTATGGCAAAGGTGCCTTGATAACTGAGCCCTGTATCCCTCCCATGCCCAACCAGATTCTCATGGGAAGCCCTCTCCCTTCTTTTCTGCCTAACACCATCTCATCGTTTCTGGCCTCACTGTGGACAGTCCACACACATTCTTCTTTCCTCTCCTGGCGGGGCACAGAGCCACCCCCTTGCCTTTTCTTTTCTTGAAGGTTCTAGTTCAGCTCCTGATTCATCAGACCCTTCTAGCCCCCTGCATCTAGCAGTGAAGCATGAAGCCTGGTGGGGATGTGCTACTCCCATCTGGTGTGGCCACCGGCTCTGCCAGTGTTCCTGTAGCCTTGGAAAACTTGCTCTCTCGGTTCTTTTGGGTGCTGTGTACTCCCCAGCTTCCCCCCTTCCCCCCCATTTTGCACCTGGGTTTAGTGAAAGGATGGCATTTGGTTGACCCATATAGAAACCCAGAATGAGGTCTCAGGGCCAGGAGGCCTGGTATTTGTAGGCCAGGGAAGGGGAAGAGGCAAGTGGTCTGGGGTATCGCCAGCCAGCCCTCTCTGATTTGGCCTCTACTCCCCATAAGTCACAGTACCATAAGCAGGCTTCTGGCCTCAGCAATTTGGTCTTTGTGCCCAAGTTTATTGTGAGAATTTCCTGAAAACTCTATAAAAGGTCTCTTCCTACTGTAGGCCTCTAATGTTTCTCTCCTTTTTGCTTCAGTCCACTCTTCAGTCTTGTAGGCCTAGTTTTCAAACCTGCACATGTGTCCTACCTGGCCACAGGCATGCAGGCCTCAGGCAGCTGGGCCAGTTTGGGAGCCTCGGGTGATGTCTGCACGATCTGGGGCTGCCTCTGCACCCCTGCTGTGGGCTTCAGGGTTGGAGAAGGGCTGGGACCAATCGGGTGAGATCCACAAGTCTCTGGATGTGGCTGAAGGCAAATACACAATTGAAGTACTTTCCCTTTTGAAGTGCTTTCCCTTTTGAATCTGGTTTGAAACATGCAGCTTCCGTCTCTAGCCCAAGGAAAGACCAAAACATAGGGAAATAAAAGCATTTATCTTTGTCTTGGAAGTAATTGTTGAAGTTGTGCAGTTGATCAGTGCACAGTTAGATGCAATGTTTATAGAAATTGATTGTTAAACCAAATTTACACTGGCATGTGTGGTGTAGTTTCTAAAAGGCACTTCACATTTGAAATTTTTCTTACTTTAGAAAGTTTCTAGTGATCTAAATGTCTAGTTTTGTATTCTTTTGTGTATGTTCACTGTTTCTCAGTATTACCACTTGAATAATTCTCTGTACAGGGGGGTTTGTGCTATACACTGGGATGTCTAATTGCAGCAATAAAGCCTTTCTTTAAAAAGGAGTTTTGCCATGAGAGTGTTTTGCTGCAGGGAGGCTGGGGACGTTGGCAGGCACTCTGGTTCCCTGACCTCCTTTCCAGGGTTGTGTGGCTTACACATCAGGAAATAATATGCGGCTCCTGGAGGTGTCTGTTTTCCTCAGCCTTCCTCAGACACGTGTGTCGGGGGTGGGCTGGCAGTGTCTGGACGAGTGTGTGGGATGGGAGTGAAAACAGGCATTTCTCACAGGTGTGCTTGCTGCAAACATCCCGATCCTACCTGAGCTCACCACCCTGAGAGAAGGCAGACTCAAGTCTGTCGCTGCATGACCACGGAGCACTTGATTATGATCCAGCCTTATCCATAGAAATTTGTCCTGACCCACAGCCCAGCTGAGAAAGCACCAGGGAGACCAGCAGGATTGCCAGTGACAGCTCTGCCACGCTGCATCCCTTGGCTCTGGCAAGGCCTCTGAGGGAAGGCAGTGCCACGATCCTCAGACAGCAAACCGCCCACAGGTCTGGGAGTGCTGAGGCCTCGTTGCAGCTTCCCTACCACATGCGTGGCAAGGGTCAGGGGTTGCAGGAGGTGAGGGGTGGGAAGCCACGCTTGCCCAGATGTGCTGCTGTCTCAGAGGTGATCCGCAGAATTGTTACACTCTGGGCTGCCAGCTGACTTGGGAGCTAGGCACAAGGCTGCTTTGCAGAGCCATGGTCACAGCTGTCCCCAGGAGTGGAGGCCTGCAGCTCCAGGTGGGGGACAGGCCCGCAGAGCTGCTGAGCCTGTGTGGGAAGGTCTGTGCTTGTGGCCAAGAGGAGGTGGGGATGGCCCCTGAGCTCTGTGCTGAGGAGGGTGGAACCGGAAGAGGAACCTGCCCCTGTAAGAAGGTGAGGGAGGTGGCTTTCAGGGGGAGCCACTGTGCTTTTGGGGAATTTTAGGAGTTTTTCTGAAGACACACCCGACAGTGTCTGGGTGCAGGCAGGCTTGAGAGGATGGAACCAGCCACACTGATGGGGTACTGGCTGCCTGTACCTCGCTGCCACCAGGGACTCCCCACAGTCTCTGTGGGGGTAGCAAACTGCTCAAAAGCAGCTTTCTGTTTTTGTCAATAAACTATTAGCAAACAGCAATGCACATTCACTTAATATTATCTACGGTTGATTCACTGCTACAGTGGGCAAAGTTGAATCGTTGGGACAGATTGTATGGCCTACAAAGCCTACAGTATTTACTGTGTGCCCCTTTATAGGAAAAGCTTGCCAACTCTGTCAATGTGAAGGGTGTCCTTAGAGTTGTTGCTGCACAGCCTGTGTGACATCTTAATAACAGAGGCGTTGAGTCACTCTCCAGGGCCTTGGAAGTGCCACCGTGACATGCAATCCTGCCACACCTCTGAGTTGCTTGGCCTCGAAAAAGCCAAGAGGCAACTCCTCACCACTGGGGTGTCAGCCTGGTGGGAGGCACATGATCCCTGGGGCTCACCTCGAGCTCAACCAGATGACCATGGAATGCGGCTGGCTTTTCTTTGGAAAAGAGGGAGTGTCTGATGAAGCACTAAGGAGAGCTTCTGTAAGGTAAAATCAGTACAGCGGAGGGAAAGGTAGGCATATGACAAGCAAAGCTGTCAGCATGGTGATAACAAAAGAGACTGAAAATCAAACCTGGTTCCTTTCCCAGGGAAAGGCCCCTCGGGACAGTCAGGGGCAGAGGCTCTGTTACAAGGTCCTGCTCCCGGAGCCACAGCTATGCAGTTGGAGGCATCACGCTCATATAGGTAAATACATAGAAAGTACTATATATATGATGTATTTTGCTTACTGCATTTACACATTACCTCACTTTGCAACTTGCTTTTTTCATCTAACAACCAGTTTGATATTTTCTATGTTAGAACACAGGCATCTACCTTATTCTTTCTAACTCATGCAGGTTTTCTTTAAATCCTCATGGATACAGATTTTTAGGTTGTTTACTGATTTTTGGTATTAGAAACAAGGCTGCAGTCCACATCCATGTCATTTATTTTTGTACACTTGGGGGTGTGTGAGGGAGGGAGGGGCACTTCTGAAGATACATTTCTAGAAGTAGAAAAAGGGTAGATGCATTTGATCTTCTAAGTTGCAAAACTGACCTCTGAAATGATTCACTTACCTTCCTACAGTGAGAATATGAATCTTTCCTGAGCCACATCACAAGTGTTATTTTTAAAATTGTTCCTAAAATGATTGTTACTCCTTTGTATGTCACTGAAGTTTTACTCTCCATTTCTCAGATAAATGAAATTGAGCATTGTTTATTTACTGCCTATTTCTACTTCTGTGAATTTCCATGGCTTGGCCACTTCTCTTGGCTTTTTCGCATTTTTACATTGAATTATAGGTGTTTTTTTCCTGATGTAGGGACACTAATTCTTTGTTTTTATGTAAGTGACACATATTTGCAATTTATAAGTTTATTTTCTTGTTTAAAAGATTTCATTTTTTAGAGCAATTTTAGGTTCACAACAAAATTAGGAATAAAATGAGGCAGGAGAATAGGGTCTGGAGGCAGGTAACCTAAGGGCTTCCTACAACTAAGTAAAAGGGAAAAACCCTAATTTTCTACACCAAGTAAATAACTTTGTAACCTCCCTTCATCCTCTTCATTTGCATAGGGTATACACCAAGTAACCAATGGAAACCTCTAGAGGGTATTTAAACCCCAGAAAAATCTGTATTCAGGCCCTTGAGCCACCTGCTTAGGCCTGCTCCCACCCTGTGGAGTGTACTTTCGTTTTCAATAAATCTCTGCTTTTGTTGCTTCATTCTTTCCTTGCTTTGTGCGTTTTGTCCAATTTTTTGTTCAAAATGCGGTACACCCTCCACCGGTAACAAAAGTAGAGATTTCCCATTTACTCCTGTCCCTACACATGTACAGCCCCCCAGTTATCAATATCCCTCCCCACAGTGGTGCATTTATTACAATCCATGAGCCTACACTGACTCATCCTCATCACTCAAAGTCCATAGTTCAAGGTTCACTCTTGGTGTTCTACATTCTGTGGATCTGGCCATGTATCCAACATTATAGTGTCATACAGAGTAGTGTTATTGCCCTGAAAATCCTCTGTGCCCTGCCTATTCATCCCTCCCACTGCCCTAGCCCCTGGCAATCTTTTTACTGTCTCCACAGTTTTGCGTTTTCTGCAATGTCATATCTTTGGAATCTTATGCACCCTTTTCAGATTGACTTTTAGTGATACACACTTCAGTTTCTTCCACGCCTTTTCATGGCTTGATAGCTCATTTCTCTTTAGTACTGAATAGTATTTCCATTGTCTGGATATTATTTATTTACTCACCTACCGAAGGGCATCTTTGGTTGCTTCCAAGTTTTGACAATTATGAACAAAGCTGCTCTAGACATCCATATGAGGGTTTTTGTTGGGATGTAAGTAAATACCAAGGAGTGTGATTGCTGGATTGTGTGGTAAGAGTATATTTAGTTTTGTAAGAAACTGCCAAGCTGTCTTCCTAAGTGGCTATACCATTTTGCATTCTCTCTAGTTCCTGTTGCTCCACATCCTCCTCCACATTTGGTGCTGTCAGTGTTCTCAATTTTGGCCATTCTAATATGTATGTAGTGGTATCTTGTTACTGCGTTATTGTTCTAAATTTGCATTTCTCTGATAACATATAATGTGCAGCTTTTTTTTTTTTTCTTGAGACAGAGTTTTACTCTTGTTGCCCAGGCTGGAGTGCAATGGCGCGATCTTGGCTCACTGCAACCTCCACCTTCCGGGTTCAAGCGATTCTCCTGCCTCAGCCTCCCGAGTAGCTGGGATGACAGGCATGCATCACCATGCCTAGCTAATTTTATATTTTTAGTAGAGACGGGTTTTTCCATGTTGGACAGGCTGGTCTCGAACTCTTGACCTCAGGTGATCCGCCCGCCTTGACCTCCCAAAGTGCTGGGATTAAAGGCGTGAGCCACCACGCCCCCCAGCTGTGAAGCTTCTTTTCACATACTTACTTGCCATTTGTATATCTTCTTTTGTTTGTTAAAGTCTTTGGCCCATTTTTCAATCAGATTGTTTCCTTACTGTTAAGTTTAAGAAGGCTTTGTATAATTTAAGTAACAATCCTTTATCAGATGTGTCTTTGTAAATATTTCCTCCCTCTCCTAGTGTGGTCTTTTGCAGAGCAGAAAGTTTTAATTTTAATTAAGTCCAACTTACCAATTATTTCTTTCATGGACCATGGCTTTGGTGTTATGTCTAAAAAGTCATAGCCATACCTAGGTCATCTAGATTTTATCCTATGTTATGGGAATTTTATATAGTTTTGAATTTTACATTTAGATCTATAATCCATTTTGAGTTAATTTTTGTGAAGAGCATAAGGTCTGTATCTAGATTCATGCTTGTTTGTTTGTTTTTGCATGTGGATATCCAGTTGTTCCTGCACCATTTGTTGAAAAGACAATCTTTTCTCCATTGTAGTGTCTATGCTACTTTGTCAAGGATGAGTTGACTGTATTTATGAAGGTCTATTTCTTAGGCTCTCTATTCTGTTCCATTGATCTATTTGTCTATTCTTTCACCAATACGGCACTATCTTGATTACTGTAGCTTTATAGTAAGTCTTGGAGTTGGGTAGTATCCATTTTCCAAATTTGTTGTTTTCCTACTATATTGTTGTGTTAGCTGTTCTGGGTCTTTTGCTTCCCTATCTAAACTTTAGAATAAGTTTGTCAGTATCCACAACATAACTTGCTGAGATTTTGATTAGGATTGCATTGAATCTATAGGTCAAGTTTTGAAGAACTGACATCTTGACAATATTAAGTCTTTCTGGGGAATATTTACTTATGTCTGTTTCTTTAGTTTCTCTTTGATTTCTGTCATCAGGGTTGCAGTTTTCCTCATTAAGATCTTGTATGTATTTTATTAGATTTAAACCTAAGTATGTATTTTTGGAGTATTAATGTAAATAGTATTTTGTTTTGAATTTCAACTTCCACTTGTTCATTACTGGTGAATAAGAGAGTGATTGACTTTTGTATATTAACCTTGTATCCTACAACCTTACTGTAACCACTTATTAGTTCCAGGAGTTTCTTTATCCATTCTTTTGGATTTTCTACATAGATGAGCATGTCATCTGCTAACAAGGACGGTTTTATTTCTTACTTTCCATTACATATACCTTTTATCTCTTTTTCTTGTCTTACTGCGTTAGGTAGGATTTCATGGTTTTTCAACATTATAAAAATTTTTAAACATAAAAACGTTTAATTATATAGTAAGAATATACATAAACCCTAGAATCTACAATTAACATTTTTCTCTGTATGCTTTACCACAGATTTCTATTAATTAATCACTGTATTCACCCATCAACTTAGGTTTTTATGTATTTCAGAGTCAACTGCAGCCATAATTATACTTCACTACAAAAGTTTCAGTATGCATGTCATTCATTACAATTCAGTATTTGCTCATGGTTCTTGTTGATTTTGGGGTAATATTTACATGCAGTGACATGCGTACATCTGAAGTGTACCATTTGATGACTTTTCATAAATGTATCTATCTAGGTAACCTAAACCCTTATCCAAATATAGAACATTATCCCAATCCAGAAAATTTCTTTTCTTTTTTTTTTTTTGAGACGAAGTCTTGCTCTTGTCCCCCAGACTGGAGTGCGATGGCACGATCTCGGCTCAAGCAATTCTCCTGCCTCAGCTTCCCGAGTAGTCTCAACAGCTAATTTTTGCATTTTTAGTAGAGACAGGGTTTCACTATGTTGGCCAGGATGGTCTCAATCTCTTGACCTTGTGATCCACCCGCCTCGGCCTCCCAAAGTGCTGGGATTACAGGCATGAGCCACCATGCCCGGCCGCCTGGCTAATTTTTGTATTTTTAGTAGAGATGGGGTTTCACCATGTTGGTCAGGCTGGTTTCGAACTCCTGACCTCAAGTGATCTGCCCACCTAAGCTTCCCAAAGTGCTGGAATTACAGGCGTGAGCCATCGTGCCCGGTTGTGATGTTTTTATTCAAGCAAGCAATTAACTTAGTTGATCTCAAACTGCAAACTATTTGAAAGTTCAAATATCACTTTGGTTGTGCTATGATTTGAATGTATGTGTCCTTCCAAAAATCATGTGTTGGAACTTAAACCCCAAGGTGATGGCATTAGGAGGAGGGGCCTTTTGAGAAATGATTAATTCTTGAGGGTTCTGCCCTCATGAATGGATTGATGTCCTTATAAAAGAGGCTTTTGAGAATGTTCGCCCTTTTTTGCTCTTCTGCTGGGTGAGGACACAGCACAGAGGGCATCCTCATGGGAGCAGACACTGATCCCTCCCTTACCAGACTCTGAAACTGCCGGTGCCTCCTCTTAGACTTCCAGCCTCCAGAACTGTGAGGAATCAATTTCTGTTCTATATAAATGACCCAGTCTGAGGTATTTTATTATAGCAGCACAAACAGAGTAAGACAGGCTGTTTTATCCTAAATTGGGCTGTTTGCAGTTTGCCTTATGTACATGTGTCTTAGGGGTCATCCAGAGGTTTAGACAGTCTATGCACAGAATTTGGGATTCTCCCTCTCCTGTGGTAGCAGTGGAGCTGTGCTACTCAGATACCCCACTCCAGGGAACCAGAAGGACCAGCTGCAGAAAACATAATTAACTGACGATCTCAGCTGCCACACATTGGGATCCACTGTGGGGTTCATGCCAAACTATTGCTGTCATTTCTGCCAGATGTAAGATTTCTGTAATGGTGACTTTGAGGACTCTTCATTAGCTGGCATGAGACTTTTTCAGAGGTGCTCTGCCATCTGAAGCCCTTCCAACCCAATCCTTCTCTGTCTCTTTTGCTAATGTCAGACCTGCTTCACCACCCCTGCCTACTCCTATTCGTTTCTCCTCTCTCCTTGACCACATGGCCTTGTTGCCTAAAAGTTGGTATGTTCATTCTCACAGTGGCATGGAGCTGAATGCCTCTACCATAGCTATATGTTTATGTCACCTGTCCTGGAGATCATTCATCAGTGTGGTGGGCAATTCTCCGAGGGATGGCAGGGAGTCTGGGGCATTAAGGGGCTGGACCTCAGTCTCTAGTACCCACCCCAATAGTCAGGTCTCCTCAGAAGGCCTTGTGGCTTCAGGAACGCATGCACACCTCCCCCCTATGCCATGCTGGCCCTGTAGAAGCCTTTACCCAGACACTGAGCTGATGGCCTGCCACACTGGAAGCACCTTCCAGAGACATGGGAGACCCTGATGACATGATTCCGAAGCCAGGGGCTGGAGGGCTGGGAGTTGGGCATGTGAGCACGGGGAGAATGGGTCACCATGCCCAGGCTCAGAGCGGGCTCTGCTACTTGGGGCTGGGGAAAGAGAATACGTTTTTATTTAATTTAATTTATGTATTTATTAACTATTTGAGACAGAGTCTGGCTCTATTGCCCAGGCTGGAGTGCAGTGGTGCGATATCCACTCTCTGCGACCTCTGCCTCCCAGGTTCATGCAATTTTCCTGCCTCAGCCTCCCGAGTAGCTGGGATTACAGGTGCCTGCTACCATGCCTGGCTAATTTTTGTATTTTCAGTAGAGATGGGGTTTCACTGTGTTGGCCAGGCTGGTCTTGAATTCTGACCTCAAATGATCCGCCCACCTTGGCCTCCCAAAGTGCTGGGATTACAGGCGTGAGCCACCGCGCCCTGCCCATTTTTATTTTTTATGTCATGTTAAGAACCCTGCCTCAGGAAAAAATAAGCCCCCAGCTCCCAAGACAATGCCTAATATCCATTAGCTAGGTGCCCTTCCAGGAGGAAAAGAACAGCTGAGTGCTGGTGCCTTATGCCAGCCTTGGGGCACAGACATAAATAAAGTGGGTTTTCTGTCCTTCCAGGAGCTCCTGTCCCAAGGGACAGACCACAGAGGGGGCAACAACAGAGGTTCTGACAAATCCAGGGTAGAGACAGGAACAAAGGATGCCTTCCCAGAGGTGGTGACATTTGGGATGTGTTCCAAAGAGAGTAGACACTGCTTGAGGGAAAAAGCACCTTCTATCCAGACTTGGGTGGGGAGGCTTTTGCCTTGATAAAATCACGGTGACTATGGCTTTTTTTTTCTCTTGGTGTGGGAGATGGCAGTGAGCTGTTTGGGGTGATTGGAACATAGCACATGGAACAAGACCCATTTTAAATGAACTGATTTATTTTTATGGCAACCAATTCTTAATTCATTCAATAGTAATTGAATTGGGTACCTACTATGTGCAAGGAATTGGACTAAGCACAAATAGAACAGAAAATAATCATCCCATGTCTCCAACAAGAATAGACATCTATCAGTGGTCGTGATTTGCTGTTGCTGCTTGGTGTGGAAATGCTGAGCTGGGTGTGGACAGGATGCTGTGCAGTCCTGCTCTGTGTAGAATGGGTCCCTATGGTGTTTACACTTTGATCAATCTGTGCAGTTCCCTGAAGATCAAAGAATAAATGGAAAGGTACTGGCCTCGGAGGAAGAGATGTGACTGCCAAGAGGCCTGGCCAGACAGCCTGCCAGGCAGGCTGGAGTCCATCTGGCTGGGGCAGCTGGCCTTCCCACAGTGAGACTGGCAGTGTGCTCAGATGGCCACACTGTTCGGAATCCGGTCTGGGGACAAGTAGTAATATGGCAGCTGCTTCTTCTTGTTGCGCTCAGCAATCACGCTGACAATGGCCTCGAGGTTCTTGCGGAATCGGGCCATGGCCTCCTTCACAGGCTTCTCGATAAAATGCTCTTCTGGGTACATGCCCAGGAACAGCTGAGGGCCCAGACATGGACACACACATAGGTCAATCCACTACCCGTGTAAACTGACAGGTCTGTCTCATCCCAAGGGGCCAGCCACCGTTTGGGAGATGAAGGAGGGAGCATCTGTTCACCTCCGCATATTCACCCTCTGCTGCCTGACAAGAGGGCCTCGGGAAGGCAAGTGTCGTCGCCTCCAACCTGCTTCCCTAAGGAAGGCTCCAGGGCTGGGGCTTCATGGATAAGTGGGAAAATAACTGCCTGCTGCCAAGTGGTTACGAGATGATGCAGATGAAGCTGGGGGCTGCTGGTGTTTGCAGCCATGGTATCCTGCTGTCTTGGGCCACCCCTGCGCAGCACTCCCACCTCCCATCAGGGGCGCTGGGGCCAGCACTGGCCTCTCCAGCCCAGGAAGGCAGAAAGCAGGCCAGGGAGCCTGAAGGGGTGGCTGCCCTGTTGGGGTGCTGTGCTTATTTGCATTCTCACACAGATGTCTGTGGGACAGAGCTAGATATCATTTTAAAAAAATACTGTATTGGATTAAGATCACAAAGCTTCTGAGCTGGAAAAGTCCAACAAACATAGGCTATTGATAATGGGATTTTGAATTTAGTTTGTGGAGGGCAATTCAGTCTCAATATTCTTTGACCAAGGAATTTGTCTGCTAGGAATGTGTGCGGTCATACTGAACACATGTGCAAAGCCACAAAAACAAGGATGTCCAGTGAGGGACCAACACATTGGCTGGGAACAACTCAGATGCCCAGCAGTCTGGAGCAGGTCAGACTGGTCCGGCCATTCTATGCAGTACTGAGCTACCCCAAAGCAGGTGCATCCACCAAGACACACCGGATTCAGTTGTTAGGTTAAATGAGATGCACGTGTCCGGAAGGAACCCAGGAAACTCTTGGTCATTCCCTCTGGAGTACCAGGGTAAAACACATGTGCAAGAACTCTGTCAATAGCTGGGGGGAGGGGGCGTCACACACGACCCTCTGGTGACAGTGAGCAAAGCCTGGGCTGTGTGCTCTCCTGCCCTGCCCACCCTGAGCTCTGTCCAGGCTGAGGCCGGGGGACCTGGTGGCGGCTGCAGCCTTCTGGGCCCTTCCAGCCTTGGAAGTCAGGATTCCTTTGCTCCAAGTGAGCCTTGAGGCCCGAGTCACAAAGCCCTGAGGCTGAGGAACCGCTTAACCTGGGGTGACCTGGGGCTGTGCCCCGCCCTGCCCAGCCTCACCTCGTTTTCCTGGAACTGGCTCAGCGCCCACACTGCACCCAGATGCCAGCAGGAGCGGCCGCGGTCGGGCAGCGTGTCCACAATCTGCTCAATGGTCACCACGCCCTTGGCAGTCGGCGGCGGGGCTCGCATGGTTGGGGGCGCATTGGGGATCCAGGAGCACCAGTCGTACTGCGGAGACGACCGCCAGCAAGCGTGGGCACCCCCGAAGCCCTGCTGCCCAGCTGCCCCCTGGGCCCCGTCCTCCCGTTGCCCCCCAACTCCAGCGCGCCCTGCAGTCCGTCCATCCTCTTTCCCCGCGGCCAGCGCCCTTGGCTGAGCCGGCAGAATCCATCCTGCAAGTCCCGTGCCAGGCCCCGAGGCTGTCCGAGGGTGCGGTACGCGTGCAGAACCGGGGTGGGGGAGGAGGCAGCGGCCTTGAGAAGGGAGCCCTGCCCAGCGGGCCCGGCCCTGCCTACCTGGCCGAAGTTGACCGCGGCGTGCTGGGCAGAGGCGGTGAAGATCACCACGGTCAGGTACTCCGACAGCTGCTCCCGGCTCTTGACCGACTTGGGGAAGCCTAGGGTGGAACAACCGGCGGTCTGAGGCCCAGTCCCTGGGGACCCCAGGGCCCGGCGCCCACCCCGTGCCGGGATTCCCTGCCCCAAGGCCGGAGGGCACCCTGGGCAGGACACCCCGGAGGGGTGGCGGGGGGGCCAGCGCTGCCAACTGCGGGGGAGCCGGGTCCGGAGACGTCCCGGAGGCCCTACCTGAGGACTTGCGGCCCCGCATGCCGTACACGTAGATATCGTTCACGAAGTCCTGCAGCTCCGGGTCCTCCTCCACCACCTGGTCGCTCTCGTAGTAGATGTCTACCACCTCGGCCGTGAACCTGGCTCAGGGGGCGCAGCCGGGGTGGGCGACCCAGCCAGGTCTGCGGAGCGGTGCCCGGCGGCAACCCCCTCACGGACGCTGGGACTCCCCCACCCCGTCCCCATTCAGCGCTAGCGGCGGAGGGGCCAGGCCCGCCCCAGGTAGTCAGGCAGGGGTCCCGGCTCCTCCCCCAGGACCACCGCCCCGCGGGCGCTCACGTCCTGATGGCTTCCCACACCAGGAGCCCGTCGTCCCGGTAGAAGTAGTAGGGGATGTCTTCTTTGCTCTCCATGCCCCGGGCCTTGATGGCCTCGGGAAAGCACAGGGAGGCGTAGGTCAGGTCCTTCATGGCCCTCTGCACCATCTGCACGTGGCCACCGCCCCCTGTGGCGTTGGCCTGGAGTGGGAGGTAGAGTGCCCTGAGCGGGTGGCTCCTCCCACAGCTGTCCAGACCCATCCCTGAGGAAATGTGCCAGGGGAGGCGAGGAGGCCAGGCAGGCAGAGGCGCAAGCCCTTGTCCTGTGAGATGGGGGAGGGATGTTTAACGCAGAGAATGACAAGGGCAGCCGGGTGGAGAGGTGATAGGGAGGAGCCTCCCGCCCAATCCAATGCAAAGGACAGCCGTGGGGCTGCAGAGTACAGGAGGGAAGGGTGCGCTCCCAGCCACAGGAGGGCAGCAGGCGTGGGCAGGTGTGTGGGGGACCCCAGCACCAGCGGGCCTGGGCTGTGAAGTCTGCTCTAGTGCTGAGCACACGACCCTCAGTCATTGCTCTCAGTGACCCTCGGTTTCCAGGACACATGCAACTCTCTTGAGGGCCTGTTGTGTGCTCAGGTGAGGGCTGGAGAGACCCACAAGGAGGGATCCTCGTCCTGATCCGGATCCCGGCTGCTGAGTGATGCAGACACACTCACAAGCTCACTGGCACATACGTGTGTCCACGTGCACACACACACATGCAAATACACCCAGGGGGCTGGGCTGTCGGTGCCACAGAAGTTTTGAAGAAGGACTTGGGTGCTGGGGTGCCAGAGATTGGTCCACGGTGGGCATTCAGCCCAAGCAGGACCAACCAGAGCTGCCCCCCAGCACTTTCTGTTTAGATGCGGCTGGGAGATAATGGCCACATGGGAACCTGAGGTGGAGCTACTATGATGAGCTCCTGTGCCCTCTCCCATAGGGGCCTGTCTGCAGCAGGAGAGTGTGATGCCAACACAGGTGAAAGAGACAGAAAGAGGGAGCCAGTGTGCATGCACCCTGGGGCATTGCTTGAGTCCCTGGATCCATTTCTGGCTGAGGCCCCCAACCCTCTATTGTGTCCAGGTATTTGAGATAAGGCATGTCTTGTCCAGCTGCAGCTGGTTTGAGTTGGGTTTTGTCATTTGCAGCCCAAACAGTGTCTCAACTTCAGTGGTCATCTGGCCTGGTCACTAATGGGCTGGGGAAAGGAGGAAGGTTGGGTCAAGGGCCCATGTGAGAGTCCAAGCTTGGTAAGGCTACAGAGGGCTCAAAACGAGGTGGGGTGCTACCTGAGGGATGCGAGGGCTGGGCAGGGCCTGGAGTCCCCGATGCAGGAGACAGTGGGTTGGGAGGGTTGGGACCCAGGAAGCAGAGTGCTGGGGAGGTCCAGGTCAGGGTGGCAGGGGTGTGGCAGATTAAGAGGCAGACACAGGTTCCTGGTGCGTAGGAGGTCAGGGGGCCATAAGGAGTGTGTTCCAGAGGGGGGTCTACACCCAGGTCTCAGAGGCTGGGAGAGGGGAGGGGTGGGAGGAGGGGACCAGGAGCCATCAGTGAGAAGGAAGACCTGGTGGTGCGCCTGGAGGAGTGCTCCTGGCTGAATGGCACGGGCTGGAGACATCAGGAGGATGCTGGAGCCAGTGCTCTGAGCAGACTCCAGCCTTCACCCTTCCAGGCCTCCTGAAAGGGTGTCTAGATCTCAGATAGGGAGTGAAGGCGGCCAGGCTGGGCCCTTCCAGG
This sequence comes from Gorilla gorilla gorilla, assembly GCF_029281585.2. Taxonomy (NCBI): domain Eukaryota; kingdom Metazoa; phylum Chordata; class Mammalia; order Primates; family Hominidae; genus Gorilla; species Gorilla gorilla. The sequence goes on from NC_073232.2 coordinate 69,953,477, forward strand.
CAACAAGTAGGGTAGGAGGGCACCCACCTTGTCAAAGAGGCCACACTCGCAGATGAGCTGCTCACGGGCCTTGGTGTTGATTGCGATGGTGAATCTCACGTGTGCCACCAGCAGCTGGGGAGGGGAGAGGAGGAGGCCTCAGAGGGGGCCCAGCCAGGTGACCTGGTGCCTCAGGGACCCGCAGCTCCCCCACCCAGGCCTGCCCTATAGGATGATGCTGGGCGCAGGGAGGAAGTGAAGGCTGGGTGCTGATCTTTCTGCTGAATAAGTGCTGGAGGCCTGCACCCCTCTGATGCTTACTAAGCATGATAATGATTCAGAGGGTCCTGGCCAGCACTTGTACAATGCTTACCTCTTTGCTCCCTGAGTTCACTGTCTGAATCCTGACCATCATTCTGTAAGGCAGCTGTACTATTTGACCTGTTTTACTGGTGAGGAAACTGAGGCACACAGGTACTTTTAGCATGCAGTCACCCCAGCAGCCAATGCTTGTAGGATTCAAGAACAGGGAAGGAGAGTGATGGCAGGGGCGGCCATCAGCATCAGCCGAGGATCACCATGAACTCATTTGCCTTTTCCAACTCTACTGGCTGGCCAGCGAGGCCCCTGTGTCAGGCCCATGCCCCAGCCGCGTGTCCTGGGGAACAGCAGGCTCCTAGCTGTTTTCTTCCTTTAGGGGCATTACTGACTCTGAGAACATCTCTCCAGGGGTCCCTTTCTGCCACCCACTCCCAGCCACAGGTCCCCCTGTGGGATGTCAGTGATCCCTCCCACTCCACATCTCAGATGCCCTCCCATAGCAGGTGGGGCGGTAGCTGGCTGTACCTTGAAAATGGGGTGCACAGCAGGCAGCTGGCGGTACATCGCAATGCCAAAAACCTCAGACACCAGATGTGTTCGCAGAAGGTGGGTGATGGTCTGGTGGACGTGGAAGTCACTGGAACGCACCCAGATTTTGGCCAAAAGCCAGTCGTATTTTGCATCCGAAGGGAGGAAAATAGGGTTCTCATCTCCCGGGATTTGGTTGAGCTGATACATTGGGGGAAAGGAAACACACTGCTATATTTCACTTCAGAGTATAGTTGTTGGAGAACTTCGCCTCTTGGGAAGTTCCAGAAGTATCTGAATTTCTTTAACAGTGACTTTGGAATCAGAAGAGCCTGGAGGGGGTAAAGGGCCCTGCGGTGGTATTTCCTGTCCCAGCCATATTACTTACAACCTGCATGACTCTGGATGACACACTGGGCTTTCTAAGCTCTGGCTTCAGCATCTGTCATGTGGGGACAGTGATCGCTCGGCTCACAGTTACTCAGGAGCTGGCAGCATGGAAGGAGCGGGCAGGCGGAAGGCCCAGCAGCGGAGGGGGAGGATCGCTGTCCCCCTCTTCCCTCCTTGCCCTGCTCCCTCTTCTACTGACTCTCCTTGGTCTCCCATACTTTCCTCCCTCTCCTCTTCCCTGAAATGCTGGTGCTCCCCAGGGTCTGCCCTGGTGCTCCTGTCTTCTTTTCTTGCCCTAAGTCAGCTCCTCCTGTTTAAAGGCTTGGGGCCCTCCTGGTACTGAGCCTCCCAGATCAGGGTCTGCAGCTTGAGCTCTGCCTGGAGCCCACACCTGTGGCCAGGCACCTCCTGTAGCAGAGGCTGGACCTGTCTTCCCTTTCCAGTTTCCACTCCACACTGGGACAAGGTGAGTTTTTTTCTTTTCCAAAATGCAAATCATGTCATGTTAACTGCCTCCTCAATCACCTCTTAATGCCAGAAAATAAAATCCCCAAGCTCTGTGGTGACCTGGTTGCTGATGCCTCTGTACACACAGCCTCACCTTCGTGCCCCCACACTGGCACCCAGCCCCAGGTCCCTCCACGCCAGCAGCCCCACACGTTGCCCCCTTACTGAGAGCCCAGCACAGCCTCAGCACCCGACAGTGAGTTCTCACGGGAGCCTGCAGCAGGTGCTGGCATTGCCCATTTTTAGATGAAGACATGGGGTATTGGAGGGGTTGACAGAAAGAATGAGGTGGGTGGCAGGGCTGCAGCCAAGAGCGGCCAGGAAGGGGCATGGCCAGACTTTAGGTGCTGGGAAAGACCAGTGTCACTGCAGCACAGTGGTCGTGGCTGGGGAGGGAGAACTGTCCCAGAGCACACAGCTGTGTCACTTGCTATAAGTATTGTGGAAGGTGGGGTCCTTGGGCGTCTCTCCCTCGAAAACAGTGCTGTCCAATAGACATATAATGCTACCCCACACATGGAATTGTATATATTCAGGAAGCCATATTAATAAAAATAAAAGGAAACAGGTGAAATGCAGGTGAATAATATAATTTTATTTTACCCAATATATCCAGAATATTATCACTTCAACATGAAACCAATCTAAAACTATTAAATGAGATATTTCACATTCCCCACCTCCTTATTCTAAGTCTTAAAAATCAGGTGTGAACTTTGCACTTGCAGCAGGTTTTGGTTTGGACGAGCCAAATCCCAAGTGCTCCAGAGCCCTGGTGGCCAGTGGCTCCACCCTGGTCAGAGAGACCCCAGTAGCCTCAGCACTCCCTGAGGACCAAGGAAGGGGGAGGGAGGAGGGAGAGCAGAGTGTGACTTGCACATTAGGCGTGCCTGTCTGTTTATACTTGAGATTAGTTGGCTGCTTTTAAATACCAGACAGTTTCACATAAAAATTTGAATGACCTGGTTTTCTTGAAAAATTAGAAGGTCTCAGAACTCTGCACCCAGGTTCTCACAGAACTACGCTCTTGTCCCTTTTACAGAGTCCCAGCTCTCAGGGTCCCCACTGCCACACCCATTTGCATGAGCTGCCTGGGCCACTGATACCTGATCTGTGCCCTAGAATGCTGGGCTGCCTGGCATGCTCTGAGACACTCTCTGACATGTCCCCACATGCTCTGACATGTTCCTGATGGCTCTGGGACACTGACATGTTCCTGATGGCTCTGGGACACTGACATGTTCCTGACATCCTCTGGGGCCGAGGAGCCCCCCTGTTGTGTGCTAGGGGCTTTACCCATGCTATCTCACTTAATCCTCACTTTGACCCTGCAAGGCAGGTATTCCTTGCTGTACCCATTTTACATGGGGGGAAACTGAGGCTCCAGCTGGTTTAGCAGCTCTCCCAAGTCACACAGTAGGTAAAGAGCTCAGCCGGCAACATGATATTGAACAGGCAAAAATTGGAAGCAATCCCCCTAAAAACTGGAACAAGACAAGGATGTCCGCTCTCACCCCTCCTATTCAATAGAGCACTGGAAGTCCTAGTCAGAGCAATTAGGCAAGAGAAAGAAATAAAAGGGATCCAAACAAAAAAAAAAAAAAAAGAAGAGGAAGTCAAATTATCTTTGTTCATCCATGATATGATTCTATACCTAGAAAACCCTGAAGATTCCTCCAAAAGACTCCTAGACTTGATAAACAACTTCAGTAAAGTCTCAATGTTATAAGTAAAATGCTTGTTTAGAAACAGAATGCTTGTTCCTCGGTACTGCAAGGAAAAATCAGCATTTAGACAAAAAGTTTTTTTAGCAAGCCAATTTTACTTTCTGCAGAAAGGGTGCTCCTCGCAGATGGAACAATGGCGAGAGCACACCTGAATAATGGAGAGAAGCAATTTTTATTCCTTACGCAGCTTGTCCCTGCTACTGTGTCCTGTCTCCATTGGCTGGAGCCAAACCTCACTGTCTAAACTAAAACCCGACTGGCTAATAACTTAAAACTTTTCTAAATAGGTAAAAGCAGTGGAAAGACAAAGGAAAAGAGGAAGTTGCTTATGAAAGGACTTAGAAAAGTAATAACATTTCCAAATAAGGAAGGGGCATGGGCTGCAAGCTGGGACATGCCTGTGAGCACGTCCAGCACAAATATCTTGGTTAAAGTACAAGGACATAGAATGTACTCATTTCCTTATATCTAACAGCTACATATGATAGGGCTTAACAAAAAGTTATTAGCACAAAGCGAAAAGGCTTAAAAAAAGTTAGTCTTTAGAAAAAACTATTATTTCTAACACATAATTTACTCCTTAACAAAAAAAAACACTTTTGACTTTCTATACTCAAGATACAAAATCAGTGTACAAAAATCAGTAGCATTTCTTTTTATTTGAGATGGAGTCTCACTATCACCCAAGCTGGAGTGCAGTGGTGCGATCGCAGCTCACTGCCACCTCCGCCTCCTAGGTTCAAGCAATTCTCCTGCCTCAGCCTCCCAAGTAGCTGGGATTACAGGCAGGTGTTACCACGCCTGGCTAATTTTTGTATTTTTAATAGAGACGGGGTTTCACCATGTTGGTCAGGCTGGTCTCAAACTCCTGACCTCAGGTGATCTGCCCACCTCGGCCTCCCAAAGTGCTGGGATTACAGGCGTGAGCCACTGTGCCTGGCCTAAAAATCAGTAGCATTTCTATGCACCAACAATGTTCAGGTTCAGGCTGAGAACCATATCAGGAACGTGGTGATCTCAGTTACAATAGTCCCCCATACACAAAATAAAATACCAAAGAATATATCCAGCCAAGGAGGTGAAAGAGCTCTACAAAGAGAACTATAAAACACTGATGAAAGAAATCATAGATGACACAAAAAAAATGGAAAAACATCCCAGCTAATGGGTTGGAAGAAAGCAATCTACAGATACAATGCAATTCCTATCAAATTATCAACATCATTTTTCACAGAATTAGAAAAAAAATCCTAAAATTCATATGGAACCAAAAAATAGCTGAATAGCCAAAGCAATCCTAGGCAAAAATACAAAGCTGGAGGCATCACATTACCTGACTTCAAACTATACTACAAGACTACAGTAACGAAAACAGCATGGTATACTGGTACAAAAATAGGCACAGAGATCAATGGAACAGAACAGAGAACCCAGAAATAAAGCCATATACCTGCAACCAACTGATTTTTGACAAAATCAACAAAAATAAACAATAAGGAAAGGACATCCTATTCCATAAATAGTGTTGGAAAAACTGGCTACCTATATGCAGAAGAATGACACTGGGCCCCTACCTCTCACCATATACAAAAATTACCTCTAGATGGATTACAGACTTAAACGTAAGACTTCAAACTTTAAACATTCTAGAAGAAAACCTAGGAAAAAATCTTATGGACATTTCCTAGGCAAAGAATTTATGACTAGACCTCAAAGGCATATGCAACAAAAACAAAAATTGACAAATGAGACTTAATCAAATTAAAGAGCTTCTGCACAGCAAAACAAACTATCAACAGAGTAAACAGACAACCTACAGAATGGGAGAAAATATTTGTAACTATGCATCCACAAACGACTAATACCCAGAATCTATAAGGAACTTAAGAAAAAACACCACCATTAAAAAGTGGGCAAAGGACAGGAACAGACACTTCTCAAAAGAAGACATACAAGTGGCCAAGAAACATATGAAAAAATGCTCAACATCACTCATCATCAGAGAAATGCAAATTGAAACCACAAAGGGATACCGGTCAGAATGGCTATTATTAAAAAGTAAAAAAATGACAGATGTTAGCAGGATGCAGACAAAAGGGAATGCTTACACACTGTTGGTGGCAGTGTAAATTACTTCCATCCATGTGGAAAGCAGTTTGGAGATTTTGCAAAGAACTGCAAATAGAATTACCATTTGACCCAACAACCCCATTACTGTGTACCTACCCCAAAGGAAAAGAAATTGTTTTACCAAAAGGAGATGTGCACACATATGTTTACTGCAGCACTGTTCACAATATCAAAATCATGTAATCAACCTAGGTGCCCATCAATAGTGGCACCAGATAAAGAAAATGTGGTACATGTACTCCATGGAATACTACATAGCCATAAAAAAGAATGAAATCATGTTCTTTGCAGCAACATGGATGCAGCTTAGGATTGGCGCTTAAGCCATAATCTTAAGTGAATTAACCCAGAAGCAGAAAATCAAATACTGCATGTTCTTATTTATAAGTGGGAGCTAAGCATTGTGTACACATGGGCATAAAAGTGGGAACAAAAGACACTGGGGACTCCAAGAAGGGGAGGGAGGGAGGAAAGGGTTGAAAAACTGGGTATTGGGCACTATGCTCAGTATTTGAGTGATGGGTTCAATAGAAGCCTAATCCCAGCGTTATGCAATATAACCATGTAACAAACCTGCACATGTACCTGAATCTAAAATTTTATATATTAAAAAAAAAACAAAAAACTGTTCTGACCAGTAAAAAAAGAGCTGAATGAGGATGGGCCCAGTGCTGTGCCTATTTCAGCCCATCACTCTCCCTTCTGCTTCTCTTCACCTCCTGGCCTGACCGGGCCTCACCTGCCCATCTCCTTGAGCTCTTGTACCACTGAGCTGGGCCTTCCCCAACCCATCCTTCACATCCTCCCACTCCTGTCCAGGATTTTGGCCTGCCATGGGATGCCAGAACTTGCCCTGAGCAATTTGTGTTTCTTAAATTTGTTTTTTGGGTAAGGAAGTAGCTTTATGTTTCTGATTAGAAAAGAATATGTGCTTATCGTAAAAAGAAATTTGAGTCATGACAGGAGAGCCTGAGAAAGAAAGAAAACATCATCTCATCTTCCAGCGCCCAGGGATAACCACCAAATTCTGGGGAGCCTCCTTTCATAGGTCTTTGCATGTGTGCACATTTATCTGTCCAATTTTCCATCAACTGAATATGATTATAATCAACATCTGTCTCTTTGTTTTGCTCACCTGTCCCCCACCGGGCCATCACTGTGTTCCTACCTGGTGACACCGCGTCCTTGTGTCCCCATGCTGGCACAGTAGGCCTGCTGCATCCTTGCATTCATTTTACATTGAGACCATGCCCATTGCCTTAGCAGTTTGAAGGAGCTATTTGTATACGACAGATATGTATCCTTTATCGGTCCCCTGTGTCTTGTTTTTCCACTGTTAACTCATTGTGGAGACCCCTCCAGGTCAGCTGGGAGGGAACCAAAGCATTCCTTTCAAAGATGCTTCAACGTTTTATGGTGAGGACATGGAAGGGCTCACTCACTCAATCCTCTTCTGCCTTCAGACTGTTTTCAATTTTTTTTCCCCATCACAAACTATGCTCCTGTTGCTACCCACACACATTTGTGCTTTCGTTTCTGCTGAGTGGCTGCTAGCGAAGGCTGAGCCTTGGGGGTTTGGGTATGTTTTCTTTGAGTAGACAGTGCCTGCCCTACTGTTCCTCAGACAGTTTCACTCTCCTGGTGCACACCTGTTCAGTGCTACTGGCTGTCAGAACACTTAAACAATAAAGTCCCCTCCAGTGCTCCTCCAATTGAGACGGAGCAGGGGCCTCCTCTTAGGGCACTGTAGACCCCCAGCCCCCCAACAGGGCATGGAAATGAAGGAAAATCCCGAGTTCCTTGAAGGGAAATTCCAGGCACCTAGCTAGCCCTGAGAAACAAATGAGCAACTTGACAAACAAGAGGGTAACAGCAGCCTAAAACAACAGCCAAGGAAGCCAGAGACCTGGGCTGTTTGGTTCCCTCTGGAAACTAAAGAGAACCCCTGAACATGTGTCTCTGAGTTGTTTTTCAGAAACCCAGACCCCCACCAAACCGATCCACTGGCACAGAGACCTCAGGTAAGAGGGAACTGAGGACTGAACTCTGAGCAGGCTCTTTGTTCTAAATTTCTTCCTGGGGGGCCTGGGGGAAGTCCCGCCCACAAGCCACAGCTAACATTCCTTTCTGGTAACCCAAATTTTTAAATGAAACTTCTCTTCCTTAACCAATTTCAAAACAACAAATTTTTGAATCTACCTATGACCTGGAAGCCCGCCCCCACTTCAACATATCCCGCCCTTTTAGGCCAAAACCAATGTGTACCCTCCATGTACTGATTAATGATTTTGCCTGTTAACTTCTGCAATTCCTGAAATTTACTCTGCCTTTAAAAACCCTTACCTGCAAGCCATCAGGGAGTTCCGGTCTTAAGAGTGAGCTGCCCAATTCTCCTTTTTTGGTCCCCGCAATAAATGCCTTGTGTTCTCCTAGATTCTATCCCAATCTCAGTGTTTGGTTTTGCTGCACTGGGCAAGCAGATCCCAGTCCAGCTCGGTAACACAACTGTCCTCGCCACGACAGCCTCAACCCCAGGATCCTCTGACCGCCCACTGCAACATGCACCTGGTACAGCAGGCGCTGTGGGATCTGCTCCGGTGCTGGCCGAAGCTCTGACCCTGCTCCGGTGCTGGCCGAAGCTCTGACCTTGGGCTGCCCAGGCCCACCAGTTATCCCTTGAACACTGCCAGGCTGCAACAACTCATGAGCAGAGCATGGGGCTCCGTCCTTGCTGGTGTCTGGGAGTTACCCCTTTGTTTTTCCAACCAGGCATGTCAGAAATGATATCTCATTGTTAACTTTCATTTGCATTTCTCTAACTACAGGTGAAGTTAGGAGTTTTTCCATATGCTGGTTGTCCATTTACATTTCTTCTTTTGTGAATTGCCTGTTCATATTCTCTGCTCATTTTTCCACTGGAGTATTTGTATTTTCCCGTCAATGTAAAGGATCTACCTGTGTATCACAGATAGGCATCTCTTAGCTGTCACTTCTGTTATGGTTACTCACCCCAATCTCTGTTTTGCTTTTTGTCTTTGTTTATGGTTTATCATTCAAGTTTTAAAACATAACATAATCAAATATGCTTAGCTTTCCCCTTATAACTTCTTGGTTTCCTTTTCCTTCTAAAAGTCTTCTGAGTGTCCGCGTAATTAGTTTTTCTAAATTCGTTTACTTTTTTCATTTTAATTTTTACTTCATGTGAATTTTTTTTTTCTTTTTCTTCTAAGCAACTCTACATGATGAGATTTATTTTTGTAAATGGCATGACAGAGCAGTCCAATTTAATTTTCTTCTAATCAAAGGCAGTGTGATAGCAACATTAAAATAATATCCCTTTTTCACTGAGTTGAAAAACCTCCATTGTGATACACTGAATTCCTCTGTGGGGGAGTCCATTTCTGGATCTTACTCTATACTGTCCCCCAATTCTCTCTGTTTTCAAGCACAGCGTCTGCTTAACAGTAACCTTACAAATCCAGCAAGGAAAGTGTTCCTTCTGTGTTTTCTTTTACTTTTTTTTTTTTTAAAGACAGGGTCTTACTCTGTTGCCCAGTGTGGAGTGCAGTGGAGCGATCATGGCTCACTGCAGCCTCGAACTCCTGGACTCAAGCCATCCTCCCACCTCAGCCTCCTGAGCAGTTGGGATTACAGGCATGCGCCACCATACCTAATTTTTTCTATTAATTTTTTTCTTTTTTTTAGACATGAGGTCTCACTTGGTTGCCCTGCCTCTCTATGTGGTTTTTATTTTTTTCAAAAAATTTTTGACTATGCTAGATTTCTTTTTCCATATGAATCTTTCAATTTTTTAATTGTTTTCTCTCCTTTTTAGTTCCTCTTCACCACCACCACACCCTCACCAAGAAAGATAAAAAATTCTGGCTGAAATTTTACTTGGAAGTGCATTGTTTTTATAATAGAATTTGGTAGAACTGACATTTTTACAGTTTCCTCCCCAATATCAAATCACTGTTAAGAGTTCATTGTATATCCTTTAAAATAACTTTATAGTTGGCTGGGTGCGGTAGCTCACGCCTGTAATCCCAACACTTTGGGAGGCTGAGGCAGGCGAATCACAAGGTCAGGAGTTCGAGACCAGCCTGGCCAACATGGTGAAATGCCGTCTCTACTAAAGATACAAAAAATTAGCTGGCGTGGTGGCAGGCGCCTGTAATCCCAGCTACTTGGGAGGCTGAGGCTGGAGAATTGCTTGAACCTGGGAGGTGGAGGTTGCAGTGAGCTGAGATCGCACCACTGCACTCCAGCCTGGGTGACAGCGCGAAACTCCATCTCAAATAAATAAATAAATAAATAACTTTATAGTTTTTCCTTATATGGGCATTATATTTTATTGTTAGTATGGAGAAAGGCTATTGATTTTTTTGAGAAATATATTTATCTAAACACTTTGCCAAATGAATTTATTAATCTAGTAGCTTTTAAAAAAATTAGAATCTCTTGTGTTTTCTAGATCTACCATAGCATTACCAGAAAAGATCATCTTCCCTGTTCTTTGACAATATGTTTATTGATTGTTTTCCTGTTTTATCATGTGGTATGACCTCTAAAATAATGTTGAATAAAAACAGTGATATCAGCATTCTTATTATTTTAATGGAAATGGCATTAGAGTTGCACCTTTTTGATGTTAGCTATCTTTATCATATAAAGTAAGGTTCCTCCTATTAATTTTTATTAGTTGTGGCTATTAAATGTTATTGAATTCCCTTTTAGTGTGAATTGATATAATCATAAACTTTATCCTTATGGGTATAATAAATTATGGTGGTAGCTCTCTTGATATTGAAATATCTGGAATAAACCCTGCTTGGTTATTACATATAGTCATTTAATACACTGCTGCACTCACTTCGCTAATATCACCTTTAGTTTTCTTTTAAATCTTTATTTAATACTTGGATTGGTCTTCAGCCTTCTTTTGAAGCCTGCCTGTATCCAGTTTCAGAACTAAGCTTACACCAGCTTTATATGATCAATTTGGGGCTGATAAAGAGCCCTGGAAATGTCGGCTGTCTAGTGGCTGGGTGAGACTCAGCTGCTCGCTGTGTAGGTCTGTTTCCAATCACTATATGGAAATTGGCCTATTTTCTACAATTTCTTCTAATTTATCTTTTCCTAGGTTTTTATCCATTTCTCTAATTTTTCAAATTTTTGCCATATTACTCTCATTTAAAAAATATGTAATCATAATTACTGTTCTTTTTTTTTTAAGAGACGGGGTCTTGATATGTTGCTCAGGCTAGACTGCTGCGGCTATTCACAGGTGTGATCATACCACACTACAGCCTCAAGTGAGCCTCCTGCCTCAGCCTCTCAAGTAGCTGGGACTACAGTTGTGTACCACCATGGTGCCTGGCTATAATTACTCTTTTTATGATTCCTTTTTTATTCCGAATCTTGCATATTTTTTTTCTATCTCTTTTTTTCCATCAGCCTCATGAGGAGGTTATTATTATTATTTTTTGGACCTTTCAAAGAACCAGATCTTGGATTTACTATCCTCTGGCTTTCATTTGCTTGAGTCTTTATAGTTTGCAAAGTTTCCATTTTCAGAAGAAGAAAGAGACCCAGGAACATTCTGTGGCTTGCTCAAGGTCCCACAGCCTGCTAGCAAGTGGCTGAACTGGAATTTAAGTTAGGCCCCTGACTCCAGGCTGCTCCAAGAGATCTCTGAGCCAAGCTTTTGAAGGCACCATCAGTGGTGCCTGGGATCTCTGGGTATCTCCCAGCAATTTTGTCTTCTTTTAGGTCACCTGTCCCTTTACCTGCTGCTTCAGTTTCTTAGGCACAGGGCTTCTCTCTGGTAACAGACAGGAAGCTCCTCGGAGGCTACGTGCCCCTGGGAGACTGTGGGGAGGCTGGAATCTAGAGTCAGATGACCTGGCTTGAATCCTAGCTCTGGGGCTGGCTGTGGGCACCTGTGTCTCAGTTTCCTTATCTGGGTAAAATGATCAACATCAATAGAGCCCACTACCTAGGATGGTTGTGGTGATGATTACACAAATAAAGATAGGTTATCTAAAACCCCAGTGGTCAAATGTGCTTCAGAATCCAGAATTTTTAGGATTTTAGCAGTGGGTATACTTCATTATGTGCCATACCCCCTCCCACCCCCGGTCTAGGGCAACATACTATTTTACAATCGAACAGAGCAGTATTTCTGCAGTGATCCACATACATATCACATTGAATGGAAAAAGCCTCTAAATAACCTCACCTATTGCTTCGAAGAAGGTTTGTTTACAAACAATGAATTTGCTGCACAGTTTTGAAATATGCAGCAGTTTTCAGATTTTTTAGATTTAGAATCGAGGGTAAGGGATTGCAGACTGTGCAGGTTAACCCATAGGATAGCCTTGGCATGTGGCTAGTGCCTGACCTATGCAGCTGCTATTGTGTCCACAGCTCCCAAGGTCCAGTTCATGGACATTATTTGCTGAATGCTCATCTGCCAGTCTCCCACGGTGTCCCCTGCGCAGTTCCTCCCTACTCCCAGGGACCTATGCCCAGTCCAGTCCTGGCCTTGGCCCCTGCTGTCTGCACACCAGCTCCCAGCCTGGCAGCAGGCTGGTGCCAGGAACAGGGGGAGACAAAGCCCTGTGCCCGCCTGCCTTTCCTCCAGGGTCTCCCTCTTCCCCCTGCCTCATCTCAGGTGGACATAAGAACTCACATCATCATCAAAGGTGGCATACCAGGACTGGCCTGGTTCCTGACCCCAGAACCCATGGTGCCCCTCAGTGGTCTTGGTCTCCAGCTCAGTCCACAGCTTCACCTGCCTGGCCCCTGGCAGCACCTTGACTGGGGGCCCTTGGTCAGGGTGCTGGGGTGGAGAGTGCAGAATATGATCCCAGGGCAGGTCCTCCACAGTGTGCCTCGACTGGCCAGGGGCTTCTCAAATGTGCCTTGGGGAGTAGAACCCTCTCCGGCCCTATGGACAGCCCACCTCAGGGCCTGCAGGAAGCCCTAGTGTCTTTCAAGACATAGCTTCCTCAGCTGGAGTGTGAATGGAGCCACCCAGGAGCCCTGGATCGCGGAGGACTGAGCTGCTCAGAAAGGTGTGCCCCCCAGCAGCCTACCTGGATGGCAATGGGGACAATCTTGTTGGCCAGGTTCTTATACAGCAAGCAGATGGGAGCGGCCAGGAACTGGAGTGTGCAGGGGTCTGTTTTGTTGGCATCGATGCCATCCAGCAGCTCAAAGTCCACGATGAAAATGTTCCCTTGCTGCAGGAGGCAGAGAGATGTGTCCAAATCAGGCTCAGCAGACGGACCAAAAATCAGGCCTGGGGAAAGAGTGATGACCTCTGGGGACCCCTCTCCCTTTCCTGCGACTCAGCGGAGTTCAGAATGTGTACTTCTCTCCTCTGACTCCAAGGCTGATTGATTCACATGGAAGGTGTTCACAGGTTGTGGCAGTTCGGGGTAAGATGAAGGAATGGCAGCAGCTCATTCGGCATTTGTGGTGTCTGAGACCTGCTTGACTGGCACGAAAGATGAGAGACCGACCTGAGTGTCAGTTTACTAAGAAGAAAGAGGTTAGGTGAAATAGATGTGACGAGTTAAATGCCAAAAAATGATGCTGCCGGACTCTACACAGAAGTCAAAGCTGGGCGAACTCAACCCCAGTCAGAGCCAGGACAGGGGTCTCCCTTGGGAGGAAGAGACAGGAAGCGAGGCGGGGCTGTCCGCTGGGTGGGGTAGGGGGGCTGCGGGGGAAAGGGGAGGGGATTCTGCATGGGCAGGGGACTCTGCAGGGGTTGAGGGGGGTCTCCAGGAGGTAGGGAAGGTCTGCGGGGGCGGGAATGAGCGTGTTTCGGGAGAGGGGCTGCAGAAGCAGAGGGGGAAGGGTCTGCAGTGGCTGGGGAGGTGGGGGTGGTCTGCAGGGTTGGCGTGTTGTGCCCTGGTCTGAGACTGGCGACACGGCGGGTCATTGGTGTAAATTCGTCGGGCTTGCTGACCCGCGGATCCGTGCCCTTTGCTGTAGGAGTCAAGACACTTCGACACGCAACGAGCGTGCCGGTGAAGTGGGAGGCGGGCGGCCGCTGCGAGCCGCGCAGTGGGTCCCGCAGAGGGGCCCCTAGGAACGCCAGGTGCAGGGTAGGCCTGCTGGGCCGGGAACGCAGCGCTTAGGCCGGGGGCATGGCCGCTCCTTCTGAAGCCTTTTCTGTTTCCTGAGTGATGAAGGAAAGGGTGAGGGTCCCGGCTGCGGAGAGGTCAGGATCTACTCTGCCTGGAGACGTCCCAGAGCGCCCCCCTGCAGCTCCACCGACCGCGCCCGCTCGCAGGACCCCCGGGCTGCCCGGCGGCACGCAGGACAGAAGCCACCCACCCAGGACGGCAGGAGCTCGGAGCCTGGCCACCGCCCTCCTCCTTTATGTGGTGTGACAGCAGGGATGAGCTCTGAGCATCTGTTGCGATGGGCGGGGGAAGCGGGGGTGGGGACGGGGACTATCCCCGCGGAGGCACTCAGGGCACCTTGTGTTGAGGGGGGCAGGTGGAGACCCTTGGGTTGGTCGGGCACAGGGGTGTCTTGCCTTCTAGGACTACGGCTGGACGGCTGGACTTCGAGAGCTGAAGTGACCATCAGACTCTACCCAGAAGGAATGGCTGCTAATCCAATCTTGAGACCACCCAGGCTGGTGAAGGTGATACTGGGAATAGGAGGCCTGAGATTTGGGGCCAATGCCTGCAGCATTTCTCTGTTATCCCAAGCCTCCCTTTCATCTTTCTGGAAAACGAGGGGCGGGCCTACCTTTCAGTTCTGACGTTTTAGGATTCTGCTTCTGACAGTGGAGTTTTTGCCTGTCTAGAGTCCCTGTCCCCTCTGGGTCAGCGTATTCCATTCTCCTGGCCGTGGGCACTGGCTCACAGAATCAGTGAGGCCTGAGGATGGCCTAAGACATCTGCTGGGAGCATTGGGAAACAGGGTCTTTCTTGCTGGGAGTGGGTGGTGTTTGCTAAGCTGGTGGAAGGTAAATCTGAAGCTGCCGGTGATCATTTTTTACCTCCACATAAGGAAACCCTCCTAAGGAAAAAATCACCAGAGGCAGAGGATTGAGACATGGAGAGAGAGAGAGACAGTGCAGGGGATGATCTGAGCCCTGGTCCCAAATGAGTTAGCATTGCTTTTTACTGTTGCCTGAGCCAATAGAGTTCTTGGATTAAACCAGATGGAGTTGATTTTTGTGATTTGAAACCAAAGAATCCAAGTATAAAGTCTAAGAACTCAAACAAACTTGAGCTGGAACACTGAATCAATACCAACAACAGGGATACAATTTCTCTATTCATGTTCCGGAAAATAACTGCACATTTTAAAAAACAATGGAGGCGTTTTTAGTAGGCCACAAGCTGGCTGTAGATCATTAAGGTGCTGCCAGATGGGCAGTGTGAATGACTGTGGGGATTAAGAATCATGCTGGTGTGTAGGAGATGGGGCAGTGTGTGTTTAAGAGTCTAGTCAGTGAGGGGTGGGTCAGCTCAAAGGAAAGGTGACTCATAACCCACGTGCCCTGGAGGTGGCCAGGACTCCCAGTGGGAGGCTGATGCCCTGCCCAGGTGCTGAGGACGGCCACTCCTTGGCTGCTGGGTACAGAGACGGCTGTTCAGAGTCTTCCAATTCTAGGATTCTATATGGCTTAAGGTTCTATGATCTCTGACTTGAAGTTTGAAACCTATAGCCACCAAATCAATGTTACTACATCTAGCAATTCAGTCCACTCAGGAACACAGATGCTCTCTCTGTGTGGGGGATCGTAACTGTCAGCTGTTCACATGACCAGGAAGTGTTCTGGGCCTGGTTGGGTGCAGGAGGAGGAGGTTAGGAAACACTGCCTGCACTGGGGCAGGAGACTTGCCTAGGGACTTCAGCTGGGTGGGTGGCCCTCTAGATTCAGGTGGGCCAGGTACTGGGGCTGTAGGTTTATCTCTAAAGGGCACCAACCATCCCTCTCCAACTAGGGCCTCAGGGTAAGCTGAGCGCAAAAGACTGGAAGCAGCAGAGGCCACCTGGACACCTGGGGATAGGCAGCAGGGCCTGGGTGGCAGGAGGCCCCATCACGCTGGCTCCATGGGGAAGAGGCAGGCTGATGGGCCAGCGCCTGTTGCTGAGCCCCACCAGATCCAGGTGGAGTTGGTTTGAACTTCTTCTGTCTCAAGACTAGGTCAGCCTTGCAGCCGGAGGCGGCTGAGTCTGCAGGTGAGGGTGGGGAGGAGGGTGCGACAGGAGCATGGGCAGCAGCATTTCTAACGAGAAAGTCAACCATTCTGTTGGGTTTCTCCTTGTGCCCCTTTTTTATTCTCACACAAGGTCTGCTTCTTTCTCCAGTGTTCTCCCCTTTGCAAGGTAGGTGACAACTGATGGCCTTGTGTGTAAAGCACCTGTCACAATGCCTGTCCCACCACAGGCCCCTAATCAAGGGTAGCTCCTGTAATTATTGATACTGATAGTGAAAATATTGACATTATGTTCCCAGACTCAAGCATCATGGAGAAACATTCCCCGCAATTCCTCCTCTGATGCTGCACAAGACAGTCTGCATAATGCCCAGGACCCTGGCTGACACTGCTGCCAGGAAAAGGAAGCAGCTGCTCTAGGCCAGACGGGCCTGCAGTTAGCGTCTTGGGGGCCTATGAGCACTGGCCAGGAGGAATTGGCTTCCACCTGACAGACTGTGACCTTGGCCACTTCCCCAGCCCATCAACCCCTACCTGGACCTCCTGCTCCAAGCTGAGCTGCCGCTCCAGGCTGCACTCTACCATCTCTGTGGTCACCGGGAGCTTCTCGGGCAGTTCTGTGCAGCGCCGGATCAACACAGGGTTGCAGCCATTCAGGAACTGGTAGCCAAACATCAGGTCTTCCTGCCAGTGATTCATGACTCGCTCTACCAGGAGAAAAGCGAGGCCCACCCTGAGCTCTGAGTAGAGGGCAGCCAGGGCCATGGCCCTCCTGACCTCACCTAAGAGCAGAGTCCCTGCTTGGTCTCCTCCCCCGAGTGCTCCCTGGATGGGCACAGCTCCAACTGCTGCCCCCTGCCCGTCACTGGGTCAGGCTGTGGCACCAACTCATCATACCTGAGCTGGCCTTTAGTGGCTCAGAAGCCTCCTGGGGCACTCAGGTCCTTCAGCCCAGCATGGAGTGTCCAGGATGGAAGAAGGAGGGTGTGGAGGAGAGTCCCTGGGGGCAGTTTGCCAAGTTTGGTTCCCCATGTCCTGATTTCAGCACCTCTTCTTGTCCAGCCATTCCTGCCTTCTTAACGTCCTTCCCATGCCATGACTGGCCACTATGAAGCTAGTGCTCTCATCAAACATATCCTAGTCCAAAGGAACCCAAAGTTGCTTTCGTGTAAATACCTAAAACACAAGCCAAGTTCTGCCTTTGCTCTGTTCAGAAGCACAAATGATTGATTTGTGCCAAGAAAAAGTTCTCATGCTTTTGAGACTTTTGATAGTGAAATGAGGTTGGGGGTGCTCGAGCTTGAATATCTGAGGAGGAGAAACCTCTGGGCACAAGGGTGACCACAGTGATGGTAAAAGGTGTGGAGTGTAGGGGGTGCTGTTCAGGGTGGCATGGTGGCAGCGAGGCCCCCATGCTGCAGCAGGCAGGAAGGCCCTTGTCAATTTCCTGGCAAGTCTCAGACAGGAGAGCAGCATCCCCTGTCCCCAGCACCACTTGGGCCCCCAGAGGCACACTCACCAGAAATAGTGTTGCTGATCTTGACAAAGATTTTCTCAAAGTCGGCGAAGTCATTCCAAGAAGACTGGAACATGTGCATGAAGCGGTTGATGAACAGGTTCTCCATCCTGCAGACCAGGAGAGAGGTCACCTTGCACACACTGGCCATGCCTCCCTCTGCAGAGCCCCTTTACACTGAGCTCTCAGGGGTCTTCACAACCCCCGCCCCCTCCAGGCAGCTCTGCAGAGGCAGGTGACTGGCTTTTCAGAACCAGGACAGAAACTGGCATCTATACGGGATGCTGTTCTACTGCACCTCACCTGTCGAAGAGACAGGCCAGTACCCTCCAGAATAGCCTGCAGTGCCTTGAATTCCATTCACACATGTGTTCATTCATTCACTCATCAGGCACTTGCTGTCCCCCACTCGGTGGGCCAGTCCCTGAGAAAGCTTCTAGGAACAGAGATCCAGCTGCTCTACCGTGTTGCCTGGCTTTTGGGGCGATAAACAGTTCAATTGACTTGAAAACTCATTTATTTTCTGCTAAATGGCTCCGTGCTTGGTGCTGAGGAGAAGTTTCCAAATGCTCACTGCACAGGACAAGAAAATAGAAACCCAAGGCCAGAGCTTGCTAAATTCAGAATGCAGGCTGCAGGTACTGAGGAGTGAGATGTGAGTGTATGAGCAATCCCCAGGGCTTCCTGGAGGAGGCAGGGTGTGGGATGGGTCCAGGAAAGGTGGAAAAGAGGGGAGAGGCTTCCCAGGCTTCCTCCATAACCCTGCAGGGTGCAGGACAGGAGCGTGGGAGTGCTGCCCAGTGTTCACCATGACACACTGTGCCTCAGTTTCTCTCTCTGGCACACAAAAGACTGAGATTAACAAGATAGCCTGTTGCCTCTCCACCATCAGTGCTCAATCACTGCCCACTCTTCAGCCTTGACTCTGATTGCCCCTCAGAGCTCAGGCCTTTGCCTTGGGCCTTTGCACATCTGTTTCCTTCAGGCTGGAATGCTCTGTGCCCCTTTCTTTTCTGCTGTGGACTAAATTGTGCTCCCCAAATTCATGTGTTGAAGCCCTGACCCCCAGTGTGATGGCATTAGGAGATGGGGCCTTTGGGAGGTGATTAGGGTTAGACGAGGTCACGAGGGTGGGGCGCCCGTGATGGGATTAGCATCCTCGTAAGAAGAGGAAGGCACCAGAGGGCTTATTCATGCCCTGTCCCCCTCTCTCCTCTGCCACGTGACCATGCTGTGGGAACACAGAGACATCTGCAAGCTGGGAAGAGGGCCCTCACCAGCAAGTGGATTGGCTGGCACCCTAATCTTCGACTTCTAGCCTCCAGACCTGAGAGAGACAAATATCTGCTGTTTAAGCCATCTGGTCTGTGGTATTTTGATGTGGCTGTCCCAATAGACTATGCCATTCTCTTACTGCGCACATGGGGTGTATCTGGAGGGCTCACTGGAGTGATGCTGTCTCTGTTCATTTCCTCTGTAGCTCTTACTGCAGCTTAAGTGCAAACTCACGTGTATGAATCCATGCCCGCTGCCCTATGCATGCTGAGGGCACAGTCATGCCTGCACTTTACTCAGCATTGAGCCCAGGCCTTCTAGTGTCCAGAGGGGCTCATGCAGCATCGCCTCATGGACTAAGAGGTGACCTCACCTGGTGCAGGGGACTGTGCCCGGGGCACTTCTCCAGTGGCTCCCCTTCCTACCCACCCCTGAGGAGGCAGCCCTAGGTGGCCAGGACCCAGTGCTCTGCCTGGACCCACTTCTCAAGTGGAGCATGGCTGGGTCTGAGCTGTAGACACACACCTTGTCATGGGGAAAGCTGGGGGGTCAGGGACCTCTCCACATCCTCCTGATCCAGCAGAATCAGAGGATGGAGGCTGGGGAGAGCCTGGCTGATGGGACACCGGGCTTGGTGACATCCCAGCTCTGTTGTCTCAGGGGAATCACCCTGTGAACATGCATGAAGGCAGCAAACTGGAGCAACCACAGGGGGGAGCTCCTAGGATAAGCAGGAGACACTGGGGGTCTCTCCTGCCTGCCCTGCCAGGTCTAGGGGTGCATCCAGGCAGAACAGCAATCCCCT
This sequence comes from Gorilla gorilla gorilla, assembly GCF_029281585.2. Taxonomy (NCBI): domain Eukaryota; kingdom Metazoa; phylum Chordata; class Mammalia; order Primates; family Hominidae; genus Gorilla; species Gorilla gorilla. The sequence goes on from NC_073232.2 coordinate 69,972,854, forward strand.
TCCATCCTTTCTTAGCTTAGCAAATGCTTCTCTCCTTTGTCCTGGCTACCCTGGGTCTCCTAGGAGGCCATGATGCTCAGGAGAGGGTCCTGGGGCCACAAGGCTGGAGGCCTTTGTGAGTACTGTCTTTTTCTCCTCATGTGTCAGGATGAACAAGCAGCCTGCAGGTGACCGAGAGGGTGTACTGCTGGAAATTGCCATGGCACAGCCTGGGCAGTGTGGCCGGCTTTGCGATGGGCTGCATACAGTAGGTGCTCAGTGCTACAGCACCCTGGAGCTGTCGAATAATACCAGCATCATCTTCCAGTCCTTCTGGTACCTTCTTCACTTGGATCCAGCCCCTCGTGGGGAAGGAGGGGCTTTTACACAGGTGCTTGCTTCCAGGGAGGCTGCTGTGGTCTCACCATGGCTACGACCAGCAGCCAGGCACCGGAATACCCAGAGAAGCTTCTTTCAGCCTTGCTGCCTCCTTCCTCCCCCAGCACCCCTCGTCAGCTGAGTGTTCTGGGCTAGGAATGCTTGTCAAGCTGGAGGGGTAAACCTCACTGTAGCATCTGGTGTCAGTCTGGGTGGGGAAAAGAACTTACTTCTGGGAGATGAGAAGCCTACCCAGGCCCCGAGAGCCCTGTAGGGCCTGAAGATGGCCCAGTGCCAGAGGGTGCCCCAGAAAGAGGTCCTGTGCTGGGACACCTGAGGTGCCGGGTGGTCCCTTGCCCCTGTTCTTTGGAGGAACCAGGAGTGAGTCACCAATTACCCAGCTGGGTCTGTTTGACCTCAAAACAGGAGGTTTACTCTGAAAACAGGGTGGGTCTGGTAGTTCTCAGAAGAAGCCACAGATCTAGGAAGAAGTGGAGTTAGGAGGAACATATTTACATGTCATCTAGAGGCAAAATATTTCTATATCCTTACAGATAACTGGAATATTCAGGGCTTCGAAGACCCGCTTTTGTAAAAAGAAGGACCCTGCAAGCCAGAGAGGGCACCAGGCTTTTTCAAGGCCACACAGGCAGGTAACAGCCACCTTGATCACCTGGCCTAGGGGCAGTGACCTAGCTTTCTCCTGCATCTTCAGCTTTCTCCTGTGCCAAACTGTGGCCCAGGCTGGGCACCAGCTGTTGGCCATGTGCCGGGTGAGCCCCCCACCCCTCGCCCCTACTTCTCCCAGGACGGGCCGCATTTCTGCACTGTCCCGCCTCACTGGGAAGGAAACTCTCTTTCTCAATTTGCTTTAATGAGGCCATTGAGGTTCACCTGACCTCTGTCTCCCTGCTCTTTCCTTCTGCTACCAGCTTTTCCATTTTTTACGCCACAGTTGTGCTGTGCAGGGCAGGAGCAAAGCCTGCTGAGGAGGGCTGGCCCCCTTCCAGGCACAGCAGGTGGCTAGGAGGAAATGCGTGCCAGAATTACTCAGAAGCAGCGGCGAGGAAACCAAGCTGTCGCCAGCCAGAGGTTTAACGGGGAAGGCCTCCTCTGTGACTTCAGCCAAGTTTCAGTTTCCTGCCAGTGGGCACTGAGTTTAACCCACTCTAGGCGGGGAGTGTAGCCATCCAGATTTTAGCAAGGGCCCCAGGGGATTCTGACGCAAGCTATACTTTGAGAACCACTGCTGAAGAGCTTGCAATGTCTTCCAAATTAATTTGACTACAGAACAAATCATTTTTTTGAGGGAAACATGACTTCATGCTTTGTATTAACTCTTGGTCTTATTTTATGATGCATTTTTAACTACATGATGCTACCTTAGCAAATAAAATTGAAATTTTCTAGCCTTGTCTGACTTTTAGATGGGATACCCCCCTACATTTTCCAAACAAATTTATTTTACAATGGGACACATCTCTGATTTCATAACAAAATTTAATGAAAGTCAATATGTTTTATAGGCATCAGTTAATAGAAGGGGATTATTTTTTAAATTTCCAAGGATTTCAGAGGCTTTCGGGTAGCATTTGGGAAGTTAAGTGGGAGAATCCTACTTGTGTCACAGGAAAAGTGGTTCCTATGAGTGCTTTGGTGACTTGGGGCCAAATGGTTTCTGCGTTGGGATGACGATAAGAGGGGATGTGGTCTTCTTCCCATATACAAACCCACGCTTTGCTTTCCAGTGCCAGGCCAGCAGGCCCCCTCCTCTTCCGGCCTCTCTTTCCTCCGCCATCACTTCTCCCGATCCCCAGCCTGGGCCCTCACCCTTCCTCCTGCTGCTACGTCCCTCCCTTCCTCCACAGGCATCTTGTCCGTCCACTGAGCTCAGGGCCCTTCTCTCCTGGCCTGGCCCCTCCGCAGCCTTCCTGGCCTGGGTGGACTATCGCTCCTTCCCTACACCCCTGGTGCCTTTTGTTTTTGTCTTTTGAAACAGGGTCTCACTCTGCCGCCCAGGCGGGAGTTCAGTGGCGCAGATCACTGCAGCTTCCACCTCCCCTGCTCAAGCGATCCTCCCGCTCGGGTATCCCCGAACACTGCGATTACAGGCGTGAGCCTCCGCACCCACTCCCTACCGATCATCCCCCTTCAGGACGCTGCCATCCATGTAGCTGGGTCGTCTGGAGCACGGGGCATGTGGCTGGGCTGCGGGGCTGGGGCAGGGCCGGTGGGAGTGGCTGCCCTCAGAGCCCACCCCCTAGGCCTCTGCCTGCCCCCAGGTTCCCTCTCCCCCGTCCCTTGTCGGGAGTCCCTCGTCAGCTTCTCTTCTCAGCCCGGCTGCGCAGCGCTCTCAACCCAACCCCTGGACTCATCTTCGCCCCAGCCTCCTTCGTGCCCAGCGTCCCTTGTAAATGACCCCCCCGGCCGGGTGCCCCGCTTTCTCTCTCGGCCTCTTCCCCGTGGTCTGCTCTCCGCCCGCCTGCGCTCGCCCGGCCTCCCTGCCTCTGCGCCTTCACCTGACCGCAAAGGCGGCCAGGGCAGCCTCCGCGCGGCCTGACAGTCACGGCTCCCAGTTTGTCCCTAGACGTGGGAAACTCGGGCTCATAGCGCCTCTACGTACACTGCGGCACAGACTGGGGTTTCCTACGACGCCTTCACTGGAAAGCGCCCCTGTGGTCCTGGGGAGAGGGCGGCTCCATCCGCCACCCTTCCCGGAGCTGCCCCCGCCCATTCTCATGGGAGGAAATCGCAGGGCGTGTGAGCCCCCAACCCCTCGCCACCACCCCTTCCAGGACCGGCCGCATTTCTGCACTGTCCCGCCCCACTGGGAAGGAAACTCTCTTTCTCAATTTCCTTTAATGAGGACATTGTCTTTTCAGCCCTGCCACCCCCTGCAATCGTCTTCCAGGCTGCAAACAGTGAGTGGGGAGGTGAACACATCAGCTTTTCCTCCCTCCACACCACCAGGAAATTTCGCAAACCACTTGGCTCTTGGCGGCCTGGCCTCGCCACACCTGTGCCCACAGTCTCTCTCCGCTGCAGCCCCCTGTGCCATTCTCCAGGCCCCATGTACCTCTGCCTGGGCCCAGTAAGACCTGGTCAGATGGCCCCCGGCTGCAAAGCCTTCCTGGGCCCCATCAGAGAGGACGCCCAGGTGGAGCGAGGGTCCCCTGCCCACCCTGCAAGCGCAGGGGCCCTTCCAAGAGTGCAGCCCTAGGCCGGTGTGTGATGGTGGAGACGCGGTCCCAGAGGGCCTGAACCAAGAATGCAGAAGACAAAGGCTGTCTTTAGGGAGAAACTTCCCTGAGGGGCTGATGTGTGCGGTCCCATTTTAATCTCACAACCCTGGGGAGGAGCTGGGGCCGGGTCTCATTGTTCATTTGAGGACACCTATGCTCAGGGAACTTAGACGACGTCCCTAGGGTCCCCCCAACCCCCACCGGCCCAGGGCCCTCTCCCAGGCACCCCTCATCCCCACACAGGCTCCTCTAAGCTGCTTCCTTGTGGTCCAGCCCCCTTGGCTCAGCTCCTCAAATACAGGGACACCTCTTCTCTCCTTCGCAAAACTCAAGGGTCTCCATCCACTGTGCCGGCACAGAGGCGGTGCTCAGAGTGGGGCTAAGCTTACTGTCCAGCCTGCTGCGCCAGGAGGGGCAGAAGGGCCCCTCTCAGGATTCCTTCGCTCTGCTCCTGCCAATAGGCCATCACTCAAGGGGCTAATGACAGGACGATGTGGAGAAACGTGGGCTGCAGCACTTCTGGGGCCGAGGGCAGGGTGGGCGGCACTGGGGAGTACAGGGGAGGGGACCTCACTGGGGCCAGGGGCTTCTAGAAGCTTCAGCAAGAAGGGGCCCCTCACCCATGTCTTGGCCAAGAAGTGGGGAGGGTGGGTGTGGCAAAGGAAACAGCTAGGTCAGAGACAAGAGATGCTCTGCAAAGCCCTGCTGGCTCCCCACGGTGAAGCATCCTATGCATGTAGGACCTGAGAGATGGCAGGGGCGGGCGCGTCCCTATGGATGTATCTCCATTTCTGGGCAGAGACATCTGGGCTCTCACCTGCAATTGAGCCAACCAAGAAATTATATTTACTTTTTAGAGCGAGCCTCCAACAAATTATACAAGCACTTGAGAATGAGCCCTCCCACTGTCTTGAGAGATGGAGCCCAGGGAGGCAGCTGGAAAGATGCTCCTGCCCTCACTCAGGAGAGATGGTGGAGCTGGGAGAGGAGGAGGCACTCCCTGGGACCCAGCAGATGGACTTGGCTCAGCAAATAGATGCAACCATATGTGGGGGGTGGGGAGGCCCAGAAAGGCATTACAGGCCAGTGGTCTTAATCCTGGCTATACACTGGAATCCACCAGTAGCCCTAAAATGTAACTGCTGGACTGCCCCTGGTTCCACAGTTTGTGCAGAGTGGGCAGCATGGAGTCTGTAACACTAAACACACAGGACTGAGAACCATATGTCTAGGCTGTTGTTAGCCATGATGGGGATACATGAAAAGGAGGTGCACAGTTACCTTCTATACCACAGGATAGGTGCTCATTAAACCCTGTTAAAATGGACTGTGACCCAGCTGGCACTCGGGGGCACTCAGGGGCCAGGTGGGTCACACTTTCATTTTAATAGGATTTAATGAGCACCTATTCTGTGACAGCTGCTAAGATACAGAGGCTCCTGAGATACAGAGATGACAATGACCTTCAGAAACACTGAGCAGAGATAAGAAAGGCACAGTCTGGCCTTCACTCCACCATTAATTCCTCCATCCATCCATCCATCCATCCATCTATCCATCCGTCTACACTTCCATCCATCCACCATCCATTCACCATCCACCCATCAATCCATCCACTCATCTATCCATCCATCCATCTATCCATCCATCCATCCATCCATCCATCCATCCATCCATCCATCCACCATCCATGAATCCATCCATCCGTATATCAATTTCTCATCTATCTCTCCATCCATCCACCATCTACCTCTTCTTCCATCCTTCCTCCTTCCCTTCATCCATCCATTCATCATCCATCCCTCAACCCATCCATCTGCCTGTCCATCGGTTTGGTTGTCCATCCATCCAGTATTCCTCCATTCCCTCCAAACTGGGTGGCAGTACTCTCCACCTCACTACCTCACCATCCTTATTATTCCCTCCAAACTGTCTCTTTCACAAGGGCCTTCTGTCCTGCTTGTCCCATCCTGGTCTGGGACCTATCCCACTAAAGCTACATGGCTTTGATCAACAATCCCAATCCCAGAGTAGGGGAAGGGAAGTGAGCCCCTAACTGCCATGATGTTTCCAGGGAGATGGTGGATACTGCTGCATTACTAATCCAGATGTTAGGTTTTAATTTTTCTCTCCAGTAGACCCCAATTGTGGTAGGAGAAAAATGCCCCAGCTTTGGACACAAACAGACCTGGATTCAAATCCTGGTTTTGCCAATTTCTGCCTAAATGACTTTAGGCAAACTCCTTGACCTTGACCCCTTGGAGACTCAGTTTCCTCACCTAGAAATGGTCAATAATATTATTTACCTCCCAGGATGGCCATGAAGCTTAAAATAGATTATTGTACCCCCCCAAAACACCGACACAGTGTTTAGAAATAAATAATATTATTTTAAGCTTTGAAGACTGGCTGGGTTCTCAGCCTCGTCTACCTGCTGGGTGTGCAGACTCAAAGCCAGGGTCCCACCCTCATAGACTGTCATCTGTGGGTGTGGGGTTGGCCTGGCACTAGGAGGTGCTAATGCTCCTCAGAGGATTCTAGGTGTAAAAGGAAATGAAAATCTTTGGACCCCAATTCACTCTGCCAAAAGGGAAAAATTAAGCTGAAAGCTGAGTGATGCAAGAAACGAAGATAGCTATAGATAAAAGGTGAAAACCTCCACAGGTAGCTCTCGGTGTTCACCTTATCAAGTGCTGATGTACTAAGCGCAAGAGGAATACATAACTGACTATTCCCCTACCTGCTCCTTTTCTTTTGCAACATGTGGATTCAGTAATGTGACCATGCCCTCCCTTTCTTCCTTCCAGCCTGTTCTCCTTTAAATATTGATTCCCTTAAAGACATCTTTGGAAAAAGGCACAGTCCACCAACTGTTCCTGTGGATTTGTGTTCCTTTTTTCCGTGTATGTCTTTTTTTTTTTAAATTATACTTTAAATTCTAGGATACATGTGCACAACGTGCAGGTTTGTTACATATGTATACATGCGCCATGTTGGTGTGCTGCACCCATTAACTCGTCATTTAGCCTTAGGTATATCTCCTAATGCTATCCCTCCCCCCTCTCCCCACCCCACGACAGGCCCTGGTGTGTGATGTTCCCCTTCCTGTGTCCAAGTGTTCTCATTGTTCAATTCCCACCTATGAGTGAGAACATGCGGTGTTTGGTTTTTTGTCCTTGCGATAGTTTGCTGAGAATAATGGTTTCCAGCTTCATCCGTGTCCCTGCAAAGGACATTAACTCATCCTTTTTTATGGCTGCATAGTATTCCATAGTGCATATGTGCCACATTTTCTCAATCCAGTCTATCAGTGATGGACATTTGGGTTGGTTCCAAGTCTTTGCTATTGTGAATAGTGCCACAATAAACATACGTGTGCATGTGTCTTTATAGCAGCATGATTTATAATCCTTTGGGTATATACCCGGTAATGGGATGGCTGGGTCAAATGGTATTTCTAGGTCTAGATCCTTGAGGAATCGTCACACTGTCTTCCAAAATGGTTGAACTAGTTTACAGTCCGACCAACAGTGTAAAAGTGTTCCTACTTCTCCACATCCTCTCCAGTACCTGTTGTTTCCTGACTTTTTAATGATTGCCATTCTAACTGGTGTAAGATGGTATCTCATTGTGGTTTTGATTTGCATTTCTCTGATGGCCAGTGATGATGAGCATTTCTTCATGTGTCTGTTGGCTGCATGAATGTCTTCTTTTGAGAAGTGTTTGCTCATATCCTTTGCCCACTTTTTGATGGGGTTGTTTTTTTCTTGTAAATTTGTTTGAGTTGTTTGTAGATTCTGGATATCAGCCCTTTGTCAGATGAGTAGATTGCAAAATTTTTTTCCCATTCTGTAGGTTGCCTGTTCACTCTGATGGTAGTTTCTTTTGCTGTGCAGAAGCTCTTTAGTTTAATTAGATCCCATTTGTCCATTTTGGCTTTTGTTGCCATTGCTTTTGGTGTTTTAGACATGAAGTCCTTGCCCATGCCTATGTCCTGAATGGTATTGCCTAGGTTTTCTTCTAGGGTTTTTATGGTTTTAGGTCTAACATTTAAGTATTTAATCCATCTTGAATTAATTTTTGTATAAGGTGTAAGGAAGGGATCCAGTTTCAGCTTTCTACATATGGCTAGCCAGTTTTCCCAGCACCATTTATTAAATAGGGAATCCTTTCCCCATTTCTTGTTTTTGTCAGGTTTGTCAAAGATCAGATGGTTGTAGATGTGTGGTGTTATTTCTGAGGGCTCTGTTCTGTTCCATTGGTCTATATGTCTGTTTTGGTACCAGTGCCATGCTGTTTTGGTTACTGTAGCCTTGTAGTATGGTTTGAAGTCAGGTAGCATGATGCCTCCAGCTTTGTTCTTTTGGCTTAGGATTGTCTTGGCAATGCAGGCTCTTTTTTGGTTCCACATGAACTTTAAAGTAATTTTTCCCAATTCTGTGAAGAAAGTCATTGGTAGTTTGATGGGGATGGCATTGATCTATAAATTACCTTGGGAGTATGGCCATTTTCATGATATTGATTCTTCCTATCCATGAGCATGGAATGTTCTTCCATTTGTTTGTGTCCTCTTTTATTTCGTTGAGCAGTGGTTTGTAGCTCTCCTTGAAGAGGTCCTTCACATCCCTTGTAAGTTGGATTCCTAGGTATTTTATTCTCTTTGAAGGAATTGTGAATGGGAGTTCACTCATGATTTGGCTCTGTTTGTCTGTTATTGGTATATAAGAATGCTTGTGATTTTTGCACATTGATTTTGTATCCTGAGACTTTGCTGAAGTTCCTTATGAGCTTAAGGAGATTTTGGGCTGAGATGATGGGGTTTCTAAATATACAATCATGTCATCTGCAAACAGGGACAATTTGATTTCCTCTTTTCCTAACTGAATACCCTTTATTTCTTTCTCTTACCTGATTGCCCTGGCCAGAATTTCCAACACTATGTTGAATAGGAGTGGTGAGAGAGGGCATCCCTGTCTTGTGCCATTTTTCAAAGGGAATGCTTCCAGTTTTTGCCCCTTCAGTATGATATTGGCTGTGGGTCTGTCATAAATAGCTCTTATTATTTTGAGATACATCCCATCAATACCTAATTTATTGAGGGTTTTTAGCATGAATGGTTGTTGAATTTTGTCAAAGGCCTTTTTTGCATCTATTGAGATAATCATGTGTTTTTTGTCATTGGTTCTGTTTATATGCTGGATTACATTTATTGATTTGCGTATGTTGAACCAGCCTTCCATCCCAGGGATGAAGCCCACTTGATCATGGTGGATAAGCTTTCTGATGTACTGCTGGATTCGGTTTGCCAGTATTTTATTGAGGATTTTCGCATTGATGTTCATCAGGGATATTGATCTAAAATTGTTTTTTTTTGTTGTGTATCTGCCAGGCTTTGGTATCAGGATGATGCTGGCCTCATATAATGAGTTAGGGAGGATTCCCCCTTTTTCTATTGATTGGAATAGTTTCGCCAAACTGACATGATTTTTAAAATTCCCTATAGGGTCAATGTGCAGATTTAAAGATCCCTACACTCAGTAGTCCTGGGATAGGGTCGGGGGATCCATATGTTTAACAAGCAGCCTAGAGTCTCCTGATAGCCTGGGCAAGCTTTAAAAAGCCCTGCGGACATTTGGATGAAACAAAGGAGCACAGAACCTATATCTCTGCTATTTATTAGCTGGGGGCCTTGGGCAAGGAAGGTAGTCAACCTCCGTATTCCTCAGTTCCTCAACTGTAAAATGGGGATGATGACTGTGGCTCCCTCGTGGGGTTGTGACGGAGGAACAGGGGACATATATCCTGGGATCAGCACTGGCAATTTGGCCATTCTTACCATAGCACCTGCCATCTTGGTGACAGCCTGGACACAAAGCCTTCACACCTTTGAAGTGGCCATAGAGAGCATGAGATATGGATGGGGAGGAGGCATTCCAACTAAAGACCCCTGCTTTGGGCCAAAAACACATGTATGTCTGGTGTCTGGAGTCCTCTAGGTTGTGCCTTTTTTAAGATACCGGTTGTCCTGCAATTGTGCATTGAGAATCCACTCTATGGCCAACATATCATCAAAGCGTTTGGCTCAGCTAGGCTGTTCCCCCAACCCAAGGACCCCATGAGAAAGGAGTGAGGGTTCCACCCCCAGCACCAGCCACTGGAGGGGCTGCCCAGAGTCAGTTCTCGTAAACTTACGCTTTGGAGTAATTCAGAACAAAGTCCACTCCTTTTTCACTATCAAACTGGATATCACGGGGTAAATCCTTGTGGCATTTGGCATCGATGCTCAAGGGGAAGCCAGGGTTCCACTCCATCCATCTGAGCATGAGAAAGGAGAAGAAATTGAGTTAAACGCCAGCCTTTGGTCTGCCCCCTCAGCTGAGGGCCGCCCACACTGTCAGACAATGTTACACGGGGAGATTGATGTACTCAAAATAAAGTCAACACATCACAGGCTGACCCTGTGTCCAGTAAGGTTCTGGGACCTCTTCCAAAGTCCAGCGGCACCAACTTTGCTGTGCCCTGAGCATCAGAGTGGGAACACTGAGACTGGGCTTACAGTGGTACAGGTGTGCACCACTGCATAAAAAGTTCTGTAGGTAGTCTAGGGAGACCTCACTTACTAGAGGTGACATTGAACAGTAGAGGCCTGCCTTGCCAGTCACTGGAGGTAGAAGGTGTTAAGGCTGCCCAGCCACGCCCAACCTGGACATCCACCATTCTGCCAACTTGGTCAGTGTGTGCCCTGGACTGCGTGCATGTCCTGCATGTGGCATTTGGGGAAATGGGACAGTTCTTATGCCTTCACAATAGGACGACAAGGCAGCAGGTGGCCTGGGAGAGGGACCCAGGCACAGACGGCTAAAAGGCTTCCCTCTCTCACCTGCTGGCCAATAGCAGCTTTAGAGATTATTACAATCAAAACAGCTTCCCCAAAGACAAGCCACGGACTGCATCCAGTAAACATGCTCAGATCCTGACATCCTTGAAACGTATCCTGTGGCATTGGGCATTTGTGTTTTTGAAAAATGTTTATTTTGCTTTTCTTTTTGTTTACTTATTGAGTAAACTTAAATTGTGAAAATGTCAGAGGTGTTTGAACCACAGCGACTCCATCTTGAATAGGGTCTGGGTAAAATAAGGCTGAGATCTACTGGGCAGCATTCCCAGGAGGTTAGGCATTCTAAGTCACAGGATGAGACAGGACATTGATGCAAGATACAGGGCAGAAAGACCTTGCTGATAAAATGGGTTGTGGTAAAGAAGCCGGCCAAAACCCAACAAAACTAAGATGGTGATGAAAGTGACCTCTGTTCATCCTCACCTCTCATTATATGCTAATTATAATGCATTAGCATGCTGAAAGAAACTCCCACCAGTGCCATGACAGTTTACAAATGCCATAGTAATGTCAGGAAGTTACCCTATATGGTCTAAAAAAGGGAGAAACCTTCAGTTCCTGGAATTGCCCACCCCTCTCCTGGAAAACTCATGAATAATCCACTCATTGTTTAGCACATGGCACATGATCTCGAAGTAACTGTAAGCATGCTCAGTCGAGTAGCCCATGCTACTGCCCTGCCTATGGAGTAGCCTTTCTTTATTGCTTTACTTTCCTAATAAACTTGCTTTCACTTTATGGATTCACCCTGAATTCTTTCCTGTGGAGGTCCAAGAACTCTCTCTTGGGGTCTGGATTAGGACCCCTTTCTGGTAGCAAAAACAAAATGAAATCCTGTTAGTTTCTTTGGGGAGGGAGAATGATTTTGTGTTTGTTTAAAAACCAAATTTTACATTTTAGGGTTTTAGCTTTTTCATTTATATTCCTAATTCTCCTTCCTTTTAAAATTTTCTTTTGAGAGGAAAGTAAAATATCGAGATTTTGGGTCATAAAAAAGTCCTGAGTTATTTTAATATGATCTTGTGCTTTGACTTTCCCCAAATCCCAACTGTCACAGTGTCCTCTTGGCCCAGTAGCCTCTCCTTAGGATCAAAAGAAGTGAACAGGGACCGGATATGATCCTTCTGACAGCAAAGGCATTTTGTCAAGTGTTTTCTGTTATGTGGCACCTTACATTTCTCACTGTTGGTTTATTTAGAATATTCTACATCCTCAGATTTTAAGAAAACCTTCCATTTTTGCTGTTTGTATTAATGCCAATGATAGTATATTAACAAGGATAAAAATGTGGACAAGTCTACAAATTTTTTGTTTGTTTTGGAAAATGACTCAAGGCATCTCCAATATATATCTAAAATTGAGCCATTTAGTAGCCTCACTGGTAGTAATGATCAATTAATTAGCTATCATTAGTCATATCAATTTAAATATTACTGATGATTTTCTCTTTGCCTGGACAGTTCAAGGGCTCTAGTTAATTTTACAAGCTCAGTGGAGCTAGATGTTTTTCAGTATGTAAACAATGAGCCATGCAAGGGCATCTGTGCCAGCAAATGGCATTAATATTTTCTTAAGTGAATAGTCCACTTGGACAGATGTGGAATACTTCTTCAGCACCAAAAAGACCTTCTTGCCCCATGCCCTGCCCTGGTCTATGGAGGGTGGCAGCACCAATGGGCAGAAATGCCCCACTTGTGTGGTTAGAAGACGATGGCCTCACAGCACATGGGGACAGGACAGCTTGCTTGCTAGTTCACTACTGCCCCCCTGAAACCAAATGTTTATGTCCCTTCCACTGCAGGTCACTGCTGCTTAAGAGACCCTGACAGGCTGACATGCACAGGAGCCGAAGGCCTGCATGGCCACAGACATTAACTGGTGGAGATGGAATCCCACTCCATTGAGGAAGACCAAGTGGAACACCCAGGCAGAAGGAACAAAGAAGTAGAAAGGCATTTAATTTATTGGAAAAAAAATGAGAGAGAGAGAGAGAAAGCAAGAGAGACAGAGAGACAGAGAGAGAGAGAGAGAGAGAGAGACAGACACACAGACAGAGAGATCCTAAGGGGATGCAGTTAGTATAATTGGAGTGTAAAAAGACTTTCTGTAACCACAAACATGATTTCTGAATGAAGACTTCAATAGAGAAACAGACAAAGAGAATAGTCACTGTGAGATGTTTGGTCTCTTGTATTAAAAGAAAAGCTTTAGACAAATTAAATTTAGCAGAGTTTAATTGAGCAAAGAACAATTCAAGAATCGGGCAGCCCCTAAACCAGAGCAGGCTCAGAGTGACTTTGATGCTGCCTCATAGTTGGATAGGATTTATGGGCAGAAAAAGGAACGTGATGTACAGAAAATGGAAGTGAGGTACAGAAACAGCCAGATTGGTGATGGCTCAGCATTTGCCTTATTTGAGCCCAGTTTGAACAGCTGGCCACTGTGAGTGGCTGAAGTCTGGCCGCTGTGATTGGCTGAGACTTGGTTACTTGCTGTGAGAGTAGGTGACAGTCTGTTTACACGTCCAGTTAGGTTACAGTTCACTATGTACAGAGAAACTTTTAGGCTGAATTTAAAATATGTAAGGAGAAAAGTTTAAGCTAAACTCATTAACAGCTAGAAGAGAGAAGGTGTTCATTCGACAACTAATTATGGAGCACCTACTATGTGCCAGGAAGTGCTTTGTGCAAAATAGAAGAACATGTAACCCAAATACAGGGTGAAACTACAAAGAAATGGAAGCCATAAATGAAACTATGAGAGACATAAACCAAAAATAAAATTCTAAGCCCCTGAACTGACTGATGGACCCTCCCCTTGGCCAAGGGCATTCCAAAGTTAACCTGAAAAATTAGTTCAGGCCATGATAGGAATGGGTGGCTAAACGTGCCTCATTGTACTCTCCTCCTCTTGGAATTCAGGCACAACTGATCAGCATTCACATCAACACAGAGATGTTAAGCCCGTTAGAACAGACTCTTTAAGATTGATAAGAAACATTTACAATTGATTCTACCTGAAGCCTGCTACCTGGAGGCTTCATCTGCATGATAAAAAACTTTGTTTCCACAACCTCTTATCTTAACCTAGACATTCCAAGTTTTTAGATAATAATTCTTTTAAGCAGTTGCCAATCGGAAACTCTTTGAATCTGCCTATGACCTGGAAGCTCCCCTCCCCCAAGTTGTCCCACCTTTCCAAAACCAAACCACTGTCCATCTTACATGTATTGACTGATGTCTTATGTCTCCCTAAAATGCACAAAAGCAAGCTGTACCCCAACCACCTTGGGTGCATGTTCTCAGGATCTCCTGGGGCTGCATCATGGGCCACTGGTCACTCATATTTGGCTCAGAATAAGTCTTTTCAAATATTTCACAGAGTGTGACTCTTTTCATTAACAGACATGAAAGCCAGATACAGATGTAATATGCAAGGAGTAAAAGCTCCAAAAGGAGAGAGAATAATATATGGAGAAGTGAAAAAAATCAAAGAAATAAAAGAAGAACTCCTTTAAGCTGAAAAATACTTCAATATCTTAAGTCTGTGAAAGGAAATTAAATTTTAGGACCCCAAACTCATTTAGCCAAAGGGAAATGTCAAGCTGGGAACTGTGTCATGCAAACCTGCCTCCCCCTTTTGGTTCCTAAATAAGATGGCTATGATGAAAAGCTACATGTCTCCACCATATTTTGCTCACAAGGAAATTCCTAGTGAACCGTTAAAATTTCACCATGGCAATGCAAATTGATAGCTTATCTTTACAAGTGCAGTCACCCACCAGATACAAATGCATATCTGATTGTTCCCCTGCCTTACTTTATCTATGTTCTCTTATGTAAAATGCAGACTCCCTGCATTTTTCCTCTGCCTCATTTGTTTATGTCATCTTATGTTAAAAAAAATGCAGATTCACTGAGCCAGAGAAAGGCATGAATAACTATTTTTCCGGGCCCTGCTCTTACATGAAAATTGTGTACTTCTCAATATCCCGCCCTTTTCCCTTTAAATTTGGAGCCCTCAAAATCACCTTCAGAGAAAGGCATAGTGCTGTCTCCCGGGCATGCGTCCTTAACTTTCGCAAATAAATCTCCTAAAATGATTGAGACTTGTCTCATCATTTTTCTCAATGACAAGTCCTAGGTGGGGGCGGGGGGAAAAAGGAAAAAGATACACCTAGGTATATACTGCTTAAATCTTAAAATGTCCAAGAGACAGGAGAAACAGAGAGAGAAAGAAGGAAAGAGATGCAGAGAGTGAACGAGAGAGGAAGAAAGTGGGGGAGGGAGGGAGATAGAAACTCTAGGAAAAGAAACAATCAAACTATCATTAGATTTCTCCTCTGTCATTCTGAAAATGGGAAGACTGAAGCGTATACACACTTTTTTTAGATCGTCATCTAAGCCTCTCATATTATCATCAATGAGGGCAGGGGAATTTGTTTGAGGGGATGGGCAGGGGGACAGGAGGACAAGCACAGACTCAGATCTTACACTACACATGGACCTTCTGAGGAAATTAATTGAACAAGTTCAGCTGAACAAAAATTAAATTAGAATGAATCAATAAACTCCTAAATACAGCAAAGAATATGCATTATAAAACTACAGCAAATATAATAGTAAACAAAGAAACAAAAATATGAGAGGGACGTTCATCACTACTACCACTACTTGTTTTGGGAATTCCAGACATGGAATAAGAAAAGAATATCAGTGGTGTAGATAATGGAAAGTAAGAGACAAAATTATTAACATTTAGATAATATGAGCACATTAACTAACCAGACTTACTAACAACAAACAAACAAAAACAAGTGATTAGAACCAATGAAAGAATTCAGTAAGGGACCAACACACAGTAAATGTAAGAAACAAGTAATTTACGTTTATCCCAGCAATATTTTTGCAAACAGAAAAATATCCTACTCAGAACAGCAAATGCTAAATGTAGAGTAGCTAGAAAGGTGAAGGACCTGCATGAAGAAAACTAGAAATTCTATGGAAGGACGTTGACACAGGATCTAGAGAGGTGGAAAGACATGCCGTGTTCTTGGATGGAAAGACTGAATCTCAGTAAAATGCCAACACATAACACAGTTATGTGAAGTTCAAAGTAATTCTCATTATGAAAATCTTAAGAAAGAACAGTGAGATATGAAACAGACATTAACATTTATTAGAAAGTTATGATAACCAAAAGCTGGTGCTGGGGTCTCGAGCAGAAAAATAGGCTAACACATAAAGTGCGGAAACAGACCCAGAAACTATGTATACATAATACAACACTCGCCAACACTTATCCAGTGCTTTCTATGTGCCTAATACTATTCTCTGTGTTTTCATGGTTTAACCTAGTATCTCAAACCCCTAAAAGGAAGGCAGTGTTATTTCCCTCATTTTACAGATGAGGGAAGTGAGGCACAGACAGATTAAACAACTTTCACAGGACTGGAGAAAGTGCCAGTAAGTGTGAGTTGAACCCAGACACTCGAATCCAGAGCTCATGACTGCCATCCTATGCCAGCTTGTACCGTGGGTATCATCATCCCTGTCACCCAAGTCAGAGGAAAGACATCATCCCTGTCATCCAAGTCAGGAACGAATGCTACTGGGAGAGTTCCACCCAGGTATGTATGAAAACACGTGGCAGGAGTGGGGCATGGTGGCACATGCCTGTAGCCCCAGCTACTTGGGAGGCTGACGTGGGAAGATGGATTGAGCCTGGGTTAGTTTGAGGCAGCAGTGAACCATGATCATGCCACCGCACTCCAGCCTAGGAAACAGAGCAAGACTCTGTCTCAAAAAAAAAAAGGGTAGATGAATGAAAGCTCTAAACTCAAAGAGGAAATTATAAAAGTATTAGACAAAATTACAGGGGAAATATTTGTGTAACACTGGGATGGAGAGGGTTTTCTTAAGCAAAGGAGGAAACCCAAAAGTTATAGATGTAAACAATACATAGTTAATAAAATAAAGAACTAAAATCTCCTGTGGCAAAAGCAACAGAAGACAAATAATAAATGCTATACATATGTAACAAACGGATACTATCCTGATATAGAAAGAGCTCCTTTAGATTAATAATTGAAAGAACAATAGGGAAAAAAAGCTTATAAATAGGCAATGCAGTGATGCTTATTAGTGGTCAGGGGAGTGCAGACTAAAACAACCACAAGGTCTTAGGGATTTTTAGGCTGTCAAACAAGGTCATCGGGTACTGACAAATGTATGGATAGGCAAAAGTATCTTTTCGTACACAGCTGGTAGGACTGCAAATTACGATACAATTTTGTGAAAGGATTTTTGTCGGTATTTCTTAAGATGAAAAAATGCTGATTTGTTCCAGCAATCTGAGTTCTGGAAATGGATCTGCCATTAATTAAAGCACCAGTACATCAAGATGTTTGTACAAGGTTGGTTCTGGCAGCATTGTTTGTACTGCAATACCCAAAACAAACAAACACATCTACAAATGGGAAATGAACTGAACGTCAGTGAATAGGGGAATGGCTAAGTAAATTATGGTGCATTCCCAGAAGGCAAGAAATAGTAGCAGTTTAAGAAGGGGAAAATATATGAGATACTATTTCACACACAAGAATGAAAACATCTGAAGATGCGAAGTGTTGATGATGCAGGGAAACAGTGAATCTCAGAAACAGTTACTGGGGTGTCCACTGGCAGAATGCCTTTGGAAAACAATCAGCAATATCTAGAAAGCTTAAAAACACGTGGTCTGCAACCCTGCAACTCTACTTCTTGGAATATTCCCTACAGTAACTCTTCCATGAGAGCACAGAGAGATGTGTGAGAAAGCTCACTGTCGCTTGGTTTGTAACAGCTAGAAATTAAAGACAGCCCGCATGCCCATCAGCAGGAGAGCGGACGAGCACATGGGTTATTCAGATACTGATGTGCCATGAAGAAGTTAACTGCATGAACCACATCTATCTGTGTCAACCAGATCCTCTTCAATACTTAGTGATGAGTGAAAAGTGCAGGTCACATAATGATTAGATTAAATTATATCGATTAACAAACACCTACACTTTGCCATTTACTGCAGTGTGTGAGTGTGCATGTAACACAGACAGATGTGGTCACAGTGGGAGAGCACAAGCTGTGGGCTATGACCTGGGTCTGCTTCTCTTTCTCCCTGCGTGGCTGAGTGAGTAAGGAGGGCCTGCAAGAAGCGCCAGCTTTCTGACATAGTGGGGACTATTCTTAGTCATTGCTTTACTTCCAAACTCTGATCTAGAAGCCTCAGAAATCTTCTGAGAAAGAGGAACTCCAGGATTGTGCAGACAGTGCAAAGTTCAGTGTTTCCTGAACGGAAGCAAAGAAGGGTTTCTGAAAAGGATAGATGAGTGGAAGGAGGAAGAAAAAAATGATTAAATCTAAGAAAGGGGGAAACGATCTCACCAGAAGCCCCCTGCTGCAAGATTGTGATAATGTTAAGTAGCTCCCAGATAATTGGGCTAGTTTGTGTTATCTTAGATGAGTAGCTAGCAAAGTCTAATTAGATTCCCCACTAATTCATACTAAAGTGTTAGTGGCTTATAACAAATTAAATGAATTTTACGGGCATTTTATCTTAACCCAGATTCACAGGCCAGAAGTACTCTGAGAACTGGCTGCAGGGGCTTTGCCATAGGTATCTGAAACAGGGAGGGAAGCTGAGGAAGAAGCATAGAAACAACAGCCCTTTGGGATGGGAGGCAGAGCTTAAGCACAACGTGTGCACTGCACCAGGTATAGAAGTCTGGAAACACATCATATGGTGCCTGAGCTGAGAGGCTTGTGCATAAATACTCTAAAACAAATCACACATTTATAAACCCTTAACATGACCCACAGCACAGCAGGTTACTCTCCCACACTTGACGCTAATGGCATGTAAGTTTTATTTTTGATTTTTCAATTGGGAAATAGAATATAAAAAATATGTATGGATATGTATATATGCACACACACACTCACACACACAGAAAAATGTACAAAACACCTGTACGAACACCATCCAGGTAAAAAATCAGAACATTGTCCGTACCCTCACCCCCACCTTTCCCAATCAACCCTCCTTCCATCCCCGGTAATGACCATCCTCGGCTTTATGATAATCATTTTCTTGTTATTGTTTAAGGTTCCGCTACGACACACCTCCCTAAACAACTTAATTCCAAAGTTATGAATTGGCCAGACACGCTCCTGGCTTCTTTCCTTCAACACTGCGTCAGTGAGGTTTGTCCATGTTAGCAGCAGTTTGTTGATTTTCCTTGCAGTGTAGAATTTTCCTTGACAATTTATTTGTCTGTTCTACTGTTTGTTGGACATTGAGTTGTTGCCATTTTTTGGCCATCATGAGTAATGCTGTTGTGAGTATCCAGGCGCACATGCACACAAATTTGGATACCACTATAGGATTTCTGGGTCATAGATTATAATGTAGCTTCAGTTTTATGACATATTGCTAAATTGTTTTCCACGGAGGTCATATCAACTTGTCCTCCTGCCAGTGGTATGTGAGTGTTCCCAGCCCTCTGGATCTTGTTTAATACTCAGGTGTTGTCAGTTGTTGAAGTGTTGCCCATCTGGGGGCATGTGTGTGGTAGTAGCAGCAGTTCACTGTGATCTTCTGATTTCCCCGATTCCTAATGAAGCTGAACACCTTTTGTATACTTGCTGCTTATATTTTGTACAGTAAGTACTCAAACCTCTTGCCCATTTTCTAGTGAATGACACTCCCCTTCTTAAAGATTTGTAGGTCCTTCACATACTAGGACTAATTCTCGTCAATCACTCCATGACTTGCCTTCACTCTCTCCTGGTGTCTTTCAATGAACAGAGTGTCCTTATCTTGAGGGAGGCAAAGTTACCAATCTTTTCCTTTGTGTTTAATATGTTCTGAGCCTTGTTTGAAAAATCCTTTTAGCTTGAGACCTGGAAGAATAATCACCTGTAGTCTAAATGTCTTACAGTTTTGCCTTTAACTTTTAAGTCTAATCAACCCCAAGCTGAGTCTCCTGAATGGCAAGAGGTGGAGTCTGATTTCTTCTCCTTCTCCTTCAGCCCTCCGTGCTGGCTGGCCCCTGTCCTCGAGATGCATGTCCAGTGGCCCAGTGCCACCCATCGGCCGAGCCCTCCGTAACAGACCCAGTACCCACATACGTGTGGCTGTTTCTTGTTTCTTTATTCTGTTTCAAGGAATGTTTTTGATGAAAAGGGGGATGAAGCTAGACAGTTTTGAGGTGGGGCAATTGTGTTCTTGGTGTGGGATTCCTCACCCCTTGACAGCAGTGGGTGGCTGGG
Source organism: Gorilla gorilla gorilla (assembly GCF_029281585.2). NCBI lineage: Eukaryota > Metazoa > Chordata > Mammalia > Primates > Hominidae > Gorilla > Gorilla gorilla. The sequence continues at coordinate 69,992,662 of NC_073232.2, forward strand.
CATAGGGGAAGAAGGAGCTACAGGGTTGAGAGATGCTGTTGCAACTTAGAAAAATTAAGAAAAATGAAGATATTGCTCAGTTATGGCAAGTGTTTGATGAAACAGGGACCCATACATGGCTCGTAAAAACTGGTTAAAGATTTTTTTTTTTTTTTTTTTTGAGACGGAGTCTCGCTCTGTCGCCCAGGCTGGAGTGCAGTGGCACAATCTCGGCTCACTGCAAGCTCCGCCTCCCAGGTTCACGCCATTCTCCTGCCTCAGCCTCCCGAGTAGCTGGGACTACAGGCGCCTGCGACCACGCCCGGCTAATTTTTTGTATTTTTTAGTAGAGACGGGGTTTCACCATGTTAGCCAGGATGGTCTCGATCTCCTGACCTGGTGATCCACCAACCTCAGCCTCCCAAATGGTTAAAGATTTTTGAGGAGAAATTTGTCAATGTATACTAATAACTTTTACTACTTGGTAATTTCATATCTGGGCATCTGTCCTAGGAAAATACTTAATAATGTATACAAATTTCACATACAAGGGTTTTCACATTGCTTATAAGAATACAAAAATTAGAAACCTCCTAAATGTCCAGGGAAGCTGGGTGTTTAAGCGAATGATGAGGCATCCATCCAATGGAATAGTACATAGAAACTAGAATAATGTTTATGATGAGATTTTGAAAATATGGGAAAATGATTTTTGCTACACTGCTAAAGGGCAGCAAGGAGGATGCAAAGTGGTATATATAGCACGATCCCAAATTTTAAAAAGTGAATAAGACAAAGTGAAAACAATTAAACATGAATTTTTATGAAAAAGTTCATAAAATTCATAATTCATACAGAAAATAGGTATTTTTCTGGCTCTATATTATTTTCCTTCTTTTACTTTTTTGAGTTAAAAAAACAACCCAGATATACTACATATTCCTTGTAAGAAGTTCAACTATTGAGGGATATGTAGAAAAGTATCACAATATTGGCTCCCAAAGGCCCCTCCACAGCCCAGGTAACTTCACTGTCCATGTAGAACGATTCCTTCCACTTTCTTCCGTTGGAAGGAGGCACAGACTCAAATGTTTCCAGGGGCCAAAGCAGGAAATGAAATGAAAGAAAACCTTGATATAGACAACAGCTGGGGAAGCCTGAAGAATATCTCTGTTTACTCACAAGTCAATAATGATCCATCAAACACTTGTAAAGGCTGGATACAGCCCATCAGCCACCCATTTCCAGAGGAGCACTCTGTAATGTGTTATTATCTTCCAAAAAGCTTTATTGAGATACATTTACATACCATTAAATTCACCCCTTAAAAATATGCTATCAAAAGATTTTAATATATTTGCAGAGTTGTATGTGTAACCATCATTATAACCCAATTCTGAAATAATCTCATCCCCAGAGGACACCTCGAACCCATTAACACTCACTCCTTGTTCCCCCTCCCCAACTCCTAGTGCTAGGCAACTACTCACCTACTAATCTGACTCTGTGGGTTTGCCTGTTCTGGACATTTCACACAGATAGAATCATACAATATGGGGTCTTCCGTAAGTGAGTTTTCCATTTAGCATATTTTTGAAGTTCATTCAGTGTTTGGCATCTATCTGTAGTTCATTTCTTTTCTTTTTTTGAAATGGAGTCTTGCTCTGTCGCCCAGGCTGGAGTGCAGTGGCGGGATCTAGGCTCACTGCAACCTCCGCCTCCCAGGTTCAAGGAATTCTCCTGCCTTAGCCTCCCAAGCAGCTGGGATTACAGGCATGCACCAACATGCCTGGCTAATTTTTATATTTTTGTAGACATGGGGTTTCACCATGTTGGCCAGGTTGGTCTCAAACTCCTGACCTCAAGTGATCTGCCCGTCTCAACCTCCCAGAGTGCTAGGATTACAGGTGTGAGCCTCCGCGCCTGGCATTCATTCCTTTTTGATGCCAAAAAATATCCCATTGTATGGATAAACTATATTTTGTTTATTCATTCCTCAGTTAATGGAATTTAGGTTGTTTCTACTTTTTGACTATTGTGAACAATGGTGCTATAAATATGTGTGCACAAGTTTTGTATAGACATGTGGTTTCAATATTCTTGGGTAAAGGCCTAGGAGTAGAATTGCTGGGTGATATTGTAGCTGGGTTTAAGATTTTGAGGAACCACTAAACTGTTTTCTGAAGTGGCTGCATCATCTTACATTCTGGTAGCAGCATCAGGGTTCCAATTTCTCCACATCCTTGGCAGCACTTGTTACTATCTGTCTTTTTTATTCTAACCATTTTAGTGGGTGTGAAATTGTATCTTGTGGTTTTGATTTGAAATTTCCTGATGATTAATAATGTTGAGCATATTTTCACGTGCTTATTGGAGATTCACAAATTTTCTCTGGAGAACTATTTAATTAAATCCTTTGCTAATTTTTAAACGGGTTTTTTTGTACAGAATATTTTAAAATTGAGTTGTCAGAGTTCTTTATATATTCTGGATACAAGTCCCTTATCAGACATATGATTCAGATATTTTCTCCATTCTGTGGATTGTCTTTTCACTTTATTGATGATGTCCTTTGAAGCATAGATCTTTTACATTTTAATGACATCTAACTTGTCTACTTTCTTTTGCTGCCTGTGTTCTTGGTGCCATATCTAAGAGACTTTGCCGAACCCAAGATTATGAAGACTTACTTGTATGTTTTCTTCCAAGAGTGTTATGTTGTTAGCCCTTACTTTTAGATCTATCATCCATTTTGAATTAATTTTTAAATTTATCTAGCAGCGTTATTGAAATATAATGCACATACTGTAAAATTTATCCATTTAAAGTTTTCAATTCAAGGATGTTTAGTATTAATTTTTACACAATGGACAACCATCAGTTTTAGAACATTTTCATCCCCGGCAAAAGGAACACTGTATCCTTTAGCTGTCACTCCCATGACCACTTCCTCATTCCCTGCCCCTAGGCAACCAGTAATCTACTTTATATCTGTACAGATTTTTCTTTTCCAGAAATTTCATATAAAAGGAATCATACAATATATGATCTTTTGTGACTGGTTTCTTTCACTTAGCATAATGTTTTTGAGATTCATCCATGTTGTAACAAGTGTCAGTATTTCATTCTTCTTTCATGGTCAAATTATATATATATACTATATTTTATCCATTCATCCATTAATGGACTTTTGGGTTGTGTACACTTTTTGATAGTTACAGGTAATGCTGCTATAATCATGCATGTACAAGTTTTTGTGTGGGCATATGTTTCCATTTCTGTTGGGAATATGCTTAAGAGTGGAAATGCTGTCATATTGTAACTCTCTGTTGAACAGTCAGGAGCTAGCAGACTGTTTCCCAAGCAGCTGTGCCATTTTACATTCCCACCAGCAGTGTATGAGGGTTCTGATTTCTCCACATCCTTGTCAACACTTGTTCTTGTCGGATTTTTTTATTCTAGCCATCCTAGTGAGTATCAAGTGGTATCTCATTGTGGTGTTGATTTGCATTTCCTAGATGACTAATGGGTCCTTGGAGAAATATCTATTCAGATCCTCACTCATTTTTTTCATTTTTTAATTGGACTATTTGTCTTTATTGAGTTGTAAGAGTTCTTTATAAATTATGGATGGAAGGCCCTTATCAGATATACAATTTGTAAATATTTCTTCCATTCTGTGGTTCATCTTTTCACTTTCTTGATGGTGTCCTTTGAAACATAAAGGTTTGTAAATTTGATGACATCACTTTATCACTTTATCTATTTTTCTTTTGTTGCTGATGCTTTTGGTGTCATATCAAGAGTCCTTTGTCAAATCCAAAGTCATGAAGGTTTACTCCTGTGTTTTCTTAAAATAATTTTATAGTTTTAGCTCTTACATTTAGGTAGGTATTTGACTCATTTTGTGTTAATTTATGTATATGGTGTGAGCTAAGGATCCAACTTCATTCTTTTGCATGTGGCTATCCAGTTTTGCTAGGACCATTTGTTGAAAAGACTATTCTTTCTCTGTTAAACTGTCTTGCTGCTTCTGTCAAAAATTAATTGGCCATAAGTATAAGGGCTTATTTCTGGACTCTCAAGTCTATTTCATTGATCCATATATCTATCCTTATGCCGATATCACATTGTCTTGAATACTATAGCTGTGTAGTAATTTTGATATTGAGAAGTGCAAGTCCTCCATCTTTGTTTTCTGTTTATCAAGATTTTTTTGGCTATTCTGGGTCCCTTCCATTTCCATATGAATTTGCAGAATTGACAGCTTGTCAATTTCTGCAAAGAAATCAGCTAGAATTTTGATAAGGGTTGTGTTGAACATGTACATTAATTTGTGGGGTATTGCCATTTTAACAAAATTAAGTCCTCTGATTCATGAACATGAAATGTCTTTCAACCTATTTAGATCTTCTTTAATAATGTTAAACAATGTTTTGTAGTTTCATTGTACAAGTCTCAGACTACTTTGTTAAATTTATTCATAAATGTTTACTGTTTTTGATGCTATTGTAAATTGAACTTTTTTTTACTTTTATTTCACATAGTTGGTTGTTAATGTATAGAAAAACAATTGATTATCTTGTATCTTGCAATCTTGGTGGTTTATTAGTTCTAATAATTTGGTGAATGCCTTCAGATTTTCTCTATATAAGATCATGTTATTTGTAAATTGTGGTAGTTTTACTTACTGTACTCCAGTGTGGGTGCCTTTACTTATCTTTTTATTCCCTAACTGAGCTGGCTAGACCCTCCAGTACAATGTTGAATAGAAGTAGCAAAAGTGAACATCTTTATCCTGTTTCTGGATTCAGCCTCTCATCATTAAGTATAATGTGAACTGTGAATTTTCTTTTTTTGTGTATGTCGGGGGACAGAGTCTTGCTTGTCACCATGCTGGAGTGCAGTGGCATGATCTCAGCTCACTGCAACCTCCGCCCTCTGGGTTCAAGCGATTCTCCTGCCTCAGCCTCCTGAGTAGCTGGGACTACAGGCGCATGCCACCACACACAGCTACTTTTTGTATTTTAGTATAGACGGGGTTTCACCATGTTGGCCAGGATGGTCTCAATCTCTTGACATCGTGATCCACCTGCCTTGGCCTCCCAAAGTGCTGGGATTACAGGTGTGAACCACCACGCCGAGCCTAATTGTGAATTTTCAAACCTTTATCAGGTTGAGGACATTTTCTTCAATTCCTGTTTTTTGAGTGTTTTATCATGAATGGGTGTTGGATTTTGTCAAATGCCTTTTTTGTATGTCTATTGAAATGATTACGTACTTTGTTTTGTTTTGTTCTTTACTCTATTGATATGGTGAATTCAATTAATTGATTTTTGGATGTTAAACCAACTTTGCATTCCTGGGCTAAATCCCACATGTTCATATTGTTTAATGCCTTTTATATACTTCTGGGTTAGGTTTGCTAGTATTTCATTGAAAATGTTTATATCTATATTGCTAAGGGATATTGGTTTATAGTTTTCTTGTGATGCCTTTAGTTTTGGTATAATATGGGTATGAGACAATGAATTGGGAAGTGTTCCTTCTATTTCTTAAAAGAGTTTATGCAAGATCAGTATTAATTCTTTAAATGTTTGATAGAATTAGCCAGTGAAGCTATCTGGGTCTGGGCTTCTATTTGTGGGAAATTTTAGAATTACTAATTCAATCTCTTTGGTTGTGATTGGTTTATTCAGATTAACTATTTCTTCATGAGTCAGTTTTGGCAGTTTGCGTCTTTCTAGGAATTTGCGCATTTCATTTAACTAGTTTGTTGGCATGCAATTGTTCATAGTATTCTTTTTTATTAATTTTAATTTCTGTATTGATTTTCCCTCATTTTATGAGTCTCATTTTTCCTTTTTTATTCATTTTAATTTCTGTATTGCTTTTTCTCTTATTGCTCATTTTAATGGTTTGAATCCTCTGGTCAGTTGGCTGAAGAGTTGTCAATTTTGTTGCTGATCATGTATCACTTTTATAATTGAATTGTTATAAGAAGACGTAAGAAGTAAGAGGCAACCCCTACAATGGAGAACATGAAGGTACACTCAAGCTTTTCTGCCCATTCTTCCTACATGCCAATATGGTTGATCCAAAGTTATTTTCATTACTCTCCTCTCCATCTCTTGTCTGGAGTTGTAGGTAAGGTGAAGTTTGGGGATTGTGCACCCACACTGGGAGCTGGTGCCTTGGTGACTTTCCAGCAGTGACAGGCCATACACTGTGGAAAGGGTTTATTTCATACCATGCTCTTGAGATAGAAGAAACCACGGCCCCGTGGCCACTCGATCTGATGTCATAACTCACCGATATTGTTTTTGCCGTGTTTCCAGTTCTTTACGTCGGTGTTGCTTGAGAATGTGAATTTGGTCATCTCGGGCCAACTTTGCTGTAAAGAAAGAACAACATGAGAGGAGCCTGAGGAAGAACAATAACAATGCCCAATGCCAAGTGTGCAGGCTTCCCTCAGATGCCCTACCCATGCCGAGTGCTTTATGTGCATGACCTCATTTGAGCCTCAGAGCACTTCCCCAATTAATGATGAAGAAACTGAGGCTTAGGGAAGTTGTGTAGCTTTGCTCTTGAACTTTACCCAAGGTCACACACCTAATTAGTGAATTTTCTTTTTTTTTAAAATTCTACTTTAAGTTCTAGGATACATGTGCACAACGTGCAGGTTTGTTACATATCTATACATGTGCCATGTTGGTGTGCTGCACCCATTAACTCGTCATTTACATTAGGTATATCTCCTAATGCTATCCCTCCCCCTTACCCCCACCCCACGACAGACCTCAGTGTGTGGTGTTCCCCTTCCTGTGTCCAAGTGTTCTCATTGTTCAATTCCCACCTATGAGTGAGAACATGTAGTGTTTGTTTTTTTGTCCTTGCGATAGTTTGCTGAGAAGGGTGATTTCCAGCTTCATCCATGTCCCTACAAAGGACATGAATTCATCCTTTTTTATGGCTGCATAGTATTCCATGGTGTATATGTGCCGCATTTTCTTAATTCAGTCTATCATTGATGGACATTTGGGTTGGTTCCAAGTCTTTGCTATTGTGAATAGTGCCGCAATAAACATACGTGTGCATGTGTCTTTATAGCAGCATGATTTATAATCCTTTGGGTATATACCCAGTAATGCGATGGCTGGGTCAAATGGTATTTCTAGTTCTAGATCCCTGAGGAATTGCCATAGTGTCTTCCACAGAGGTTGAACTAGTTTACAGTCCGACCAACAGTGTAAAAGTGTTCCTATTTCTCCACATCCTCTCCAGCACCTGTTGTTTCCTGACTTTTTAATGATTGCCATTGTAACTGGTGTGAGATGGTATATCATTATGGTTTTGATTTGCATTTCTCTGATGGCCAGTGATGATGAGCATTTTTTCATGTGTCTGTTGGCTGCATAAATGTCTTCTTTTGAGAAGTGTCTGTTCATATCCTTTGCCCACTTTTTGATGGGGTTGTTTGTTTTTTTCTTGTAAATTTGTTTGAGTTGTTTGTAGATTCTGGATATTAGCCCTTTGTCAGATGAGTAGATTGCAAAATTTTTTTCCCATTCTGTAGGTTGCCTGTTCACTCTGTTGGTAGTTTCTTTTGCTGTGCAGAAGCTCTTTAGTTTAATTAGATCCCATTTGTCAATTTTGGCTTTTGTTGCCATTGATTTTTGTGTTTTAGACATGAAGTCCTTGCCCATGCCTATGTCCTGAATGGTATTGCCTAGGTTTTCCTCTAGGGTTTTGATGGTTTTAGGTCTAACATTTAAGTCTTCAATCCATCTTGAATTAATTTTTGTATAAGGTGTAAGGAAGGGATCCAGCTTCAGCTGTCTACATATGGCTAGCCAGTTTTCCCAGTACCATTTATTAAATAGGGAATCATTTCCCCATTTCTTGTTTCTGTCAGGTTTGTCAAAGATCAGATGGTTGTAGATGTGTGGTGTTATTTCTGAGGGCTCTGTTCTGTTCCATTGGTCTATATGTCTGTTTTGGTACCAGTACCATGCTGTTTTGGTTACTGTGGCCTGGTAGTATAGTTTGAAGTCAGGTAGCATGATGCCCCAGCTTTGTTCTTTTGGCTTAGGATTGTCTTGGCAATGTGGGCTCTTTTTTGGTTCCATATGAACTTTAACGTAGATTTTTCCAATTCTGAGAAGAAAGTCATTGGTAGTTTGATGGGGATGACATTGAATCTATAAATTACCTTGGGAGTATGGCCATTTCTATGATATTCATTCTTCCTATCCATGAGCATGGAATGTTCTTCCATTTGTTTGTGTCTTCCTTTATTTCATTGAGCAGTGGTTTGTAGTTCTCCTTGAATAGGTCTTTCACATCCCTTGTAAGTTGGATTCTTAGGTATTTTATTCTCTTTGTAGCAGTTGTGAATGGGAGTTCACTCATGATTTGGCTCTCTGTTTGTCTGTTATTGGTGTATAAGAATGCTTGTGATTCTTGCACATTGATTTTGTATCCTGAGACTTTGCTGAAGTTGCCTATCAGCTTTAAGGAGATTTTGGGCTGAGACAATGGGGTTTTCTAAATATACAATCATGTCATCTGGAAACAGGGACAATTTGACTTCCTCTTTTCCTAATTAAATACCCTTTATTTCTTTCTCCTGCCTGATTACCCTGGCCAGAACTTCCAACACTATGTTGAATAGGAGTGGTGAGAGAGGGCATCCCTGTCTTGTGCCAGTTTTCAAAGGGAATGCTTCCAGTTTTTGCCCATTCAGTATGATATTGGCTGTGGGTTTGTCATAAATAGCTCTTATTATTTTGAGATACGTCCCATCAATACCTAGCTTATTGAGAGATTTTAGCATGAAGGATTGTTGAATTTTGTCAAAGGCCTTTTCTGCATCTATTGAGATAATCATGTGGTTTTTGTCTTTGGTTCTGTTTATATGCTGGATTACATTTATTGATTTGTGTATGTTGAACCAGCTTTGCATCCCAGGGATGATGCCCACTTGATCCTGGTGGATAAGCTTTTTGATGTGCTGCTGGATTCAGTTTGCCAGTATTTTATTGAGGATTTTTGCATCGATGTTCATCAGGGATATTGATCTAAAATTGTTTTTTTTGTTGTGTATCTGCCAGGCTTTGGTATCAGGATGATGCTGGCCTCATAAAATGAGTTAGGGAGGATTCCCTCTTTTTCTATTGATTGGAATAGTTTCAGAAGGAATGGTACCAGCTCCTCCTTGTACCTCTGGTAGAATTCGGCTGTGAATCCATCTGGTCCTGAACTTTTCTGGGTTGGTAGGCTGTTAATTATTGCCTCAATTTCAGAGCCTGTTATTGGTCTATTCAGGGATTCAACTTCTTCCTGGTTTAGTCTTGGGAGGGTGTATGTGTCGAGGAATTTATCCATTTTTTCTAGATTTTCTAGTTAATTTGCGTAGAGTTGTTTATAATATTCTCTGATGGTAGTTTGTATTTCTGTGGAATAGGTGGTGATGTCCCCTTTATCACTTTTTATTGCATCTAATTGATTCTTCTCTTTTCTTCTTTATTAGTCTTGCTAGCGGTCTATCAATTTTGTTGATCTTTTCAAAAAATCAGCTCCTGGATTCATTGATTTTTTGAAGGGTTTTTTGTGTCTCTACCTCCTTCAGTTCTCCTCTGATCTTAATTATTTCTTGCCTTCTGCTAGCTTTTGAATGTGTTTGCTCTTGCTTCTCTAGTTCTTTTAACTGTGATGTTAGGGTGTCAATTTTAGATTTTCCCTGCTTTCTCTTGTGGGCATGTAGTGCTATAAATTTCCCTCTACACACTGCTTTAAATGTGTCCCAGAGATTCTGGTATGTTGTGTCTTTCTTCTCATTGGTTTCAAAGAACATCTTTATTTCTGCCTTCATTTCGTTATGTACCCAGCAGTCATTCAGGTGCAGGTTGTTCAGTGTCCATGTAGTTGAGCGGTTTTGAGTGAGTTTCTTAATCTTGAGTTCTAGTTTGATTGCACTGTGGTCTGAGAGACAGTTTGTTATGGTTTCTGTTCTTTTACATTTGCTAAGGAGTGCTTTACTTCCAACTATGTGGTCAATTTCAGAATAGGTGTGATGCAGTGCTGAGAAGAATGTACATTCTGTTGATTTGGGGTGGAGAGTTCTGTAGATGTCTATTAGTTCCGCTTGCTGGAGAGCTGAGTTCAATTCCTGGATATCATTGTTAACTTTCTGTCTCATTGATCTGTCTAATGTTGACAGTGGGGTGTTAAAGTCTCCCATTATTATTGTGTGGGAGTCTAGGTCTCTTTGTAGGTCTCTAAGGACTTGCTTTGTAAATCTGGGTGCTCCTGTATTGGGTGCATATATGTTTTGGATAGTTAGCTCTTCTTGTTGAATTGATTCCTTTACCATTATGTAATGGCCTTCTTTGTCTCTTTTGATCTTTGTTGGTTTAAAATCTGTTTTATCAGAGACTAGGATTGCAACCCCTGCCTTTGTTTCCCATTTGTTTGGTAGATCTTCCTCCATACCTTTATTTTGAGCCTATGTGTGTCTCTGCCCGTGAGATGGGTTTCCTGAATACAGCACACTAATGGGTCTTGACTCTTTATCCAATTTGCCAGTCTGTGTCTTTTAATTGGAGCATTTAGCCCATTTACCTTTATCGTTAATATTGTTATGTGTGAATTTGATCTTGTCTTTATGATGTTAGATGGTTATTTTGCTTGTTAGTTGATGCAGTTTCTTCCTAGTATCGATGGTCTTCACAATGTGGCATGTTTTTGCAGTGGCTGGTACCAGTTGTTCATTTCCATGTTTAGTGCTTCCTTCAGGAGTTCTTTTAGGGCAGGCCTGGTGGTGACAAAATCTCTCAGCATTTGCTTGTCTGTAAAGGATTTTATTTCTCCTTCACTTATGAAGCTTAGTTTGGCTGGATATGAAATTCTGGGTTGAAAATTCTTTTCTTTAAGAATGTTGAATATTGGCCCCCACTCTCTTCTGGCTTGTAGAGTTTCTGTCGAGAGATCAGCTGTTAGTCTGACGGGCTTCCCTTTGTGGGTAACCTGACCTTTCTCTCTGGCTGCCCTTAACATCTTTTCCTTCATTTCAACTTTGGTGAATCTGACAATTATGTGTCTCGGAGTTGCTCTTCTTAAGGAGTATCTTTGTGGTGTTCTCTGTATTTCCTGAATTTTAATGTTGGCCTGCCTTGCTAGGGTGAGCCAGTTCTCCTGTATAATATCCTGCAGAGTGTTTTCCAACCTGGTTCCATTCTCCCCATCACTTTCAGGTACACCAATCAGATGTAGATTTGGTCTTTTCACATAGTCCCATATTTCTTGGAGGCTTTGTTCATTTCTTTTTACTCTTTTTTCTCTAAACTTATCTTCTCGCTTCATTTCATTCATTTGATCTTCAGTCACTGATACCCTTTCTTACAGTTGATCGAATTGGCTACTGAAGCTTGTGCATTCGTCACATAGTTCTCGTGCCATGTTTTTCAGCTCCATCAGGTCATTTAAGGACTTCTCTACATTGGTTATTCTAGTTAGCCATTCGTCTAATCTTTTTTCAAGGTTTTTAGCTTTTTTGCGATGGGTTCGAACTTCCTTCTTTAGCTGGGAGAAGTTTGATGATCTGAAGCCTTCTTCTCTCAACTCGTCAAAGTCATTCTCCATCCAGCTTTGTTCCACTGCTCGCGAGGAGCTGCCTTCCTTTGGAAGGGGAGAGGCAGCCTGATTTGTAGAATGTTCGGCTTTTCTGCTCCGTTTTTCCCCATCTTTGTGGTTTTATTTACCTTTGGTCTTTGATGATGGTGACGTACAGATGGGGTTTTGGTGGTGTGGATGTCCTTTCTGTTTGTTAGTTTTCTTTCTAACAGTCAGGACCCTCAGCTGCAGGTTTGTTGATGTTTGCTAGAGGTCCACTCTAGACCCTGTTTGCCCGAGTATCAGCAGCGGAGGCTGCAGAACAGCGAATATTGCTGAATAGCGAATGTTGCTGCCTGATTGCTCCTCTGGAAGCTTTGTCTCAGAGGTGTACCTGGCCATGTGGGGTGTCAGTCTGCCCCTACTGGAGGGTGCCTCCCAGTTAGGCTACTCTGGGGTCAGGGAGCCACTTGAGGAGGCAGTCTGTCCCTTCTCAGATCTCAAATTCCATGTTGGGTGAACCACTAGTCACTTCAAAGCTGTCAGACAGGGACATTAAAGTCTGCAGAGGTTTCTGCTGCCTTTTGTTCGGCTATGACCTGCCCCCAGAGGTGGAGTCTACAGAGGCTGGCAGGCCTTCCTGAGCTGCGATGGGCTCCACCCAGTTCGAGCTTGCTGGCAATGAGCAAGGCTCTGTGGGCATGGGACCCTCCAAGCCAGACGCAGGATATAATCTCCTGGTATGCTGTTTGCTAAGACTGTTGGAAAAGTGCAGTATTAGGGTGGGAGTGACCTGATTTTCCAGGTGCTGTCCGTCACCACTTCCCTTCGCTAGGAAAGGGAATTCCCTGACCCCTTGCGCTTCCCAGGTGAGGTGATGCTCACACTCAGTGGGCTGCCCCCACTGTCCTGCCCCCACTGTCCAACAATCCCCAGTGAGATGAACCCGGTGCCTCAGCTGGAAATGCAGAAATCACCCATCTTCTGCATTGCTCATGCTGGGAGCTGTAGACTGGAGCTGTTCCTATTCGGCCATCTTGGAACCAGTCTGAATTAGTGAATTTTCAACATAAAACTCAACTCCTGTGCTCTTAGCCACTCACTTTACAAAAGCCAAATCCAGTTCCTCATCCTCTTGCCCACTCACTCAGCAAGCCTTGGGGCCCCTGCCTTTCAGTGCTTAGAGAATCATATTCAGATGCAAGGGCCAGGCTTGGTTCTCACTGGGCTTGGCAGGCACAGTACATGCCTAACTCTGGCCTGTGTGTGCATTTCCACTTGAGGTCCTAACCTTCCACTCAGACCCTCAAGACTCTTCAGGGACCTAAGGGCCCCTGGTGCAGAGCTGCCTTTTTGCTCCAGGAGAAAGGCATTTCGTGGCCCTTGGTGGGTATCTTTAAATCACTGCAGAATAGTTTACTCCTCTTCTCTGAAATTCTTATACTGAGCAAAAACGGGAGTTCACTCTGAGTTTTAGTGTTGCCTGTGAGAGCAGCAGTTCTCACAGCTCTTATGTTTCTAAGTCCATTTCATTGTTTCATGGAGAAATGTGTGACGATGACACAACCCGGTTCCCTGTCGTGCCTACACAGAGGATTGAGAATGAGCTCCATTCTAAAAGAGTGCAGTGTCCTAGATGGCTTTAGAAGAGACACATGTGGTTGGACTTGGGCTCTGCCACTGAAGCTGTGTGACCAAGAGTTGCCCTGACCCCCTCACATGTAAAATGGAGATGATAATGCCTACTTCTCCGGGTCATGGTGTGCATTTGGGGAGAGAATGCAGGAAAGCCCTCCACACGGCGCCTGGCACGCAGTAAATGCCAATGGATGGGAACAATGATCATTATCATTATGCCTATAGTCATCACTGGCCTGAGGGTTCTGCTCCTCCCTCTAAGCCTAGCTCTGAGAGCATCTTATCTCTCAGCCTGTCTTGCTGCCGTCTCTCACTGCAGGAGTTGGAGCAGGTAGCTAAGGGCGGGGCTGCTTCTCAGAACCTTTAGAGCAGATGAGGTCATATCATGACCACTCTTTAAACTATTGCTTAAGGCCAAGCCTGTGAATGCAGCCCATAGAGCTGTAAATAGGGGGAGCCCAGATCTCCTGAAAACAGGTCCTGGAATAGTTTCTCTAGCTCTCGTGGTAAAGCATTATGTTTTAAAACTTACTTTTCAACACAGATTGATATTTTTGTAAAATATAATAAAAGTTAATTACTAGAAAAATGAAATTTTAAAAACCCAAAGATATTCAAAATCCAAGTCTTTTTTTTTCTTATTAGGTGCAAAAGTCATAAAATTGTTCTGTTAAGTTGCTATAAAAGTTTCTAAAACCCCTCCTCTGAGTCTTTGTATTTTATTTTGTATTTATTTTATTTTTATTTTTTTAAGGGACAGGGTCTCCCTCTGTCTCCCAGGCTAGAGTGCAGTGGCATGATCATAGCTCCCTGCAGCCTTGAACTTCAGGACTCAAGTGATTCCCCAACCTCAGCCTCCTAAGTAGTTGGGACTATAGGCACACACCACCATACCTGGCTAATTTTTTTTTATTTTTTTTTGAGACAGAGTCTTGCTCTGTTGCCCAGGCTGGGGTGCAGTGGCACGATCTCAGCTTACTGCAAGCTCCACCTCCCAGGTTCACGCCATTCTCCTGCCTCAGCCTCCCAAGTAGCTGGGACTACAGTTGCCCACCACCACATCCAGCTAATTTTTTGTATTTTTAGTAGAGACGGGGTTTTACTGTGTTAGCCAGGATGGTCTCGATCTCCTGACCTTGTGATCTGCCTGCCTCGGCCCCTAGCTAATTTTCAATTTTTTTTGTAGAGATGGGGTCTCTCTACATTGCCCAGGCTTGTGACAAAATCCTAGACTCAAACAATCCTCCCACCTTAGCCACCCAAAGTGCTGGAACTATAGGCTTCAACTTCTGTACTGATCTAATTGCAGACCTGGACGCAGTTAGTTCTCAGATGACACTCAGGCCACATTCTGAGCTGTCCACCCGACAGCACTTCCAGGCTGAGACATCTTCATCCTTGAGCTTGGAACTGGGGTCCAAAAAGGAATATTAACGGGGTACCTCTGCATTCTCCCCTGGGGATGTAAAGCCAGCCAGGAGGGGAGGCTTGAGGCCACAGAAGGCAAGGTGAGTATTAATGGTGACAATAATTGTTATCATTGGCTATGGGGATAATTCTGGAGGCACTCAACATTCATCATCTCTTATCTACCTTAAGGAACCAGCTAATCTCTTGGGCACCTTGACTCTGAGAAACTGGATCTCTTCAGTTTCACTGGTATGAATAAGTCAGTACATGCAGAATTGCAACATGCCAAGTTTCAAAAAGAGAATAGTTCTGTCTCCCCTGGTCCCGAAGGTGTTTGAAGAATTTATCCAATGGCTGATGAAGTTCTGGGAGCACAGCAGGATAAGAAAGCCTGGACTGACGGCAGAAGAGCTCAGCAGGGCAGGTTCCAAGGACTGACACAGTGCCTTAATGAAGCTGTCCCTTCACACAGATGCTCTGGATCTGTGGGGCCACAGTAATGGCCCTCTGACATTCATGTTCACCCAAGGTATAGTGGTGAAATATTAGATTTAAGGGGTGATCATATGGTGAGTAATTGAATCACTTGTAGGCTGGCCCCCCTCATTTCCAGGTTGTTCACAGGATTGGTTGTTGTGCCATGTGGTGGATTAATAATTGGCCACAGCTGGACATGGTAGCTCACGACTGTAATCCCAGCACTTTGGGAGGCCGAGCCGGGTGGATCACCTGAGGTCAGGAGTTCCAGACTAGCCTGGCCAACATGGCAAAACCCTTTCTCTAGTAAAAATACAAAAATTAGCCAGGCTTGGTGGCTACCTGGAGCCTGTAAACCAAGCTCCCTGGGAGGCTGAGGCAGGAGAATCGCTTGAACCTGGGAGGCAGAGGTTGCAGTGGGCCGAGATCGTGCCACTGCCCTCTAGCTTGGGCAATAGAGTGAGACTCTGTTTCAAAATAATAATAATAATAATAATAATAATAATAGGCCACAAATTCTTTGACATTCCTTCCATTGAGAGATGGGGGGTCTGCATCCCCACCCCCGCCCCCGGAGTCTGGGTGGGCTCTGTGACTGCTTGGACCAGTAGAATATGATGGAAGTTACAGTGTGCCAGTTTCCAGGCCCAAGCCTGAAGAGATTGGCAGCTTCCACTTTCTGTCTCTTAGAAAACTTGCTCTTGGAAGCCAGCCATCATGTAAGAAATGCAAGCACCCAGAGGACACCATTCTGTGAGAAGCCTTAAAGAATGAGACTCCATATGGACAGAGAGGCCAAGGAGCCTAGAGGTGCCAGACACATGACAGAAGAAGGCCCAGCCCCCCTCAGTTGATGCTACATGGCCACAGATGAACCGCCCAGTGAAGCCTTTCCTAAATTCCTGACCTGCAAGAGCATGAACAAAATTAAATGGCTGCTTAAAGTTACCAAGGAGGTTGGTTTTACAGCAGTAGAGAGAATGGAACTTGCTGGACAGCTTCTCTATGCTCACCCTCCAACCTGTGCTGTCCCTGAAAGTGATTGGAATGAGATGCCTCAATGGGTTTTCCACTGGGAACTCTGACCAGAAAGGAGGGAATGTGTAGAGCAAGGAGAGGCCAATCACTCCCCAGCACCTTTCTACTGAGGGCCGCAGCTCCTCCAAGGGTGCTGTCTCCAGGATACTTCTGCATTACTCCCACAACCTTCCCCCTCCCCCTGCATCAGGACTAGTGGTGCTGATGGCCCCGCACTCTGCATGGTCCCTCTGCACATGGGCCCACACCTTTGTGACGCCCCTTTCTTAAACCCTCATCCTAGTGTACCATCTGTTTTTTGCCAAGATGAGCTGAAGGGTCTGCACGAAGAAAGGCTTCATAACCGAGACCTTGGGTAGATGTGCAGGAGGGAGTTTCAGAGCCAGCATTTTCTAACTACCAGAAAAAGAGAAGTGCCCTGTCCACAACCTTCCACATTCTGTTGACCACAGGAATAAATGAACTTTGTGATTTTTTTTCCTGTCATTAGGTAGGGGGACAAAAATCCTCTTAACTCCATGTTCAGAAATATTCTGGAAATTTGGTTTCTTAAGCCAAATTCCACATCAGAAACGATGGGATGTGGCCTGGTAGCTTAAGAACAGCAGGTACAGAATAACTTTTTTCTCCTTTGTCTCAGTTTTCTTAGCTATGAAATGGGGGTAACAGTCATCTCTTCCTACCTACCCCACCAAACTTCGTGAAGAACACACTAGCTACAGGAAACTTGGCAAAGAGAAAGAGTTTGACGCTGTCATGGCAGAAGCAGTGGCTTTCTCTTATTATTACGGTGGCTGCCTGGCCTTTGAAGGCTTATCTTTCCAGGTTTAAACTGAGAGCAGGCCGAAGGGTTATGACTCGAAGTGAGGTAGGATTTTGCCAGGCACACTAGGAGGCTGGGTATGCAAGGTGGTTCATTCAGGGAGCCTTGGCTGACCTTGACGCCTGCGTCCATCTCTGATGCTCTGTACCAGGTCAGCTGTGTGTCCCTAACAAAGAATGGCCTCCTAACTGGGGTCTGCACATCTGGGCAGCTTAGTAAGGGGAACAGATTTGAGGTTCTTCTTTCTTTCAGCAAAAGGTGAGACTTCAGGTTGAAGAACTGGTAACTGTGATTTGCAGGCTTGTCCATGGCTCCTCAGAGCTGGCACTTGGGGTGCTCCTTGTCCACCCCTTCCCTCCCTAGGCCCACATGGGGCATCCCGAGATTGCCTGAGCCCTACTGTGATCTCACAGAGGGCAGGCTATGAACTAGAAAGTGATGCCACACCGTGGCAACTAGAGAAGTGCCCATCCAGGCGCATGTCCCATAGGTATCTGCCTGTATGGACCCTAGTTACCCACTGACAAAAAGAGGGGCACAACCCTCCCCTGTAGAACCGCAGCGCAGAGTGAGGACACGACGACAGTGAGGCCTGGGGCCACCCGCTCCACCCTCAGGGGCTTGTAAGAATCCCAAGGAAAGTCATGCCTCCTGCAGGTGTGTCGAGGCACAGGGCAGAGCCCTCCCACTTCCCGCCCCTGCACAGCAGTGTCATTCCTCCTATGACTACAGTGCTTTGAGGACAGGAAGAACTTTCGGTTCTTGGGAAGCCCGGGGCAGAAGGGGCCTGAGCTGCTCACCGCGTCCATCCCTCAGGACAACCTCGACATCGCCAGTGATCCAGCGGTAGCAGGGGAACTCGATGTAGTCCCCGTGGGGCGTCTTCAGCGTGATGTACTTCAGGTACCAGTCGTCATTCAGCCAGTACTTGCGCTTCTCGATTCTGACCAGCTGGATCTCGCCCAGTTCCTCGTCCACAGTCACATCGTACGAATCCACCTGGGAAGGAGAACAGGCAATCAGGCCATGCGTGGTCTCCTGAGCCTTTGTTCTGGAGGTGTTAAGAATTTGTCACCCCAAGGTATGCTGCTGTGGCACAGGGACTACGTTGAATGAAAAGCACTTAAAAAAACAGCAGGTGCAAGATACTCTGACATTCGTGCTGTTTCTTAGAAGCAGGAGATGAAAGTCCTCTATGAAAGATGTCCTCACTATACCAAAAGGAAAGTAACACTCTTTTCATCAAGGTTGGGAAGTTGAAGCCAAAGGAAATCCATACAAACCGATCTTGTACAATGAACCCTTACCTCCCGAGTCACTTCCCTGCCCAGTTACCTGCCCTAGCCCAAGCCCCTTGGCCTTATCATATTTCACGATGATTCATTCAATGCAGTATCTAAGGGGGATTGACTCTAACTGCTTCTTGGGGTCCTCATCTTTTTAAGAGGGCTCCCATGCCACGTACAACTTGTATTAAAGAAATCTGTATGCTTTCACCCATGAATCTGTCTTATGCCGATTCTCAGACCTAGCTGAAATGGGAAGAGGTGGAGTTTTGCCTCCACTACAGTTCATGGAGCCAAGATTCTTCATGAACACCTTAAATGAACTCCTGAATTCATTTAGCCAAGACATTCACTGAAGGCCTGCCCCTGACAAGGCTCAGTGCTACGACCCAGGCAGGTGAAAGAAATGGACAAATCCTGGGCCCTGCCCTTGAGGAGAGAGAATCCAGTGAGCCAGGATGGTGCTGTGCTGCTCAGAGGGCAATGTCTGCGGACTGCACTTAGCTCAGGCTGGAGGATGGGGAGACACCCAGGCTCATGCCTACACCTGCGAGGCTGTGCCCAGTGAGGGTCCACAGCTGCCCCCACATGGGATAGCCTTGTGGGAGGCCTTTACAACTGGAGATGGGCTTGCTGACAGTGGATCCCCACAATGACTCTGGGAGTGCAGGGGAGTTACCACCCCTTCCACAGATGAAGACAGCGAGGCTCAGTGACTCCCACCTCTGCCACTTGCCAGCAGAGCTGGAGTCCCACCCCAGGTCTTTCCATCATAGCCACTTCCTCTCCTTCCAGTTTTCAGTGGGGCTAATAAGCGAGTGAAAATGGTGAGGCTTAGATACAGGGAGCTTGCATGGATTCGAGTCGTCCTGGGACATTTGCAGTTCACAGCTACATGGTGATGCCCAGAGAACAGTGAGACCAAGCAGCTCTGCTGCACCTGTGGCATTACTGGTGGCAGGGTGAGGCTGGCCTTGCAGCTAGAAGGCACCACCCCAGGCTGTGTACAGCGCAGCTGCCCAGGCCTCCGGGACAAGGCTGCTTGGCCCCCTCCCTGCCAGGCTCCTGCTTCCAGGACACGGGCGGCTCTGAGGCAACAGCCATAGCTTCTGGAGGGCTTTTGTCTCTGCAGCAATGGATGGCAGACAGGAAGTTGGGATGAGAGGCTCAGGCATTGCATCACGCATTCTGATGACCAGCAGGTTTGGAAAGCCCCAGACTCGATGCCCTCCAAGGCATGTTCTTTTTTATTTTGAGGTGGAGTCTCACTGTGTTGCTCAGGCTGGAGTGCAGTGGCTCGATCTCGGCTCACTGCAACCTCCACTTCCAGGGTTCAAGTGATTCTCCTGCCTCAGTCTCCCACAGCCTGTAGCTGTGACTACAGGCACCTGCCACCACATCTGGTTAAGTTTTGTATTTTCAGTAGAGACAGGGTTTCACCATGTTGGCCAGGCTGGTCTCAAACTCCTGACCTCAAGTGATCCGCCTGCCTCGGCCTCTCAAAGTGCTGGGATTACAGGCATGAGCCACTGTGCCTGGCCCCCGCAAGGCACTTTCTAAGCCAGATTCATCAACCCTTGAACTTTATCCCTGGCGGCAGAACCTAGAGTTCTCAGCATGATGGCAAAGTGGAAGGGGCGAGGGGTATCATCCTTTGTGCGAGCGCAGGCATCCCCATTCCATGCCCTGCCTCCAAGCTGCCAGGAGGACCCCTGGAGGGCTTCCTAAGAGGAATGGGAACTTGAGTGTTTTCCACAAACCTCTTGGCTCTGAACACCGTGAGCAGTTTGGGGTGGCTGACGCTGAGGCCAGACGCTTGTGGTCAGAAAGCGGAAGCTTCCTCCCTGTGCTCTGTGGTCTAGGCCAGAGGCCCTAGGAACAGTTTCTGATGACAGAGGAGCAGGCTCATGTGGTGGGATGACATGTCTTGGGTCCAGCCACATGTGGACCAGCCTCGGCCCCACGACAATGCCCCTCCTGCAGGGAGAGTATCAGCCTCATCTGCCACCTCTGAGGAAGCCTTCCTGCCACAGCTTGTCCTCAGGAGAGCAGGGCCACACACAAGGCCTCGCCCATCATGGACAGGGTGGGCAGGTTCTGATGGGACAGGAGTCTCAGCATCTCAGGGGCTCGGGCCCATCTGGAGGAGCAGAGTGGGGGCTGAGTGGCCCAGGACTGGATACGCGTCGGGCATGCCCCACGCCAGGCCCTGCATGCCACAGGGATTTACAGAGGCCTCAGCTGCAGGTTGTGAGCCAAGACAGAGATTCCTGATCCCACCGAGGAGTGGGGAGAGGGCAGTGAGGGGTAGAAGACTGGGTGGGCCCTGGGGTCTGGAGCTCTGAATTCACATCCCAGCTTCAGGCAAGTAGCTGGATGGCCTGGGCACATTGCTTCATTCTCTGAAGCTGTTTCTTCATCCCCAAGGGAGATATCCCTCACTTGCAGGACCATTGAGAAAATGAAATGACACCATCCTGGGTGGCCTCGTTTCTCCAGAGGCACAGGCCACCGGTTGTGTGCATCAGAACCACCGGTGCCCCTTCCTGAATCCAGGGGGTTGCAGGGCACCAGGCCCCGCACCGCCTGTGAGCTAGCATGGGCCCCTGTGTCACGGCCACTTCGTGACTACATGTGCCAATCCGAGTAACTGGAGCACACATGGGAGGAGGAAACTGAACCTGTGACCTCAAACTCCTTCACTCAAAGCCCAGAAGGAACTCCTGAAAGGCTGGAGACAGGGCTGTGAGGACAGAGGGAGAGTGGGAGGCATTCTGAGTGCTGGTGGGGCAGGCAGAGCAAGTCTGTGTGCGGTGAGGACTGAGGGGCGGCCACCAGAGGCCTGGGCCTGGTCTGAGTGTGGCTGCTGCAGGGGAAGTAGCTTTCCTATGGCTCTGAGGGGCTGGAGAGGGAGGAAGGTGTCCCCAGGGTATAGATGACAGGAAAGCTGGGGTGGGGTGGGAGGAGCTAACAGGGACACTCTCATGGGAGGGAGGCTCCCAGTACCTTGGACTAAGAGGGGAGGGAGATGGGCTGAGGAGGCATTCCAGGACTGGGCAGGTCCCACAGGGAGGGCCCGATGTCTACCTGGGGGTGACGACCCACACGAAGAGACTGAGCAGCTTCTCTGAAGGAGTGGACAGTGTGGTGACCTTCCAGCACACCTGTGGTGCAGTCACAGGGGACTGGGACACTCCTGGCCCCCTGCCCTACCCACACCTGCAGGCACCTGGTGGAGAGCCCCTGAGTTTCACTTGGGGTGAAATCACTAGGCAGATTTACAAGGACTCCATCTGCCATCTGACGGGGACTTCCACAGCAGGAGGGGGCCAGGCCTGCAGTCTGGCTGGTCTATGGCCAGCCCAGCCACTTTCCTGGTGCTGGCTTCAAGCCTGAATATGATAAGACGTGAACAAGGGGCAGAGGGCTCCAGCCTTGACCCAACTCAGGGAGTAAAAGACAAAGCTTGATGGCTGTGGTTCTAACATCCCAGGGGCCACTATTGGAAGAATGACAGATAAAGGCCTCCCTCCAGGAAAATACCAGGGTCACATGTGTCAAACTGCAAAATAAGATCTTCGGAAGGTTTGTGGAACTACAATGGCCACCTTCCTCCCTCCTCTCTGGGCCAAGTACACTGGGCTGATGCTATATTTGTCTATTTGCTGTGACACATTAAATTCTCAGGTGACACACTGAATTATGGTGGGCACTATCAACAGTGGACACCCCCCAACAGGCCCTCAGGAAGCACTGGACCTGGGAATGGCCGAGCGGGTGATTATCCTGCTTTACAGATAGAAACTGAGGCTCAGAGAGCAATGGTGGCCTCAAGATCAGAACCTACACCTGTGTGATGGCCAAGCCCAGGTTCCTCCCACAGTTCCCCAAGGCCACATCTTGAGAAAAGCCCTGAACCGGAAGCTAGAAGGCCCAGCTTTGAGCCCTGGTTTGTACCCTGGATGGAGTATAAAGGGGCAATGTGGAGTGGCATGGAAGGACAGGGAAAAGCTTCATAAGAGAGGGTATTTCAGGCAGCTTTTAGGGGCTCATCAGATTTCAGAGGGCAGATGAGTAGGAGGATGGGCATGGGTAGCACATTTCAGATGTGGGGAACTGGGAGGGCAGGGTCCCCGGGGGATTCACACGTGGGAGGAGGAAGGCTGGACAGTTTCTGGGGACAGAAGTGGGTGGCGTGGTGGTACAGATGCTGGAGAGAAACAAGGGAAACCTGCAACTCACCGGCCTCATTTCACAAGGGGCCACTTTGCTGATTTTGCTTGTTGCTTTTAACTTTTTATTGGATATGTAGTTTTAAAAGCTTTTGAATATTTCGGCAAAGAGTCAGTTGGTCAGTTTTCATGTGAGCTTTCTATCAGCATTTTAGGAAAGCTTTCATCTGTCTTTCATTAGATCTCTGCTGTTGCTGGGACAGGGAGACGGATCTCTCTGCGGAAGCAAGGATGTGTGCCCACCCCCAGACTACCCATCTTGGAGGGGGACTAATGAGGCGCTGTGGGAGGAGGAAGCTGCAGAGCAGAGAGGAAGATTTGGGGCCAGACAAAACAGAAACTCGGGATGAGAGACGGGGAGGCTATGGGGAAGAGCCGAGGAAAACAAGGGACGGAGAGAGGGATGGGGGTAGTGGATAGGGAGACCAAGGGGCAGAGGAGGGGGAAAATGTGGGACAGAGAGCCGGAGACTGAGGGAGCAGAGAAGGGGCCTCTGAGAGGTGGCTGGAAGACAGAGTGTAGAGGAAAATTCAGAGCACAAAAGAAGGGAGAGTTGTAGGGCAGAGAGCAGAAATGGGGGGCATTTAGGGAACTGGGAGCAGGGGAAGGAAGAGGAGGCAGAAGAGGGGGCAGAATGTAGGGAAAAGATGGCTCAGAGGGGGAGACTGGGAGATGAGAGATGGATTGAGGGTCATACCAAAGAAATATTTATGCTCCACTAATATATTCCCATTCACAAGAAGGAGGTATTCTAGAATTAATTTTTCATGAATGTAAGAATACTCAATGACTATATTTAAGAAGCATGAATCATTATAACACTTTTCTACACTTGTTGAACATATTCAAGTATCATATATTAAACACCACGCTATTGCCCTTAGCTTTCTTAAAAGTACCAGCACGGAATGAAATGGGCCAACTAAGATTTCTCAGAAATCTTCAGATCTGTTACAGTTATCGTATCCGATCTGAATTACTTTAAATTTACAGAGTTAAAGAAATAAACCAACTTGTTAAATTTGCCTAGACTTGGGTTAGCCTCTGGAAATAGGGCCATTCTGTGTAGGATCCTGGCTTTCTCCAGCAGACAGTGAGGAGCCAAGGAAGACGCAACCGTTTATAGGATAATCCCACCTGCGAAGGACTTGATTCCCAGTCCTGACTGAATCACTATGCAGAACTCTGATGAGAATAACAAGGGACCTGTGACTCACTTTATCAAGGAAAAAATCAGTTCTGTCCATTATTCGACTGAACTATGCCCTGGAGGAGGGGGGTGTTGACCTGCCAATAACTTGGAAATGAGTAAATTGTGTGGAAATACCTTTATTGTTATTGTTATCGTTACTACTGTTAACAATACAGATTTTAACACTTTTCCCTGTAAAATGGGATAACCTTGTCTTCTCAGCAAGTACTTCCTCTAGGGTTTCTCTTTTACCTTTACCCAAAAAGGATGATTGTCTTTACAGATACCAAGCTGGGAGAATGAGGAAGTAGCTCTGGGCTGGGCAAGAGAAAGTGTTGAGTAACTTTGCATCAACAGGAACTTTCTCAAAAGCTGATTTTTTCAAGGAAACTTTCAGCCTTAGCTGGTTCCCCACCCTGCGGTAGCCCCCACCCCCAACCGCCCCCTGCCCCACCCCTGACTTATAGCCCTCTCAACCCAATGGAAATGTGACATGCAAATCTCTCCTGAAATTTGCGCCTGGGATTCCAGCTGAGGTGTTTAATTATAATGTCATTTGAATGACTTCTCAGGGTGGGGAAGACAGACCGAGAGAGGGAGATAGTGGACAAAACAGTGCCTTCACTCTTTGTCCGAAGAGCCCGCTATGGCCACGTTATAACGTCCCCTCCAGGGGGAAAGCACACACGGGGTGCCCGTGCTGTGCAGTGTAAGCACACCAATGGCCTGTGCTTCTAGAACCTTATGATGTGTGGAGGAGAATGGGGAGGGGGAAGCACTTACAAAGGGGAAGTAGTCTGTACACTGTCCTTCTCCCCTAGGTGTGGGGAATCCATGAAATAATGGAAGTAAATGAAGGTGCGTCAGAAATGGCAGAGGATGCCATCACCCTAAATGGATGACACATTAACTCCAGGGCACCGCAGTCCTCAGGGTCACTTCCCCGACTGGGGCAACTAAGCAACTGAAGGTTGCTCTTGTACTCAACACCTAACTCTTCTTGAAGGGAGCTCAAGCCAGGATGCTAGTGAACTTGGCTGAGGGCCATGTCGTGCTACAGCGAGGGTATGAGGCTCCTGGATAGGAATCGAGCCCATGGAGAGCTTGGAATCCAGAAAAAGAGTAGTTTTTACTTACTTTAGGCTCTGCACACCTAAAACACAAATTTTATTCAAGAGTAATCAGTTGAAACATGAACTTGCCGGTTGTATTTGTCCATTATGAGCAATTTCACAAGGTTTGATCAAATAATAAAGTAAATGGTGAGAAGGCAGCTTGGTAAAGTCTAAATCTTTTTGGTCCAGTTAGGAGCTGGGGTGGGGTGGAAGGGAACTGATATTCCCTGCGCACCTGCAGTATGTCTGGGACTATTACCGGTCATTTACGGAGCGCTTCCTCTGTGCCAGGTACTGGATTAGGCACTTCATTAAAGGCTCAGTGAGAACTGCGACCTGCCCATGCTCATGGAAAAGAGTCGTGGGGCTGGAATTCAGGTCCAGATCAGCATTAGGAACTAGCTTCCAAATGTTGAGGGCTCCCCCGCGTCCTCACACCTAGCGTGGAAGTGTTCCCTGGTGTACATTCTGCTGGGAGGGAGTGCAGCCCCTCCATTTAGGAAAGGCCTCTCCTGGCCTGGGTTCTGTTCCTTCCCTTTAATTTCCTCTGGGGCCTGTCCTGAGAATGTAAGCTGCCCAGGTGCCGTCTGAGCCACCAGATGGGCCTGGGCTCACCCATGACTCATGGACCAGACTGAAGCCAACCCTCCATTTTCAGCTGGGGAAACTGAGGCCCAGACAGACGGTAGAGTGAGCTGGTGGTCACGTCTGGACAGAACTCAAGCCTCTGGACCCGCTGACCTGCACCCTTCCCCATGGCTCACAGCTGGCTGCTCCGAGGTGCCCTCAGAGTTCTGTGAGCATGACTCCTCTGCCTCTCCCTCCCTGTGCGACCTGCAGAAGGAGCCTAAGGAAGAGGTGGCACAAGAAATGCGGCCCAGTGAAGGGGGCTCCGGAGCCTCGGAGCCCAGATCTTGAAGTGGAGGGGAAACCTTGGGCCTTCTCCTCCCAGGGAAGACGTGCGGCGCCTTGCAGACGGCACGCGGGAAGTCTCCGTTTCCGACAGGGGTCGCGGCCGCCGCGAGGGGTCCTGGACGCTTGCCCACCAGGGTACCCACCGGCCACTGGGAGCCCAGGGCACGCCCCACCGCAGTTCTGCCCGCCCTGACAGGGTCCTGGACACCCCCAGCCCTGTCCGGGCCGCCCCGACGGGCCCTCGGCGCCCCCGCCCAGGCCTCTGCCGTCCAAACCGGGTCCCGGACGCACCTCAGCCCGCGCCCCACCCGCGCCCCGCCCGCGCTCACCGCGCCACGCTCGAAGTCGTTGTAGAAGGGCTTGTCCAGCAGGTGCTTCTCGCTGCAGCCCGCCGAGCCCACGAGGCTGAGGTAGATGTAGTCGTCGGTGCCGGCGAACCACTGGCTGCCAGTGGCCACGGTGACCGTGTAGGAGGGCATGGCGCGGGCCGCGGGAGCAGCGAGCGCGGGGAGCCTGGGCGCGGCGGTCCAGGTGTCCGCATCTAGCGCCGCAGCCTCCTCCCACCACTGGTCCCGGTCCCCGGTCCCGGCCCCGCCCCGGTCTGGCTCCAGGCTCCCGGCTGCCCCCGCCCCCGCCCCCGCCCCCGCCCCGCCCCGCCCCCGCCCCGCCCCGCCCCCGCCCCCGCAGTACTTCTCTCCCACTCTTCACGCGGCGCCGACTGCGCGGGACCTCGCCTCGGGCGGGGCAGGGGCCTCGCTCCTGGGTCTCTCCTCAGCGAGGTGTCTGTTCCTGCAGCCAGGGGACTGGGGCAACCTCGGCTGCCACCCCTCATCCATTCGTTCACTCGTTCTCTCCTGCATTGCTTCCACCCTTTGCCCTGCCTGCCTGCCTCGGCTTCGCCCAAGGCCAGGTTCCTGTAGGCCCTGGGGTGGAGCTGCGGGGACTCCCTAGAAATCTAGGCACAGCCTCTGCTCTCCCCACGTTCTCAGTGCCACTTGCGGTACTTGGAGCAGGGGTGCTCCGGGAGTCTGCAGAGGAAGAGCGACCCATGAGAGAATCAGGAGGGCTTCCTGGAGGAGGCCACCCCAGCGCTGATACTGAGGATGGATTCTGGAGCACAGAGGCTCCTTCAGCGCGGGCTTCTTCACTGGCTGGACCTGCGGCTCCTGGCGGGGGCAGGCGGGCGCGGAGACCGCGCCCAGGCCCAGAGATGGCCAGTGGTCGCGGGAGGCAGGCGGGACGGCACATCTGGACATGCGGGGCTGTCTAGGGGAGGCCAGGGGTCACGGGTCGGCTCTCTGAATCGCGGCGGGCAAATGCCTGGAAGGGTGTGGAGAAGGTTTTGCGCGCTCCTGGGCGGCTTCCCGCGGCTGGGGCCTAACCCCCAGGTTCCCGCCCACTCCTGGCGCCCGCCTCTCCCAGCCCTGCCGGCAGCGCGGGGTCTGACGGGCACACAGTCGCGTGTATTGATCTCGGCTAAGTTTAAACACTAGCTCACCGTGCGTGGGGCGGCGGGGATGTGAAGTCCCCAAAGGTGACTGCCTACATTCTCACCAACGCTTCATGTCTGTGAAGCAGCAGAGTCCCTGTAGCATCTCCTCATACTATCTTGGGTTTGTGCACCTGGCAAATGGCTTTGAACATCTTTTCACATGCTTGTTGGATATCTGTATATTTTTGGAGAGATGTATATTCAGATGCTTGACTCTTTGGAAAACTGGGCTATTTATCTTTTTTATCATTGAATTGCATTATTTATATATCCTGGATAGAAGTCTCTAATCGGATATATGACTTACAGGCATTTTTATTGCTTCTGCGGGTTGTGTTTTCACTTTCTTGATGATGTTTGAAGCACAAAAGTATTTAACTTTAAGTCCAATTTCTTTTGTCGCTTGTGATTTTGGGGTCCTATCTGAGAAACCACTGCCTACAATAACATCTTAAAGATTTACTCCTAAGTTTTCCTCTAGGATTATTATAGTTTTAGCTTTTCATTTACATCCGTGACCCATTTTGAGTTAGTTTTTATGCACGGAGAGATAGAAGAGTTCAAATTCATTGTGTTGCATGTGCATGTCCAGTTGTCCATGCGTCATTTGTTGAATTCATTATTCTTTTCCCATTGCGTTGTCTTGACACCTTATTAAAAAGTAATTCATTATAAACATAACGGTTTATTTCTGGACATTGATTCTAGTCCATTGATCTGTAATGTACATGCTATACAGTGCCACACTGCTTGATTACCGCAGTGTTATAGTAAGTTTTGAAATTGGAAAATGTTAATCCACCAACGCTGTTCTTTATTTTTCAATATTGTTTTGGTTATTCTGGATTCTTGGAGATTCCATATAAATTATAGAATCAGCTTGTCAATTTCAGCCAAAAAGCAAGCTGGGATTTTGATAGGGGTTGAGTTGAAGCTGTAGATCAATTTGGGGAATATTGTCACTTTAACAATATTAAGTCTTCTGATCCATAGAATATGTTTCAGTTTATTTAAATCTTTTCTTTTCTTTTCGACTCTTTGGAGTCTCCCTCTGTTGCCCAGGCTAAAGTGCAGTGGTACAATCTCGGCACACTGCAACCTCTGCTTCCCGGGTTCAAGTGATCCATTTACTTAAATCTTTTCTGATTTATTTCAAAATATTTTGTAGTTTTCAGTGCACTTTTTATTTCTAAATAATTTATGTTTGATACTATTGTAAATGGAATTTTAATTCATTTTGAGATTGTTAATTGCTAGTATATAGAAAAACACTTGATTTTTGTACATTCATTTTATATTCTGCAAACTTGCTGAACTTTTTATTAGTTCTAATGGTTTGTGTGTGTGCACATGTGCACATTTTCTATATGCAAGATCATGTCATGAGCGAGTAGAGATAGTTTTACTTCTTCTTTTATTTGGAAGTCTTTTATTTCTTTTTCAGGGATAATTGCCCTAGCCAGAACCTCAGTACAAGGTCAAATGGAAGTGGCAAAAGCAGGCATCTTTGTCTTGTTCCTGGTTCAAGAGGTGAACACCCAGCCTTTCAGTATTAAGTTTGATGCTAGCTGGGGGTTTCCACAGATGCCATTTATCAGGTTGAGGGAGTTCCCTTTTATTCCTTTTGTTTTAAAGTGTTTTTATCATGAAATTTTCTGTATCAGTCGAGATACGCAATTTTTTCCTGTATGCTATATTAATATTATGATTATTTTCGTTTTAAAATATTTGATTGACAAATCAAAGTTTCTATTTCAAGGGGTAAAATGTGATGATTTGATGTATGTATATATTGAATGCTGATTGTCACAGTCAAATTAACATATCTATCACCACCTATAGTTACCATTTGTGTGTGTGTATGTTGGGGGGGTGCTGGGGATGCTTAAAATCTGCTCTTATCCAATTTCAAGTAATAACACAGTTATAAACTAGTCACCATGCTGTACATTTGATCCCCAGAACTTATTCATCTTTTTTTTTTTTTTTTTTTTTTGAGACAGGGTTTCGCTCTGTCACCCAGGCTGCAATGCAGTGGCACTATCTTGGCTGACTGCAGCCTTGACTTTCCAATTTCAAATGATCCTCCCCCCTCAGCCTCCTGAATAGCTGGGACTACAGGTGTATGCCACCACTCCCAGCTGATTCTTTTATTTTTATTTTTTGTGGAGATGAGGTCTCACTTTCTTGCCTAGGCTGGTCTCAAGCAATCCCTCCGCCTCAGCCTTCCAAAGTATTGGGATTACCAACATGAGCCACTGCACCTGGCCTTCATCTCATAACTGAAAGTTTATACTCTTTGCCCAACATTTTGCTTCTTCCCCACATCCCCTAGCTCCTGATAAATACTGTTCTACTTATTCGTCTTCAAGTTTGAAATTTTTAGATTCGCACGTAAGTGAGATCATACAATATTTGTATTTCTGTGTCTGGCTTATTTCACTTAACATAATGTCCTCTGGGTTCATTCATATCGTCACAAATGGCAGGGTTTCCTTCTTTGTTATGGCTGAAAAATAGTCCATTGTGTATGTATACATGCACACCCCTCCCCCCATTTTCTTTATCCGTTGATGGACATTTAGATTTTTTCGTTATCTTGGCTACTGTGAGTAAAGCTGCAATAAACATGGAAGTACAGATATCTCTTTGACTTAGTGATTTGATTCCTTTGGATGTACACTCATAAGTGGAATTGCTAGATTGTATGGTAGTTCTACTTTTATTTTTTGAGGAACCTCCGTTCTATTTTCCATAAAGGCTGTTGCAATTTACATTTCTACCAACAGTGTACAAGGGTTCTTTTTTCTCCATGCCCTTACCAATATTCATTGTCTCTTGTGTTTTTCATAATAGCTTTCCTAGCAGGTGTGGAGTGATATCTCATTGTGGTTTTAATTTGCATTTCCCTGGTGATTAGTGACGTTGAACGCCTTTTCCTGCACTCGTTGGCCATCTGTGTGTCTTCTTTGAAAAAATGTCTATTCAGGTCCTTTGCCCATTATAAAACAGGTTATTATTTTTTGGTATTGAGATATGTGAGTTCCTTATATATTTTGTATATTTTGATATTAACTTCTTATCAGGTATATGGTTTGCAAATATTTCTCTCCATTCTGTAGGTTGCCTTTTCATGTTGTTGACTTTCTTTTGCCATGCAGAAGCTTTTTAGTTTGATGTAGTCCTATTTGTTTATTTTTTCAAAAGTCTGTGCTTTTGGTGTAATATCCCAAAAAATTATTGCCAAGGCCAACGTCAAGGAGCTTTTCCCCTATGTTTCTCTCTAGGAGTTTTTGGTTTCAGATCTTACATTTAAGTCTTTAATTCATTTCAAGTTAATTTTTGTATATTAACTTGGGTCCAGTTTTGTATATTAAAAGGGTCTAATTTTATTCTTTTGTATGTGGATATGCAGTTTTCCCAACACCACTTATTGAAGAGATGAGATTATATTAATTTTATTTATAGCTATTGCAAATGGGAAATGTGATTACTTCCTTGATTTCCTTTTCAGATTGTTGGCTATTGACATATAGAAATGCTACTGATTTTTGTATGTTAATTTTGTATCCTGAAATTTTACTGAATTTATCAGTTCTAATCATTTTTTTATGGAGTCTAGGTTTTTCCAAACAGAAGATCATACCATCTGTGAACAAGGGTAATTTGACTTCTCTCTTCCCAGTTTGGATGCCCCTTATTTCTGTCTCTTGTCTGTTCTAGCTAGGACTTTCAGTACTATGTTCCACTAACACTGGTGAAAATGAGCATCCTTGTCTTGTTCCAGATCTTAGAGGAAAGACTTTCAGTTTCTCCCCATTTAGTATGATTCTAGCTGTGAGTCTGTCATATATGTCTGTTTATTGTACTGAGGTATGTTCCTTCTGTCTCCAGTGTTTTTGAGGGCTTTTGTCATGAAGAGATGTTTAATTCTCTCAAATACTTTTTCAGCATCAATTAACATGACCATATGGTTTTTCTTCTTGATTCTGTTGATATGATATGTTACACTGATTGATGTGTATATGTTGAACCATATTTGCATCCCTGGGATAAATCCCATTTGGTCATAATGAATGATTTTTAATGTGATGTTGAATTCAGTTTGCTAGCATTTTTTGAGGATTTCTGCATCAATATTCATGTGAGATATTGGCCTATAGTTTTCTTTTTTTGATGTGTCCTTGGTTTTGATATAGGAGCAGTAATGGCCTCATAGAATAAGTTTGGAAATATTCCCTCCTCTTCTACTTTTTGGAATAGTTTGAGTAGGATTGGTATTAGTTCTTCTTTAAGTGTTTGATAGAATTCAGCAGTGAAGCCATTGGGTCTCAGGCTTTTCTTTGCTGGGAAAATTTTCATTATGGCTTTGATCTTGTTACTTGTTTTTGGTCTGTTCAGATTTTGAATTTCTTCATGGTTGAATCTTGGTAGGTTGCGTGTGTCTAGGAATTTATCCATTTCTTCAAGATTTTCCAATGTTTGGCATACAGTTGCTCATAGTAGCCATTAATGATCCTTTGAATTTCTTCAGTATCAGTTATAATGTCTGCTTTTTCATCTCTGATTTTATTTATTTGGGCCTTCTCTTTGTCTTAGTCTGGCTAAACGTTTGTCAATTTTGTTTATCTCTTTAAAAAGCCAACTTTTCATTTTTGTTGATCTTTTGTATTGTTTTCTTCATTTCAATTTTATGTATTTCTTTTTTTTGGGGTTGGGAAGCTTAGAGAATGGATTGGTAGAGAAGTTTAATGGTATACTTCGCTGATGCTTAAAAATTGTACAGTCTAACAAGTGATCTCACTCTTTCTAAACTGCATTCTATTATCCTGATGTGAAAAAGGGAAATGGAAACTTCTTCACAGAATTAAAATTTAGATAAGAAAATCTAAACTTAAGGTTGTTATTTTTGCTATTTACTATTGTGATGTGGTATTACCCTGGCACCATGGAATGTGCAGAAGTGAAAGCCATCTGCTCCCCAGCCACTCCTAATGTTGGAAGGGGATTTATTTTAACAATTTGGTGTGTATGCCTGAATACTTTCCATGTGTATCCAGACACATAGTGCACATGCAGAGTTATATTAGGTATACCCATCTACAATTTGCTAGTAACATTTTCTTTTTTTCATTTTTATTATACTTCAAGTTCTAGGGTACCTGTGCACAAAGTGCAGGTTTCTTACATAGGTATAGATGTGCCCTGTTGGTTTGCTGCATCCATCAACTCATCATTTACATTAGGTATTTCTCCTAATGCTATCTCTCCACCAGTCCACCACCCCCCAACAGGCCCTGGTGTGTGATGTTCCCTGCCCTGTGTCCAAGTGTTCTCATTGTTCAGTTCCCATCTATGAGTGAGAACATGCGGTGTTTGGTTTTCTGTCCTTGTCATAGTTTGCTGAGAATGATGGTTTCCAGCTTCATCCATGTCCCTGAAAAGGACATGAACTCATCCTTTTTTATGGCTGCATAGTATTCCATGGTGTATATGTGCCACATTTTCTTAATCCAGTCTATCATTGATGGACATCTGGGTTTGTTAGAAGTCTTTGCTATTGTGAATAGTGCCACAATAAACATTCGTGTGCATGTGTCTTTATAGTTGCACCATTTGTAATCTTTTCGGTATATACCCAGTAATGGGATTGCTGGGTCAAATGGCATTTCTAGTTGTAGATCCTTGAGGAATTGCCACACTGTCTTCCACAATGATTGAACTAATTTACACCCCCACCAACAGTGTAAAAGCATTCCTATTTCTCCATGTCCTCTCCAGCATCTGTTGTTTCCTGACTTTTTAATGATTGTCATTCTAACTGGTGTGAGATGGTATCTCATCGTGGTTTTGATTTGCATTTCTCTGATGGCCAGTGATGATGAGCATTTTTTCATGTGTCTGTTGGCTGCATAAATGTCTTCTTTTGAGAAGTGTCTGTTCATATCCTTTGCCCACTTTTTGATGGGGTTGTTTTTTTCTTGAACATTTGTTTAAGTTCTTTGTAGATTCTGAATATTAGCCCTTTGTCAGATGGGTAGATTGCAAAAATTTTCTCCCATTCTGTAGGTTGCCTGTTCACGCTGATGGTAGTTTCTTTTGCTGTGCAGAAGCTCTTTAGTTTAATTAGATCCCATTTGTCAATTTTGGCTTTTGTTGCCATTGCTTTTGGTGTTTTAGACATGAAGTCTAAAACAAGTGATCTCACTCTTTCTAAACTGCATTCTACTATCTCAGCGAAGTATACTATATCAGCGAAGTATACCATTAAACTTCTCTACCAATCCATTCTCTAAGCTTCCCAACCCCAAAAAAAAAGAAATACATAAAATTGAAATGAAGAAAACAATACAAAAGATCAACAAAAATGAAAAGTTGGCTTTTTAAAGAGATAAACAAAATTGACAAACGTTTAGCCAGACTAAGAAAAAGAGAAGGCCCAAAGGCTTCCAGTCCTGAATGGTATGGCCTAGGTTTTCTTCTAGGGTTTTTATGGTTTTAGGTCTAACGTTTAAGTCTTTAACCCATCTTGAATTAATTTTTGTATAAGGTGTAAGGAAGGGATCCAGTTTCATCTTTCTACATATGGCTAGCCAGTTTTCCCAGCACCATTTATTAAATAGGGAATCATTTCCCCATTGCTTGTTTTTCTCAGGTTTGTCAAAGATCAGATAGTTGTCGATATGCAGCGTTATTTCTGAGGGCTCTGTTCTGTTCCATTGATCTGTATCTCTGTTTTGGTACCAGTACCAAGCTGTTTTGGTTACTGTAGCCTTGTAGTATAGCTTGAAGTCAGGTAGTGTGATGCCTCCAGCTTTGTTCTTTTGGCTCAGGATTGACTTGGCGATGCCGGCTCTTTTTTGGTTCCATATGAACTTTAAAGTAGTTTTTTCCAATTCTGTGAAGAAAGTAATTGGTAGCTTGATGGGGATGGCATTGAATCTATAAATTACCTTGGGCAGTATGGCCATTTTCACGATATTGATTCTTCCTACCCATGAACATGGAATGTTCTTCCATTTGTTTGTATCCTCTTTTATTTCCTTGAGCAGTGGTTTGTAGTTCTCCTTGAAGAGGTCCTTCACATCCCTTGTAAGTTGGATTCCTAGGTATTTTATTCTCTTTGAAGTAATTGTGAATGGGAGTTCACTCATGATTTGGCTCTCTGTTTGTCTGTTGTTGGTGTATAAGAATGCTTGTGATTTTTGTACATTGATTTTGTATCCTGAGACTTTGCTGAAGTTGCCTATCAGCTTAAGGAGATTTTGGGCTGAGACAATGGGGTTTTCTAGATATACAATCATGTCGTCTGCAAACAGGGACAATTTTGACTTCCTCTTTTCCTAATTGAATACCTTTATTTCCTTCTCCTGCCTGATTGCCCTGGACAGAACTTCCAACACTATGTTGAATAGGAGTGGTGAGAGAGAGCATCCCTGTCTTGTGCCAGTTTTCAAAGGGAATGCTTCCAATTTTTGCCCATTCAGTATGATATTGGCTGTGGGTTTGTCGTAGATAGCTCTTATTATTTTGAGATACATCCCATCAATACATAATTTATTGAAAGTTTTTAGCATGAAGGATTGTTGAATTTTGTCAAAGGCCTTTTCTGCATCTATTGAGATAATCATGTGGTTTTTGTCTTTGGTTCTGTTTATATGCTGGATTACATTTATTGATTTGCGTATATTGAACCAGCCTTGCATCCCAGGGATGAAGCCCACTTGATCCTGGTGGATAAGCTTTTTGATGTGCTGCTGGATTTGGTTTGCCAGTATTTTATTGAGGATTTTTGCATCAATGTTCCTCAAAGAATATTGGTCTAAAATTCTCTTTTTTGGTTTTGTCTCGGCCTGGCTTTGGTATCAGGATGATGCTGGCCTCATAAAATGAGTTAGGGAGGATTCCCTCTTTTTCTATTGATTGGAATAGTTTCAGAAGGAATGGTACCAGTTCCTCCTTGTACCTCTGGTAGAATTCGGCTGTGAATCCATCTGGTCCTGGACTCTTTCTCATTGGTAAGCTATTGATTATTGCCACAATTTCAGCTCCTGTTATTGGTCTATTCAGAGATTCAACTTCTTCCTGGTTTAGTCTTGGGAGAGTGTATGTGTCGAGGAATTTATCCATTTCTTCTAGATTTTCTAGTTTATTTGCGTAGAGGTGTTTGTAGTATTCTCTGATGGTAGTTTGTATTTCTGTGCGATCGGTGGTGATATCCCATTTATCATTTTTTATTGCATCTATTTGATTCTTCTCCCTTTTTTTCTTTATTAGTCTTGCTAGCAGTCTATCAATTTTGTTGATCCTTTCAAAAAACCAGCTCCTGGATTCATTAATTTTTTGAAGGGTTTTTTGTGTCTCTATTTCCTTCCGTTCTGCTCTGATTTTAATTATTTCTTGCCTTCTGTTAGCTTTTGAATGTGTTTGCTCTTGCTTTTCTATTTCTTTTAATTGTGATGTTAGGGTGTCAATTTTGGATCTTTCCTGCTTTCTCTTGTGGGCATTTAGTGCTGTAAATTTCCCTCTACACACTGCTTTGAATGCGTCCCAGAGATTCTGGTATGTTGTGTCTTTGTTCTCATTGGTTTCAAAGAACATCTTTATTTCTGCCTTCATTTTGTTGTGTACCCAGTAGTCATTCAGGAGCAGGTTGTTCAGTTTCCATGTAGTTGAGCAGTTTTGAGTGAGTTTCTTCATCCTGAGTTGTAGTTTGATTGCACTGTGGTCAGAGAGATAGTTTGTTATAATTTCTGTTCTTTTACATTGGCTGAGGAGAGCTTTACTTCCAAGTATGTGGTCAATTTTGGAATAGGTATGGTGTGGTGCTGAAAAAAATGTATATTCTGTTGATTTGGGGTGTAGAGTTCTGTAGATGTCTATTAGGTCCGCTTGCTGGAGAGCTGAGTTCAACTCCTGGGTATCCTTGTTGACTTTCTGTCTTGTTGATCTGTCTAATGTTGACAGTGGGGTGTTAAAGTCTCCCATTATTATTGTGTGGGAGCCTAGGTCTCTTTGTAGGTCTCTAAGGACTTGCTTTATGAATCTGGATGCTCCTGTATTGGGTGCATGTATGTTTCGGATAGTTAGCTCTTCTTGTTGAATTGATTCCTTTACCATTATGTAATGGCCTTCTTTGTCTCTTTTGATCTTTGTTGGTTTAAAGTCTGTTTTATCAGAGACTAGGATTGCAACCCCTGCCTTTTTTTGTTTTCCATTTGCTTGGTAGATCTTCCTCCATCCCTTTATTTTGAGCCTATGTGTGTCTCTGCCCGTGAGATGGGTTTCCTGAATACAGCACACTGATGAGTCTTGACTCTTTATCCAATTTGCCAGTCTGTGTCTTTTAATTGCAGCATTTAGTCCATTTACCTTTAAAGTTAATATTGTTATGTGTGAATTTGATCCTATCATTATGATGTTAGCAGGTTATTTTGCTCGTTAGTTGATGCAGTTTCTTCCTAGTCTCGATGGTCTTTACATTTTGGCATGATTTTGCAGTGGCTGGTACCAGTTGTTCATTTCCATGTTTAGCACTTCCTTCAGGAGCTCTTTTAGGGCAGGCCTGGTGGTGACAAAATCTCTCAGCATTTGCTTGTCTGTAAAGGATTTTATTTCTCCTTCACTTATGAAGCCTAGTTTGGCTGGATATGAAATTCTGGGTTAAACATTCTTTTCTTTAAGAATGTTGAATATTGGCCCCCAGTCTCTTCTGGCTTGTAGAGTTTCTGCCGAGAGATCCGCTGTTAGTCTGATGGGCTTCCCTTTGAGGGTAACCCGACCTTTCTCTCTGGCTGCCCTTAACATTTTTTCCTTCATTTCAACTTTGGTGAATCTGACAATTATGTGTCTTGGTGTTGCTCTTCTCGAGGAGTATCTTTGTGGCATTCTCTGTATTTCCTGAATCTGAATGTTGGCCTGCCTTGCTAGATTGGGGAAGTTCTCCTGGATAATATCCTGCAGAGTGTTTTCCAACCTGGTTCCATTCTCCCCGTCACTTTCAGGTACACCAATCAGACATAGATTTGGTCTTTTCACATAGTCCCATATTTCTTGGAGCCTTTGTTTCTTTTTATTCTTTTTTCTCTAAACTTCCCTTCTCACTTCATTTCATTCATTTCATCTTCCATCTCTGATACCCTTTCTTCCAGTTGATCGCATTGGCTCCTGAGTCTTCTGCATTCTTCACGTAGTTCTCGAGCCTTGGTTTTCAGCTCCATCAGCTCCTTTAAGCACTTCTCTGTATTGGTTATTCTAGTTATACATTTTTCTAAATTTTTTTCAAAGTTTTCAACTTCTTTGCCTTTGGTTTGAATGTCCTCCTGTAGCTCGGAGTAATTTGATCGTCTGAAGCCTCCTTCTCTCAGCTTGTCAAAGTCATTCTCCATCCAGCTTTGTTCCGTTCCTGGTGAGGAACTGCGTTCCTTTGGAGGAGGAGAGGCACTCTGCTTTTTAGAGTTTCCAGTTTTTCTGCTCTGTTTTTTCCCCATCTTTGTGGTTTTATCTACTTTTGGTCTTTGATGATGGTGATGTACAGATGGGTTTTTGGTGTGGATGTCCTTTCTGTTTGTTAGTTTTCCTTCTAACAGACAGGACCCTCAGCTGCAGGTCTGTTGGAGTACCCGGCCATGTGAGGTGTCAGTCTGCCTCTGCTCGGGGATGCCTCCCAGTTAGGCTGCTTGGGGGTCAGGGGTCAGGGACCCACTTGAGGAGGCAGTCTGCCCGTTCTCAGATCTCCAGCTGCATGCTGGGAGAACCACTGCTCTCTTCAAAGCTGTCAGACAGGGACATTTAAGTCTGCAGTGGTTACTGCTGTCTTTTTGTTTGTCTGTGCCCTGCCCCCAGAGGTGGAGCCTACAGAGGCAGGCAGGCCTCCTTGAGCTGTGGTGGGCTCCACCCTGTTTGAGGATCCTGCCTGCTTTGTTTACCTAAGCAAGCCTGGGCAATGGTGGGCGCCCCTCCCCCAGCCTCGCTGCCGCCTTGCAGTTTGATCTCAGACTGCTGTGCTAGCAATCAGCAAGACTCCGTGGGTGTAGGACACTCCAAGCCTGGTGCGGGATATACTCTCCAGGTGCGCCGTTTTTTAAGCCCGTTGGAAAAGTGCAGTATTCGGGTGGGAGTGACCCGAATTTCCAGGTGCCGTCTGTCACCCCTTTCTTTGACTAGGAAAGGGAACTCCCTGACCCCTTGCGCATCCCGAGTGAGGCAATGCCTCACCCTGCATCGGCTCGCACACAGTGCACGCACCCACTGACCTGCGCCCACTGTCTGGCACTCCCTAGTGAGATGAACCCGGTACCTCAGATGGAAATGCAGAAATCACCCGTCTTCTGTGTCACTCACGCTGGGAGCTGTAGACCGGAGCTGTTCCTATTGGGCCATCTTGGCTTCTCTCCCTTCTTCTAGATTTTCTAGTTTATTTATGTAGAGGTGTTTATAGTATTCTCTGATGGTAGTTTGTATTTCTATGGGATCAGTGGTGATATCCCCTTTATCTTTTTTTATTGTGTCTAATTTGATTCTTCTCTCTTTTCTTCTTTATTATTCTTGCTAGCGGTCTATTAATTTTGTTGATCTTTTTAAAAACTAGCTCCTGGATTCATTGATTTTTTTGAAGGGCTTTTTGTGTCTCGATCTCCTTCAGTTCTGTTCTGATCTTAGTTATTTCTTGCCTTCTGCTAGCTTTTGAATGTGTTTGCTCTTGCTTCTCTAGTTCTTTTAATTGCGATGTTAGGTTGTTGATTTTAGTTCTTTCCTGCTTTCTCTTGTGGGCATTTAGTGCTATAAATTTCCCTGTACACACTGCTTTAAATGTGTCCCAGAGAATCTGGTATGTTTTGTCTTTGTTCTTATTGGTTGCAAAGAACATCTTTATTTCTGCCTTCATTTCATTATGTACCCAGTAGTCATTCAGGAGCAGGTTATTCAGTTTCCATGTAGTTGTGTGATTTTGAGTGAGTTTCTTAATCCAGAGTTCTAATTTGTTTGCATTGTAGTCTGAGACACAGTTTGTTGTGATTTCTGTTCTTTTACATTTGCTGAGGAGTGTTTTACTTCCAATTATGTGGTCAATTTTAGAATAAGTACGATGTGGTGCTGAGGAGTATGTACATTCTGTTGATTTGGGGTGTAGAGTTCTGTAGATGTCTATTAGGTCCACTTGGTGAATAGCTGAATTCAAGTGCTGGATATCTTTGTGTACCTTCTGTGTCATTGATCTGTCTAATATTGACAGTGGAGTGTTAAAGTCTCCCATTATTATTGTGTGGAAGTCTACATCTCTTTGTAGGTCTCTATGGACTTGGTTTATGAATCTGGGTGCTCCCGTATTGGTTGCATATATATTTAGGATAGTTTGTTCTTCTTGTTGCATTGATCCCTTTACCATTATGTAATGGCTTTCTTTGTCTCTTTTGATCTTTGTTGGTTTAAACTCTGTTTTATCAGAGACTAGGATTGCAACCCCTGCTTTTTTTTTTTTTTTTTTTTTTTTGCTTTCCATTTGCTTGGTGGATCTTCCTCCATCCCTATGTGTGTCTTTGCATGTGAGATGGGTCTCCTGAATACCGCACACTGGTGGGTCTTGACTCTATGCAGTTTGCCAGTCTGTGTCTTTAATTGAGGCATTTAGCGCATATACATTTAAGGTTAATATTGTTATGTGTGAACTTGATCCTGTCATTATGTTGTTAGCTGCTTATTTTGCCAGTTAATTGTTGCAGTTTCTTCATGTCATCGATGGTCTTTACAATGTGGCATGTTTTTGCAGTGGCTGGTACCGGTTGTTCCTTTCCATGTTCAGTGTTTCCTTCAGGAGCTCTTGTAAGGCAGGCCTGATGGTGACAAAATCTCTCAGCATTTGCTTGTCTGTAAAGGATTTTATTTCTCCTTCACTTATGAAGCTTAGTTTGGATGGATATGAAATTCTGGGTTGAAAATTCTTTTCTTTAAGAATGTTGAATATTGACCCCTACTCTCTTCTGGCTTACAGGGTATCTGCTGAGAGAACTACTTTTAGTCTGATGGGCTTCCCTTTGTTGGTAACCCAACGTTTCTCTCTGGCTGCCCTTAACATTTTTTTCCTTCATTTCAACCTTGGTGAATCTGACAATTGTGTGTCTTGGGGTTGCTCTTCTTGAGGAGTATCTTTGTGGTGTTCTCTGTATTTCTTGAATTTGAATGTTGGCCTCCCTTGCTAGTTTGGGGAAGTTCTCCTGGATAGTATTCTGAAGAGTGTTTTCCAACTTGGTTTCATTCTCCCCATCACTTTCAGGTACACCAATCAAGTGTAGATTTGGTCTTTTCACATAGTCCCATATTTCTTGGAGGTGCTTTTCATTTCTTTTTACTCTTTTTTCTCTAATCTTATCTTCTTGCTTTATTTTGTTAATTTCATCTTCATTCACTGATATTCTTTCTTCCACTTGATTTAATCAGCTATTGAAGCTTGTGCATGCATCATGATGTCCTCATGCCATGGTTTTCAGCTCCATCAGGTTATTTAAGTTCTTCTCTACACTGTTTTTTCTAGTTAGCCATTTGTCTAACCTTTTTTTCAAGGTTTTTTAGCTTCCTTGCAATGGGTTAGAACATGCTCCTTTAGTTTGGAGTAGTTTGTTATTACCGACCTTCTGAAGCCTACTTCTGCCAACTTGTCAAAGTCATTCTCCACCCAGCTTCGTTCCGTTGCCGGTGAGGAGTTGCAATCCTCTGGAGGAGAAGCGGTGCTCAGTTTTTAGAATTTTCAGCTTTTCTGCTCTGGTTTCTCCCCATCTTTGTGGTTTTATCTACCTTTGGCCTTTGATATTGGTGACTACAGATGAGGTTTTGGTGTGAATGTCCTTTTTGTTGATGTTGATGCTATTCGTTTTTGTTTGTTGGTTTTCCTTCTAGCAGTCAGGTCCCTTAGCTGCAGGTCTGCTGGAGTTTGCTGGAGGTCCATTCCAGACTCTGTTTGCCTGGGTATCACCAGCAGAGGCTGCAGAACAGCAAATATTGCAGAAGAGCAAATATTGCTGCCTGATCCTTCCTCTGAGAGCTTTGTCCCAGAGTGGCACCCACCTGTATGAGGTGTCTGTTGGCCCCTACTGAGAGGTGTCTCCCAGTTAGGCTACATGGAGTTTAGGGACCCACTTGAGGAGGCAGTCTGTCTGTTCTCAGAGCTCAAATGCCATGCTGGGGCAACCACTGCTCTCTTCAGAGCTGTCAGACAGGGACGTTTAAATCTGCAGAAGTTGTCTGCTGCCTTTTGTTCAGTTATGCCCTGCCCACAGAGGTGGAATCTATAGAGGCAGTAGGCCTTGCTGAGCTGCGGTGGGCTCTGCCCAGTTTGAGCTTCCTGGCCACTTTGTTTACCTACTCAGTCCTCTGCAATGGCTGACACCCCTCCCCCCACCCAGCTGCAGCCTCGCAGGTTGATCTCAGATTGCTGTGCTAGCAGTGAGCCAGGCTCCGTGGGCATGGGACCTGACGAGCTAGGCTTGGGAGAGAATCTCCTGGTCTGCCGGTTGCTAAGACTGTGGGAAAAGCACAGTATTTGGGTGGGAGTGAAGCAATTTTCCAGGTACAGTCTGTCATGGCTTCCCTTGGCTAGGAAAGGGAAATCCCCCAACCACTTATGCTTCCCGGGTGAGGTGACTCCTCGCCCTGCTTCACCTCACCCTCCATGGGCTGCATCCATTGTCCAACCAGTCCCAATGAGATGAACCTGGTACCTCAGTTGGAAATGCAGAAATCGCCCGTCTTCTGTGCCAATCATGCTGGGAGCCGCAGACTGGAGCTGTTCCTATTAGGCCATCTTGGAGCAGAAGTCCAATTTTATTTATTTCTACTCTGATCTTTATTAGTTCTTTTCTTCTACTAATTTTGGGTTTGGTTTACTCTTGCCTTTTTAGTTCTTTAAGATGCATCATCAGGTTATTCACTTGAAGTTTTTCTTCCTTTTTGATGTAGGCCCTTATCTGGAAATATCACTCTTGGTACTGCTTTTGTTGTATCCCATAGGTTCTGGTGCATTATGTTTCCATTGTCATTTGTTTTTAGAAAATTTTCAATTCATTTCATAATTTCCTCATTGACCCACTTATCATTTAG
The DNA here is from genome assembly GCF_029281585.2 of Gorilla gorilla gorilla. Classification (NCBI taxonomy): domain Eukaryota; kingdom Metazoa; phylum Chordata; class Mammalia; order Primates; family Hominidae; genus Gorilla; species Gorilla gorilla. The sequence continues at coordinate 70,034,965 of NC_073232.2, forward strand.
GAGTATATTAATTTCCATGTTTTTGTATAGTTTCCAAAATTCCCCTTGTTATTGGTTTCTAGTTTTATTCCATTGTGGTCAGAGAAGATGCTTGATATTATTTCAGTTTTTTTGAATGTTTGGAGACTTGATTCATGACCTAATATATGGCCTGTTCTTGAGAATGATGTATGTGCTAAGGAGAAAAATGTGTCTTCTGTAACCTTTGGATGAAATATTCTGTAAATACTTATTAGGCCCATTTGGTCTATAGTGCAGATTACGTCTGATGTTTCCTTGTTGATTTTCTGTCTGGAAGATCTGTCCAATGCTGAAAGTGGAGCATTGAAATCTACAGCTATTATTGTTTTGGGGGGGGGGGGTCTATCTTTCTTTAGCTCTAATAATATTTGTTTTATTTATCTGGGTGCTCCAATGTTGAGTGCATGTATATTTACAATTGTTACATCCTCTTGCTTAACTGATCTCTTTATCATTATATAATGACCTTATTTGGTTGTTCTTAACAATTTTTGTCTTGAAATCTATTTAGTCTGATAAAGGTATAGCTACTCCTGTTCTTTTTTGGTTTCCATTGTCGTGAAGTATCATTTCCCATGACTATTTTTAGTCTGTGTATTGTTATAAGTGAAGTTTATTTCTTGTAGGTAACAGATCATTGGGTCCTTTTTTTTTTAATCCATTCAACCACTCTATATCTTTTTATTGGAGAGTATAGTCCATTTACATTCAGTATTATTATTGACAAATAAGGACTTGCTTGCCATTTTGTTATTTATTTTCTGGTTGTTTTGTGATCTTCTCTCCCATCTTTTCTTACTTCCTGTCTCCTTTTTAGTGAAAGCATTTTTTTTTGGTGGTATGTTTTAATTTCTTGCTCTTCACTTTTTGTGTATCCATTGTATGTTTTAAAATTTGAGGTTACTATGAGGCTTGCAAATACTATTTTATAACCCATTATTTTATAATGATGAAAACAACACTGATTGCATAAACAAATACACAATCAAGCAAAAAGAAAACTAAAAAAACCTCTACATTTTAACTTTATTTATATGCTTTTAAGCTTTCTGTTATTTATATATCTTATTATACTAAGTCTTGAAAAGCTGTTGTAATTGTTTTTTAATCAGTTCATCTTTTCCTCTTTCTACTTATGATATAAGTAGCTTGCTTACACACCATAATTACAGTGTTATAATATTCTGTGTTTTTTGAGGACCTATTATTTAATAAGTCCTTATTTTGAGGACTTATTATCATCTGAAATTACAGTGAGTTTTGTACCTTCAGATGATTTCCTGTTGCTTGTTAATGTTCTTTCTTTCAGATTGAACTCCCTTTAGTATTTCTTGTAAGACAGGTTTGGTGTTGATGAAATCCCTGTTTATTTGATTATTTTTCCTTCTAGTACAAATCTATTGTTCATTTCCTCTAGCAAAATGTTCTTATTGTTGTTATTTTACTTTTAAAGCCCAGAATTTCCATTTGGTTAATTAACTTTTGAAAAAATATTTTTAATCTATTATTGGTATTTTTGAATTGACAAGAAATTATCATACCATCTTTTATTTTTTAAGCACATTTTCTTTTAGTTTTTGAACATATTTATAATAATTACTTTGAGGTTTTTTTTCTGCTATGTCTGACATCTTGGCACTCACAAAGGCAGTTTCTCTTGCTTACCTTTTTTCTGGTGTATGGCTCTGTCTTTTCCATATCTCTGCTTGACTCATAATTTTTTTGTTCAAAAATATGTTCTAGCTAGTTGCAATACTCATTTCTGCCCCCCTCACTATGTTACTGTTGTTTAATTGTTTATTTGTTTAATTGCCTGGCTAGACTATAGTGAAGCCTATTTCCTCCATAATTTGTGGCCTCTGATGTTGTTCCTGAGGGAGTCACAGCACTGGGCACATTTTCTCTCAAATTGGAATTACAGTGCATTTAGCAGTGCTCTCTTTGACTGCGTCTGTCTCTGATCTGTTCAGTTGTTTGCCTCTTTTGGTATCATACCCAGCTGTTAACCTCCGGCAATTGCTAGATAATTGCTCTTTTGGTTTTGACAGCTTTTTGGGGCATAAATTGCTCCACAGTCTGATCCAAATATATTTTGTTTCCTTTGCAGGAGCGGTTTTTCAGACAAGACTTTGATGTTTGTTTTAACCTCAGGAAGGCCCTTCTTGGCTGTCTGTTTCTTTGATTTTTATTGTATATGTCTAGCTGATTTATGGTTTAGTTTGTTGCTCTCATTAAGCTGCCATTAACCTATTAATTGCTTACCACCAAAATATTCATTGTTTTTGACAGTGCCCTTAGGCTTGAACTTCCGCATGTTCTGTTGCAAATAAAGTTTGGCCCTTTAGGGAGAACTAGAGACTTTTCTTCTTATGGCCTACTTCTCCCTCTAGGCAGGTCCTCTAGTCTCCCTACTGCCTCTACTGCCGCTACTCTGCAGGTGGTTTTGGGGACAGTGTCATGCTTTTCTCAGATGTCTTTCCTTCTTTATGGGTGGGGTACTGGATTGGGCAATAATTTCTGTTTTTCTGCCTTTTCTGGAATGGAAACTTCACTCTTCCCATGGAATCTCTGCCCTATGAGTGTAGTGGAGCAAGGACATTCAGCATCTGTATTCTTGGCCTGTGGCACTGGGGATAGAACTTATGCCTTAATAGTAGAGGCTGAGTGGAAGAAGGAAGCTTCAGATTCTCGGTCAATCTTTCTTAGAATAGAACTTCTGCAACGTAGAGCCAGAGATGGGCTTGGGAAATGCTGGTAGTCTGCCCTAGATTGGGAGCTGAGGGGAAAGGGCACCCTGTCTTTTTGGTTGCACATCTCTGGAGCAGGGTTTCTGTTTCACTGAGCTGATTGCAGGAGAGGGAGGAAATGAACATAACTTAAACACCATAGACTCAACACCATAGACTCTCACTCTCACTGAAATTGGTAGGCTTTCTTGGATTTCTTCATTTGCTGTCCGCCCTTAGAACAATTTCCAATACTCTAACTTTTTTTATTTTGTTTGTTTTTAATTTTCACCAGTTATGGTTGTTTTACTCTGGAGAATGTCTGCAGAGCTCTTCAGGTAGTCATTCTGTAAGTGCTTCTCTCATAATTGATTTCCAACACCTGAAGAGTGAATTCCCTTTTTCAGATGAAATCTTACAAGGAAGCAGATAAAAGTGGAGACATACTGGTTGAACATAAAGTGAACTAACAAACACAGGGCTGGAAGTTCTGATTGACTGACTTTTTTCTTGTTGTTGTTCCATATTCTCCTTCACCTTCATCTTCCAAGCCCTAGATGTTGGAGAATCATTTACCTTTGGGATGAAGTGGATCAGGTCCACTCAGATAATACAGAATAATGTCCTTTAAATAGAGTCAACTGATTGTAGAGGTTAATTGCGACTACAAAATACCTTCACAGCAATACCTAGATCAGTGCTTGGTTGAATAGTTGAGTACTACAGCCTGGCCAAGTTGACAAGCAAAACTGACAATCACACCATGCTTCAGCCACTGTGAAGAGCTTCAACCATGGTTTTTCCTGAGCAGTTTACATCTTCTCATTCCCATGAAATCTTGGCACATTTCCTTCCCTTCATCTGGAGTGCTGCTATCCTCCTCCTCTGTGTTCTAATCTCCTCCTGCACAAATGTTGCTTCTTCCGTGGAGCCCTCCATGACTCTTTCAGGCAGAGTGAGTTGCTCCTTTTCTGAGCTCCCACGACCTTTGTTTAAGCCCATATTTTGGCCCATCGTCACTCGTCCCACCAGTATTTGCTTCTGTCTCCATTCCCCCACCATATTCTGAGCTAACTGAGGGCAGGGACTATGTTTTATGTATTTCTTGATCTCCAGCCTGATGCCAGGAGAAAAGCAGCTGTAAATGTATCCTAGTAGGTAGGTTAAGTTTCCAGGGAGCCTGCAACTTGCTATGAAACTATGGTTTTTGTGGTTGGCAAAGCAGACACGCAGCATAAGGCTAAGCTCAAGAGAGCAACCCTAAGTTCCCCCCAGCTGACCGCATGATCTCCTGACTCATGGAGTGGAACTTGTGGCATGTCCACAGGAAGCCCTGGAGCCACTGTCCCCATGACAGCAGCAGGACAAATGTACTTCTTCAGCAGGACAAAATAGTGCTGGTCCTTTTGCTGGTCAGGAAAGTGACTTTCCTGACAGTCACTTTCCTCCAGAGGGTATCTTGTGTGACTACATCTTCTTTTGGCCAGCTCCAAACATTTATAGCCTATTTCAGTTTCTTCTGGCCTGTTTGCATAACTAAACAGAATTAAGCCCTGTCTACCACTGAGCACTAAAAAGAAAAACATATTCATTGGGGATTTAGAGAAAGAAATAATAAGAAATCAATTGTCAAGACTCTATTTTCCCAGCTCTACTCTAGGACAGAGGAAGCTCATAGCCCTAACAGACTTTTCCTTAGGATGGATGTTGACAGCTCCTCCCAGCCCACTCCTTGTTTAGTTTTCATTTGTTCTATCCCAGGAAGATTCAGAGGAAGAGGGATACATCTTAAGATGTCTCTGTAACTTTGTAAGGATGCTGCTGAAAAGATAATGATGAAATGTTGATTGCAGCTTCTTTTTAAAAATTTTTATTGATACATAATATTTGTACATATTTATGGGGTACATATGGTATTTTGTTACACACATAGACTGTGTAATGGTCAAGGCAGGATATTTAGGGTATCCATTACCTCAAGCTTTTGTCATTTCTATGTGTTGGGAACATTTCAAATCTTCCTGTCTAGCTATTTTGGAGTATACAATATATTACTGTTAACTATAGTTCTCCTACTCTGCTGTCAAACATTAGAACTTATACCTTCTATCTAACTGTATGTTTGTACCCATTAAGCAACCTCTCTTAACACCCCCACCCACAACTGTTCCCAGTGTCTGATAACCATCATTCTATTCTCCTTGAAATGCACGTTTTTAGTTCCCACATGAGTAAGAATATGCAACATTTGTGTTTCTATGCCTGGTTTATTTCCCTCCAGTTCCATTCATGTTGCTTATTGTGGCTTCTTGAGTCTGAGGTCAGAGCTGAGTCATTTTTGGGTGAGTTTTCCCTAATCTTCCTCCTCCTTGTGCCTTTCAGAACAAGACCAGGCTTTTGCCTCTTGGTTTCTTTCCCTTCCTGCAAGGCTGTGCCATCAGAAGTAGGCAGGGCAGCCAATGCTACCTTTCCATGGCATGTGCTTTCTTAAGTAGATTTACCATCCATGGCTCAGTTCAACTACTCTGTTGCACTTAGGAAGTTAAGGAGCATTCTTCTCATTGGAACTTCTTGACTAAGTGGAAAGATACACTTCAATCCATGACACACACAAGACTCAAATAGGCTTGATGTATTTGTGATTAGTGTGAACTCAATTCTTGTTTTTTCAGAAGGGAGACCAATTCTCATACTCATCTTGAAACCCGTCTGACATTGTTCCTCCCAAGATTAGATAATCACGACAGAGCATCTCTACAAGTCCTAACTGAACACGCATTAAAGAAATAATTCCATCCCAGTCTGAGGGCGGGTCTCTCCCCAGAGGTCTACCCTGATTCTCTGCATGAAAGAGCCACTGGTTATTCTCCTCCCTTTATGCTGCGGGAGGCTAATTGCACTCACCACTACCTAGTACTGTTTTTAACTTTTCCTGTTTATTGCCTGTGTCTCCCACTAGAGGCTGAGTGATGTGCGATGTGATCTTCTCAGTTTTGTTCACTTTTACATGTTATCCCCACAACAAGGTTTGTGGTGAGGCGTGGGCGGGAAAAGGGGAAATAATTCCTTCCTTCCTTCCTTCTTTCTGTCTCTCTCTCCTTCCTTCTTTCTTTCTTTCTTTCTTTCTTTCTTTCTTTCTTTCCTTCTTTCTTTCTGTCTCTTTCCTTCTTGCTTTCTTTCTTTCTTTTTCTTTCTTTCTTTCTTTCTTTCTTTCTTTCTTTCTTTCTTTCTTTCTTTCTTTCCTTCTTTCTTTCTGTCTCTTTCCTTCTTGCTTTCTTTCTTTCTTTTTCTTTCTTTCTTTCTCTCTCTTTCCTTCTTTCTTCTTTCTTTCTTTTTTTTTTTTTTTTTGAGACAGAGTTTCACTCTTCTTGCCCAGGCTGGAGTGCAATGGCACAATCTCGGCTCACTGCAACCTCCACCTCCTGGGTTCAAGTGATTCTCCTGTCTCAGCCTCCTGAGTAGCTGGGATTACATGCACATGCCACCACGCCTGGCTAATTTTTGTATTTTTAGTAGAGACGGGGTTTCACCATGTTGACCGGGTGGTCTTGAACTCCTGACCTCAGATGAACCACCTGCCTTGGCCTCCCTAAGTGCTGGGATTACGGGTGTGAGCCACCGCACTTGGCTGGAACTAATAATTTCTTAAGCACTCTGTGCTAAGACATTTTACATACTCTAGCTCATTCATTCTTACAACAGCCCTGGGAGGTGACTGTCATTACTCAGTTTTACAGAGAAGGAAACCCAAGTTCCAACGTCTCCTAAATGGCATCTTGTGTGTTTGAATGTTTCAAGTTTGTGAGGAGTGCAATCAGTATCCAAGAAAGTGCCACTTAGAAAGAAAAAGGCTTAAAGAAGGAAAATGTTCTGGGATGATGAAAATCTAATACCTAAAGGTGTCAATTATGGATGTGATGTTAACTAACCTTTATTGGGCTTCATGCTGTTGGGCACTGCATTGGGCACCTTATTTGGGTAGATATTATTCTCATCCCCATTTGACAAATACAGCACGTAAGATAAGCAGGGATCAAGTAACATTCCCAATATCACATAGCTAGTACTGATGAGGCTGGGATTTGAATCTTGGTCCTCTAACTTCAGGGTCCAGATTCTAAATAAAGATGTGGGGAAGAAGGGAGGTGTAACTTGTAAAATGAATGAAAAATAATGCTTTCCTTTGAAGTGTTAGATTTAGGGTTCAAGCATTTTTGATCCACGAGACTAATTATAATAGCATCAACTAATTTGCATGGCACTTCTTACATTGCAAAGCATTTTCTCACCTGCAAGTTTGTGGTAATCCTCATATGGCTTTGAGAAGACTTTGAGAAATAGGAGAAGTCAGTGTTCATTTTTTTTTTTTTTTTTTTGCAGAAAAATGTTTATTTCCACAATTTTCAGGTTTTCATTCAGTGAAGCTTTTCATGATGATTTTGAAATTTATAAACAAAACAAACAGGAATCATTGGAAATGATGAAAGTCAGGTACAAACCATCTGACAACAAGGAGAAAAAATAGAAAACAGTTCTTGATTATGGTCAGAATTCTGCCATAATCAAATTCTTACCTGCCCTCTTCTTGTTCCTTAGAATAAGAATCTAATTAACTGGCTTTATTCCTAGACAGACGTAGTTGTGACTGTGTTTCATTGATTTTGGGTAGCAAACATATTTGGATGAACCTACAGTCATTTTGAGAGAAGAGCATGGTCTCTAAAGATTGAGCATGGTCAAGTGAGAAAACAAAGTTACTATCTACAGAGTTTGGGGTGAAAATACACAACCAATGATATCAAAATTGTACTTTATAATGGTGGTATTTGTGTTTAATGTTATCACTTAATAGACCTACTCACTGATAGCATAATACAAATCTATTATTCTTGCAGAGTTATAAAGTTATATAGCATTAAAAGCATTTTATAAGCTTATTTTTTTATTATTATACTTTAGGTTTTAGGGTACATGTGCACAACGTGCAGGTTAGTTACATATGTATACATGTGCCATGTTGGTGTGCTGCACCCATTAACTCGTCATTTAGCATTAGGTATATCTCCTAATGCTATCCCTCCCCCAGCCCCCCACCCCACAGCAGGCTCCAGTGTGTGATGTTCCCCTTCCTGTGTCCATGTGTTCTCATTGTTCAATTCCCGCCTATGAGTGAGAACATGCGGTGTTTGGTTTTTTGTCCTTGCAATAGTTTGCTGAGAATGATGGTTTCTAGCTTCATCCATGTCCCTACAAAGGACATGAACTCATCATTTTTTATGGCTGCTTGGTATTCCATGGTGTATAAGTGCCACATTTTCTTAATCCAGTCTATCATTGTTGGACATTTGGGTTGGTTCCAAGTCTTTGCTATTGTGAATAGTGCCGCAGTAAACATACGTGTGCATGTGTCTTTACAGCAGCATGATTTATAATCCTTTGGGTATATACCCAGTAATGGGATGGCTGGGTCAAATGGTATTTCTAGTTCTAGATCCCTGAGGAATCGCCACACTGACTTCCACAATGGTTGAACTAGTTTACAGTCCCACCAACAGTGTAAAAGTGTTCCTATTTCTCCACATCCTCTCCAGCACCTGTTGTTTCCTGACTTTTTAATGATCGCCATTGTAACTGGTGTGAGATGGTATCTCATTGTGGTTTTGACTTGCATTTCTCTGATGGCCAGTGATGATGAGCATTTTTTCATGTGTCTGTTGGCTGCATAAATGTCTTCTTTTGCTAAGTGTCTGTTCATATCCTTTGCCCACTTTTTGATGGGGTTGTTTGTTTTTTTCTTGTAAATTTGTTTGAGTTGTTTGTAGATTCTGGATATTAGCCCTTTGTCAGATGAGTAGATTGCAAAATTTTTTTCCCATTCTGTAGGTTGCCTGTTCACTCTGTTGGTAGTTTCTTTTGCTGTGCAGAAGCTCTTTAGTTTAATTAGATCCCATTTGTCCATTTTGGCTTTTGTTGCCATTGATTTTTGTGTTTTAGGCATGAAGTCCTTGCCCATGCCTATGTCCTGAATGGTATTGCCTAGGTTTTCCTCTAGGGTTTTGATGGTTTTAGGTCTAACATTTAAGTCTTCAATCCATCTTGAATTAATTTTTGTATAAGGTGTAAGGAAGGGATCCAGCTTCAGCTGTCTACATATGGCTAGCCAGTTTTCCCAGTACCATTTATTAAATAGGGAATCATTTCCCCATTTCTTGTTTTTGTCAGGTTTGTCAAAGATCAGATGGTTGTAGATGTGTGGTGTTATTTCTGAGGGCTCTGTTCTGTTCCATTGGTCTATATGTCTGTTTTGGTACCAGTACCATGCTGTTTTGGTTACTGTGGCCTGGTAGTATAGTTTGAAGTCAGGTAGCATGATGCCCCAGCTTTGTTCTTTTGGCTTAGGATTGTCTTGGCAATGTGGGCTCTTTTTTGGTTCCATATGAACTTTAACGTAGATTTTTCCAATTCTGAGAAGAAAGTCATTGGTAGTTTGATGGGGATGACATTGAATCTATAAATTACCTTGGGAGTATGGCCATTTCTATGATATTCATTCTTCCTATCCATGAGCATGGAATGTTCTTCCATTTGTTTGTGTCTTCCTTTATTTCATTGAGCAGTGGTTTGTAGTTCTCCTTGAATAGGTCTTTCACATCCCTTGTAAGTTGGATTCTTAGGTATTTTATTCTCTTTGTAGCAGTTGTGAATGGGAGTTCACTCATGATTTGGCTCTCTGTTTGTCTGTTATTGGTGTATAAGAATGCTTGTGATTCTTGCACATTGATTTTGTATCCTGAGACTTTGCTGAAGTTGCCTATCAGCTTTAAGGAGATTTTGGGCTGAGACAATGGGGTTTTCTAAATATACAATCATGTCATCTGGAAACAGGGACAATTTGACTTCCTCTTTTCCTAATTAAATACCCTTTATTTCTTTCTCCTGCCTGATTACCCTGGCCAGAACTTCCAACACTATGTTGAATAGGAGTGGTGAGAGAGGGCATCCCTGTCTTGTGCCAGTTTTCAAAGGGAATGCTTCCAGTTTTTGCCCATTCAGTATGATATTGGCTGTGGGTTTGTCATAAATAGCTCTTATTATTTTGAGATACGTCCCATCAATACCTAGCTTATTGAGAGATTTTAGCATGAAGGATTGTTGAATTTTGTCAAAGGCCTTTTCTGCATCTATTGAGATAATCATGTGGTTTTTGTCTTTGGTTCTGTTTATATGCTGGATTACATTTATTGATTTGTGTATGTTGAACCAGCTTTGCATCCCAGGGATGATGCCCACTTGATCCTGGTGGATAAGCTTTTTGATGTGCTGCTGGATTCAGTTTGCCAGTATTTTATTGAGGATTTTTGCATCGATGTTCATCAGGGATATTGATCTAAAATTGTTTTTTTTGTTGTGTATCTGCCAGGCTTTGGTATCAGGATGATGCTGGCCTCATAAAATGAGTTAGGGAGGATTCCCTCTTTTTCTATTGATTGGAATAGTTTCAGAAGGAATGGTACCAGCTCCTCCTTGTACCTCTGGTAGAATTCGGCTGTGAATCCATCTGGTCCTGAACTTTTCTGGGTTGGTAGGCTGTTAATTATTGCCTCAATTTCAGAGCCTGTTATTGGTCTATTCAGGGATTCAACTTCTTCCTGGTTTAGTCTTGGGAGGGTGTATGTGTCCAGGAATTTATCCATTTTTTCTAGATTTTCTAGTTAATTTGCGTAGAGTTGTTTATAGTATTCTCTGATGGTAGTTTGTATTTCTGTGGAATAGGTGGTGATGTCCCCTTTATCACTTTTTATTGCATCTAATTGATTCTTCTCTTTTCTTCTTTATTAGTCTTGCTAGCGGTCTATCAATTTTGTTGATCTTTTCAAAAAATCAGCTCCTGGATTCATTGATTTTTTGAAGGGTTTTTTGTGTCTCTACCTCCTTCAGTTCTCCTCTGATCTTAATTATTTCTTGCCTTCTGCTAGCTTTTGAATGTGTTTGCTCTTGCTTCTCTAGTTCTTTTAACTGTGATGTTAGGGTGTCAATTTTAGATCTTCCCTGCTTTCTCTTGTGGGCATGTAGTGCTATAAATTTCCCTCTACACACTGCTTTAAATGTGTCGCAGAGATTCTGGTATGTTGTGTGTTTCTTCTCATTGGTTTCAAAGAACATCTTTATTTCTGCCTTCATTTCGTTATGTACCCAGTAGTCATTCAGGTGCAGGTTGTTCAGTGTCCATGTAGTTGAGCGGTTTTGAGTGAGTTTCTTAATCTTGAGTTCTAGTTTGATTGCACTGTGGTCTGAGAGACAGTTTGTTATGGTTTCTGTTGTTTTACATTTGCTAAGGAGTGCTTTACTTCCAGCTATGTGGTCAATTTCAGAATAGGTGTGATGCAGTGCTGAGAAGAATGTACATTCTGTTGATTTGGGGTGGAGAGTTCTGTAGATGTCTATTAGTTCCGCTTGCTGGAGAGCTGAGTTCAATTCCTGGATATCATTGTTAACTTTCTGTCTCATTGATCTGTCTAATGTTGACAGTGGGGTGTTAAAGTCTCCCATTATTATTGTGTGGGAGTCTAGGTCTCTTTGTAGGTCTCTAAGGACTTGCTTTGTAAATCTGGGTGCTCCTGTATTGGGTGCATATATGTTTCGGATAGTTAGCTCTTCTTGTTGAATTGATCCCTTTACCATTATGTAATGGCCTTCTTTGTCTCTTTTGATCTTTGTTGGTTTAAAATCTGTTTTATCAGAGACTAGGATTGCAACCCCTGCCTTTGTTTTCCATTTGTTTTGTAGATCTTCCTCCATACCTTTATTTTGAACCTATGTGTGTCTCTGCCCGTGACATGGCTTTCCTGAATACAGCACACTGATGGCTCTTGACTATTCATCCAATTTGCCAGTCTGTGTCTTTTAATTGGAGCATTTAGCCCATTTTCATTTATGGTTTTGTTATGTATGAATTTGATCCTGTCATTATGATGTTAGCTGGTTATTTTGCTCATTAGTTGATGCAGTTTCTTCCTAGTCTTGATGGTCTTTACAATTTGGCATGCTTTTGCAGCGGCTGGTACCGGTTGTTCCTTTCCATGTTTAGTGCTTCCTTCAGGAGCTCTTTTAGGGCAGGCCTGGTGGTGACAAAATCTCTCAGCATTTGCTTATCTGTAAAGTATTTTATTTCTCCTTCACTTATGAAGCTTAGTTTGGCTGGATATGAAATTCTGGGTTGAAAATTCTTTTCTTTAAGAATGTTGACTCTTGGCCCCCACTCTCTTCTTGCTTGTAGAGTTTCTGCTGAGAGATGAGCTGTTAGTCTGATGGGCTTCCCTTTGTGGGTAACCCGTCCTTTCTCTCTGGCTGCCCTTAACATTTTTTCCTTCATTTCAACTTTGGTGAATCTGACAATTATGTGTCTTGGAGGTGCTCTTCTCAAGGAGTATCTTTCTGGCGTTCTCTGTATTTCCTGAATTTCAATGTTGGCCTGCTTTGCTAGATTGGGGAAGTTCTCCTGGGTAATATTCTGCAGAGTGTTTTCCAACTTGGTTCCATTCTCCCCGTTACTTTCACATACACCAATTAGATGTAGATTTGTCTTTTCACATAGTCCCATATTTCTTGGAGGCTTTGTTCATTTCTTTTATTCTTTTTTCTCTAAACTTCTCTTCACGCTTCATTTCATTCATTTCATCTTCCATCACTGATACCTTTTCTTCCCATTGATCACATTGGTTTCTGAGGCTTGTGGATTCATCATGTAGTTCTCGTGCCGTGGTTTTCAGCTCCATCAGGTCATTTAAGGACTTCCTTGCATTGGTTATTCTAGTTAGCCATTCATCTAATTTTTTTTAAAGGTTTTTAACTTCTTTGTCATGGGTTCAGACTTCCTCCTTTAGCTCAGAGTAGTTTGATTGTCTGAAGCCTTCTTCTCTCAACTCGTCAAAGTCATTCTCCATCCAGGTTTGTTCCATTGCTGGTGAGGAGTTGCGTTCCTTTGGAGGAGGAGAGGCACTCTGATTTTTAGAGTTTCCTGTTTTTCTGTTCTGTTTGTTCCCCATCTTTTTGGTTTTATCTACCTTTGGTCTTTGATGATGGTAACTTACAGATGGGGTTTTGGTGTGGATGTCCTTTCTGTTTGTTAGTTTTCCTTCTAGAAGTCAGGACCCTCAGCTGCAGGTCTGTTGGAGTTTACTGGAGGTCCACTCCAGACCCTGTCTGCCTGGGTATCAGCATTGGTGGCTGCAGAACAGCAGATATTGGTGAACCGCAATTGCTGCTGCCTGATCATTCCTCTGGAAGTTTTGTCTGAGAGGAGTATCCAGCCGTGTGAGGTGTCAGTCCGCCCCTACTGGTGGGTGCCTCCCAGTTAGGCTATTTGGGGGTCAGGGACCCACTTGTGGAGGCAGTCTGCCCATTCTCAGAGGTCAAGCTGTGTGCTGGGATAACCACTTCTTTCTTCAAAGCTGTCAGACAGGGACATTTAAGTCTGCAGAGGTTATTGCTGTCTTTTGTTTGTCTGTGCTCTGCCCCTGGAAGTGGAGCATACAGAGGCAGGCAGGTCTCCTTGAGCTGTGGTGGGCTCCACCCAGTTCGAGCTTCCTGGCCTCTTTGTTTACCACTCAAGCCTGGGCAATGGCGGGCACCCCTCCCCCAGCCTCGCTGCTGCCTTACAGTTTGATCTCAGACTGCTGTGCTAGCAAAGAGTGAGGCTCCATGGGCGTAGAACCCTCCAAGCTATGTGTGGGATATAATCTCCTGGTGTGCCGTTTGTTAAGCCCATTGGAAAAGCACAATATTAGGGCTGGAGTGACCCAATTTTCCAGGTGCCATCTGTCAACGGTTTCTTTGACTAGGAAAGGGAATTCCCTGACCCCTTGCCCTTCCTGGGTGAGGTGATCCCTCACCCTGCTTTGGATCACGCATGGTGTGCTACACCCACTGTCCTGCAGCCACTGTCTGGCACTCCCCAGTGAGATGAACCCGGTACCTCAGTTGGAAATGTGGAAATCACCTGTCTTCTGCATCGCTCATGCTGGGAGCTGTAGACTGGAGCTGTTCCTATTCAGCCATCTTGGCTCCACGTATATCCACTGCCACACTTCTTTAGTCATAAAGTGAGTGCCTTGGTCAGAGGCAATGCTGTGTGGAATACCATGATGGTGGATAAGGCATTCTGTGAGTCCATGAATGGTAGTCTTGGCAGAGCATTGTGTTCAGTTTAGGCAAACCCATATCCAGAGTAAGTTTCAGTGAGGACAAACCTCTGCCCTTTTCATGATGGAAGAGGTCCAGTATAACTAACCTTCCACCAGGTAACAGACTGATCACCCCGAGGAATGGTGCCATATTGAGGGCTCAGTGTTAGTCTCTGCTGCTGTCAAATTGGGCACTCAGCTGTAGCCATAGCCAGGCCAGTTTTGGTGAGTGGAAGTCCATGTTGCTGAGCCCATGTATAACCTCCATCCCTGCCACCATGGCCACTTTGTTTATGGGCCCATTGGGTGATAACGGGTGGCTGGGGAAAGAGGCTGAGTGATGTCCACAGAACAGATCACCTTATCCACTTGATTATTAAAATCCTCCTCTGCTGAGGTCACCCATTGGTGAGCACTCACATGGGATCCAAATATCTTCACAGGTTTTGGCCACTCAGAGAGGTCCATCCACATACCTCTTCCCCAAATTTCTTTGGCACCAATTTTCCAATCATGCTTCTTCTAAGTCCCTGACCATCCAGCCAAACCATTGGCTACAGCCCGTGAATCAATATATAATCGCACATCTGGCCATTTCTCCTTCCATGAAAAGTGCACAACTAGGTGCACTGCTTGAAGTTCTGCCCACTGGGAAGATTTCCCTTCACCACTGCCCTTCAGTGATGTCCTAGAAGGGGGCTGTAGTGCTGCAGCTGTCCACTTTTGGGTGGTGCCTGCATATCATGCAGAACCATCTGTGAACCAGGCCCTAGTCTTCTCTTCCTCTGTCAACTGATCATAGGGAACTCCCCATGAGGCCATCGGTGCAGGCTGGGGAAGAGAAGGTGGGGTGGCAGGAGTGGAGACCATGGGCATTTGAGCTACTTCCTCGTGTAACTTACTTGTGCCTTCAGGACCTGCTCGAGCCCAATCACATATATATCACTTCCATTTGATGATGGAATGCTGCTGTGCATGACCCATTTTATGGCTACGTGGGTCAGAAAGCACCCAGTTCATGATAGACAGTTCAGTTCACATGGTGACTTGATGACCCACAATCAAATATTCAGTTTCCACCAAAGCTCAGTAACAGGCCAAGAGCTGTCTTTCAAAAGCACAGTAGTTATATGCAGAACATGGCAGGGCCTTGCTCCAAAATTTTAGAGGCATCTGCTGTGATTCACCTGTGGGGGCCTGCCAAAGGCTCCAAACAGCATCCCTCTCTGCCACTGATGCCTCAAGCACCATTGGATCTGCTGGGTCATATGGCCCAAACAGCAGAGCAGCTTGGACAGCAGCCTGGACCTGTGGCAGAGCCTTATCCTGTTCTGGACCCCACTCAAAACTGGCAGCCTTTTGAGTCACTTGATAAATGGGCCTGAGTAACACACCCAAATGAGGAAAGTGTTACCTCCAAAATCCAAGTAGGCCCACTACGTATTGTGCCTTTTCCTTAGTTGTAGGGGGGGGCAAATGTAGCAACTTGTCCTTCATCTTACAAGGAATATCTTGACAGGCCCCACACCACTGGACCCCTAGAAATGTTACTGAGGTAGAAGGTCCCTGAATTTTAGTCAAATTTATTTCTCATCCTCTGGCACACAAACATCTCACAAATAAGTCCAGTGTGTTTGCTACTTCTTGCTCACTGGATCCGATCAGCATAATGTCATCAATGTAATGGACCAGCGTGATATCTTGCAGAAGCAACAAGTGATCAAGATCTCTCCAAATAAGATTATGATGCAAAGCCAGATTTTATATACTCTTGAGGTAGGAGAGTAAAGATATATTGCTGGTCTTGCCAGCTGAAGGCAAATTGCTTCTAGTGGGCCTTATGAGTGGGAATGGAGAAAAAGGCATTTGCCAAGTCAATGGCTGCATACCAGGTACCAGGAAATGTGTTAATTTGCTCAAGCAATGAAACCGTATCTGGTACAGCAGCTGCAATTGGAGTCACCACTTAGTTAAGCTTATAATAATCCACTGTCATTCTCCAAGATCCATTGTCTTATGCACATGCCAAATGGGAGAGTTGAATGGGGGTGTGATGAAAATCACCACCCTTGCGCCTTTCAAGTCCTTGATCATGGCACTAATCTCTGCAATCCCTCCAGAGATGTGATATTGTTTTTGATTTACCATTTTTCTAGGTAGAGGCAGCTCTAATGCCTTCCATTTGGCCTCTCCCACCATAATAGGCCTCACCCTACCAGTCAGGGAGCCAATGTGGGTGTTCTTCCAGCTGCTAAGTTTGTCTATGCCAATTATGCATTCTGGCACTGGGGAAATGAACACAGGATGAGCCTGGGGACCCACTGGGCCCACTGTAAGTCAGACCTGAGCTAAAACTCCATTAATTACCTCACCTCCATAAGCCCCTGCTTTAACTGGAGGACCACAATGACGTTTTGAGTCCCTTGGAATTAACGTCAGCTCAGAGCTAGTGTCCAGTAATCCCCCAAATGACTGATAATTTCCCTTTCCCCAATGCACAGTTACCTTGATAAAAGGCTGGAGGTCTGCTTGGGAAAAAATGGGAGAAAGATTAACAGCATAAATTGTTGGTAGTGTAGTTGGCTCCTTCCTTAATGGGACCCAACTTCCCCTTTATTCAAGGGGTTCTGTGTGTGTAAACTGGCTCAAGTCTAAAATTGATTGAGGGGCCATGATTCTCTATTTTTATAATTCAAAGTAGTGTTTTGTCCATTTGACCTGGAAGTTTTCTGCTTATATAAATTAAGTAGGAAAGCAGTAGGCATCCTATCAATTTCACTTCTGGGAACACTGTGATTAATTAGCCAATGCCGGAACTCTACATGAGTCAGACTATTCTGATTGCTGCTTTGCCACTGCTGTCTGTTATGGTAGTTATGCCCACCTTGCCTTTGATGGTTGAGTGCCACCACTTGGCCTCTGACACCTTGGGATCCAATTATTCCCATTGTATTTACATTTATTAGTTGAGTGACTGTGGTTCTCACCATTGGATCTGATATGCAGAGAATTACGGGGCTCTTCAAAGATGCAGGTGCTGCCCTCACAGATCTATTTTGCAAGGTATTGGTCAAGGGTATATCTTCTGGGCCCTTCCATCTGGGATGAGTAGGTCTAAAGTGACTAATCCACTCCACCTTCTCAATCTCTCTAAGCCTTTGGATCCCTTCCTCTACATTTAACCAAGAGAGATCAGACATTTCCAGCTCCCTCACAGTGGCCATCTTTCAATTCATATTTCAGCTAACTAAGCAAATAAATTATTAGAACCTTTTTTTTAACTCCCTGAGCTGCAATATTAAATGCAGAGTCTCTACTTAGTGGGCCCAAATCAATAAATTCAGCCTGATCCAACTCTATGTTCCTTCCACCATTATCCCACACCCTTAATATCCATTCTCATGCCTGTTCTCCAGATTTCTGTTTATATAAATTAGAAAACTCAAGTAGTTCTTTTCAAGTATAGTGAACCTCCTCATGGGTTTCACTCTCAACCTCACCTCTTGGGGCCCATAAGGACTTTAGTCTGGTTATAGGTCTAGAAGCAGACAGGGGTGTTGGGGGTGGCTCCTGAGGAGAATCAACATTATTTTGCCTGGCAACTGCCTCAGGGGGAGCCATCACTGTTGCCTTAGGCAGCACAGTGTTTTTCTCCCTAGACAAATGTGGAAAGGCTGATGGCAGCATGGGTCAGGGAGAGGATGTCACCACTACTGGGGATGGGGAAGCTGTTTTTTTCTGGCAAAAAAGGTTTCCTCAGACTTTACAAACTCAGTGTCCCCAGCTTCATAAGGGTCCTCCCACATGTCCCCTTTCCAAGTTGCAGGGTCCCATTCTTTTCCAATCGATGCCCTCACTTTAATAGTACATACCTGGTGAGGCTGTGCATGCAACCTTCCTTGGAAGTCAGCCACTTGCAAAATAAGAGCTCATGTCCATTTTCCCACAATTTCAGCTCTTCCTCTGCAGGAGATAATACTTTCACTCAGGGCAATCTTAGCAGATTTGAGGCTCGGTATCTGCTTCTGAAGCCAGGAGTTAGAATCCCTAAGTTCATTTTCTTTCATCACTTTGTCCATTGAACTTAGGAGCAACCAACCAACTTCATTATGTTTCCACATATGGTCAAAGGTATTATTTATAGAGTCACTAAACTCCTTGCCTCTCATGAGTGGTGAATCAGGAATGTCAAATGCATTTATTTTGCTTAACTCTCTAAACAGTTCACAGAAAGGAACACTGAATCAGTGTTCTCCATACTATCAGAAGTAGAGTCCTTAGCATTTTTGAGTCTAATCATATTAAACAGCCACTCCAGAAACCCTAAACCCAATGAAAGAACTGCATCCTTAATGTTCTGTTCCTCTAGAACCACTCCTGGTACAAAAATCTGTGTTAGGGTTCTCTAGAGGGACAGAACTAATAGGATAGAGATATATAAGAAGGGAAGTTTATTAAGTATTAACTCACATGATCACAAGGTCCCACAACAGGATATCTGCAAGCTGAGGAACAAGGAAAGCCAGTCCAAGTCCTAAACTGAAGAACTTGGAGTCTGATGTTCAAGGGCAGGGAGCATCCAGTACCAGAGAAAGATGTAGTCTGGGAAGCTAGGCCAGTTTAGTCTTTTCATGTTTTTCTGCCAACTTTTCATATTCTAGCTGCGCTGGCAGCTGATTAGATGGTGCCCACCCAGGTTAAGGGTGGGTCTGCCTTTCCCAGCCCACTGACTCAAATGTTAATCTCCTTTGGCAACACCTTCACCGACACACCTAGGATCAATACTTTGCATCCTTCAATCCAATCAAGTTGACACTCAGTATTAACCATCACAGAAGCATTATCTACTAATACCACCATGTAAAAGATGCGGATGTTAGCATAGTTATCACACTGTTTCCTCACACACTCCACTACCCATGGCTTGGTTTCTATGGACATATTATTGGATCTGAGCCAGCTTATTATAATGTTTTAAATAATATTCAATAATTGTTACAATTGCATTTTGAATTGTTATTATTTAAATATAGGTCAATTTCTAAATAGATTCTTGTCCATAGTCAGATTTTACATCATGATTTCCTCACTCATGACATTTAAATTTAGCCAATTTTGGCTAAATTTTTAATTTAGCCAATATATACAAGTCTGCATTTGTGGATGGGTAATTGAATGCCATTTTTAATTTTTGGATAATGGAGACTTTTTTTATGTTGCCTTTATATTTGATCCATAACTAGGCTATGTAGTACATTTCTGGGTCAAATCTCTATTGCTTTAAAACTTTGTGGTTTTGCTTCATTATCTCCTAGTATCTACAGTTACTGAAGTGATACCTACAACCAGCTTTGGACATGATGAATGTTTTAGGCTAAAGACTTGGGTGTTCTTTGGTCTTTGGAAGTTTTCTTTAATACTCTCTTTAAATTTGTCTGATTCCACTTCTTGGTTCCCTTTTCAGGAACACCAAGTATTCATACAGCGGATAGTCATCTGTCCTCTACTTCCAAAATTTTGTTATTTAACAAAATGTTATAAAAGTAGAATCACATTTATGTAACCTTTTGGGATTGATGTTTTTTGCTCAGCATAATTTCCTGGCAATCCATCCAAGTTGTTGCATGCATCAATAATCCATTCCTTTACATTGCTAAGTAGTATTCCATGCTATGTATTTACAACAGTTTGTTTACCCATTCATCTGTTGAAAAACATCTGGGCTGAATCTAGTTCTTAGCTATTAATATTATAAACAAAGATGCTATAAACATTTGTTTGACAGTTTTTTTGTGTAAAGTTTTTATTTTCCTGGGATAAATGCCTGGGAGTGCAATTGCTGGGTCATATGATAGTTGTGTGTTTTTCTTTGAGAAACTCCCAAAATTTCCCAGAGTGGATGAAGTATTTTATGTTTCTATCAGTAATGTATCAGTGATCTGGTTTCTACACATCCTTACCAGCATTTGGTGGTGTCATGATTTTTAATTTTAGCCATTCTGATAGATGAGTAGTGATAGGTTATTGTTGTTTCAATTTGCATTTCCCTAAAACCTAATAATTTTGAACATCTTTTCATGTGATTATTTGCTGTCCATGAAATATCTGTGGAAACAGTGAGTAGAAGGATGCTTTCCACAGTCTGAGAAGGACAGCTGGGAGAGGTGGATGAAGAGAGGTTGGTATATGGGTACAAAAATACAACTAAGACATCTGGTCCATGCTGGGTACAGTGGCTCATGCCTGTAATCCCAGCACTTTGGGAGGCCAAAGCGGGTGGATCACCTGAGGTCAGGAGCTTAAGACCAGCTTGGCCAACATGGTGAAACCCTGTCTCTACTAAAAATACAAAAATTAGCCAGGCATGGTGGTGCGTGCCTGTAATCCCAGCTACTCAGGAGGCTGAGGTGGGAGAATCACTTAAACCCGGGAGGCGAAGGTTGCAGTAAGCCGAGGTCACACCACTGCACTCCAGCCTGGGCAACAGAGCACTCCAGCCGGGGCAACAGAGCAAGACTCTGTCTCAAAAAAATAAAATAAAGTAAAACAAAATAAAGAGTTCCAATCCAGCAGAGAGTGTGGTGACATGGTGCGGGACCAGCTCCCTGGGACTTCTGAGCCTTTGCCCTGGCCAGTGGGGGAGCTGAGCCAGGATAGGCTGTAGCCTCTGCCCTGTGACACCAGGACCCTTGTGGTGGCTGCCACCAGGACCCTTGGGGTGGGTGCCTGGGCCTTGAAGATGCAGCAAGCCTCCCTTCCCCCTACACCTCAGTGACTGAGGGTGGTGGTGGCCTTTCCCAGGCTGCACCCTGCCGGGTATAGACGAAGTCCCCACTGAGCCTGGACGCAGTGCCTTTGGGTGGTGGTGGGAGTGGCAGGGGCAGCTTGGTGACTGTCCAGGTGTGGGGATTGGGAAGGTGCTCTTGGGATGCAGGATACAGGCTCAGCCACCTCTTTAGGCCATGGCACTGCCAGATCTGGGTCCTGGTGACCACTCTGTCCCAGCTGGGCGAGACCTACCTAGTCCTGAGGACAACAGACAATGACCTTAACAGGTCTGGAAGGTGAATGGAGGCACAGAGGAGGACAGTGTGGAACAGTTAGCAGGCATTGGGCTGTTGGTCTTCCTTCTACCAGACCTTGAAGGACCTCACATTTGGCCTATGGGAAATGCCCGCCACACTTTGGGAAGATTTACTATCTGCTTCTAGAAGGCTGTGTGTATATTATGAAAAAGCTATTCTCAACTCACCCCCAACGTTTTAATAGATAACATCTGTGGGGAGGCTGGCAAGATGGCTGAATAGAAACAGCTCTGGTGTGCAGCTCACAGTGAGATCAATGCAGAAGGTGGGTGATTTCTGCATTTCCAACTGAGGTACCTGGCTCATCTCATTTGGACTGGTTAGACAGTGGGTGCAGCCCATGGAGGGTGAGCTGAGGCAGGGTGGGGTGTTGCCTCACCTGGGAAGTGCAAGTGGTCAGAAAACTCCCCGCTTAGCCAAGGGAAGCTGTAAGGAGCTGTGCCATGAGGAGTGGTGCATTCCGGCCCGGATACTATGCTTTTCCCATGGTCTTTGCAACCCACAGACCAGGAGATTCCCTCTAGTGCCTATGCCACCAGGGTCCTGGGTTTCAAGCACAAAACTGGGTGGCCATTTGGGTAGACACCAAGGTAGCTGCAGGAGTCTTTTTTCATACCCCAGGGATGCCTGGAATGTCAGCGAGACAGAACCATTCACTCCCCTGGAAAGGGGGCTGAAGCCAGGGAACCAGGTGGTCTAGCTCAGTGGATCCCACCCCCATGGAGCCCAGCAAGCTAAGATCCACTGGCTTGAAATTCTTGCTGCCAGCACAGTAGTCTGAAGTTGACCTGGGATGCTGGAGCTTGGTATGGGGAGGGGCGTCTGCCATTACTGAGGCTTGAGTAGGCAGTGTTCCTCTCACAGTGTAAACAAAGCTGCAAGGAAGTTCCAACTGGGTGGAACACACCACAGCGCTGCCAGGCTGCTGTAGCAAGACTGCCTCTCTAGATTCCTCCTGTCTGGGCAGGGCATCTCTGAAAAAAAGGCAGCAGCCCCAGTCAGGGACTTATGGATAAAACTCCCATCTCTCTGGGACAGAGCACCTGGGGGAAGGGGCAGCTGTGGGTGCAGCTTCAGCAGATTTTAACATCCCTGCCTGCCAGCTCTGAAGAGAGCAGTGGATCTCCCAGCACAGTGTTTGAGCAGACTGCCTCCTCAAGTGGGTCCCTGACCCCCTGGCCTCCTGACCGGGAGATACCTTCCAGAAGAAGCCAACAGACACCTCACACAAGAGAGCTCCAGCTGGCATCTGGCAGGTGCCCCTCTGGGACAAAGCTTTCAGAGGAAGGAACAGGCAGCAATCTTTGCTGTTTTGCAGCCTCCACTGGTGATACCCAGCCAAACAGGATCTGAAGCAGATGTCCAGCACACTCCAGCAGACCTGCAGCAGAGAGGCCTGACTGTTAGAAGAAAAACTAACAAACAGAAAGGAATAGCATCAACATTAACCAAAAGGACATCCACTCAGAAACCCCATCCAAAGGTCACCAACATCAAACACAAAAGGTAGGTAAATCCATGAAGATGGGGAGAAACCAGCACAAAAAGGCTGAAAATTCCAAAAACCAGAATGCCTCTTCTCCTCCAAAAAATCACAACTTCTCACCATCAAGGGAACAAAACTGGATGGAGAATGAATTTGATGAATTGGCAGAAGTAGGCTTCAAAGGTGGATAATAACAAACTCCTCTGAGCTAAAGGAGAATGTTCTAACCCAATGCAAGGAAGCAAAGAACCTTGAAAAAAGATTAGATGAATTGCTAACTAGAATAACCAGTTTAGAGAAGAACATAAATGACCTGATGGAGCTGAAACACACAGCACAAGAACTTAGTGAAGCATACACACATATCAATAGCTGAATTGATCAAGAGGAAGAAAGGATATCAGAGACTGAAGATCAACTTGCAGAAACCCTATAAACCAGAAGAGAGTAGGGGCCAATATTCAACATTCTCAAAGAAAAGAATTTTCAACCCTGAATTTCATATCCAGCCAAACTAAGCTTCATAAGTGAAGGAGAAATAAAATTCTTTACAGACAAGCAAATGTGAGAGATTTTGTCAATCACCAGGCCTGCGTTACAAGAGCTCCTGAAGGGAGCAATAAACATGGAAAGGAAAAAATGGTGCCAGCCACTGCAAAAACATGCCAAATGGTAAAGACCATCGATGCTATGAAGAAACTGCATCAAGTAATGGGCAAAATAACCAGCTAGCATCACAATGATAGGATCAAATTTACACATAACATATTAACCTTAAATGTAAATGGGCTAAATGCCCCAATTAAAAGACACAGACTGGCAACATGGATAAAGAGTCAAGACCCATCAGTGTGCGGTATTCAGGAGACCCATCTCACATGCAAAAACACACATAGGCCCAAAATAAAGGGATGGAGGAATATTTACTAAGCAAATGGAAAGCAAAAAAAAAAAAAAAAAAAAAAAAAAAAGCAGGGGTTGCAATCATAGTCTCTGATAAAACAGACTTTAAACCAACAAAGATCAAAAGAGAAAAAGAAAGCCATTACATAGTGGCTAAGAAGAGCTAACTATCCTAAATATACATGCACCCAATACAGGAGCACCCAGATTCATAAGGCAAGTTCTTAAACACCTACAAGGAGACTTAGACTCCCACACAATAATAGTGGGAGACTTTAACACCCCACTGTCAATATCAGACAGGTCAATGAGACAGAAAATTAACAAGGATATCTAGGACTTGAACTCAGCTCCAGACTAAGCAGACCTAATAGACATCTATAGAACTCTCCACCCCAAATCAACAGAATATACATTCTTCTCAGCACCACATCACACTTATTCTAAAATTGACCACATAATTGGAAGTAAAACACTCCTCAGCAAATGCAAAAGAATGGAAATCATAACAAACAGTCTCTCACACCACAGCGCAATTAAATTAGAACTCAGAATTAAGAAACTTACTCAAAACCTCACACTTACATGGAAACTGAACAACCTGCTCCTGAATGACTACTGGATAAATAATGAAATGAAGGAGGAGAAAGATGTTGTTTGAAACCAATAAGAATAATGTACCAGAAATTCTGGGACATTTAAAGCAGTGTGTAGAGGAAAATTTACGGCAGTAATTGCCTACAAAAGAACACAGGAAAGATCTAAAATTGACACCCTAACATCACAATTAAAAGAACTAGAGAAGCAAGAGCAAACAAATTCAAAAGCTAGCAGAAAACAAGAAATAACTAAGATCAGGGCAGAGCTGAAGGAGATAGAGACAAGAAAAACCCTTAAAAAATCAATTAATCCAGGAGCTGGTTTTTTTTTTTGAAGATCAACAAAATAGATAGACCACCAGCCAGACTAATAAAGAAGAAAAGAGAGAAGAGTCAAATAGACACAATAAAAAATGATAAAGGAGATATCACCACTGATCCCACAGAAATACAACCTACCATCAGAGAATATTATAAACACCTCTATGCAAATAAACTAGAAAATCTAGAAGAAATGGATAAATTCCTGGACACATATACCCTCCCAAGACTAAACCAGGAAGAAGTCAAATCCCTGAATAAGCCAATAACAAACTCTGAAATTGAGGCGGTAATTAATAGCCTACCAACCAAAAAAAGTCCAGGACCAGACAGATTCACAGCTGAATTCTACCAGAGGTACAAAAGGAGCTGGTAACATTCCTTCTGAAACTATTCCAAGCAATAGAAAAAGAGAGAATCTCCCTAACTCATTTTACGAGGCCAGCATCATCCTGATACCAAAGCCTGGCAGAGACACAACAAAAAAAGAAAATTTCAGGCCGATATCCCTAATGAATATTGATGCAAAAATCCTCAGTAAAATTCTGGCAAACTGAATCCAGCAGCACATCAAAAAGCTTATCCACCATGATCAAGTTGGCTTCATCCCTGGGATGCAAGGCTGGTTCAACATATGCAAATTTATGAACGTAATGCATCACATAAACAGAACCAATGACAAAAACCATGTGATTATTTCAATAGATGCAGAAAAGACCTTCAACAAAATTCAACAGCACTTCATGCTAAAAACTCTCAATAAACTAGATATTCATGCAACATGTCTCAAAATAATCAGAGCTATTTATGAGAAACCCACAGCAGCCAATATCATACTGAATGGGCAAAAACTGGAAGCATTCCCTTTGAAAACTGGCATAAGACAAGGAGGCCCTCTCTCACCACTCCTATTCAACATAATATTGGAAGTTCTGGCCAGGGCAATCAGGCAACAGAAAGAAATGAAGGATATTCAATTAGGAAAAGAGGAAGTCAAATTGTCTCTGTTTGCAGATGACATGACTGTATATTTAGAAAACCCCATTATCTCAGCCCAAAATCTCCTTAAGCTGATAAGCAACTTCAGCAAAGTCTCAGGATACAAAATCAATGTGCAAAAATCACAAGCATTCCTATACACCAATAACAGACAAACCGAGAGCCAAATCACGAGTGAACTCCCATTCACAGTTGCTGCAAAGAGAATAAAATACGTAGGAATCCAACTTACAAGGGATGTGAAGGACCTCTTCAAGGAGAGCTACAAATCACTGCTCAATGACATCAGAGAGGACACAAACAAATGGAAAAACATTCCATGCTCATGGATAGGAAGAAGCAATATCGTGAAAATGGCCATAATATCCAAAGTAATTTATAGATTCAATGCTATCCCCATCAAGCTACCACTGACTTTCTTCACAGAATTGGAAAAAACTACTTTAAATTTCATGTAGAACCAAAAAAGAGCCTGCATAGCCAAGCCAATCTTAAGCAAAAATAACAAAGCTGGAGGCGTCACACTACCTGTCTTTAAACTATACTACATGGCTGCAGTAACGAAAACAGCATGGTACTGGTACCAAAACAGATACATAGACCAATGGAACAGAACAGAGGCCTCAGAAATAACACCACACATCTACAACTATCTGATCTTTGACAAACCTGACAAAAACAAGCAATGGGGAAAGGATTCTCTACTTAATAAATGGCATTGGGAAAACTGGTTAGCCATATGCAGAAAGCTGAAACTAGATCCCTTCCTTCCACTGTGTACAAAAATTAACTCAAGATGGGCTAAAGACTTAAATGTAAGACCTAAAACCATAAAAACCCTAAAAGAAAACCTAGGCAATACCTTTCAGGACATAGGCATGGGCAAAGACTTCATGACTGAAACACCAAAAGCAATGGCAACAAAAGCCAAAATTGACAAATGGGATCTAATTAAAGTAAAGAGCTTCTGCACAGCGAAAGTAACTACCATCAGAGTGAACAGGCAACCAACAGATTAGGAGAACATTTTTGTAATCTATCCATCTAACAAAGGGCTAATATCCAGAATCTACAAAGAACTTAAACAAATTTACAAGAAAAAAACAAACAACTCCATCAAAAATTGGGTGAAGGATAAGAAAAGACTCTTCTCAAAAGAAGACATTTATGCAGTCAACAAGCATAGGAAAAAAAGCTCATCATCACTGGTCATTAAAGAAGTGCAAATCAAAAACACAATGAGATACCATTTTGTGCCAGTTAGAATGGCCATCATTAAAAAGTCAAGAAACAACAGATACGGGAGAGCATGTGGAGAAATAGGACCACTTTTACACTGTTGGTGGGAGTGGAAATTAGTTCAACCATTGTGGAAGACAGTGTGGTGATTCCTCAAGAATCTAGAACTAGAAATACCACAATAGCAAAGACTTGGAACCAACCCAAATGCCCATCAATGATAGACTGGATAAAGAAAATCTGGCACATATACACCACAGAATACTATGCAGCCATGAAAAATGATGAGTTCATGTCCTTTGCAGAGACATGGATGAAGGTGGAAACCATCATTCTCAGCAAACTAACACAAGAACAGAAAACCAAACACCACATGTTCTCACTCATAAGTGGGAGTTGAACAATGAGAACACATGGACACGGGTTGGGGGGTATCACACACTGGGGCCTGTTGGGCTGTGGGGGGCTGGGGAGGGATAGTGTTAGGAGAAATACCTAATGTAGATGACAGGTTGATGGGTGCAACAAACCACCATGGCACATGTATACCTATGTAAGAAACCTGCACGTTCTGCACATGTACCCCAGAATTTAAAGTATAATAAGAAAAATAAAAATAAATAAGTTAAAAGAGATTAAAAAAATAAAAGAGAACATTTGCCACATTCAGTCTTTCTAGATGGAAAGAGGTTGCTGACATATGATAGAGTTAGAAAATCACACATCTTGTAAATTCTCATTTGTTTAAAAAGAAATCATACAAATTAGATGTTTTTTGGAGATGACTTTTTAAAATAGAGTCGTTAGATCACCTCTGTAAGGGATATGTCTATATCTGTTCAGTGGGTTAGGGGACATGGATCTGGAAAGCCTGAGAAGGAAAAGAAGGTTCTATACCAGACTTGTGATATTTAGACATTTTCATATTCTATCCATTGTTTTGTGTGCATTTTATTCCTCACTATTGTATATATAGTTGACAATGCTAAACTTTTTTGTGTATTCTTTCTATGTGTTCTGAATGCCTAATATATGTCAAAATTAGAGGTAGTAAAATAACATTTTGTAAATATCTTTTTGCTAAAATTCATATGAAATGTTGTTTTTGGAGGGGAATGGCCAAACTACCTGTTGAGTAATACTCATCGTGTTTGTGTCCTGGTTCAGGGGAGGAGGAAGGAGGGGAAAGTGCAGAGAGCTCTATGCCGCTGTGTTTACAGTGAGGCAAGATTAACCATTATCTCTTATGTCTGTGCATTTTGTTTTACTTATCTGTGTATGTAGTGTATATAAACGACAAACGAGTCCTAATTTACAACATCTAGTCTTTTTAGATGTTAAAGAGGTTGCCAGTGTGTGACAAAAGTAGAGTTAGTAAACTAATATATTTTGTATATTTTGTTTTAAAATTCCTAGGAAAGATTGTCTTCCTATCTTTGAGCATTCTTGCACACTGGGTTGATGGAGATGGGAGGGATTCTAAGGTAGGATATTCTTATTTGGAAGACTCTTTCAAATTATAACTATGGTTACATGTATGCAGTTTATTCGAGACTGCTGTGTATATAGTGGACAAATTAACTCCTTACTTGAAACATCTAGTTTATCTAGATGTTTAGAAGTGCCTGATGTACATTAAATGTAGAGGTAATAAAATACCACTTTGTAAATATCTTTTTGCTAAAATTCATAGGAAATACTGTCTTTTAGAAATTTAATTGTTAAGCCACCTTTGTGAGCAGTATAGTACTGTCTATACTTGTTCAATGGTTTAGAGGAGGTGGGAGGGAAGAAAAATATGTGACTGACTTATTCACTAAGTCTAATGTCTTTAAGTTTCATTCATGTTGTGGCATGTGTCAGAATTTCCTTCCTTTTTAAAGCTGAATAATATTGCATTGTACAGATATATTACCTTTTATTTATCCATTTATCCATCAATAGAAACTTGGGTTGCTTCCATATTTTAGCTATCATGAATATTGCTGCCATCAACATGTTGAGTTCCTGTATTCAACTCTTTGGGTAATACCCAGAAGTGAAATTGCTAAATAAGTATGGTAATTCTCTGTTAAATTTTTGAGGAGTTGCTGACTCATACTTTTACATATAAAATATTAGACCTTAAATGTATTATGTAAAAACAGTAAGTATTTTTAACATTCTAGAGTAAAGAAGGTGTTTCTTAGCAAGATAGAAAAGCTGAAACCCACAATAGAAAAGCCTTGTTAATTTTATCACATAAAATATTCAAAATTTCTGAACACACAGACACACACGCACTAACGAAAAGCTATTTACAACTTGTGGTAGATGAAGAAATAATTTCTTAACATAGCAAGAACCCATGCAAATGATTAAGAAAAAGAATAATCATACAAATTTAATACATGTGAGAAGCTGTTCAGCCTTTCCCATTAATTAAAGAAGTAAAATATAAAACAAAACATATAATTTTTCACTTAGCAGAGATGAAATACCAAAACAGATGGGTATAGGTGTGGAACATACTTCCTTGGTTGACAGCCAATATCTATTAAAATCCCTTGCAACAGTAATTTCAGTTCTAGACATTTGTCTTATATTACTGTATTTATTCTGTCCTGTAACCATAAATTCCACAGCTGCCTAGTGATGGTTCTATATTTAAATGGAATGCTTACTCTCAGTATTTTTTTTTCTTTTGAGATGGAGTCTTGTTCTTTTGCCAGGCTGGAGTGCAGTGGCATGATCTCAGCTCACTGCAACCTCCACCTCCCAGGTTCAAGTGATTCTCCTGCCTCAGCCTCCCGAGTAGCTAGGATTACAGGTGTGCACCAACATGCCCAGCTAATTTTTGTATTTTTAGTAGAGATGGTGCTTCACCTTGTTGGCCAGCATGGTCTCGATCTCTTGACCTCATGATCTGCCCAGCTTGGCCTCCCAAAGTGCTGTGATTACAGGTGTGAGCCACGACACCCAGCCGGTATTTTTTTTTTAAACCACAGCTTCTTCATTTTGAGTCATCTCTAAATAGCTGCAATTTACTATAACTTGGGGTTTACAATTTTTAAAATTGTGTACGTTAAGGTATCCACATGATGTTTGATATACTTCTTTTGACATAAATATACACAATGAAGTGATTACTACAGCCAAATAATGATTACCATACCCATCATTGCTAGTGTTTAGAAACGCAACTGATTTTTATGTGCTGATATTGTACCCTGCAACCTTACTGAATTTACTAAATCTAGTAGTTTTTTGGTGCATCCTTTGGGATTTTCTATTAACAGAATCATGCCTTCTGCAAATGTAAGTAATTTAGCTGCTTCTTTTTAAATATGTATGCCTCTTATGTCTTTTTCTTGGCTATGTTCTTTTCTCTGGCTAGGACTTCTAGTACAATGTCCAGTGTCAGTGTTGGAAATGGGCATCCTTGTGTTGTTCCTGATTTTAGGAGTAAAGCTTACAGTTTTTCTACCACTGAGTATGATTTTAGTTGTGAGATTTTCCTATATGCCCTTTATCATGCTAAGAAAGTTCCCTTTTATTTTAGTTTGCTGATTTTTTAAAATTATGAAAGGGCATTTAATTTTATCAAATACTTTTTTCTGTGTCTGTTGAGAGTTTGGTCATTTTTTTTCTATTGAAATGGTGTATTATGGTAGCTGATTTTTGGATGTGAAACCAACCTTGTGTCCTTGGGATAAATCCCACGTAATCACGGTGTATAATTCTTTCTATGTATTGCTGGATTTGGTTTGCTAGTATTTTGTTGGGAACTTTTGTGCCCATAAGATAAGAGGTATTGATGTATGGTTTTCTTTTCCTGTGATGTCTTTATTTGGTTTTTGTGTCAGGGAAATAGTGGCTTCATAAAATGTTTCAAGAAGTGTACCCTCCTCATCTTTTTGTTGGAAGAGTGTGAAAAATTGGTATTATCGAATGTTTAGTAGAATTCACCAGTGAAGCCATTTGCTTTTCTTTTTGGGTAGTTTTTGATTACTGATTCATTCTCTTAATTTGTTTTAGGTCTATTCAGATTGTCTGTTTCTTCTTGAGTCAGTCTTGGTAGTTGTGTCTTTCTTGAAATTTTTTCATTTCACTTAAATTATCTTATTTGTCAGTGTGCAATTATTTTTGGTATTCCTTTATAATCCTTTTTATTTCTTTAATGTCAGTAGTAATGTCTCTTCTTTTATTTCTGATTCTATAGTTTGAGTTTTCTCTACTCTTTCCCTGATGAAACTGAAGTTTTTTCCATTTTATTGATTTTTTTCAAAGGATCAAATTATTTCATTAATTTGTGCTGTTATCATTATTTCCTTCTACTTACTTAAATTTAGTTTCATATTTTTTGTAAGTGTCTTAAGGTAGAATTTTAAGTTATTGATTTAAGAACTTTCTTAATACAAGTGTTTACAGCTGTTGATATTACTCTAATTACTTCTTTAGCTGCATCACAATTGTTTTGGTATGTTGTCTTCATTATTATTCATCTAAAATATTATCTAATATCTGTCTTGATTTCTTCTTTGACTCATGAATTGTTTTAGAGTGGAAATTTCATTTTAAATTTCCAAATATTTGTGAATTTCCCAAATTTCCCCTGTTGCTGATTTCTAATTTTATTCCATTGTGGTTAATAACATACTTTGCATTATTTCTATCCTTCAAATTTATTGAGGTGTGTTTTATGGCCTAATATGTGGTCTATCTTCTAGAATGTTCCATGCTCACTTGACATGAATGTATACTTTGTTGTTGTTGTTAAGTAGAATGTTCCATAGTCCTTGAGGTCTATTTGGTTTGTAGTATTGCTCAAGTCCTCTTTTTCCTTGCTGATCCGTCCAGTTGTTCTATCCATTTTTGAACGTGTAGTATTGAAGTCCTCGACTATTTCTGTTGACTCGGTTGACTTGTCTATTTCTTTCTTTTCTCAGGTCTGTTTTTGTTTCATTCATTTTGGTGCTTCATATATATAGGTGCATATATGTTGATAACAGTTATATCTTCCTAATGGATGGATTCCTTTGTAATTACAACAGGCCACTCTATCTCTAGTAACAATTTTTGTTTTAAAGTCTATTTGTCTGATATCAGTGTACTGACTCCAGTGTTTTTGTGGTTGCTGTTTGCATAATATATTTCTCCTGTTCTTTTACTTTCATTCTGTGTCTTCGAATCAAAATTGTGTTTTCTCCAGACAACATATACTTCATGTTTTCTTATCCAATATAACACTTTTGCCTTTTGATTGCATTGTTTATTCCATTCACACTGCATATTATTATTTAGTGGGATTTATGTCTGTCATTTTAGTTCTTTTTTGTTTTTGTTTTGAGACAGAGTCTTGCTCTGTCACCCAGGCTGGAGTGCAGTGGCGTGATCTCGGCTCACTGCAAGCTCCAACTCCCGGGTTCAGGCCATTCTCTTGCCTCAGCCTCCCAAGTAGCTGGGACTACAGGTGCCCACCACCACTCGTGGCTAATTTTTTGTATTTTTAGTGGAG
Source organism: Gorilla gorilla gorilla (assembly GCF_029281585.2). Classification (NCBI taxonomy): domain Eukaryota; kingdom Metazoa; phylum Chordata; class Mammalia; order Primates; family Hominidae; genus Gorilla; species Gorilla gorilla. The sequence goes on from NC_073232.2 coordinate 70,067,024, forward strand.
ACTGGGTTTCACCGTGTTAGCCAAGATGGTCTCGATCTCCTGACCTCGTGATCTGCCCACCTCGGCCTCCCAAAGTGTTGGGATTACAGGCGTGAGCAAGCGCACACCCGGCTTTTTTGTTTTTTATATGTATCATGTCTTTGTTGTTCCTGTTTTGTCTTTCCTTCTTTCTGTTTCATTGAATTAATATTTTCTAATATAGTATTTAAATTTTATTAATAATTTTATCACTGTATTTTTATTTTTAGTGGTTTCTCTAGGATTTTCTGTATATATCTTATCAGTATGAGTTTCAGATTCACACTAGCTTAATTCCAGTAATATGTAGAAATGTTACTCATGTAGAACTTAATTCTCTTGCTCTTTTGTGGTTATGTTATTTATATCATATCAATTAATGTTACAAAGACATACATTGTTTAAATTGTTATTGGTGCTATTATTAGCATACATACCACCCACATATTAAAATTGTATATATTGCATATATGTATTATAGAATTGTATATATTATAGGGCCAATAGTATATTGTATACATGTTATTTTATATAATTGTTTTTAAAATGAGTTAAGAAAAAAGAAAAATGCATTTCTACTGTCTATTATAGACAAATAATTACATCATACTGAACACGCAAAAACTGGAAGCATTCCTTTTCAGAACAGGAATAAGACAAGGGTGCCCTCTCTCCCCATTCCTCTTCAACATAGTACTGGAAGTGCTATCCAAAGCAATCAGGCAAGAGAAATAAATAAAAGGCGTCCAGATAGGAAAAGAAGAAATAGAAGTATCTCTCTTTGTGGATCATATGATTCTATACATAGAAAACCATAAAGACTCCAACAAAGCCTCCTGGAATAAACAAATGGCTTCAGCGACATTTCAGGATACAAAATGAATGTGCAAAAATGAGTAGTATTTCTATAAACCAATAACATTCAGGCTAAGAACCAAATGAAGACTGCAATCCCACTTACAATAGCCACAAAAAATTAAAATACCTAGGAATACAGCTAACCAAGGAGGTGAAAGTTCTTTACAAGGAGAACTATAATACGCTGCTGAAAGAAATCAGAGAGGACACAAACAAATGGAAAAACATTCCATGCTCAGGGATTGGAAGAATCAATATCATTAAAATGGCCATACTGCCCAAAGCAATCTACCTACAGATTCAACGCTATTATTACCAAACTACCAATGTCATTTTTTTATAGAATTGGAAAAAAGTGTTCTAAAATTCATATGGAACAACAACAGAGAGCCCAAAAAGCAATCCTAAGCAAAAAGAACAAAGCCAGAGGCATCACATTACCTGGCTTCAAACTATACTAATAAGGCTACAGTAACCAAAACAGCATGGTGCTGGTACAAAAACAGACACCGAGACCAGTTGAACAGAATAGAGAGCTGAGAAATAAATCTGCACACTTACAGCCATCTAATCTTTGACAAAGTTGCCAAAAGTAAACAATGGGGAAAGGACTCCCTAGTGAATGAATGGTCCTGGGATAGCTGACTAGCCATATGCAGAAAAATAAAACAAGACACCTAACTTTTGCCACATACAAAAATTAACTCAAGATGGATTAATGATTTAAATATAAGACCTTGAAGTAAAAGAATCCTAGAAGAAAATCTCAGAAACACCATTCTGGACATGGGCCTTGGGAAAGAATTTATGATTAAGTCCTCAAAAGCAATTACAACAAAAACAGAAATTGACAAGTGAGACCTAATTAAACTGAACAACTTCTGTACAAGAAAAGACACTATCAACAGATTAAATAGATAACCTACAGAATGAGATAAAATATTTGCAAATTATGCACCCAACAAAGGACTAATATCCAGAATCTATAAATAACTTAAACAGCTGGACAAGGAAAAAACAACCCCATTGAAAAATGGGCAAAAGATATGAACAGACACTTCTCAAAAGAAGACATACAAGTGGCCAACAAATGTATGAAAAAAGGATCATCATTACTAATCATCAGAGAAATGCAAGTCAAAAACTACCCATGGTAGCTAACGCCTGCAATCCCAGCACTTTGGGAAGCCGAGGCAGGTGGATCACCTGAGGTCAGGAGTTAGAGACCAGCCTTGCCAACATGGCCAAACCCTGTCTCTACCAAAAATACCAAAATTAGCTGGGTGTGGTGACAGGTGCCTGTAACCCTAGCTTCTCAGTAGGCTGAGGTAGGAGAATCACTTGAACCCAGGAGGCAGAGGTTGCAGCGAGCCAACATTGTGCCACAGCCTAGGTGACAGAGTGAGACTCTGTCTTAAAAAAAAAAAGAAACCCCAATGGGCTACCATCTCACACATCAGAATGGCTATCATCAAAAAGTCAGAAAGCAACAGATGTTGGTGGAGCTGAGGAGAAAAGGGAATGCTCATGCATGACGGTGGGAATGTCAATTAGTTCAGCCTCTGTGGAAAGCAGTTTGGAGATTTCTCAAAGAACTTAAAACAGAACTACCATTTGTCCCAGCAACCCCATTACTGGGTATATATCCAAAAGAGAACAAATTATTCCTCCCAAAAGACACATGCACTCACATGTTCATTGCAGTACTATTCACAACAGCAAAGTCATGGAATGGACCTAGGTGCCCACCAACAGTGAATTGGATAAAGAAAATGTGGTACATATACTCCATGGAATGCTATGCAGTCGTAAAAATGAAGAAAATCTTCAGTGCCATCCCCATCAAGGTACCAATGACTTTCTTCACAGAATTGGAAAAAACTACTTTAAAGTTCATATGGAACCAAAAAAGAGCCTGCATTGCCAAGTCAATCCTAAGCCAAAAGAACACAGCTGGAGGCATCACGCTACCTGACTTCAAACTATACTACAAGGCTACAGTAACCAAAACAGCATGGTACTGGTACCAAAACAGAGATATAGACCAATGGAACAGCACAGAGCCCTCAGAATTAATGCCACTTATCTACAACTATCTGATCTTTGACAAACCTGGCAAAAACAAGAAATGGGGAAAGGATTCCCTATTTAATAAATGGTGCTGGGAAAACTGGCTAGCCATATGTAGAAAGCTGAAACTGGATCCCTTCCTTACACCTTATACAAAAATTAATTCAAGATGGATTAAAGACTTACATGTCAGACCTAAAACCATAAAATCCTTAGAAGAAAACCTCGGCAATACCATTCAGGACATAGGCATGGGCAAGGACTTCATGTCTGAAACACCAAAAGCAATGGCAACAAAAGCCAAAATTGACAAATGGGATCTAATTAAACTAAAGAGCACAGCAAAAGAAACCACCATCAGAGTGAACAGGCAACCTACAAAATGGGAGAAAATTTTTGCACCTACTCATCTGACAAAGGGCTAATATCCAGAATCTACAATGAACTCAAACAAATTTACAAGAAAAAAACAAACAACCCCATCAAAAAGTAGGCAAAGGATATGAACAGACACTTCTCAAAAGAAGACATTTATGCAGCCAAAAAACACATGAAAAAATGCTCATCATCACTGGCCATCAGAGAAATGCAAATCAAAACCACAATGAGATACCATCTCACACCAGTTAGAATGGCAATCATTAAAAAGTCAGGAAACAACAGGTGCTGGAGAGGATGTGGAGAAATAGGAACACTTTTACACTGTTGGTGGGACTGTAAACTAGTTCAACCATTGTGGAAGTCAGTGTGGCGATTCCTCAGGGATCTAGAACTAGAAATAGCATTTGACCCAGCCATCCCATTAGTGGGTATATACCCAAAGGACTATAAATCATGCTGCTATAAACACATGCACACGTATATTTATTGTGGCACTATTCACAATAGCAAAGACTTGGAACCAACCCAAATGTCCAACAATGATAGACTGGATTAAGAAAATGTGGCACATTTACACCATGGAATACTATGCAGCCATAAAAAATGGTGAGTTCATGTCCTTTGTAGGGACATGGATGAAGCTGGAGACTATCATTCTCAGCAAACTATTGCAAGGACAAAAAACCAAACACCGCAAGTTCTCACTCATAGGTGGGAACTGAACAATGAGAACACATGGACACAGGAAGGGGAACATCACACACTGGGCACTGTTGTGGGGTGGGGGGCTGGGGGAGGGATAGCTTTAGGAGATATACCTAATGCTAAATGACGAGTTAATGGGTGCAGCACACCAATATGGCACATGTATACATATGTAACTAACCTGCATGTTGTGCACATGTACCCTAAAACTTAAAGTATAATAATAAAAAAATAAATAAATAAAAATAAAAAATAAACGAAAATGAAGAAAATCATGTCATTTGCAGCAACATGGATTTGGCTAGAGGCCATTATCCTAGGCAAACAAATACAGAAACAGAAAATCAAATACCACATATTCTCACTCATAAGAGGGAGGTAAACACTGGGTACTCATGGACATAAAGATGGCAACAATAGACACTGGGGACTATTGGGGTGGTGAAGGAGGGAAGGGAGAAAGTGTTGAAAAACTGTTGAGTACTATTCTCAGTATCTGGGTAATGGGACCATTCATACCCCAAACCTCAACATCACACAATATACCCAGGTTACAAACTTGCACAAGTGCCCTCTGAATCTAAAATAAAAGTTGAAAAAGCAAAAATAAAACAGTAAACAACAACAACAACAAAACAGCAAAACCCTCAATAAATACATAAATAAAAATATAAATTAATGTCTTTGCCAGAGCTTTTTGTTTTTCGTGTGGCTTTGAGTTAGTATCTGGGGTCACGTTGCTTTTAAGCTGTTTGCTATCAACTGCATCCTATCTAATATTTCTTTTTCTTAATAGTAAACCACTCAATTTTTGTGAGGAGATATTACATTGTGGTTTTGATTTACATTTCTCTAATGATTTCCTTTCCAGTTTGGATGCTGAGCATTTTTTCTTATGTTTTTTGCCCATTCATACATAATTTTAAAAGAAATGTCTATTCAAATCCTTTTGCCATTTTAAAATCATATTTTTTTAAATACTGTGTTGTAGAAATTATTTATATATTCTGGATATTAACTCTTTATCAGATATATAATTTACTAATATTTTCTTCCATCCACAAGTTTTTTTTAACATTGTTATGTCCTTTAATGCATAAAAGTTTTAAAAAGTTTGATGTAATCCCAATTGTCTATTTTTTCTTTTGTTGTCTGTACTTTTGGTGTCATATTAAAAAATAATTGCCAAATCCAATGTTATGAAGATTTTCCCCTTATTCTAAGAGTTTTATAGTTTTAGGTCTTCCATTTAAGTTTTAAATCCATTTTGAGTTAATTCTTGCATATGGTGTAAGACAAAGTTTCAACTTCACTCTTTCATGTGTGGATATCCAAGTTTCCCAACACTGTTTGTTGAAGAGAATGTTCTTCCCTCATTGAGCGGATCTGGAATGCTGTAAATATTATTTGACCATATATGTGGAGTTTTCTTTTAATGGGTTCTTTATTCTATTCCGTTGGTCTATATGTCTCTCTTTAAGCCAGTGTCATGCTGTTTTAATTACTGTAGTCTTGTAACATGTTTTGAGATCACGGAGCATGAGACCATCAACTCAGTTTTCAAGATTGTCTAGTCAGAGTATATATGAATATTTAGATAAATTTTTCTCTTTTTTCAAAAAATGCAGCTTAGATTTTGATAGGGATTACATAAAATTTGTAGACTGCTTTGGGTTCTATTGACTTTTCAAATTAATATATAATAGTTGTACAGATTTGGGGAACACATCTGATATTTTGGAGATCTTAACATTAAATCTTCCAATCCATGAATACCAATGGCTTTACCTTTATTTGTGACTTCTTTCAGTACTGTTTTGTAGTTTTCAGTGTACAAGGCTTTTGTTTCCCTGGCTAAGTTTATTCCTAAGTATTTTTCTATTTTTGGTGGTATTGTAATTAAATTATTTTCTTAATTACCTTTGGATTGTTTATAGTTAATTTATAGAAAGGCAACTGATTTTTGTGTGTCGATTTTGGATCCTGCAACTTTCCAGAATTTGTTTAATAGTTCTAACAGTTTTCTGGATTTTATGCATATATGCATCTAACAGTTTTCTAGATTTTATGCAGGAGTCTAGGATTTTATGCATATAGGATCAAGTCATCTGTGAGCAGAGATAATTTTACTTTTTTCTTTTATTCTTTGGATGTCTTTTCTTGCTTAATTTTTTTTTCCTAATTGGTCTGCTTGGAAATTCAAATACTATGTTGAACAGAAGCGAAGAGACAGAGTATACTTGTCTTGTTCCTAATCCAGAAGAAAAGCTTTGAATCTTTTACCATTGAGTGTAAGGTTACCTGTGGATTTTTCATATATGGCCTTTATTATGTTATTTTCCTTCTATTCCTAGTTTGCTGAGTGTTTTCATGATAAAAGGTGTTAAATTTTGTTAAACATTTTTTCTACATCAATATAAATGATTATGCTGTTTTGTCCTTTATTCTATTACTATAGTGTATTACATTGATTTTTGCAGGTTGTATTATTCTTTTTTTTGAGATGAAATCTCATTCTGTCATTCTGGCTGGAGTGCAGTGGCATGACCTCGGCTCACTGCAACATTTGCCTCCTGGGTTCAAGGGATTCTCCTGTCTCAGCCCCCCAAGTAGCTGGGATTACAGGCTCCCACCACCAAGCCTGGCTAATTTTTGTATTTTTACTAGAGATGGTGTTTCTCCATGTTGGCCAGGTTGGTCACGAACTCCTGACCTCAGGCGATCCGCCCCCTTCAGCCTCCCAAAGTGCTGGGATTACAGGCATGAGCCAGCACACCCTGCCACATGTTCTATCATTCTTGCATTCCAGGAATAAAGCCAACCTGATCATCACAAATATTGGTCTGTAGTTTTCTTTTCATGTAATGTCTTTGTTTGACTTCGATATCAGGGTAATACTGGCCTCATATAATGAGCTTTGAAGTGTTTTTTATATTCATTTTTGTAAATGACTTTGAGAAACATTGGTTCTAATTCTTCCTTATATGTTTGGTAGTCATCCGGTTCTGGGCTGTTGTTTGTTTGGAGGTTTTTGAACCAGTTTAATCTCCTTCGTAGTTATAAGTCTGTTCGTATTTTCTACTTCTTTATGATTCACTCTTATTAGGTTGTATATTTCTAGAAATTTATGCACTTCTAAATTATCCAATTTGTTGACATATAATTAACTGTTGATGGTATTTTCTTATAATCCTTTTGATTTCTATGGCATGGGTTCTAATGTTCTCTTTTTTATTTCTGATTTATTAGTTTAATCTTTTTTCCTTAGTTAATCTAGCTAAGCATTTGTTAATTTTGTTGGTGTTTTCAAAAACCACCTCTTAGTTTTGTTGATTTTTTCTATTGTTTTTATATTCTATATTTCATTTATCTCTGATTTAATCTAATCTTTAGGATTTTCCTCCTTCTGCTAGCTTTGGGTGTAGTTTTTTTTCTCTCCTAGTTTCCTGAGGTATAAAGTTAGGTTGTTGATTTGCAAACTTTCTTCTACTTCTTTTTTTCTTTTTTTTTAAGTTGTGGAGATGGGGTCTTGCTTTGTTGCCCAGGCTGGTCTCAAATTCCTGGCCTCCAGAAGTTCTCCTGCCTCAGCCTGTCAAAGTGCTGGGATTGCAGGCATGACCCACCATGCCTAGCCACTTTCTTCCTTTTATAATGCACGTATTTATAGCTATAAAATTCTCTGTTAGCACTGCTTCTGCTGCATCTTACACATTTTGGTACACTGTATTTTTATTTTCTTTTATCTCAAGATATTTTCTAACTTCCCTTGTGATTTCTTTTCTGACCCATTGCTTGTTGAAAACTGTGTTGTTTAATTTTCACATATTTGTGAATTTTTTGTTTTCCTTCTGCTATTGATGTCCAGTTTTATGTCATTTTCATCAAAATAGATATTTTGTATAATTTCAATCTTTTAAAATTTGTTACAAGTTTTTTTGTGGTATAACATGTGATTTATCTTTGGGAATATTCCATGTACACTTGAGAAAAATACATATTCTGATTTTATTGGGTGGAATGTTCTGCACATGTTTGTTAGCACTATTTATAGTGTTGTTCAAGTACTCTATTTCCTTATCGATCTTCTATCTTGTTGTTCTAGCCATTATTGTAAGTGAGGAATTGAAGTTGCCTACCATTATTGTGCTGTTTATGTTTCCTCTCTGATCTGTCAATGTTTGCTTCAGATATTTAGGAGCTCTGGTATTAGAGGTATATATATTTGTATGACTATTTTTGACTTTAAGTCTATTTTGTTGGATAGTAGTATAGTCACTTCTGCTTGCTTTTATTTACCATTTGCATGGCATTTACTTTTCCTTTTTTTCATTTTAAGCATATTTGTTTCTTAGACCTAAATGACAGGATAAATTTGGATCCTTTTTACAAATCCATTTTCCAGTCTATATCTTTTGATTCAGGAGTTTAATCCATTTACATTTAAAGTAATTACTGATAGGGAAGGACCTACTCTTGCCATTTTGTTGTTTCCTGTATGTTTTGCAAATTTTGTTTTTTATTCCTTCTCTTACTGACCTCTTTTGGGTTTTGTCGATTTTTTTTGTGGTGACATTTTGATTCCCTTCCTGTTTCCTTTTGTGTGTATTCTATAGATTTTTTTATGGTTACCATAAGAATTATAAAAAACATCTTAAAGTGTTAACAAGCTATTTTAAACTGTTAACAGAATAACTTCGACTGTGTACAAAAACTATTTCTTCAAAGCTCCTACCCTCACCTTAGGTTACTTATGTCACAAGTTACATCTTGATATTTAATGTATTCATTAACACAGTTTTATAGTTATTTTTAAGCTTTTGTCTTGTAAATTCTATACAAGAATTAAAAGTGCATTTATGTACCAAAATTGCATAGTACAGTCTCTACATATGTCCATATATTTATCTTTACTGGAGAGCTTTATATTTTCATAAGACTTCATGTTACTATTTAGCATCCTTTTGTTTCAACTTGCAAGATATTACAGCAGGTCCAGTGGTAATGAACTCCCCAGTTTTTATTCATCCTGGAAAGTCTGATTTTTCCTTTACGTTTGAAGGATGGTTTTGCTGGATATAATATTTTTGGTTGAAATTTTCTTTTCTTTCAGCTCTTTGAATATATTATGCCCCTGCCTTCTGGCCTGCAAGGTTTCTGTTGATAAATCCACTGATAATTTTATAAAGGCTTCCTTTTACATGACAAGTTACTTTCTTTTGCTGCTTTCAAGATTGTCTCTTTGTCTTTGACTTGACAGTTTGATTATAGTGTGTCTCACTGTGGGTCTCTGGGTTTTCTTTAACATTTTTTTGTTGTTCATATCTTCTGATTATGAATTCCTTTAACTTTTATGTTTGTGAAATGTTTTTTCTTCATTTTCAAAAGGTATTTTTAGTGAGTGTAAAATTCTACATTGACAGTTTTTTTCTTTCAGTACTGTTTAGTGTTTCTCTACTGTCTTCTTGCTTGTACTGATTGTATAGAAACTCTGCTGTAATTCTTATTTTTGTGTCTTTGTACTTAATGTGCTTTTTTACTCTGCCTGTTTTTAAGATTTTATTTTTATTATTGATTTTGATCATGTGGCTTGGTGTGAGTTTCTTCATATTTATTGTGCTTGGGGTTCATTGAGCTTATTAAGTCTGTAGGTTTATATTTTTCATTACATTTAGAAAAATTGTAGCCACTATTCATTCACATTTTTTTCTGTTCTTCTCCCATTTCTCACGCCCTTATGGGGTCTAATTATATGTATATTAGGCTATTTGAAGTTGTCTTACAGCTCACTTACAGTTCTTATGTTTATTTTTCTGTTTCTATTTCATTTGGGTGGGTTTATTATACTTTTTCCTAATTTGCTAATTTTTTTGCAATGTCTAATCCACTGTTAATCTCATCCAATGTATTATTAATTTCAGACATTGTAGTTTTCATCTCTAGAAATTGTTCATCTTTTTATATCTTCTTTGTCTCTATTTGATATGCTAAGTCTTTTCTCTAGCTTCTTGAGCATATGAAATATAGTTATGACAACTATTTTATTTTATTACAACTTTTACCTTAGGTTCAGAGGTACATGTGCAGGTTTGTTATGTAGGTAAACTCTTGTCACAGGAGTTTGTTACATATTATTTCATCACTCAGGTACTAAGCCTAGTACCCAATAGTTGTTTTTCTGTTCCTCTCCCTTCTCCTACCCTCCAACTTCAAGTAGGCCCCAGTGTTTATTGTTCCTCTCTTTGTATCACAACTATTTTAATGTCTCTACTAGTTCTCTTATTTTTGTCATTTCTGAGTTGATTTTATTTTTCTCACTATGGCCATATTCTCCTACTTCTTTGAATATCTGGTATGCAAATTATACCTAGTATGGATATTATATCAAGACCCTGTCGCAATATGGATACCTAAAAAAAAATAACAATGTTTACCAGTTTGCTCTAAGCCTTTCTTAGCTCTTTTGCTTGTTTCTCAAGAACAAGCACAGAGGGTGGAGCTCAACCAAGACTGAAGTTAAAGATGTAGAAAGATTGAGATGGGAAGTAATGAAGTTGAGGAGCTCTGATACAATGGTATTTCTCTTTTTAATCATGTAAGATGCAAGCCCAAGATAATATGTTGGGAAAGTCGAAGGCGAATGTCTTGAGAAATATGAAATGCACCCAAGGCTACGGCTGGGTGATAGAAATAACTAAAAAGTATTAAAAGGATTGTTTTATAGCTGGTCCTTGCTGAGGTTAGGGGATAGGCCTGGAAAAATTGAGCAGTGGTATTGCCCAGGCAGGACTCCTCATGACATTCTCTAGATCCCTAAGTTTTTCCAAGTTTCCAAGCACTTCCTTGGCCAGCAAGTCATCTCGCAGCACAGATCCTACTCTCTTTCAGTCAGTCATTCCACAACTCTGCAAAGCATTTTTCTCCATCAAATGGGAACTTTTGGGGTTCTGCATAATTTTTCAGGGTTCCACCACTTTTGACTCTTTCTGGATACCTTGTAAGGATATTATGACTCTTTAATTCATGTCCTTGATTTTCTCTTTTAACTTTTAATACTGGTCATTGCCTGTTTACCTCTTTCACCCTCTTCTTTTCACTTCCGCCCTCTTTCTTGTATAAGTATACAATCATCCTTTTTTCTTCCTCGAATCTCAGTTCTCGGGAGTAACATATACAATTCATTCTTACTTCCAGTCTTTATTCCTAAGTTCCTTATCTCTAGTTCTCTTGCATATTTGTGGCAATTATTAGTTTTTTTCCCAGAAATCCATTCTCCCTTTTTCCTGTACATGTATCTTTCCAGCTTGACCACCTTTCCCAGCTTCCCTGGCAGCTAGGTGAAGCAATGTAACTAAACTTTTGCCTGTAAAATATGAGCAGAACTGTAAAATATGAGCAGAAGTTATGTGCACAATATCTGCCTCACTTGCTTAAAATAAATTGCATCATTTGAGCTTTCTGTATTGTCCCTTTTTACAAGCTAAAATGTAGAGGTTATGGCAACTTTTATGGTAAAGGGAATCATCATGTAGGAGACCAAGAATCATTGATTTGAGAGGAACCTAAATCCTTTAATGACTTAGTGGAGCAAGACTGCCCCATCAGTCTGGAAGCTACCCCACAACTTATGTATATCTTCAGATTGTTGAGCAAAAGAGAAAAAATGAAGCCACTATATATTTAGGTCTCTTCATGTTAACAGTTTAGCTTTTAACCTAACACACATTTATTCCTGAATGGTAGCATATTATTAACATCACAGGAAGGGAATTCCTTGTTCATGGATCTTTTATTTTGTTGAAATAAAGGTAATCTGCTTGGGCTTAATACTGCCAAGGCAGAATTTTTTGGAACAATTATTTCTATAGATGACCTATTCATAATGACAACTAACATGGTTTCTAAAATGGATTCATATACGTCATCTTATTTAGTCCCCGCAAAAATTCTGAAGGTAGGTATAATTATTCCCATTCTATATATTGAAAAATTGGGATTCAGAGAGACTACGGACTTATAAAAGTTTCTGCAGCTATTTAAGAAACAGAGTAAAGTCTCAAAGCCATTAATGAACTGTTTAGTTTAGTGCTGCTTAGTAAAATTAGAACTGTTTGAAGTGCGTTTTAATAGTAAACCCGTCGATATTTAGTCAGCTCTCTGCTTGCTGACTAATATGGAAGAAAAAACATACATCTACGTACATCCTGAATTGGGAGAAGGGAAATAAAATATTGCCAATCCCCTTTCCTGTATTAGGTACTGTGATAAGGCGATAAGGCTTTTCATTATTATAATTGAGTCCTGGAGAGCTGAAGCGCAGTCACCCAAAGTCACATGATCAGTAACTTTCAGAGATTTTACCCCAGGTCTGGAAAGACTCTGAAGCCCATGTTATTGCCTCCAGAGCCTGGTGGAGAACCCCTGAATGGGACAGAGACTCAGCAGACAGAGTGGTCCTTTCCTTCCAGGGAGTCAGGGAAGGTTTGGTAGGGGAGATAGAGTTAGATCTGGGTGGGATTTGGATGAAATGAGATCAAGCAGGGATAAATAAGATTCAACCTGTTTATGAGGGACAGGGAGAGGCCAGCTCTGTTAGAAAGAGTGGTTTATACAGAGAAGCATGGAGACATTTGCTCCATGCCTCACCTTCCATGGGTAGCAGTCCAGAAATGCTACTTGCCTGCCTGACAGTCTTTCTCCAGTCCCCAGGTGTGGACACGTTCTGAGCACCTGAGCCTGGGTCTGCCCTGACCCAGATTCTGTGAGCTGGGACAGAGAATGTGTCCTGCTGTCCCTCCTCCCCCACTTGGGCCCACACCCTTTTCTACACATTTGGATTAGAAATCTGAATTGGCCTTTCTGTGAACCCCAATGACAGGCAAGTACCCAGTAAAGAAGCACTTAATTTAATTGCTCCTTCAGGGTCCACTTAGAGTAATAGTTGTGAACAGCTCTCCCTAGTGTCTCCCACAGGCAGTGACAAATGTTGCTAAAGATGAGTCACAAATTCTTGGCAAGGCCATCTTAAATATGGGAAGGAAACCTTGTTCAGTCCTGAACAGTCCTGTTCAGACTGATCTTATCACAGGTTGCACACTGCCTCAATGTCACCATGTTTCTACCCTCAGTTGTGCTTGGCAGAGAGAGGACAGCTATACATAAAGTCTGTTCACTCCACAAAGGTGAAATCATTTTTTTTAAGGTAATTATGATTGTTCTGAGGATGGTGATTGAGTGACATTTAAAAAATGGGAAAAGTTCTACTCATAACTCTGTCTGCTTAATTTGCTTATATAAAAGACTTAATGGTTTTTGTTGAGTTGAGCCAGAGTCAGTAACATTTGAATATGTGTTATTACCATTTGATCAGTAACAAAACAACAGGGTAAGTGGGATGCCAAATGTGGCTGAGAGTTTAGGGTTTGCATTCCACACGCCAGCCTTAAATATGGTTGTATAAATTATTGGTTGATTTTTCTTTTTCATGGCTTTTCTTTTGAGATTTCATGGGGCTGGATTTATGGAGGCAACCAACAAATTACACAGCAATGAATTCTGGACTGTAGTCCCACAGCCTTGAGCCTAGATACTAGCTGTGTCACTAATACTCTGTGTGACCAGGGTAAGTTATTTAGATACATTTATGACTTTCCAAATCAATAGGTTGGACAAAGTTATCTTCAAAATGTCTTTCAGATTTGACCCTGAACATATGCGATTCTGGCATGTTCTGATTTTTAGTTTTCTGTTCTTGAAGCATGTCTACAATAGAAATGCCTACCTTCATATACAATAAAAGGACATTAGATTAATATGGTGTCTGTGAAAATCATTGAACAGCTTTAGAGATAAAAATAATGAAATGAGTCAAGTTCTCCATTATTAATTAAATCTTTTAAATTTTCTGTTTATGAAACTATGAACAATAAATAGGAACAAAGATATAATCTCACTACAAGTAAATTGTATTTTATGTAAAATATAATTTGTCTTTAGAAAATACTCAATGAAATTATCTTTTTAATTTCAGAGATTTTGAGGACTATTCTTGTTATTTCTTTAAAGCGATAAATATAATCCAAGATGCCTTTTTTCCCCCTTCAGAAGATTGAGTGCCCAAGGGTTTGATAAATGTGGAAAATAACCACTGTTCGAATATCCTGTTGGCCTGCTGGTGAGAAGTCATCGTGTTGTCTGAATGCAGTATGTGTTTAAACTTGCCATTTATTACCTGAAATTGTGTTATTTTGCCTCACACCCTTAGTAATACTCTTGTAATGCTTGCTGGGAATTGAAGCAAATGTCCTATGAAACTCAAGGGAGCAAGGTCTTTGTTATTTTTCAGAAGAAATGACTGGCTGAGGCTGTAAAGAAATCTTATGGTCATTCTCATGGAAAGAGGATTGGAACCCCGATTCTTTGATCTCATTATTGACCAGTTGGTTGAGAAGACTGTCCTCCTGTCCCCACCCAATCACAATAAGTGGGTAATTACCTGACGGCTAATTTGCTCCTTGAATGTGAATACATTTGTTGAAATTTCCTTGTGCTCAGCACCTGTTCAAAACATCCATTTGTATTGCAGCGCTGTTGTTTTTCTAATCTCATTGTGGAGCTAAGAGAGAGATTGTGTTTAAGGTTTCCTTCGTAATAGCTTTTCTTGCTCCAGGAAGGATGCGTGACAGACTCTGCGCACTGCTGCTTGGTAGGTGTTCAGTGATGGATGCGTTTTCCATCTCCCAGGTACAGCTGCAGCTGTGCTGACTCTGGTGCGTTTGTAATATGCACTGCGGAGTGCACCATGATTTCATGATGGCTGGAGAAATCTGGTGGCTAGAATTCTAGGGAGGAGGACATCAGTGGGAAGTGCAGAAACCTCACACTGGGACATTGATGGAGAAAATCCAATTCTGTCCCTGGAGTTAAAGAGGAGTCACTCACTGGGCCATCATAAGAGCAAATAAAGTTACAGTTATTTCTTCAGATCCACAACTCACACTCAGCGAAAGTAATTATTCACTCTTTTTGTCCCAAACAATAATGAAATCAGCTAAAGCATATTGTATTTATTACTTCCACTCAAGTTATTGAGCTGTTCTGACACGTTGTTGCTGGGAAGATACACAGAGGGAACACCATCATTTCCATTGATTCTGATCATACCCCACGCTAATATAGCCTTATTGTTCTGAGTCATAGGGATTTTATGCTTGCCTATTCAAAAAACAGTTTTTACCTTATTAAAAGGTGATATGACCTGAGCTGGAGACGATGTTTGGTCATTTTGTGTAAATCTTTTTAATATTTTAGTGGTAAATACATTTCTTGAATCTTGACAAAAACATAATTAAAATAAACATATTTAAAATGGACATCTTCCAAATGTTCATTTTTAAAACCAACATCTTCCAAATGTTCATTTTTAAAATGAATATCTTCGTTAACTTTTTTTTTTTTTTAGACGGAGTCTCGCTCTGTCGCCCAGGCTGGAGTGCAGTGGCGCGATCTCGGCTCACTGCAAGCTCCGCCTCCGGGGTTCACGCCATTCTCCTGCCTCAGCCTCCAGAGTAGCTGGGACTACAGGCGCCCGCCACCACACCCAGCTGATTTTTGTATTTTTAGTAGAGACGGGGTTTCACCGTGTTAGCCAGGAAGGTCTAGATCTCCTGACCTTGTGATCCACCCGCCTCGGCCTCCCAAAGTGCTGGGATTACAGGCGTGAGTCACCACGCCCAGCCTCTTCCTTAACTTTTAATGAATAAAGAGTTGAAAGGGAAAAACCAAATGTGCACTATGCTGATTTTATCTTGAGCTGTACAGAATGTGCAGTAACTTAAGAATATAAGTCATTCTGCTGTTATTCATACTAGCCTATTCTTTAGCATTATTTAAACACACATATTTGAGTGTCTACGCACTGCCTGATAGGCAGGGGGCTGGGTGCCAAGAAGGGATGTGCAGAGATAAACGGGCATATGTGTTAATCTTTTAGGGCACAGTCCAGTAACCTGATCAAGGAGTGACGTGTATTGTGTACTAGGATAGAAGTCAGTATCAGAGGGAACACAAAGGAAAGAGTGGTACTTTCTCCCCAGGGAAGGGATGCTCAGAAAGAGGGGGCTGATTATGGCCCTGGTTCATGAGAAAAAGGGCATTCCTGGCTCAGGGAGTGGGAAGAACAAAACCAAGAAATCCTGGAATGGCTTGGTGCATCAGCCAGTCTGTGAGTGCAGGGCATGGCTGGAGTTCTGGCTTTAAGATGAGTGGGAAGAAAGGCTGGACAGGAGGTGGATCCAGGAAAAGTTGCTGGGAGCATTTATTCTTTTGGCAATGGGAAGCCATGGAAGAACTGTTTTAAGGAGGATTCTGTGTGATACATCTGCCTTTTAGAGAGGTCATTTTATAGAAAAAGTAGAAAATACAGACCAGCAAAAATTAAAAAAGTGAAAACAATCACTGTTCAAGGTCTGGTCTAGCACTCACCAGTGTTTTTCCTACAGGTGCATATACAAACATGCTTTTACATTTTATTTTTATTTTAAATTTTTCACTATCCTCAATTTCAGTGGAAACAAATCTGCTTTTTAAATTTTTTTTTTTAAAAATGAGATCCTATTGTACACATTATTTTAAATTTTTTTCATTCTCTCCTTTTTTTTAAATTAAAACAATTTTTTTTGAGAGAGTCTCACTCTGTCGCCCAGGCTAGAGTGCAGCATCGTGGTCTCAGCTCACCGAAACCTTGCCTCCCAGGTTCAAGCGATTCTCTTGCCTCAGCCTTCCAAGTAGCTGGGATTACAGACATCCACCACCACCATGTCAGGTTAATTTTTGTATTTTTAGTAGAGAAAGGGTTTCACCATTTGGGACAGGCTGGTCTTGAATTCCTGGCTTCAGGCGATCTGCCTGCCTCGGCCTCCCAAAGTGTCATTCTCCTTTTAAAAGCATCAGTAAAACACTTCCAAAGCATTACTTTGATAATTACACAGCATTTATGTTATATCAATATACCACAATATACTCATGTTTAAGGGTATAGATTGTTTTAAATTTCCACTACTATAAATAGTGTTGCTCTGACACCTTCAGGATGCTTTTTATTATTCCTTAGGATACATTTCTGGAAGAGAAAGTTCCGGCTCAAATGGAATACATATTTTAAAAGGCCTGCATCTTTGCAGCCATTCTAATGCTAGTTAATATCATGCTTTTCTAACTTTGCCAGATCATGGATGATGAAGACTAGATCATGGATTTAATTTGCATTTGTTTGAGGTTGAATGATGCTTCATGAGTTTAACTGGCCAACTGTATTTATTTTTTATAAACTGAGTGTTCACGCCTTTTTTCTATTGTAATATTGGGGTGTTTATCTTAATCAACATGCCCTAATGCATCTCTATCTTTCATGCCCTGATGTGAGGTGTGGAAGAAACACGGGAGCAGCCTTCCTCAGGACACCTCTTGTTTATCTCTCTAGCTCTGAAATCACATGAAGCTGTGGATGGAGAGTCACCTGATAGTCCCAGAAACCCATCCCAGCCCAAGGATGATGAGTAACCAGACATTGGTAACCGAGTTCATCCTGCAGGGCTTTTCAGAGCACCCAGAATACCGGGTGTTCTTATTCAGCTGTTTCCTCTTACTCTACTCTGGGGCCCTCACAGGTAATGTCCTCATCATCTTGGTCATCACCTTCAACCCTGGGCTCCACACTCCTATGTACTTTTTCTTATTCAACTTGGCTACTATGGACATTATCTGCACCTCTTCCATCATGCCCAAGGCGCTGGCGGGTCTGGTGTCGGAAGAGAGCGCCATCTCCTACGGGGGCTGCATGGCCCAGCTCTATTTCCTCACGTGGGCTGCATCCTCAGAGCTGCTGCTTCTCACGGTCATGGCCTATGACCGGTACGCAGCCATCTGCCACCCGCTGCATTACAGCAGCATGATGAGCAAGGTGTTCTGCAGCGGGCTGGCCACAGCCGTGTGGCTGCTCTGCGCTGTCAACACGGCCATCCACACGGGGCTGATGCTGCGCTTGGATTTCTGTGGCCCCAATGTCATTATCCATTTCTTCTGCGAGGTCCCTCCCCTGCTGCTTCTCTCCTGCAGCTCCACCTACGTCAACAGTGTCATGATTGTCCTGGCGGATGCTTTCTACGGCATAGTGAACTTCCTGATGACCATTGCGTCCTATGGCTTCATCATCTCCAGCATCCTGAAGGTGAAGACTGCCTGGGGGAGGCAGAAAGCATTCTCCACCTGCTCTTCCCACCTCACCGTGGTGTGCATGTATTACACCGCTGTCTTCTACGCCTACATAAGCCCGGTCTCCGGCTACAGGGCAGGGAAGAGCAAGTTGGCTGGCCTGCTGTACACTGTGCTGAGTCCTACCCTCAACCCCCTCATCTACACTTTGAGAAACAAGGAGGTCAAAGCAGCCCTCAGGAAGCTTTTCCCTTTCTTCAGAAATTAACTGTGTCTTCTGAAGTTTTTGTCCTTGGAGACTGCAGTTTTAGTGGAGTCTGATGAGCAAGTTTCTGGACTGGGAGGTAAATAGACTTGTTTTTTCTAACCCAGCAGAACCTGTGCATGGATGAGCTGGGAGTGCTGGTTCCCTGAGACTTGGTGATGGGGGGATTGCGGTAGGTGTGACGCACCAGCCTCTGAGACACCAGATCTCTTGGTCTGACTCCAAGGTGGTGTCAGTGCTGAGTTGGCAGAGAAACACAGGGCCTAGGAGGAGAAAAGTGTTCCTTGTGTTTTCAACTCACAGCCACATCAAACGTTTTCCTTTTGTATGTACAACACTCAGGGTGTAAATTCTAAAATCACTCCTAGAATTCAGCTGTGTGGGTCTAAAAAGTTAGGCAGAACTGTGGACCCCACAGCCCCTGAAGGGTTGTCAGACTGAAGCTTTGTTTTAAGGTGACCACTGGCCTCTAGGAAACCTTCTACCCCCATTATCTTACCTCAACTCTTTCCTCTGGAGCCACTTGGACTTCAAAAATAGTTTGATTTTAATGCAAACTGTTGTTTCTGCTTTTGTCTTTTCTTCTTACTAACACTTCAGATCCTGAGTGTCTGACCTACCTAATTGGCCTGGAGCGAGGACAGCTGCCGTGAGTCAGCTCTAATAAGTTAAACGGCATTGTAACAAGGCATTGCTATCCTTCCATTGTTTCAGATAAAACTGGGTGAACGAATCCTCTGTGTCTAATAAAGACAGGTCTTGTGCTTGTGCTCCATGCTATTACAAAACTGCACTGGAAAATCCATTATCTTTATCATGATCCATTAAAGATGACAGAACTAAGATGTGAATGTTTAGTTGTATCTTGGAATTGAATAGAAACATATCATTCGATACATGCGTGAAGCTGAGAGTAGAGTTTGATATTTGATTTAGATGGGATGGTTCTTCATCCAGTATTCTCATTATCATTCATCAGAAGCTCATTGACTCAAGTATTTGATGAATTGTAGCTGACTGTAGCTTTGGCACGTAGATTCTTACAGACAGTTTAATCTCTTCTAAGTGAATTCTGAGTCCCAAATAACATGTTGAAACCCTCAGTGGTCTCACTTTCCAATAAACATGGCTCTGAAAACCAGCACCAATGACTCTGTATGATTACTCAGAGGTTTTCAACATGTAATGAAGAGAGTTTATAGTGTTACTCATCTTAATTTCTTATCATTTTTTACATTTTCTATATTTTACAATGGATTTGAAAAGTAAAAAAGACTTAGACATGCATTGAGAGTTTAAGAGAGCATTAGTAATTCAGCAAAATAGAAATATAAGACTTGATTGACATTCTTACAAAGCTGGTAATCTAATTAAGCAGACTTGCACTTATGATGATGAATATAAAAAGAAAGACATAAAGAGTGTTGCATTTTGGAGGATCTGGCAAGATGGCCAAATAGGAAGAGCTCTGGTCTGCAGCTTCCAGCAGACCAACATAGAAGGTGGGTGATTTCTGCATTTCCAACTGAGGTACCCTCTTCATCTCATGGGGCTGGTTAGGCAGTGGGTGCAGCCCACAGAGGGCTAGCAGAAAGAAGCAGGGTGAGGCATAGCCTCACCCGGGAAGCGCAAGGAGCCAGGGGCCTCCCTCCTGCAGCCAAGGGAAGCTGAGGGACTGTGTTATCCAGCCCAGATACTACACTTTTTGCATGGGTTTTGCAATCCACAGACCAGGAGATTCCGTCATGTGCCTATAGCGCCAGGGCTTTGGGTTTCAAGCACAAAACTGGGCAGCTCTTTGGGCAGACACTAAGCTAGCTGCAGGAGTTTTATTTTATTTTTATACTCCAGTGGCACCTGGAATGCCAGCAAGACAGAACCGTTCACTCCCCTGGAAAGGGAACTGAAGCCAGGGAGCCAAGTGGTCTCGCTCAGTGAGTCCCACTGTCATGAAGTCCAGCAAGCTAAGAACCACTGGCTTGCAATTCTTGCTGCTAGCGCAGCAGTCTGAAGCCAACCTGGGATGACCGAGCTTGGTATGGGGAGGGGCATCTGCCATTACTGAAGCTTGAGCAGGTGATTTTCCCCTGACAGTGCTAAGGAGGCTGGGAAGTTGGGAGTGGGTGGAACTCCCCACAGCCCAGCAAAGAGGCTGTGGCCAGACTGCCTCTCTAGATTCCTCCTCACTGGGCAGGGCATCTCTGAAAGAAAGGCAGCAGCTCCAGTCACGGGCTTATAGATAAAACTCCCATTTCCCTGGGACAGAGCATCTGGGGGAAGGAGCAGCTGTGGGTGCAGCTCCAGCCTACTTAAATGTTCCTGCCTGCTGGCTCTGAAGAGAGCAGATTCACCCAGATTCACAAGGAGGATTCACCCAGCACAGTGCTTGAGCTCTACTAAGGGACAGACTGACTACTCAAATGGGTACTTGAGCCCCATGCCTCCTGACTGGGAAAGACCTTCCAACAGGGGTTGACAGACACCTCATACAGGAGAACTCTGGCTGGCATCAGGCTGGTGCCCCTCTGGGAGGAAGCTTCCAGAGGAAGGAACAGGGAGCAATCTTTGCTGTTCTGCAGCCTCCACTGGTGATACCCAGGCAAATGGTCTGGAGTGGACCCCCAGCAAACTTCAGCAGACCTGCAGAAGAGGGGCCTGACTGTTGGAAGAAAAACTAACAAATAGCATTAACATTAATATCAACTAAAACGACCCCCACGCAAAACCCCCATCCGAAGATCATCAGCCTCAAAGATCAAAGGCAGATAAACCCACAAAGATGAGGAAAAATCAGCGCAAATATGCTGAAAATTCCAAAAACCAGAATGCCTCTTCTCTTCCAAATGATTGCAACTCCTCTCCAGAAAGGGCACAAAACTGGATGGAGAATAAATGTGATGAATTGACAGAAGTAGGCTTCAAAAGGTGGGTAATAACAAACTCCTCTGAGCTAAAGGAGCATGTTCTGACCCAATGCAAGGAAGCTAAGAACCTTGATAAAAGGTTACAGGAACTGCTAACTAAAATAACCAGTGTAGAGAAGAACATAAATGACCTGATGGAGCTGAAAAACACAGCATGATAACTTAGTGAAGTATACACAAGTGTCAATAGCTGAATCAATCAAGCAGAAGAAAGGATATCAGAGATTGAAGATCAACTTACTGAGATAAGGTATGAAGACAAGATTAGAGAAAAGAGAATGAAAAGGAATGAACAAACCTTCCATGAAATATGAGACTATGTGAAAAGACCAAACCTAAGATTGATTGGGGTAACTGAAAGTGATGGGGAGAATGGAACCAAGTTGGAAAACACACTTCAGGATATTATCCGGGAGAACTTCCCCAACCTAGCAAGACAACCCAACATTCAAATTCAGAAAATACAGAGAACACCACTAAGATACTCCTCGAGAAGAGCAACCCCAAGACATATAATCATCAGATTCTCCAAGGTTGAAATGAAGGAAAAGATGTTAAATGTCAGAGAGAAAAAGGTCAGGTTATTCACAAAGGGAAGTCCATCAGACTAACAGCAGATCTCTCTGTAGAAACCCTACAAGCCAGAAAAGAGTGGGGGCCAATATTCGACATTCTCAAAGAAAAGAATTTTCAAGTCAGAATTTCATCACCAGCCAAACTAAGCTTCATAAAAGAAGAAGAAATAAAATCCTTTACAGACAAGCAAATGCTGAGAGATTTTTGTCACCATGAGGCGACACCATAAGGCAGGCCTTACAAAAGCTCCTGAAGGAAGCACTAAATATGGAAAGGAAAAACCGCTACCAGCCACTGCAAAAACACAGCAAAATATAAAGACCAATGACTCTATGAAGAAACTACATCAACTAATGTGCAAAATAACCAGCTAGCATCATAATGACAGGATCAAATTCCAACGTAACAATAATGTATATAGGCTAATGCCCTAATTAAAAGACACATTCTGGCAAATTGGATAAAGAGTCCAGACCCATCAGTGTTGTGTATTCAGGAGACCCATATCATGTGCAAAGACACACATAGGCTCAAAATAAAGGGATAGAGGCTCAAAATAAAGGGATAGAGGCTCAAAATAAAGGGATGGAGGAATATTTACCAAGCAAATAGAAAGAAAAAAAGCATGGTTGCAATCCTAGTCTCTGGTAAAACAGACTTTAAGCCAACAAAGATCAAAAGAGACAAAGAAGGACATTACATAATGGTAAAGGGATCAATGCAACAAGAAGAGCTAACTATCCTAAATATATATGCACCCAATATAGAAGCACCCAGATTCATAAAACAAGTTCTTAGAGACTACAAAGAGACTTAGACTCCCACACAATAATAGTGGGAGACTTTAACACCCTACTAACAATATTAGACAGATCAACAAGACAGAAAATTAACAAGGGTATTGAGGAACTCAGCTCTGGACCAAGCAGACCTAATAGGCATCTACAGAACTCTCCACTCCAAATCAACAGAATATACATTCTTCTCAGCAACACATAGCACTTATTCTAAAATCAACCACATAATTGGAAGTAAAACACTCCTCAGCAAATGCAAAACAATGGAAATAATAACAAACAGCCTCTCAGACCACAGTGGAATCAAATTAGAACTGTGGATTAAGAAACTGACTCAAAACCACACAGCACATGGAAACTGAACAATCTGCTCCGGAATGCCTACTGGGTAAATAATGAAATTAAGGCAGAAATAAAGAACTTCTTTGAAACCAGTGAGAACAAAGAGACAATGTACTAGAATCTCTGGAACACAGATAAAGCAGTGTTAAGAGGGAAATTTTAGCACTAAATGCCCATATCAGAGTGGGAAAGATCTAAAATCAACACCCTAACATCACAATTAAAAGAACTAGAGAAGTGAAAGCAAAAGAGAAAGAGACACACATAAAAACCCTTTAAAAAAATTAATGAATCCAGGAGCTGGTTTTTTGAAAAGATTAACAAACTGGATAGACTGCTAGCCAGACTAATAAAGAAGAAAAGAGAGAAGAGTCAAATAGACATAATAAAAATGATAAAGGGGATATCACCACTGATCCCACAGAAATACGAACTATTATCATAGAATATTATAAACATCTCTATGCAAATAAACTAGAAAATCTAGAAGAAATGGATAAATTCCTGGACACATACACCCTCCCAAGACTAAACCAGGAAGAAGTTGAATCCCTGAATAGACCAATAACAAGTTCTGAAATTGAGGCAGGAATTAACAACCTAGCAACCAAAAAAGCCCAGGACAGGACAAATTCACAGGCAAATTCTACCAGAGGTAAAAAGTGGGACTGGTACGATTCCTTCTGAAACTATTCCAAAAAATAGAAAAAGAGGGACTCCTCCCTAACTCATTTTATGAAGCCAGTATCATCCTGATACCAAAATCTGGCAGTGACACAGCAAAAAAAGAAAATTTCAGGCCAATATCCCCGATGAACATTGATGCAAAAATTCTCAGTAAAATACTGGCAAACCGAATCCAGCAGCATATCAAAAAGCTTATCCACCAGGATCAAGTCAGCATCATCCCTGGGATGCAAGGCTGGTTTAACATACACAAATCAATGAATATAATCCATCACATAAACAGAACCAATGACAAAAACCACATGATTATCTCAATAGATGCAGAAAAGGCCTTTGATAAAATTTGACACCGCTTCATGCTAAAGCCTCTCAATAAAATAGGTATTGATGGAACATATCTCAAAATATTAAGAGCTATTTATCAGAAACCCACAGCCAATATCATACTGAATGGGCAAAAACTGGAAGCATTCCCTTTGAAAACTGGCACAAGACAAGGATGTCCTCTCTCACCACTCCTATTCAACATAGTGTTGGAAGTTCTGGCCAGGGCAATCAGGCAAGAGAAAGAAATAAAGGGTATTCAGTTAGGAAAAGAGGAAGTCAAATTGTCTCTGTTTGCAGATGACATGATTGTATATTTAGAAAACCCCATCATCTCAGCCCAAAATCTCCTTAAGCTGATAAGCAACTTCAGCAAAGTCTCAGATACAAAATCAATGTGCACAAATCACGAGCATTCCTATACACTAATAATAGACAAGCAGAGAGCCAAATCATGAGTGAACTCCCGTTCAAAATTGCTACAAAGAGAATAAAATACCTAGGAATGCAACTTACAAGGGATGTGAAGGACCTCTTCAAGGAGAACTACAAATCACTGCTCAAGGAAATAAGAGAGGACACAAACAAATATCCCATGCACATGGCTAGGAAGAATCAATATCATGAAAATGGCCATATTGCCCAAGGTTATTTATAGATTCAAGCTATTCCCATCAAGCTATGATTGACTTTCTTCACAGAATTGGATAAAACTACTTTAAATTTCATATGGAACCAAAAAAGAGCCCATATAGCCAAGAAAATCCTAAGCCAAAAGAACAAAGCTGGAGGCATAATGTTGCCTGACTTCAAACTATACTACAAGGCTACAGTAACCAAAACAGCATGGTATTGGTACCAAAACAGATATATAGACCAATGGAACAGAACAGAGGCCTCAGAAATAAAACCACATGTGGCCAGGTGTGGTGGCTCATACCTGTAATCCCAGTGCTTTGGGAGACTGAGGCAGGCAGATCACAAGGTCAGGAGTTTGAGACCAGCCTTGTCAATATGGTGAAACCCGTTCTCTAACAAAAATACAAAAAGTTAGCCAGGCATGGTGGTGGGCACCTGTAGTCCCAGCTACTCGGGAGGCTGAGGCAGGAGAATTGCTTGCGCCTATGAGGTAGAGGTTGCAGTGAGCCAAGATCGCACCACTGCATTCCAGCCTGGGTGACAGAGCGAGACTCTGTCTCAAAAAAAAAAAAAAAAAAAAAAAAAAAAAAAAAAAAAAAAGAAAAGAAAAGAAAAAGAAAAAGAAATAGCACAACACATCTACAACCATCGAATCTTTGACAAACCTGACAAAAACAAGCAATGGGGAAAGGATTCCCTAGTTAATAAATAGTGCTGGGAAAGCTGGCTAGCCATATGCAGAAAACAGAAACTGGACCCCTTCCTTGTACCTTATACAAAAATTAACTAAAGATAGATTAAAGACTTAAACCTAAAACCTAAAACCATAAAAACCATAGAAGAAAACCTAGGCAATACCATTCAGGACATAGGCATGGGCAAAGACTTCATGACTAAAATACCAAAAGCAATGGCAACAAAAGCTAAAATTGACAAATGGGATCTAATTAAACTAAAGAGCTTCTGCACAACAAAATAAACTATCATCAGAATGAACAGGCAACCTACAGAATGGGGGAAGATTTTTGCAATCTATCCATATGACAAAGGTCTAATATCCAGAATCTACAAGGAACTTAAACAAATTTACAAGAAAAAAAACAACCCCATCAAAAAGTGGGTGAAGGATATGAACAGACATGTCTCAAAAGGAGACATCTATGTGGCCAACAAACATATGAAAAAAAGCTCATCATCACTGGTCATTAGAAAAATGCAAATCAAAACCATAATTAGATACCATCTCATGTCAGTTAGAATGGTGATCATTAAAAAATCAGGAAACAACAGATGCTGGCAAAGATGTGGAGAAATAGGAACACTTTCACACTGTTGGTGGGAGAGTAAAGTAGTTCACTCATTGTGACATGCAGTGTGGTGATTCCTCTAGGATCTAGAACCAGAAATACCATTTGACCCAGCAATCCCATTACTGCATATATACCCAAAGGATTATAAATCATTCTACTATAAAGACACATGCACACGCACGTTTACTGCAGCACTATTTACAATAGCAAAGACTTGGAACCAACCCAAATGCCCATCATTGATAGACTGGATAAAGCAAAAGTGGCACTTATACACCATGGAGTATTATGCAGCCATAAAAGAATGAGTTCATTTCCTTTGAAGGGACATGAATGAAACTGGAAACCATCATTCTCAGCAAACTAACACAGGAACAGAAAACCAAACACTGCATGTTCTTTCTCATAAGGGGGAGTTGAACAATGAGAACACGTGGACACAGGGAGGGGAACATGACACACTGGGGGCTGTCGGAGGGTGGTGGGCAAGGGGAGGGAGAGCATTAGGACAAATACCTAATGCATGTGGGGCTTAAAACCTAGATGATGGGTTGATAGGTGCAGCAAACCACCATGGCACATGTATACCTATGTAACACACCTGCACGTTCCACATATGTATCCCAGAACTTAAAAAAAAATGAGTGTTGCATTTCGTGTGTGGGGTGATGGTGTTGTAGATGCTTAGAGAAGAAGTGTGAGTGTGGAAAGAGCCCTGAACTGAGAGGGGGAATATCTGGGTTCAAGTGCAGACTCAGACACTCAACCCATTGGAGCCTCCATTTCCTTCTAACTATAATGACGGCAATAAATCAAGCTAGAGATGGTGCCAAGATTGATCAACAGAAGTGAAGAAAATGATATCAAGTGTTATATAAGTTTAAGATCTCACTGTTGGTGAGTGATCACTGAGGAAGCCTGGATGTCACAGCCCCTCACCTCTGCCTGGCTTGGAGTGATGGTTGCCGTGGCTGGCTGGGAAGTGTAAGTGGGGCTGGGTGGTGTGGGACCACACAGGTAAGGGCTGTGAGCAGCTGTGGTCTTGGCTGTATAAAAATGACTCATTGAGGTGAAGCAATTCGGGTGGGTAAAACAGAAACCATTTCAGTGGTCTCCAATACAAAAGTGAACCTTGTTTCTTAGGAATGTTCAGGCTGATGAATGACACCACTTCTACCCAAGAAAGGCAAATTGGGAGAATTACCTGACAGAGCTGGACCATCATCCTTTCCTCAGATCTGATTTATCTCCCTGATCCCAAAACCCACCTTCATTCAGGGTCAACACCTTTTTTTTTCCTGTCCTCCAAACTTAAACAGGTCCATTTCAGTCTTTGGATCTCTTGCTCTTCCTAGTTCAGTTGAGCCCCCTACCTTGGTCTTGGCTTATCTTGTCCTTTGAGCCCTACATAAGCAGCAGGTCCTTCACTCTGTAGCTGTCTTGGTGCAGGCAGAGCATCCCTCCTTGCTAGGATGCTATCTTGCTTGGTGGTTTGCCTTCTCAAGAACAAATGCATCATTTTTCTCCAACCGACCTAACAACTAGGATTTTGTTCTTTTCTTGGATGCTTTTGCAGGAACTGGTGCCAGTTTTCCTCCTTTAGCTGAGACTGGGAAGCAGCTCTTGCTTCCCCATTATGCTATCACTTAATATTACTCCTGTGATTAAACAAGACAATGTTATGACCCCATAGGCATCCTGCAGGCAGTACCTTCAATGAGTGGCTATGACTTCACAGTATCATGGCTTCAAGAGCCATGGAGAAGTGACAGAATTTCCATTTTACCCATTTCTCTGCTTTTTGTCTTTCATAATGTATATTAGTCAAGGAAAATGCATTCTTTCTTTCAGTGATTTTCCAACCACAAGCCCTTATCTTTTTAGTCTTCCTGACTGAACTTTTAAATTTAATCTAAGGACCCTCTTTCTCTTGGAAAATGATGCTGGTGGAGGAGGAGTTATTTTTATCAAAGGCAAGCAAGAATGGCATTTGACACACCCCATTTGGGAGGGGACATAGCCCAGAGGCAGGGTTAGGCTTTCATCCTTCACCACCAACTTAGGTGAGCCCAGTTCCCTCTTTGAATGAGAGCTCTACCCATAAGACAGGCACCACAGCTGCGTCCTGGCATCTCAGGAGCCCAGCTAGACAGAGCCCCTGGCACTCTCTATACAAACACGGCATAAGGAAGGGGACTGGGGTCTTGAAGACAACATCTCCTTATGCTGGCTCCATGTCACATTCAAGAGCCAAGTTGTGATGGAGTCTTGCTTTTGTCCTGTTTTAGGGTGAGTGAGCCTCATGTCTTTGGCAGACCATACATCTGAGTCGGAACTTGTTGGTAGTTTTATGCTGAATTGATCTGCATTTGTATGCTCCTATATGCTGTCTTTTCCCTCTTAAACACTTGTCCTCAGCATATAATAGACAAATCAGGAGTATTAGGCCCATCAGAATGCTTCATTTTTCTGAATTAGAATCAACAGTTGTGATTAGATAGCACTGCAAATGTGTGATTTCTAAGATGGAATTGTCACCTATGTTAGCTATATCATAAGTGGAAAAATTCAGAGCCCAAATGATGATCCAACCTCCACTCCGCTTCCCTGGAATGCTACTTTGGCTGCCCACCAGGACCGTTATGTGGCTTTGCATGTCAGAGAACAAACCACATCCTCCTGCTTCCCTCTGTGCTCGGGTAGCTGCCTGAGCCAGTCCAGAGCTGAGGGTCCTGAGTTCCTTGGGCAGCAACTGTGCTCACTCTTAACCTATTGTCTTTCAGTTCCAAACCCATCTCTGCAACTCTGAGCCTGGGATGCTGCAAACCTTATTTTTCCTTTGCAGCTGGATTTCTGTTAGTCTCTGCCCAGAGTGGGCCCTAGAGGGATCCTGGAAGGCTGGGAGAGAGCAGGGACTTGCTCTGTCCCATTTGCTTCCAGCTTCTGTCAGCATCATCCTGAGGATGATTCCTTAGCTTTGCAGCAGTGATTTGGTCCAAGGACAGCAGCTGGTCTCAGCTTTTACACTTGCAGGAGCAGCCTCATTTGGCCCCTCAGAGATGCTGGCACATAGTCACCAGTGTTGCCTACTCTGGGGTTTCAATCCCTGTCCAGGGTGGCTCTCCTCCGAGCTGCTGAGGAAGTAGCACGCACTGAGTAGCATGCATCCTCAGGCTGAAGCCCTGTGGGATCTCTTTATGCCACAGGAAGACCAAGGCCACCCAGGAAAGCCACTGTCCTCGGGGTCTCTGGTCCAGCTCAGTGCAGTCCCTTCACTGGCTTTCTCACTGACCATGGCCTCAAACTCTCTGCTCCTCCAGTCCCAGGATATAAAGCTGCTTTCTGTGGTTGCTGTTTTTGCAGCACGGCAGTTTCTCTTGTGCTCTGCAGTCCTCCCAAACGTCTCTGGCCAGTTCCCTACATTAGGTCCTCTCTGTTAAATCGGTAGTGTGGTTTCTGTTTTCTTACCCAGATGCCAACTGATGCAGGCCTCCCTTCTGGGGCCTGTAGGCTCCATGCTCCTGTGCTGCTCCCTGTGGTCTCTGGTGTGAGTTCTTCAGGCTCTGACAGATCCAGGTCCTGCTCCAGCTATTTCTGCCTTGGACACAACAATGGGCTGAATCTGTGCCCATAAAGGGCTCAGCTCATTCAGTCCCAGGAGTGAGGAGAGCTCATCCTGAGTTTGTTAACACTTCTCATGCCCTTGGATGGTATCTCCTATAAAAGTTAAAAGTTCTTTTAGACTTCCTCTTCCAGATTTCCTGGAACCTCTTCAAAGAAGTCAACATGCTTCTCATCATGCGGCTGGGCTAGAGAGGAATCTCTTTGAATGCTCTAGATTGCTTTCTCTCCTGACCTGATTCTTGGTTTCAGAATGGTGTTTGTAACCCTATTCTCTCATCCCAAGATAAATGTCCTTGCTTTCCTGAGGCACCTACTGTCAGAGGCATGTGAACCAGAGCAACTCCATCTTAAATAGGAGCTGGGAAAAATGAGGCTGAAACCTACTGGGCTGCATTCCCAGATGGTTAAGGCATTCTAAGTCACAGGTTGAGAAAGGAGGTCAGCATAAAATACAGGTCATAAAGACCTTGCTGATAAAACAGGTAGCAGTAAAGGAGCCAGCTGAAACCCACGGAAACCAAAATGGTGATGACAGTGGCCTCTGGTCTTCCTCACTGCTATACTCCCAGCAGCACCATGACAGTTTACAAATGTGATGGAAACATCAGGAAGTTACCCTATATGGTCTAAAAATGGGAGGCATGAATAAGCTACCCGTTGTTTAGCATATAAACAAGAAATAACCATAAAAATGGGCAACCAGCAGCCCTCAGGGCTGCTCTGTCTATGGAGCAGCCTTTCTCTTATTCCTTTACTTTCCTAATAAACTTGCTTTCACTTTACTGTATGGACTTGCCCTGAATTCTTTCTTGTGCGAGATCCAAGAACCCTTTCTTGGGGTCTGGATTGGAACCCCTTTCCTGTAACACTACCACTGGGGATGCAGGGGGTGCAGATTTTATCTCTCCTTTAGACATAAATGTGATTATTTTGGTGTCTGGAAGCCTAACCATTGCTTTACATTCTCCTTCATACTCCCATCCAGACATCCTCCCTATGACATTCACTCATTTCCAACCCTTCCTGTATATCATGGAGTTGCTATGGTGGGTGTGCAGAGCAGCACCCTTGGCTGGACCTTGGGGTCCAGTCACCATGACAATCACCTTGGTCAGTCATGTGGTCAAAGGATGAGAACTATAGTTTTCATATTGCTCAAGGTTAACTTTACCTTTTAGAGAACTCAAGATTACAATACAGTATGCATAAACCAAGTGAGAGCAAGAGGCTACTAATTGGATCAATATATGTCATAAAGCCTAGATTTACTCCTGAAAATATTCTTTTCTTGCTGGTTGGGTTGTTTGGTGAAGATCAATCACATAATAATCTCAGTTCTAACGATGTCATTGTAGACTTTCATTATTTCCTTCCTCTTATAATAAATCCTTATTCTGCCCTCATCAAGCCCTGTAATACTTTCTGAGGATACAGCAGTGAGCAAGATTGGTAAACATTGCCTGAGCTTCTAGTTTTGAAGACAATTTAGTAAATAATAACAATAAAATCCCCATAAAAAGGGAAATGCCCCTGCTTGTGGGGGTTAAAGAAGGACTCCTGTGACAAGCGCCATTGAGGCTGTGCTCCTAAGGATAAGTGGAAGACAGACAGGATAACTTAGTGTTGAAGTGGGGAGGGAGAGAGTATTATAGGCTCCTGGCAAGAGTGTCTGGCAAGAGTGAGTGTGGCTTATACACCCAATTGAAAGAAATCAAGAGTGGTCAATCTGGACTAAAATGGTGGAAAAACGACCATCACCAACAGTTTTATCCAATGGTTATTGGGAGGGATATATTCTACCTATTTTCTTCACTTACTCAATTGAAAAACCTCATATCCCTAAAAACAATTAAAAATGCTTATACCTACAATTTCTCAGCAACAAAAGGGGCCTCATTAATTAATCATATTAATTTCTCTTGATGTCAGTAGATCCCAGTCTCTTACTGATGATCTCTTGGGGCTTTTACATGGTGGAGACTCTTGGACCTCTCAAATGTAGATGAACAAATAATACTCTCAGAACTGATGACATCTCTCTCCCTTCGTGTGTGTGTGTGTGTGTGTGTGTGTGTGTGTGTGTATGTAAATCAGTCTACTATGCAAATTAAGTCTGTATTTTCTTTTTCCCATGAGGATACATTATGTCCTAACACAACTCAAGAAGTGAAATAAAATAAGGCCAATTTGTAATTGCATCTTTTTCTTACATTTGAACACGCGGCCTCTCATGAGGAAAGCATACCATTTGAGTTGATTTTTACTGATATGTAAATAGATTTTGGTTTATCTAAGTGACTTAAGTTCCCACTCAACTCAAGTTCCCACTGATGCAATTCCAACATATGCACCACAAACTGGCCAGACATAGAGACACACAAAGCAGAAATCCATGTGAAGACAGAGGAAGAGATTGGAGCAATGCCTTCATAAGCCATGAAACAACAAGGATTGCCAGAAACCACCACTAGCCAGAAGAGGCAAGAGAGGACAGTTCCCTAGAGCCTTCAGAGAGAGCATGGCCCTGCTCACGCCTGGATTTTACACTTCTAAAATCCAGAACTATGGCAGAATAAATTTCTACTGTTTTAAGTCACCAGTGTTATAATTTTTAATGACAGTTCTAGGAAACTAATGTAGGTGGCTTCTAGTGGAAGAGAAGTCTCAAATTATGGCTTATCTGGTGTCACATCCACAAGCAATCAGCCACTCAGGGGTCTCTTTTACCTAAGCATTGCTACCTAGTAACACAAGGCTTTCCATAGTTATCAGACTTCCAGAGGAATCAAGCTAGAAAGTAAATAGAAGGTCAATACCTCTTGCAGAAAGGCAGGGTTTTGTTAAACCTTTACCCACAAACAGAGGAAAAAATTGCTAAGTTAAATCCAAATGCTTGTATCCTCTTTTGCATTTAGTGGAGTTAAAGCCCCACAATTATCATGGTTTTCAGTAATTTTTTTTTTGTGATAATGCTGCGTGCTTACCCCCTGTACTTGGAGATGAGTAAAGCTTATCCTCAAGCTGTACTCAGCAGTTTGCAAAGACAAACATATCTTTTTCTCATTCACAAGTTGGTGGATTGGCTGGGCTCCACTGGGTTCCACTGGGATTGGATTGGTGAGGCTCTCATTGAAGGTTGGCTTCACATATGTTCCATGTGTCTTTTCATGCTGGGATCTGTGGCTACCTGTGGCATGTTCTTTTCATGGCTGATGGATGTAGTGGGAGAGACAAACCAAACCAAGCAAACCTATTTAAACCTGTACTTGTATCATGGCTGTGTAATTGTTACAGGGAAGGAGCAAAGAATTGGGAGCAATAGTCTAATCTGCCACAATAACCCTTGTAAACCAAAAAGTATCTGAGATGGGACTCAATCAATTTAGAGGTTTATTTGGCCAAGATTAAAGACCTTGACCCATGCACAGCCTCAGGAAGCCCTAAAAACATGTGCCTAAGGTAGTTGGGTTATAGCTTGGTTTTATACATTTTAGGGAGAGAGAAGTTACAGGCAAAGACATAAATCAATATACATAAGGTATATGTTGGTTTGGCCCAGAAAGGGGAGACATCTTGAAGCAAAGAGGGTGGAGATTCATGGTCATAGGTGGACTCAAAGATTCTCTGACAGGCAGTTGGTTGAAAGAGTTAAGCTCTGCTTTAAGAGTTGAATTCAGCATAAAAAAAATGCTTGAGTTTGTTAGAAGCATTTGAACCAGAGCAACTCCATCTTGAGTAGCTGCTGGGTAAAATAAGGCTAAAACCTATAGGCTGCATTCCAAGATAATTAGGCATTCTAAGACACAGGATAAGATAGGAGGCTGGCACAAAGATACAGCTCATAATGAGCTTGCTAATAAAACTTGCAGTAAAGAAGCTGGCTAAATCCCACCAAAACCAAGATGACGATGAGAGTGACCTCTGGTTGTCCTCACTGCTACACTCCCACTAGTGCCATGACAGTTTACATCCCTACATTGTAAACTGTCATGGCACTAGTGGGAGTGTAGCAGTGAGCTGGGCACATGCCTGTAATCCCAGCTACTCGGGAGGCTAAGGCAGGAGTGTTCCTGGACCAAACTGAGGGTTGGGCTGCTATTTCCTGCTGCCAATAATGAGATGCAGATGAACTCAGGAGGAAGAGAGTTTTATTTTCTGCAACCAGTTACAGGGAGAAGGCCCAGAAATTTTCACCAGACCAACTCAAAATTACAAAGTTTTTCAGAGCTATATGCCTTCCAAGCTATATGTCTACATGTAAGTGTTCCACGTGTCTTTTCATGCTGGGATCTGTGGCTACCTGTGGCATGTTCTTTTCATGGCTGAAGGTCATCCTGAAGACCTTCTTCTACAGCCTCATTAAGTTTACTTAATCTAAATGGGTCTAGGTGCTGGGGTGATTACCCTTATCTTGTCTCTTGCTAAATCATGGGGGTTTGGCAAGGTACTTCAGACCTCCAGTAAACTTGATTGTGGAAGCCTGTGGAGTTTCTTCAGCCCCCTAATAAAACTTGTTTAATCCTAAAGGGGTCCTGCTAAGAATTTCTTTGTTACTTTATCATGCTTTAAGGCCCAGGAAAGGCCTAGGCAAAACTCTTGATGGACTTTTGCTACATTCCAGCCTTTGTATAAGGACACTGGCTTTTTTAGCTTTTAATATTTAACTTAACCACTTAGTCAGTACTGAAACAGTTATGATGGATAACAGAGCAGGAGCATCACCATCTTGGACAAGCACCACCATTTTAAAGTTCACCTTGATTAAAAACTGCCTAAATCCAAAGAGCATCAGCCTAATGGCTAAGGTCAGCATGACCATAAGCCACAAATGACATCTCTGACCAGAAACATTCCAACCATAAGATAAACTCCTCCCGGACCAGAGACCTGCCAGCCCTGAGATAACCTCCCCTCTGGCTGGAGAGATGTCAGCCCCAAGATAACCTCCTCTCCAACCAGAGACATTCCAATCCCACAATAGACTTCTCCTCACCCTAAAACCAATAAATACTCTTAGTCTGTAAGAGAGAGTGTTCCTGACTGAAATTGGTCAGAAGGCCCTCTCAGGTTTATTCTCCAAAATAAACCTGTCTTTGACTGTTGAGCCACTTTTTGTGTTTCTTTCCTCTTTCTTTAACTCTTACATTTGGTGCTGAAACCTGGGATGGGTGTTGGGGGTAGAGGCTGTCTTGCAACCCAGGAAGCAGTGGACAGCAGCTGCTCATCCCACTGCACCCACCCCATCTTGTCTCCCACTTCACTTTTTGAGCAATTTGTGTGGGGAGGACAATTAATCTGAAGGGGACTTCAAGGCTCAGGCTGGGGCTACCCTGCAGTGAGCCCTCAAAACCCTCAGGTGCTGCAGATCCTGGTGGACTGAACAAAGGAGGATGAATGCAGGAATAAAGACAAAGACAAAAGAGTATGTTTAGAAGAAGGGGTCAGGGGACTCCTTGCTTCTAGTGAATAAGGGCCCTGGGCTTCTAGAGCCCTTCATATTTATTGAGTAAAAGAGATATGGAGTAGGGGCAGTTGTTGGTCAGCTGCTTGATTTAGTGCAGGCCTGCATGACTGCTTTCTTAGAACAGTAGGCTCTGGATGTTCCACTAGATAACTTTAAGGAGCACGGCACCCAGGAGCACGGCACCAGGGAGTGATTGCCCTCAGCATACCTTCTGGAAGCAGGTGCAGATGTGAGTTTGCCCACATCCTGCATTCATGATAAACAGTTTGCTGTTTGATCATATAGCCTCCAGCGGAATGCTGAGTTGGTCATGACCCTCAGGCTTTTGGCTCCCAACATCTCTCCCTTTCTGTTTTTGAATTAATTGAATGAATGTAACACCAGGTTGGAAAGCTCTCATTTTCCAATTGGCAGACCATCTAATTTTACAGACCGTGAACAGAAAACAAGAGACAGAACAGCATTATTCCCAGAACTATATATGAGATGTTAATGTGTTGCTTTAGATAGGCCCAAGGATTGAGGCTCTCCAGACCTTGCTGAAATTTGGTCCAGGCTTCTAAAGAAGGCTGAAACTCTTGAGTTTGCTTATTTAAATCAAGAATTTTGTTTTATAATTCACCAATATCAAAGGTGATGTTGGATGTGAAAGCTCCCTGCAAATAAGCTTTCACAAGGTCCCATGGATACTCACTTTGGTTATATTCTAAGTTGGTTACACAAATATGAGTGTGATTTAAATGACAGCACAATTGCTGTTGCAATTGTAAGCTTTGTACTTGTTCCCCTAACGATAGAACTGTGGATTTCAACATTGCCACTTCAATTTGTAACTCAGTGTTAATTTTACTCTGAAGTAGCCATGCTTGGTTGGCTGTATGCATCCAGTTCTCCACATACTGAATTGTTTGAACAGAACTACGCAAAGCTACAGAGGACATTACAACAGAAGTTATTAGTGTGACCAAGGAAACAATAGTAAAAATTATCATGCCTAAGGCTCTACGGGCACCATGAGTAAGTTGAGTTAAAAGAAGTTTCACAAAGTGCAAAGCAGGGGTGGTGGCCCAAGGCTCGGAGAGATTAATGGGAATCCATAGCCCAGGGATGTGACCCAAAATTATCAAAGTAGAGATATTATGTGTTTGCAATATGCTATGATTAATGCAGTGATATAACTGACAAGGTTTATGGGTGAATTGATATCATTTACCTGAGCTGGTCCTTCCTGGCTGCCAAAAAGACATAAGGATTAAAAACACAAACTGTAAATTGAGTGGTGATACTCTTTACAAATGTAGCATCAAAACTATGTCGAGTAGCAGTACTAGTATTAGAGAGTACCCCTACCCAGATACTACCATTTGTGAACAGGAGTGCAGCGTTCCATATTGTTTCTTGAATTGGACCTTTCCTCCCTAGATATTGTTACTGAGGAAGAGGCAGGCTAAAGACAGCTCCATGCCAAGAAATCTGGGTGGCAGATTGTGATTGGATCCCAGTGTGGCATAAAGAAGAAGCATTAAAAGCCTGCCACCAATGCCAACAAAGTTTGTGCCATGATGTCTGATTTTCCTGTTTTCCATCTAGTTGAACTTTAGGTCCCCAATCCACAATATCTCCAGTTAACATAGATTGTTTTCTAGCCAGTGGGCCAGGTTAGCACACTAGTTACATTAATAGAACTAAGACCTAATAAGTACCTGACTTTTCCATGCTGACTCAACCATGCTTGAGCTTGAATTGTAAGACAACTATGGTTGAGCAACATCTTTGTAGTGATACACAAGGGGAGTCCTTCCAGTGGGGTGGTATAATTGATGATATTGTTCTGAGAGTCTAACTGTTCTATGTCAGGGGGAGTTAGGGGTCCTGGAACCCATGCTCCCTGATCACGATATATCTCAGGGGGAGTGTCACTCCAAAATACAGGTCATACTACTAGGGGATTAGGGACATATGCCCAGTGTTTTTGCCTCTGCACAGGGAAACTATACCACACGGGGATGTTATGGCTAATATGGCCAAGAACATGGAATCAGGGGTTTTTGCCTCACCCTGACAATCCAGGAGTTTCTCACCTTCCTGCGTGGTTTTTTTGAGTTGCCCCCAGGTTATGGGGCTTGATGTTGTCATGACTCCAGCTGGCCTTCTTTCAGTCTTTGCACTCAGGCTCAGCTGGCTCATGGCCTGTACTGGAGGGACCGGGCCCATGGTTGGTCA
Source organism: Gorilla gorilla gorilla (assembly GCF_029281585.2). Classification (NCBI taxonomy): domain Eukaryota; kingdom Metazoa; phylum Chordata; class Mammalia; order Primates; family Hominidae; genus Gorilla; species Gorilla gorilla. The sequence goes on from NC_073232.2 coordinate 70,104,439, forward strand.
CCATGGGTCCCTCCAGTCTCCTGTTCCATGGTCGCATGCACCTTGAGGGCACCCATATGGTTTGTCCATCTCCTGTAAAAACACAAGCATATCCTTTTCCCCACATTAATAAATCCACTGGACCTTTCCATTGTCCTTCTTCCAGGGATTTCCAAAACACTTTCGGATAAACTTTCCTCTTTTCCTCTAACACTTGCCAATGTCTTTCTGCTGGAGTCTTACCATCCATACCAGAAGTCAAACAATTTAAAGTAAATTGGGCTAAATGTAGTTTTGTTTGAGGTGGCCTAATCCCCCTTTCTGTTTTTTCAAAGTTCATTGTAATGTTTGATGTGCCCGCTGTATAATTCCTTGTCCTCTAGTGTTGTAAGGAACTCCTGTTTTGTGAGTAATAGCCCAAAGCTGTAGGAAATTTTGAAAAGCATGACTAGTATAAGCAGGTCCATTGTCAGTTTTTAATCATTTAGGGACCCCCATATGAGCCAGTAACAACAGACAATGTCACTGTACATGACCAGCTGTCTCACCTGTTTGGCATGTAGGATGCAGCATATGAGAATAAGTGTCTATGGTCACATGAACATAGCTAAGCTTGCCAAAGTCTGCTATATGTGTAACATCCATTTTGCCAGATTTCATTTGGAGCAAACCTTGTGGGTTACAGCCTTCTACAGGTGCAACACCAGGGACATGCTGACAAGTGGGATAGGCTTGTACAATAGCTCAAGACTGGCTGCAAGGCAGATGAAACATACGAGTAAGGGCAGAGGTGTTTTGATGCAGTAATGCATTAGAAGCTTGAGCTTGTTGAAATACAGAACCAATAAGTTTGTCTGCCTAAAGATAATGGTTCAGGGAGTTGAGTGTGAAAACGGATACGAGAAATATAAAAAGGAGCTGTACAAGACCAAAGAGCTTGAAGTCTTAGAAACAAGTTAAGCAGTTCTGGCTCTAGTGTACTTTTAATTGTAGCAGTTTCTATGGACTGGCAACATTTACAACATAAGCTGAATCACAGACAATATTAATAGGAGTTGAAGCTGTGAGCTCTAAAACTAGAATGACTGCAATTAACTCTAAGAGTTGAGCTGAAACCCCAGAGGTCCTTATTGTCTGAGTATGTTTAGGTCCATAAATAGCTGTGCAACCTTTGGAAAAGCTGTCAGTAAAATAGGTCTGGCCACCTGGAATAGGCTTGTGATGAGTAATCACATGAAGAATGAAAGAATGGACTTTATAAAACTGCAAAATTTTGTCTGAGGGATAATGATTATCTATTGCACCTACAAAATCTGTGAAAGCAATTTGCCATGCAGTCAACATTTCCCATGCTGCAGCCTGTTGCTGGGAGTCTAAGGGAACAATAATTTTATCAAGGTTATATCCTGTAAGCATTTTTGACATATGCCTGCCCATAGTCACAATTTGTGTAATTAAGGAAAGATAGACCTGCAAAGTTTTTACTGTTTGATTAGGTAAAAAGAGCCTTTCTATCACTGCTACAGATTTGTCTAAACATTGGCCCAGGAGTCCTGTTGGAGAACGGGGGGTAGGAAGAATAAACAAAAGCAAAAGTTTTTGTGGCTGTAGCTGGAGGCATGTCTCTGCTGAAGCATCTGTTCTACAAGTTGTAACTCAGCTTCTGCCTCTTTCATAAGATGCTACAGGGAATTTAAAGAAGAATCTCCTTGCAGGGTTTGATAAAGATGTGTAAGTTTATAAGTAGCAATAGCTAGCATTGGGCATAGCCAGTTAATGTCCCCTAATAACTGTTGGAAATCATTTAAAGTCTGTAACCTGTCTTTACAGAGAACTACTGTCTGAGGCCATACACTCTTCTCTGTAATAATAGTTCCTTTAGTAATGGTATGGGGAAGTTGTTTGCACTTTCTCTGGAGCAATTTTGAGGTTCCATTTAACAAAAGCTCGCTTTACTTCTATGAATAATTGATACAATATTTGATCTGTAAGAGTGGCCAAAAGAATATCATCCATGTAATGAACAGTATATGCAGAGGGAAAAGTATTTTGAGACTCTTTTAATGCTCTTCCCACAAAATGCTGACATAATGTAGGACTGTTAAGCTTGCCTTGAGGTAAAACTCTCCACTGATAGCGAGAAACAGGTTCTGTTTGATTAATAGAAGGCACAGAAAAGGAGAATCGAGGCTTATCCTCCTCATGTAATGGTGTAGAAAAGAAACAATCTTTAAGATCCATTGCTAGAAGAGGCCAGTCTCTAGGAATTGCTGCTGGGGATGGCAAGCCCTGCTATAATGCACCCATCAACTTAATGTGTGCATTAATAGCTCTCAAATCATGCAGCAGTCACCATCTTCTGGACTTTTTTGGGATAACAAACACTGGCTAATTCCAGGGACTAACTGACTCCTCTGTATGTCCTGCATCCAGTTGTTTTTTCACCAACAGACGAAGTTGAGCTAGCTTCTGCTGTGTTAGGGGCCACTGATCCACCCACACAGGTTTGTCACTGAGCCATTCTAATGGTAAGGCAGTGGGTGGAGGTGATGTATCAATGACCCCAATCATAAATCCTGATGTCCCAATCCTTTCAGTCATTCCAGTTATTGATATCAGGTTAGGGTTTCCTTGTGGGAATTTTCCTAAATCTTTCCCACTCTGATATCCCATGTCCTTCAACATTTTAAATCCTGGGTTATCAAAGTTTTCATTTGTAAGTCTCATATCCCATGCTGTAAGTAAGTCTCAACTCCATAAATTGATAGCTATATTTGCAACATAAGGCTGGAAAGTACATGATTGTCCATCTGGACCAAGACAAGGTAAAATCTCAGCACTCTGTTGAATACTTTCAGCTGCTCCTACTCTCACTAGGGATGTGGAGTTAGTCTGAGGGGCCTGGATGGTGACAAATCCTTACTGGATATTACTGACACATCAGCTCCTGTGTCCATAAGCCCATAGAATTTCTTTTCTTTAATTTGTACTATACAGGTGGGTCTAGTAGAGGCTATGGGTTGTGATAGATAGATTTCTCATGTAGTTGTGCTCCCTAACCAGTTGTATCCTCTTTTCTCCTTTCATGGAGAAGGGTGTAATTTGCAGGGGATAAGCAATAATTGCACTATATATTCCCCTGGCTCAAAAATCTAAAGGTCTTGTGACATTAAAACTACTTGAATTTCTCCTTCATAATCAGAGTCAATTATTCTCGGGACTACCATGATGCCTTGCAAGTTAAGGTTGTCTTTTGCCTAAAATTAGTCTCATGTATCCTGCTGGTAAAGGTCCCCAAATGCCAGTGGGAACTTTGGTAGATTTGTCTCCTCCAACTAGTGTACTTCTTTCTCTGGTGGGGAGATCTAATCCTGTGCTTCCTGGTGCTCCTGGGGAGAGGGAATCAATGTTCCTCCTGGGACCCACCCCTGAAGTGGGGTTCTGGTCTGAACTGGGAATGCCTCATTTGAAGGGCCTGGGTCCAGGCCCCCTTCCCGTTTCCCGACACAGGGGTGCCATTCTGATGAAGTTTTGAGTGGCATTGATTAGCCCAATGATTTCCTTTGTTACAGCAAGGACAGAGTCCTGGCATTTTTTCCACTGGGGGCAGGGTCAGAGGGGGGCTTCACATTGTAAGGTCCTTTCTGTTCTGAGATCTGCACTCTTCTCTGTAACAATAGTTCCTAAGTAATGGTATGGGGAAGTTATTTGCACTTTCTCTGGAGTAATTTTGAGATTCCATTTAACAAAAGCTTGCTTTACTTCTCTGAATAATTGATTCCTTTTTAAAGTGTCCAGTTTTTCCACATTTATAACATTTTCCCACTTTAGGGTTTGACCCTTGGCTCCTTTAAGATTTGTCAAGTACTAAACTAGCCATTCCTTGAGCTAACATCATAGAACAATGAAATTCAGTTCCTACATCCTGATAGGATTTAAGGTAATTCTCCAAGCTCTTTGTGGCTCTCATCAGAGCCATTGCATGCTTGCAATCTGCATTCGCATTTTTATAGGCTAGAGTTATGGTAAGCATTTCTTTAGCAGAGGCATGAGGGACCTGATGCCATACTGCATCTTGCAGCTGTGCAATAAATTGTGCATAAGGTCCCTATGATCCCCGCCTGACATGTAGAAAAGACAGCACTGGAACTCCTTCTTCAGGAATTGTTCTCTAAGCATGCTTGGTGGCTAAGGCAGACTGGTGATAAGCAGCCTCTGGGAGTGTTAATTGTTGTACCAGATCTGAAAAGAGGCCACTGCCTATGAGCATTTCCTCTGTAATGTTTCCTTGACCAGCGTCACAGTTCTGCCTTTCCTGGTCTGCACACATTTCTTGCCAATTTAAACTCCTTGTCAGATATGCACTGGCAGAAAAGCAAGTGCAAGCCAAATGTCTTATATCAAAGGGTGGGAGGTGCATGCCTCTGAACACCAATTCTAACAGCACTATAGTAAATGGGCTTTGCACTCCATTATTAACCACACTAGCTTTTAATTTTTTTAGTAATTTAAACTCTACAGGAGTGTGTTCATGTAAAAGATGTTGCAGATCATTCTGATCAGGTCTTATAGTAATAGGAAAAGTGCAAGCGTCTAAAGGTTCCCCAGCCATAGCAGAAGTGTGCAAAATTTTTTGTATGAGGGTTTCTACTTCTGTTATTGGAGGGAGTGGCAGAGGCCAATTCTCCTATCATTTTTCCTGCTTAGCAAGCAGCCAATTCTCCTCCCCTTTCTCCTGCTCATTATTTTCAATAGGCACTGTCAGAGGAACAAATGATTTTTTTAATTCTTGAGACTCAGAACCTGACTCCTGTTGTCTGACAGAATAAGAAGGAGACAATGGCAGTAGGACCATGTGGACTAAACCCCAAGCAGATAAAACAGAAGGGTCTACTTTGAAACCTTTTTGATGAGCCTGTTTCAATCCCTCTCCTACTCTGTCCCAATTTCCTACATAGAGACTGTCTGCCTGCAGAAACCATGGGTTATACATAAAAACCTCCTGTGGAAGCTTAGTTAATGTTTGTGAGTTAACTTGAGCTCCAGACTGTTTCATCAGAACTTTAAGCAACTGCACATAATGTTTTTCTTCAACAGACAAATTCTGCTCCATGTTACCCTGATTCAGAAAGTTCTTATTCCCAGTACTTCTTTAGAGTACTGACCTTATATTCCCTGCCAGCAGATTCATCCCAGGGTCCCCACTCTGGTCAATTTTACTTCCTCTGCTCCAGCAGACCTTCTTCGTTCACATCCTTGAAGTCCCTGTTCGTGATGCCACTTTGCCGCACACCCTGGTGGACTGAACAAAGGAGGACGAATGTGGGAATAAAGACAAAGACAAAAGAGTATGTTTGGAAGACGGGGTCAAGGGGCTCCTTGCTTCTAGTGAACAAGGGCCCTGAGCTTCTAGAGCCTTTTGCATTTATTGAATAAAGGAGATAGGAAGAAGGGAGTGGTTGTTGGTCAGCTGCTTGATTTAGTGCAGGCCTGTATGACTGCTTTCTTAGAACAGCAGGCTCCAGATGTTTCAGCAGATAACTTCAAGGAGCATGGTGCCAGGGAGGGATTGCCCTCAGCATACCTTCTGGTGGCAGGTGCAGATATGAGTTTGCCCACAAACTCAAAATTTGGCATAGAGGCTACAGAACTATAACTCAACCCAAACAGAATAATCTTTGCTTGTGTAATTTTTAAATGAATGAAACATTAATTTTTTAAGAAGATAGCTACACCTTGAACTATTTAGTGAAATACCCTAACTTCTAATCTTGTGGCCTTAGGCAGTCTAGTTCACAGACATGAAGGAAGTTTGTTTTGGGAAAGGACTGTTATCATCTTTGATACTAAAGAAAATAGAATTTATGTAAAAAATCTTATGTGATAAATTCTTGTCCTAAAGTAAATTAACTGGTTGTTTAAAAGGAGGGATGTTTACAACAAGTCAGAAAGTTGAGGCATGTCAGAGATTATCTGTGAAAGTCATGAAAAATTTTATAAAAGGGAATTTATGCAAGAAATGTTGTACAATTTAAAAGTAATTAGGCCTCTTGAATGTTTTATAAAATGCCACTCTAACTCTTAGCTGTACAACTTGCTGGCTTTGCAGCTAGGTAAGACCTAGGACACATGGAGTTAAATGCTGGAATAAATCAGACCTTATTTGCACATCTGTCTAGGTCCTAGGCTCTACCCCTAGTATAGAATTAAAATCCCAAACTTACCAACAAAAGTAGAGGTTGCTAAAAGTTAACAGTGTAAGATGTATTTAAGATTATTAACAATAATCTAAATATACTTTTGGTAAAAAGATTATAAGGAGGCATAAGAATGTGGGATTTTTAACTAGATTAAAAGGTAAAAGAATTGTTTTAAATTGAATAAAATAAAAATGAAGGTTTAAGCAAGTTTCAAAAGATTAATTGTAAAGGAAATTCTGTGTGTAAATATATTGGCTAAAGTTGAAAGGGTATCATCCAGTTTTTCTGTAAATCAAACACTAAAATAAAAGCACAACAGGTTTTTCTTACAGCACTACCTGCTTTTAACAGAAACTATAGATAGTTAAAAAGGGTGTATAAAAATCTTACCTATGGTCAAACGTTAAAATTGGGTAAATGTGTCTACAAAGTTTTATTAAAAATTGCATTTAACATTAACAGCACACTAATATAAAGGTAAAATTTGGCTTATTTGGTATAAAATCATACAGAAAGCATTGTCAAATAGAAAATAGGGTTTGGCTTTCTTTGGGCTATATTTGTATAAATATGTTGTTCCAAAGTTATAAGGACATATATGGACACATATAAGGTATGTGTTCCAAAGTTATGGGAGACTCCTATAATTTGATATATCTTAGTGTACATTATTAGTAGTGATTATAATTGTTATGTTAAAATTACTGTGTGCCACAGAGGTAGCAGATTGCCTGTCAACTGTATCTTTAACTATGGCTACTCTAAAACTTTTGGCCATCCATAAACAATTGTTGTCTTGTTTTGGTCCTCTTTAGAAGGTGGTTTTATAATCAGCTATAAAGCTCTAACAGGTGTTTTTAAATGCAGGTTTCTGATAACTTTGGAGATTGTGACATCAAAATAGAGGAAAAATGTTCAGGACTCTTGAAGAGCTAAAATGTTCATTAATATCAAGCAGGACAGGAATTAACTGCATGAACTGAACTAATAAGAGACTGGAGTGATCTTTTTGATGTTTTGCTTAAAATATTGCTAATCCTTTGTTTTGCTTTTCAAAGTCAAAGAAACTTTTCTTTTGAGCTATTGACAGCTTTTTTTTGGAAGAATTTTTAATAAGTATTATTTTTTCTGTTAGTTCAGATTGTTACTATATATTTGTTCACTTTTTTATTATTATACTTTAAGTTTTAGGGTACATGTGCACAATGTGCAGGTTAGTTACATATGTATACATGTGCCATGTTGGTGTGCTGCACCCAGTAACTTGTCATTTAACATTAGGTATATCTCCAAATGTATATCTCCTCCCCCCTCCCCCCACCCCACAACAGGCCCCGGTGTGTGATGTTCCCCTTCCTGTGTCCATGTGTTCTCATTGTTCAATTCCCACCTATGAGTGAGAACATGTAGTGTTTGGTTTTTTGTCCTTGTGATAGTTTGCTGAGAATGATGGTTTCCAGCTTCATCCGTGTCCCTACAAAGGACATAAACTCATAATTTTTTATGGCTGTGTAGTATTCCATGGTGTATATGTGCCACATTTCCTTAATCCAGTCTATCATTGTTGGACATTTGGGTTGTTTCCAAGTCTTTGCTATTGTGAATAGTGCCACAATAAACATACGTGTGCATGTGTCTTTATAGCAGCATGATTTATAATCCTTTCCATATATACCCAGTAATGGGATTGCTGGTATTGACAGCTTTTAACAATTTAGTATACTCCCATAAACAAAATTTGGAGCATACTTGTTTCTCTCTACCTGATTTTCTCCAGAATTTGGAAACCATCTGTGAGTATTCTTAAGTTATGGAAATATAGTTATTTGCATAAGTGCAATAAGATTTTTTTCTGGTAACAGAACACTATTGGAAAAACTGGTTATTTTACCAAGGCTTTGACTGGAATGGTGTACTTTCCTTTAGGGAATCAAACTTGACTTATGGAGCCAATAAAACCCTTGGAAAACTGGCCTCATGGTTTGTGTACACAATCCCTGTACAGGGTTTCTGACCTGTGGTAAGTAAAGAATATCACTTCCTAGCAGGCTGGGAACCCCAAGTTATCTTGGAACCTCAGGAGGAGAGAAATTCACCCAACTCATAGGTATTTGATAGTACAAATCCATGGCTAGGCTTGGCTTTAGAAAGTTCTTATCTCAGATTCCTTCTATGGAACAAAGTTCCATCAAAGCCAATTTAAAAGGCCTATGTAACAAATAATTATTCTTGCTGTGCTGTATGCAAATAATTAAGCCAAGTATAATAAAGTAAATCAGTCTTACCATGACTTGTCTTTTAATAAAAATGGGAAACTGGAGAGAGAAAATTATGTTTCAAAAACTATAGCACACTTGTTGTTAAATTCTAATGTTGCCTAATATTTTTCAAATTTTATTATTTTATACAGTTTAAATTCTGATTTTTCTCACTACAAGTTTCCAAAATAAGGTATGCCATTTTTTTTTGAGACAGAGTCTTGCTCTGTTGCCCAGGCTGGAGTGCAGTGGTGAGACGTCGGCTCACTGCAACCTCCACCTCCCAGGCTCAAGAGATTCTCCTGCCTCAGCCTCCCAAGTAGCTGGGACTACAGGCACATGCCATCACACCTGGCTAATTTTTTGTATTTTCAGTAGAGATGGGGTTTCGCCCTGTTAGTCAGGTTGGTCTCGATCTCCTGACCTTGTGATCTGCCCATCTCGGCTTCCCAAAGTGCTGGGATTACAGGTGTGAGCCACCATGCCTGGCCTAAGCTGTGCTTTCTTAAAGCCCTATAAACTTAAAACTAGATGTTTCAGTAGGCACTGCGTCTAAGCCCTCTGATCCTCACAAGTGGATCCTATGTCCTGCCTCTTGGTGAGTACTTGGCAATGGGGATGATTTGCAATCTAATGGGCTAAATATTTAAACTGGTCTAAGAGGTAAGTTGAAACAATAGGTTTGGCCAAATCAGTTAAATCAAATACAATTTAATTATGGTATCTTATTCACTAGAGCACTAATTTCCAGCAGATGCCCATACTCCTTCCCAAAGATTGTATATCAGTTCATCCAGTTTCTAGCTAGGCTTTGCCTTTTTAAAACAACTAATGTTCCTCTAGCGGTTGCAACGGGCATCCAGGCACAATTTCAGTCCCACCAGAATCTTCCAATGTAATAATAATATGCCCAGAATAAGGAGCATTGAAGAGTAATTTACAACTAACAGCAGAAGGAAACACTTCCATTCTGCTAGGTTGATAGAATGAGAAGAATAATGATTCACCTGTTACATGCCTATCCATTGAGTCTGAACAACAAAGTTATGTAACCATTTTTCCCCATCTTTAGACACGGTTCCTTTTAAATCCATGGACTAGGTAGTTATGAGATGCTATGATAGTGAGATTTAAGGCTCACTCTAGGGTCTTGGGTGAAAAACTCAAGCTAAATGAACTTCAGGAAAATAACTGGGTTGGAACATGACTTTTTCATGTTTTCTATATTCAGATGGTGAAAGTGAATGCATAGGAGGGCTTTATAGAACACATGTCAGCCGCCCCATCCGGGAGGGAGGTGGGGGGTCAGCCCCCTGCCCAGCCAGCAGCCCCGTCCGGGAGGAGAGGGGCACCTCTGCCCGGCCGCCCCTACTGGGAAGTGAGGAGCCCCTCTGCCCAGCCAGCTGCCCCGTCCGGGAGGGAGGTGGGGGGGGTCAGCCCCCTGCCCAGCCAGCTGCCCCATCTGGGAGGAGAGGGGCACCTCTGCCCGGCCGCCCCTACTGGGAAGTGAGGAGCCCCTCTGCCCGGCCACCACCCCGTCTGGGAGGTGTACCCAACAGCTCATTGAGAACGGGCCATGATGATAATGGCGGTGTTGTGGAATAGAAGAGGGGGAAAGGTGGGGAAAAGATTGAGAAATCGGATGGTTGCCGTGTCTGTGTAGAAAGAAGTAGACATGGGAGACTTTTCATTTTGTTCTGTACTAAGAAAAATTCTTCTGCCTTGGGATCCTGTTGATCTGTGACCTTACCCCCAACCCTGTGCTCTCTGAAACATGTGCTGTGTCCACTCAGGGTTAAATGGATTAAGGGCGGTGCAAGATGTGCTTTGTTAAGCAGATGCTTGAAGGCAGCATGCTCATTAAGAGTCATCACCACTCCCTAATCTCAAGTACCCAGGGACACAAACACAAACACTGCGGAAGGCCGCAGGGTCCTCTGCCTAGGAAAACTAGAGACCTTTGTTCACTTGTTTATCTGCTGACCTTCCCTCCACTATTGTCCTATGACCCTGCCAAATCCCCCTCTGCGAGAAACACCCAAGAATGATCAATCAAAAAAAAAAAAAAAAAGAACACATGTCATATCTGAAGTGTCAAAATTAAAACTGTGATCTCATGAAAGAATATTATCTGGGGGGTGACAGCCTTCATTGTTATCTGTCTGTCTGAGAAAAATAATACTTTTTATTTTGCATTATTCACCTTATGGAGTATTATTCAAAGATGTTATTGTTTAGAAAACCTAAATTGCACATAAAAATTATTCTCCCAAACAAAACCAAAAAGTAAACCTTCAATGTTTATAATTTAACAATGCAAATGTTCACAATAATTTAAAATAAAATGTTCTGAAAATAGAAAATGACTTCTCATTTAGAATAGCAACTGCAAGCAGTGTATTTTTTTTAAAAAAATATGGCCATCAATTAAATTATTTGGTCTTCAGTGATATTTTCTACCTAGCAAATCAAAAAGGTTGGTGACAGATGGAGACATGGAGATAAAGATGGAGATGAGAAAAGGGACAGCAGTCCAGGAATTTATTCTCGAAGGGTTTCCTGCCATCCAGCCCCAAGGTATGTCCTCTTCCTGGTGCACCTGCTGGCATACGTGGCCTCCATCATGGGAAACACATTCATAATCACCATCACCTCCAGACACCTATGTATATTTTGCTCAGCAATTTCTCCTTCTATGAATGCTGTTTTATAACTGCAGTTATTCCTTAGTTGCTCATCATCTTTCTTTTAGGCAGATAAATGATTTCCTTTGCCGCCTGTTTCATACAAGTCTTTGTCATTGTATTTCTGGAAGCAGCAGTCATCCTCCTCATAGCTGTGATATCCTGGCTATTTGCAAGCCTCTGCATTACCCCACCATCATGAGGCTGGGGACTTGCTCCCTCCTGGTTACTGCCTGCTCTGCCGTGGGCTTCACTCTCATCACTGGTCTGCTGGTGAAGGTTTCCCAGTTGTCTTCCTGTGGACCCCATGTCATCCATCACTTTTTCTGTGACCTCAGGCCTCAGAAAGGATTCTAGACTTTCAAAGAGTATTGAGTGATTTAGATTGTTATGTCTGAAAAGGCTTGACTATAAGCTACTCTAGGGGTTATGGTCTGCTAAAGACAGGTATGTCCGTGTCTCTCATATTTCCAAAAAAGAAGTTAGATAATTTTAAAACCTCCTAAAGACAGGGAATTCCTGAGAGTGCAGACAATGGGAACCTTCATCTCTGGATGTCGGAACATTCTAGTAAACCGACAATCCAGCTGGAAGAAGTGACCATAAGAACCCATAAGGGAAGAAGACTTGGCTGTTCTAGTAAGATGGAATTCTGAGCCTAAAGCCATAGCCAGTATCCCAGTGAGCAAAGTATGGCTCCAAGAGGGTGGGCTTTCCTTAATTTGCACTGAAAAAGAAAAACAGAGAGAAATTCTTTAAAAAAATTAAACTGTTTATTTTGGAATAATTGTAGATTCACATGCAGTTTTAAGAAATAATACAGAGAGATCCCTGTCCCCTTTACCCAGTTTCCCACAATGGTAACATCTTGTAAAATATAATATCACAGCCAGGATATTGACATTGAGAAGGTCAAGATACAGAACAGTCCCATCACTACAAAGATCCCTCTTGTTGATCTTTTATATCCACATCAAGTTCCCTCCTGCTGCAACTGCTAATCTGTTCTCCATTTCTAGAACTTTTCCATTTTAAGAAATATACATATATGTATATATATTTGTGTGGGGGTATATATATAACTATATAAGATGTAGCCATTCGGGTTGGTTTTCTTCACGTAACACAATTCTCTAGAGATTCTTCCAAGTTGTTGTGAAACTACCTTTGCAAAAATTATATCAGTGAAAAAAATTACAACAGTGAGCAAGCTAACCCACCCTTCATCTTGCCTTTCCTTTAATTATTCCTGGGCTTTTGGGCCAAGCTGACTTTGAAAGACATTTATGGTTTAAGCAGTGATAGCCCTTTCCCCAAACTCAACCATCCTGTAAAGCTAATGAAAAGTCATCAGGCTAGGGGGTGGAGAGGAGCCTGATTCTGCTCAGGTATAGACATAAATTGCCAGCCATTCCTTCAGATTACACTGCTGTTGTAGATTGGCCTTTCAAGATACATTTTCAGTTTTTTTTTTAACATGTCTGACTCTCCATAGCTTCACCTGAACCCCATTACTCCACTTGGACCCACCAATGCTGCACCTGTGGCCCCACCTAGAAGCGATTTAGCATGCAGGAAAACAGTTTTGACCCCCTATGATTTCATCTTCACACCAATCAATCAGCAGCAAGCCTAGCTACTGCCATCCCTTCCCCCAAACTGCTTTTGAAAACTCCTAACCTAGGAGTTTTGGATGAGAGACTAATTTGAGTACTAATTCCAACTTCCACATTGTGTGGCTGGCCTCGTGTTTACTAAACTCTCTCTTTACTACAATACTGTGGTCCTTATTTGCACACCAGGTGAAAACAAAACAAAAAACCCTCCTTGGGCTGTTACATTTGCATGTGTCAATAGTTCACTCCTTTTTAACAGCTGAATATTATTCCATTGTATGTATGTACCATATTTTGTTTAATAATTTACCTGTTGAAGACATATGGGCTATTTCCAGTAGTTAGCTATTATAAATAAATCTCTAAACATTTACATACAGATCTTTGTATGAACATAAGATTTCGTTTCTCTTGGATAAATGCCAAATAATTCAATTGCTGGGTTGTATGGTAGTTGCATGTTTAGTTTTATTAAAAAATGACAAACTGTCTTCCAAAGTGGCTGCAACGTTTTACATTCCCACCAGCAATGCATGAGTGATTCAGTTTCTTCACATTCTTGGTAGCATTACTATTTTTGTTTCATTACAATTAAAAAATTAAACATCCATTTGATAAAAAAAAAACTATCTGTGGGAGAGGAAAAACAAATGGCAGATAGGAAGCAGGACTAACTTGCAGCTCCCACTCAGATGCACAGAGCAGCATGTGGAGACTCACATCGTGAGCTATTGCTCCAAGAACTACCACAGGAACATACCAGGAAAGACAAGAGAATCCATGGAGCCTTGGAAGAAAGTGATTTACCCCTGCAGGCCCTGTGAGACAACTGAAAAACTGTGAATGCCCAAAGTATGAGGGGGAAGGACTGCCCCCAAACACACATCATCACCGGAGAACCTGAAGGTCCAGTTCACAAGAGAAAGATTTAACCTTACTTGGAACTGAGACGAATTTAGAGAGCTGAATGAAATACAGGGGTAGAGAAAGCAGTGGGAAGGGCCCTGTGGGCACTCTCCATCCCCAGGGAAGCCATTCCTTCTCACAGGGGTCCTTGGGAAGAGCTGCCAGTGAATTGGGAAAGACCACAGGGAGAAGGAAACTTCCAGCTAAACTTAGTAACAGTTTCAACCAAATTTGAAGTTTCTTGGACAGAATGTAGGGGGGTGGGTGAACAGGGAGTGCGGATAGTAGCACAGAAACCATGGGCAGGTGGGGAGGCATGAAACCCGAAAGCCATACTTGTTTTCTCAGCCAGGAGGTAGTCTGAGGCAAGAGCTCAGCCCTGCTCACCAGTTGCCCAGATGTAAATTCAGTGCTATTTGTGGGGGGACCTTCGGAGTAAGACTGGCCTTTTGGGCTGTGTGGGAGCTGGGTAAGGCCTGTCACTGCTGGCTTTCCCCCAGTTGTCTGACGACCTGTATGACATAGCAGAAACAGCCATAATTCCCCTGAGAATGTAACTCCATTGGCCTGAGAGCCAGCCCAGCACCCCGCCGCCCCCCGCCCTACAGAAGCTGTAGCAAGCCCTACCCAAGGAGATTCTGAGCTCAGACATGCCTAAACCTGCCCCCACCTGATGGTCTTTCTCTACCCTCCCTGGTAGCTGAAGACAAAGGACATTATCTTTTGGGAGCTCTATGGCCCCACCTACCACCTGAGAAACCCGAATATTTATCCAGGTGACCCTAGGGCCAGCTTGTATCCTCCCTTTACTGCTGCAGTTGATGCTCTCTTGAAAGCGACATCTCTTGGCTGCAGGCCAAAAAATACAAAGCCATAGCACTAAACAAAACTATAACCAAGGTGCCATAGAGTCCACACCACTCCCCTGCTGCCTCCACTGGAGTGAGTGCTGGTATCCATGGCTAAGAGACTTGAAGATGATCACATCACAGGACACTTTGCAGACACTCCCCAGTAGGAGTCCAGAGCTTGCTAGCCTCGCTGGGTGGCTAGACCCAGAAGATAAATAACAATCACTGGAGTTTGGCTTACAGGAAGTCACATCCCTAGGGGAAAAGGGAGAACACCACATCAAGGGATCACCCTTTTGGGACAAAAGAATCTGAACAGCAGCCCTTGAGTCCCAGATCTTCCGTTTGACGTAGTCTACCCAAATGAGAAGGAACCAGAAAAACAATTCTGGTAATCTGATAAAACAAGGTTCTTTAACACCACCAAAAGACCACACACTAGCTCACCAGCAATGGTTCCAAACCAAGAAAAAAATCTCTGAATTGCCAAAAAAAAAAAAGAATTCAGAAGGTCAACCAGGGAAAGACAAATACCAACATAAAGAAATAAAAAACATGTTACAGGATAGAGACAGAAAAATCTCCAGAGAAATAAAAAGGATAAATAAAAAACAATCACTACTTCTGGAAATGAAGGACACACTGAGATAGTGCAAAATACACTGGAAAGTCTCAATAATAGAATCAAACAGGTAGAAGAAAGAACTTTAGAGCTTGAAGACAAGGCTTTCAAATTAACCCAATCCAACAAAGACAAAGAAAAAAGAATTTAAAAAATGAACAACATCTCCAGGAAGTTTGGGATTATGTTAAACAATCAAACCTAAGAATAATGTGTGCTCCCAAGGAAGAAGAGAAATCTAAAGTTTGGAAAACATATTTGAGGGAATAATTTAGAGAAACTTCCCTGGCCTTGCTAGAGATCTAGACATCCAAATACAAGAAGCTCAAAGAACACCCAAGAAATTAATCTCAAAAAGACCATCGTCTAGGCACATAGTCAACAGGTTATCTAAAGTTAAGAGGAAGGAAAGAATCTTAAGATCTGTGAGGCAAAAGCATCAGGTAACGTATAAAGGAAAATCTAACAGATTAACATCAGATTTCTCAGCAGAAGCCTACAAACTAAAAGGGATTGGTGTCTTATCTTTAGCTTCCTTATACAAAATAACTATCAGCCAAGAATTTTGTATCCAGTAAAACTAAACTGTTCTGTTCCATTGGTCTATATCTCTGTTTTGGTACCAGTACCATGCTGTTTTGGTTACTATAGCCCTGTACTACAGTTTGAAGTCAGGTAGCATGATGCCTCCAGCTTTGTTCTTTTGGCTTAGATTGTCTTGGCAGTGTGGGCCCTTTTTTGGTTCCATATGAACTTTAAAGTAGTTTTTTCCAATTCTGTGAAGAAAGTCATTGGTAGCTTGATGGGGATGGCATTGAATCTATAAATTACCTTGGGCAGTATGGCCATTTTCACAATATTGATTCTTCCTATCCATGAGCATGGAATGTTCTTCCGTTTGTTTGTATCCTCTTTTATTTCATTGAGCAGTGGTTTGTAGATCTTCTTTGAGAGGTCCTGCACATCCCTTGTAAGTTGGATTCCTAGGTATTTTATTCTTTGAAGCAATTGTGAATGGGAGTTCACGCATGATTTGGCTCTCTGTTTGTCGGTTATTGGTGTATAAGAATGCTTGTGATTTTTGCACATTGATTTTGTATCCTGAGACTTTGCTGAAGCTGCTTATCAGCTTAAGGAGATTTTTGGCTGAGATGATGGGGTTTTCTAAATATACAATCATGTCATCTGCAAACAGGGACAATTTGACTTCCTCTTTTCCTAATTGAATATGCTTTATTTCTTTCTGTTGTCTGATTGCCCTGGCCAGAACTTCCAACACTATGTTGAATAGGAGTGGTGAGAGAGGGCATCCCTGTCTTGTGCCAGTTTTCAAAGGGAATGTTTCCAGCTTTTGTCCATTCAGTATGATATTGGCTGTGGGTTTGTCATAAATAGCTCTTATTATTTTGAGACACGTCCCATCAATACCTAATTTATTGAGAGTTCTTAGCATGAATGGCTGTTGAATTTTGTCAACGGCCTTTTCTGTATCTATTGAGATAATCATGTGGTTTTTGTCATTGGTTCTGTTTATATGCTGGATTACGTTTATCGATTTGTGTATGTTGAACCAGCCTTGCATCCCAGGGATGAAGCCCACTTGATCATGGTGGATAAGCTTTTTGATGTGCTGCTGGATTCAGTTTTCCAGTATTTCATTGAGGATTTTTGCATCAAAGTTCATCAGGGATATTGGTCTAAAATTCTCTGTTTTTGTTGTGTCTCTGCCAGGCTTTGGTATCAGGATGATGCTGGCCTCATAAAATGAGTTAGGGAGGATTCCCTCTTTTTCTATTGATTGGAATAGTTTCAGAAGGAATGGTACCAGCCCCACTTTGTACCTCTGGTAGAATTCAGCTGTGAATTCGTCCTGTCCTGGACTTTTTTTGTTGGTAGGCTATTAATTATTGCCTCAATTTCAGAGTCTGTTATTGGTCTATTCAGAGATTCAAATTCTTCCTGGTTTAGTTTTGGGAGGGTGTATGTGTGGAGGAATTTATCCATTTCTTCTAGATTTTCTAGTTTATTTGTGTAGAGGTGTTTATAGTATTCTCTGATGGAAGTTTGTATATCTGTGGGATTGGTGACGATATCCCCTTTATCATTTTTTATTGTGTCTATTTGATTCTTCTCTCTTTTCTTCTTTATTAATCTTGCTAGCAGTCCATCAATTTTATTGATCTTTTCAAAAACCACCTCCTGGATTCATTGATTTTTTTGAAGGGTTTTTTGTGTCTCTGTCTCCTTCAGTTCTGCTCTGATCTTAGTTATTTCTTGCCTTCTGCTAGCTTTTGAATGTGTTTGCTCTTGCTTCTCTAGTTCTTTTAATTGTGATGTTATGGTGTCGATTTTAGATCTTTCCTGCTTTCTCTTGTGGGCATTTAGTGCTATAAATTTCCCTGTACACACTGCTTTCTGCTTTAAATGTGTCCCAGAGATTCTGGTATGTTGTGTCTTTCTTCTCATTGGTTTCAAAGAACATCTTTATTTCTGCCTTCATTTCGTTATGTACCCAGTAGTCATTCAGGAGCAGGTTATTCAGTTTCCATGTAGTTGAGCAGTTTTGAGTGAGTTTCTTAATCCTGAGTTCTAGTTTGATTGCACTGTGGTCTGAGAGACAGTTCGTTATAATTTCTCTTCTTTTACATTTAATGAGGAGTGCTTTACTTCAAAATATGCAGTCAATTTTGGAATAAGTGCAGTGTGGTGCTGAGAAGAATGTATATTCTGTTGATTTGGGGTGGAGAGTTCTGTAGATGTAGGTCCGCTTGGTGCAGAGCTGAGTTCAATTCCTGGATATCCTTGTTAACTTTCCATCTCGTTGATCTGTTTAATGTTGACAGTGGGGTGTTAAAGTCTCCCATTATTATTGTGTGGGAGTCTGAGTCTCTTTGTAGGTCTCTAAGGACTTGCTTTATGAATCTGGGTGCTCCTGTATTGGGTGCATATATATTTAGAATAGTTTGTTCTTCTTGTTGAATTGATCTCTTTACCATTATGTAATGGCCTTCTTTGTCTCTTTTGATCTTTGTTGGTTTAAAGTCTGCTTTATCAGAGACTAGGATTGCAACCCCTGCCTTTTTTTGTTTTCCATTTGCTTGGTAGACCTTCGTCCATGCCTTGATTTTGAGCCTATGTGTGTCTCTGCATGTGAGATGGGTCTCCTGACTACAGCACACTGATAGGTCTTGACTCTTTCTCCAATTTGCCAGTCTGTGTCTTTTAATTGGAGCACTTAGTCCATTTACATTTAAAGTTAATATTGTTATGTGTGAATTTGATCCTGTCATTATGATGTTAGCTGGTTATTTTGCTCGTTAGTTGATGCAATTTATTCCTAGCATCGATGGTCTTTACAATTTGGCATGCTTTTGCAGTGGCTGGAACCGGTTGTTCCTTTCCATGTTTAGTGTTTCCTTCAGGAGCTCTTGTAGGGCAGGCCTGGTGGTGACAAAATCTCTCAGCATTTGCTTGTCTGTAAAGGATTTTATTTCTCCTTCATTTATGAAGCTTAGCTTGGCTGGATATGAAATTCTGGGTTGAAAATTCTTTTCTTTAAGAATGTTGAATATTGGCCCCCACTCTCTTCTGGCTTGTGGAGTTTCTGCCAAGAGATCCGCTGTTAGTCTGATGGGCTTCCCTTTGTGGGTAACCCGACCTTTCTCTCTGGCTGCCCTTAACATTTTTTCCTTCATTTCAGCTTTGGTGAATCTGACAATTATGTGTCTTGGAGTTGCTCTTCTCGAGGAGTATCTTTGTTGTGTTCTCTGTATTTCCTGAATTTGAATGTTGGCCTGCCTTGCTAGTTTGGGGAAGTTCTCCAGTGTTTTTCAACTTGGTTCCATTCTCCTTGTCACTTTCAGGTACACCACTCAGACGTAGATTTGGTCTTTCCACATAGTCCCATATTTCTTGGAGGCTTTGTTCATTTCTTTTTACTCTTTTTTCTCTAAACTTCTCTTCTCACTTCATTTCATTCATTTGATCTTCAATCACTGATACTCTTTCTTCCAGTTGATCGAATCAGCTACTGAAGCTTATGCATTCGTCACGTAGTTCTCATGCCATGGTTTTCATTTGCATCAGGTCATTTAAGGACTTCTCTACACTCATTATTCTAGTTAGCCATTTGCCTAATCTTTTTTCAAGGTTTTTAGCTTCTTTGTGATGGGTTCGAACTTCCTCCTTTAGCTCAGAGTAGTTCTGTTGTCTGAAGCCTTCTTCTCTCAACTCGTCCAAGCCATTCTCCTTCCAGCTTTGTTCTGTTGCTCACAAGGAGCTGCGTTCCTTTGGAGGGGGAGAGGCCCTCTGATTTTTAGAATTTTCAGCTTTTCTCCTCTGTTTTTTTCTGCATCTTTGTGGTTTTATCTACCTTTGGTCTTTGATGATGGTGACGTACAGATGGGGTTTTGGTGTGGATGTCCTTCCTGTTTTTTAGTTTTCCTTCTAACAGTCAGGACCCTCAGCTGCAGGTCTGTTGGAGTTTGCGGGAAGTCCACTCCAGACCCTGTTTGCCTGGGTATCAGCAGCGGAGGCTGCAGAACAGCAAATATTGCTGAACAGGAAATGTTGCTGCCTGATCGTTCCTCTGGAAGCTTTGTGTCTGAGGGGTACCCAGCTGTGTGAGGTGTCAATCTGCCCCCACTGGAAGGTGCCTCCCAGTTAGGCTACTTGGGGGTCAGGGACCCATTTGAGGAGGCAGTCTGTTCTCAGATCTCAAACTCCATACTAGGAGAACCACTGCTCACTTCAAAGCTGTCAGACAGGGACATTTAAGTCTGCAGAGATTTCGGCTGCCTTTTGTTTGGCTATGCCATGCCCCCAGAGGTGGAGTCTACAGAAGGAGGCAGGTCTCCTCGAGCTCCATTGGGCTCCACCCAGTTCAAGCTTCCAGTCCCTTTGTTTACCTATTCAAGCCTCAGCAATGGGGGACGCCCCTCCCCCAGCCTTGCTGCCACCTTGCAGTTTGATCTGAGACTGCTGTGCTAGCAATGAGTGAGGCTCCGTTGGTGTGGGACCCTCTGAGCCATGTGTGGGATATAATCTCCTGGTGTGCCATTTGCTAAGACCACTGGAAAAGCACAGTATTAGGGTGGGAGTGACCCAATTTTCCAGGTGCTGTCCGTCACTGCTTCCTTTGGCTAGGAAAGGGAATTCCCTGACCACTTGCACTTCCTGGGTGAGGTGTTGCCTCGCCCTGCTTCTGCTCACAGTCACTGCACTGCACTCACTGTCCGACAAGCCTCAGTGAGATGAACCCAGTACCTCAATTGGAAATGCAGAAATCACCCATCTTCTGAGTCGCTGACGCTGCGAGCTGTAGACTGGAGCTGTTCCTATTCGGCCATCTTGGAACCACCCCCCTGGTTATGCTTTATTCTTATTGGTGACACTTTGTCACCAATCAAGGTGTAGAACACATTGGATTCCATGCAGAGTATTCCTTTACAAGTAAGAATTATAATTAAGATCTCAATAAAATTATTTATAAAGATTAATGGTTTTTCCATAAAGATTTCTTATATATTTTGTTAGACTTATTTCTAGGTAGCTGTTAGTTTTGTTCATATTATCCATGAGATTTTCTAAATTACATTTTTTAATTGGTTGTGGCTGATATCTAGAAATTTTATAATTTGCATACATGTATCTTTAATCCAAAGATCTGGTTATCCTCTTATTAGTTTTAATATGTTGTCTATAGATTCTCTTTGGTCTTTCTGTGTAAACAATCATGTCTTCTGCAAATGTTAGTTCTTTTTTCTTTCAGCTGCAATACTTCATTTCATTTTCTTGCATCATTTCACTAGCTAGGGCCACCATCAGAATATTGAACAGAAGGAATGGTAGCATCCTGTTTCTGACCTGGGTGTGACTGTCTATGACATTTTATTATTAAATATATTGGTTGCTCTTAAGTTTCCAATAAATATCTTTTGTTAAAGAAAGTCTCTTCCATTCTTAGTGTGAAAAAGATCTTTTTAAGTGTAAATGGGTGTAAGATTTTACCAGTTGATTTTCTGCATCCATTGAGATGATCCAACTTTTTCTCCTTTCATAAGTTACATGACAAATTATATGAAAGATTTCTTTCTCTTGGTAAACCATCCCTGCATTTCTGGGACAAATCCTATTTCATTATGATGTGTGTTTTATACATATAATGGATATTATTTGCTAGTGTTTTGTATTGGATTTGCATATGTGACATTCAGAGTTTGCGCTGGAAAACCCATCCCTACTCCTGACTGCTTACCTTTGCTATGGGAGGTTTTCTAGTCCCTTTTTACTAGCATGGCAGTTTGTTTAGATTCCCAACTTCACATAAAAGTCTCAATTCCAGTCCTTCCTTTTGTGGTGACCCAGAGCCCTATCTTCTCCTCCTGCCTGGTCACCAAAACCTCAGAGCCCAACCCTGGGACCCACACCTGCACTCTTTAGCTTCTCAGACTGTCACTCTTTCAGTTTCACTCCTCTCAGTTTGAGTACACTTACTGCTTCTAGATTTTGGAGAGCTGCTTTTCTTTCCGTTGAGTTGGCTATGAATCAAAATATGTTTTAGTTATGGTTTTATCTAACATTCCTTTGTGTTATAACCAAATGGCTGGTTGAAGGAAGGAGTGAAATTGATTACTCACTCAACCATCTTGCCAGTTGATTTTCTTTTATCAGATTGAAAGAAAAGAGTCAGGTTTTAGTGACGAGTATTATTTGTGTTGAACATCAGACCATATTAAGCTTCAGAATGAATTTGTTTTTCAATTTTCAATGCTAATATTATATGGAATTTTGTTATTCCTAAACTTCTACCCAATTTTACTTTGCTTCTATTTAATTTCATTTATTTTATATATATAACACATATATATAATATATATAATATATATATTATATATATTATATATATATATTTTTGAGATGGATTCCTGTTCTGTCACCCAGACTAGAGTGCAGTGGCACAATTTCGGCTCACTACAGCCTCTGCCTTCTGTTTCAAGCGATTCTCCTGCTTTAGCCTCCTGAGTACCTGAGACTACAGGCACATGCCACCACACCCAGCTAATTTTTGTATTTTTAGTAGAGATGTGGTTTCATCATGTTGGCCAGGCTGGTCTCAAACTCCTGACCTCAGGTGATTCTCCCACCTTGCCTCCCAAAGTGTTGGGATTACAGGCGTGAGCCACCAAGCCCGGCCCCTTTTATGTTTTTAATCACAAAATCTGATGGCTATGATTACTACTTGCTTTGGCCTTACAGGTTCTTTTTTTTTACTTCTGTTTTATTGAGAGGGTTACCAATCTCCTTTCAGATTGTGGTGGAATACAGACAGGTGAGAGTGGAGTGATCACAAGCCCCAACTATCCAAACACTTATGACAGCCTGACCCACTGCTCTTGGCTGTTGGAAGCCCCACAAGGGTACACCTTCACTGTGAGTGATAATGACTCGGTGAAATGGTTCTGAGACCATAGAACCACAATAGCCTGTCCTGCATGGAAATGGAGCTCTTCTAGTAAGCAAGTGATTAGAGAAGGCTTTGATTCTACAACGGGATCACTGTTTTTCTCTAACATTCTCTCACTAGAGCACATACATTGGCATCTATAATTAATGAAGAGTGAAATCTCTTTTTTAAGTACAGGGAAAGATATACATAGAAGATAATTCTACATCTTAGAGAGAAGTATATTCATTTTCTTAGTATGAGTTGCCATCCCAAACTAGGGAAATGTCTTTTCTCAAAATTTCCAAGACAGCCTTTAATAAGGAAAATGAGTAGAGGGGAAGGGAGAATTAAATAAGAGACAAAAATACAAAATTATAAAAATTAAAATAATAGGATTTGTAAGGGCCTTATCTACATTGAGGTTGATAAAAGCCAACTTACAACTCATTTCTTTTTTCTCCTGAAGCTCACATTTAGTGACTTTGATATTGAACACCATACAACTTGTGCTTGGGACTCTATCACTGTCAAGAATGGTGGGTCCCCTGAAT
The DNA here is from genome assembly GCF_029281585.2 of Gorilla gorilla gorilla. NCBI lineage: Eukaryota > Metazoa > Chordata > Mammalia > Primates > Hominidae > Gorilla > Gorilla gorilla. The sequence continues at coordinate 70,127,553 of NC_073232.2, forward strand.
CACCCATCATAGGACAGTACTGTGGAAATTCAAACCTCAGGACAATAGAGTCAGGTTCCAATGAGCTGTTTCTGACTTTTTAACTCAGACCATTCATTGCAAGGTAGTGGATATTATGCTACGTGGAACACACAAATTTAGGTAAAAGAAATGTTTTCTGCATTTGATTTTTCTAGTGATGTATACTATACATTTATTAATGAATTAATAATATGTACATTTAATAACCTACTTTACATCAGGCTTAATTCTAAATATTTGCCATGTCATCTCATGTAGCATCCCTGATGGGATAACACAGTATCAATACATGGCATCTCTATTTTGCATGGGCAGAGACTGAGGATGCATGGGTTGATCATTTGCCCAGATATATAGCTGATAATTGGTAGAGTCAGGATTTGAATAAAGGCAGTTCAGTCTAGCAACTTTGATCTCAGCACTTCATGATGCTGCCTTCACAGGCAAAACGGCATGGCACAACCTGGGAATCTCAAGTAATAGAAACGTGAGTTGGAATCACAAATACTCGAAAATACCTGGACCCTAGAAGCAGAACCCTCAGTGATTAGCCGAGGGCAAGAAAATAAGTCCGCAACATAAAGAGCCTTGGTTTATATGTTATCCCTTGAGCAATGGGAAGCTATTGAAGAGTTTTGAAAAGGAAGGTAACAAGATGAGATTTGTGATTTAGAAAAAATGCTGTAGTAAATGGGGACTGAGTCAAAATATGACAGATTTCATTTTAAAAGAATAGTTTTGGTGCATAGAAAGTATAAACATTGTGAAAATTCTCAGAAAAATAAGGACTTGTATCAGATACTTTATTTGGGATTTCTGTAAATCTCGAATACCACACAAGGCAGTTCTTTCTGGTAGAGTCACAGTTAGTATGAAGCTCTTTGTAGACTGAGTCAGACTTTTCCTCATTAAAAACCACTGGCTGTTATTGAAGTCAGAAGGGAGTTTTAGGTGAACCCCTAATTTTCCAAGGGTTTCACAGCAAAAGATTCAGATAATGCCTATTTAATTTAACTTCACTTTGTTTCGAGTTCATATTTTTCTTTGCCATCTCTTAAGTACATGTTTTAAAAGTATGAAAATTCTAGATTTTTCTTTCTTTTAATCCATGTACTTAATTTTGATCCATCAGTCAGTTTCAATATGAATGAGTCAGATTGCTTAATAAAAGAATTTCCCCAATTCAAAATCACTTTCTTTAGTCCAGTTAGAGTAAAGTTTCAAATAGAGTGTAGAGTTATATTCTCATGTGTTAATGGTAATAAAATATAGAACAACTTAGCATTGCCAGGTTACATATACTACATAGCCTCAAAGAGAATAAAAATACAGCCATTGTTTGAAGACAGTATGAGAATCTATCCTTTTTATGGAAAGAACTAGTGGTCTCAATTCAGTTCAATATCATTGTAACACAACTGCAGTAGCTGAAATTTCCTCTCAATTTAACTCACCTTTGCATTTATGGAGGTAGCTCGCTGTGCACCAGCCTGGAAGATGATCACTTGTAAAAAATGATGTACTGAAATCTCACATTTAGAAATGTTCCTTCTGTAGCAGTCTTGAGTTTCCAAAATTACTTTCCTTGCAGATTGATGGCTTTTTACATGGCAGTATTTCAGGTTGTGGTGGAGTATTTCATTCCGTTAATGGTACAGTAAGATCGCCTCACTGACCTCAGAATTTTCCCCAAAACAGTAGATGTTCCTGGATGGTCATTACTCACAAAAGTAAACACTTGGAGATCAGCTTTGACACAACTTCCTAATCCCCAGTGGTGATGGACAATGTCAGAATAGCTTCGTGAAGGTTAGTACACTTATTCATTTAATTGGAACCAAGTTGGTTTTGTGAACATTAGTGTTTAAGCTAGAAATGATTAATTGTCTCTCAAAGTAAGAAAATGTTGCCCCCTGGATTCCTTGGATGAAAAGTGTGAAAGTGAGAAACCTCGACTGTTAGAGGAGTTAGAATTTCTTTTCTTTCTTTCTTTTCTAATAGATCCTAAAGGGAAAATGCCCTTTATAATGTAGGGCACTGCCACAGGTAAAATTTAAAGCATGCCACAAAAATTACGGAATGTTGAAGAAGCAGCTAACGCCAGCCTTCACGTTGGGCCTTAAGAGCCCACAGGCTGAAAAGACTGTGAGAAACCCATGTAAAAATGATGGAAATGGGGCATCAGGAGAGTAAGGCTCTTTCTCCAAAGTTGTAAATACTGCTCATGTGGCATTGGTTTGTCACTTTCTACTGACTTGTGACTATGATGACTGTCTTAGAAATTCATTTCATCTGTGCTATTTTGCATCTTCCAAGTTATATCTCTAAAAGGTTGTGCCTTATAGGGAAAGAGTGTCTTATTTCCACTGTGCCTTTCCAGTGGAAATAACACTGGTCACGTTAGCCCCTTCATTCATATCTCTCATATTTACTACCTGCATATTCTTCTCTGAGCTAATTAAACAATTGGCCTTTAAGTTATTCAACTTAAAGAGCACGATTCCTTCATTAGTAGGGCTGTTTTAAGCATTGGAGGTAATACGATGTAATAACATAGGTAGTGCTAAGTAAGTACTTGGAATATAAAATCACTTGATGAGTTGAAGTGGCTTTTATTGTCAGTGTTATTACTTCATATTATCTCTCAAATGATGTTTGTATCTCATTGATCCATGCTTACTGTTTAAATGAAAATCTTATATGTATATAACATATGCATATAATAAAACACATTTAATATACACTTTCCTTAATTGCTTTTTTTATGAAATAAATGAACTCTCTTCTGATGAAATGAATCAATATCAAGTATTCAGACTTAAGTAAAGCTTTCAAGTGCTCCAGTTGTAAAACTGGAAAGTGGAAAATGGCCTAGGCTCATTCCTCCTCTGGATTGAATGGTGGTCCCTCTGACAATATTGGGAAAGCCCAATGCTGCTGGTGACTGGGATGGATTAGGAACCCTGCCAAAAATAAATGGCCATGGGAAGCACTCATCTTCTCCTGCTGGGCCTGAGCTGCCTGTTTCTCCCAAGAGATGCTGTGTGGGTGGGCAGAACCAGTAAAGGGATCCAGCTTCAGCAAGCAGCCTCTGCAGGAAGCCACTTAACACCTGTAAACCTGAGATTCTCTTCACTTACCCAGAAACACCAGGGCAGGTGGGACTGGAAAAAAGAGCCCCAGTCACAGAAAGTGGCCCAGAAGCCTCTTTGTCCCCACAAGCCAGACATGCTCCTCTTCTACCGAGAGACATTGGAGTACCCAGGGGGCACTGGTAGGGGAAAATTAGTATACCCTTTACCTCCAATTGAGAAACACACAGAGCCCCTCAGGTAACACCAGCAAGAACTAGTGAGAGCCCTAGTAGCACCATGTCAACCAAGCAGACCAAAATTCCACCACACAGATTCTGAATATTGAAGAGCCACTGGAACCTTAGCCCACAAAATATGCAAGGCCACGTGGTAAACATAAACAGGGTGACTGCCTGCTAAAATAAAAGATTTAAATAGGACCCAAAGTCTCCTAACATAATAAATAACATGTCCAGGATACAATCAGAAAGAACACGTCATATCAGGAATTAAGAACATCACAACTTGAAAGAGAAAAGAATCAAGTGATGTCAACAGTGAGATAAATCAGATGTTGGACTATATGACCAGGATGTTGAAGTAGCTTCCATAATCATGCCTCAACAATCACTGATGAGTTCTCTTGAAACAAATAGAAAATATCAGCAAAGAAATAGTGGTTATAATAAAGAATTAAATAGCAATTATAGAACTGAAAAATATAATAACAGAAATAAAGAACGTACTGAATAGGCTTAATAGTAGCATGGAGATGACAGATAATAGAATAAATGAACTTGAGGATAGAACAATAGAATTCACTCAATCTGCACAACAAAGAAAAAATAGACTGAAAAAACAAACTAGATCAACACAGACTTAGAGACTCATGAACTGTAACAAAAGATTCAACATTCTCTCAAAGGAAGAGGACAGAGTGCAACTGAAAGAGCAGTCAAAGAACTAGTGGCTGTAAACTTTCCCAAATTTGGCAAAACAAACACACCTATAGGTTCAAGAAGCTGAGTGAACCTAAACCAAGATAAACACAAAGAAGTTTAAATTCAGACATATCATAATTAAACTTCTGAACACTGAAGACAAACAAAAAGTCTTGAAAGCAGTTAGACATAATTGAGACATTACGTAGAGAGGAAGACCAGTTTGAATAAAAGCAGATTTCTCATCTGAAACCATGGAGGCCCTAAGGAATTGACACTATATTCTTCAAGTACTGAAACAAAGGAATTGTCAACCATAAATTTTATGTTTAGAAACTATCTTTCAGGAGTAAAGAGGAAATAAAAACTTCTTATATGAAGGAAAACTAAAGAAAATTATCACTAGAAGACCCACCATTAAAGATGGTCAAACAGAAGTTCTTCAAACAAAAATGATATTATTAAAGAATCTTGGAGCATGAGAAAAGAAAAAGGAATGTGGAAAAAGCAAAAATATGTATACATTCCATAGAATATCCTTTTCCTCATAAAGCTTATGAATCATATTTAATGAAAGAAGAAATTATAATGCCCTCTGATAGTTAATATAATGATATGGAAAAGTTGAAAGGGGACCTAAATGAAAATCATGTTTCCACAAGTGGTCAGATGCAGACGCTGGTAGACTGCTATAATCATGTAGGCATATTGTCACACCCAGAACAACCACTATCAAAACTGTGTGAAGAGATGTACAGAAAAACGCTAATATCAATCAAAATGGAATCCCCAAGAAGTCAAGAAAAGAGAAATAGAGGGCCAAAAAGCAGATAAAGTAAATAGAAAACCAATAATAAAATGTAGACATAGCACTGATATATACATATGTATACTGATATATATATAGAGAGATATATATACTGATATATATATATATATAAGTATTTTAATTGTAAGTAGTTTAGTTAGATCAATCACAATACAGGTTATGAAGCCAAGACATGACCTAAGTGATAACAAAGTGACTTCGAATTCAACCACATAGGTACATGAGAAGTAAAAGGATGGAAAAGGATGCCATGCAAAGAGTAACCAAAACAAGCAAGAGTGGGCATATTTATATCAGATGAAGTAGACTTTACAGTACAGAAAATTACAACAGAAAAAGAGGAATCTTACATAATGATAAAAGGATCAATCCACCAGGAAGACATAATGATCCTAAATGTGTATGCACCAAACAACAGAGCCACAAAATATGTAAAGCAATAACTGATAGACCTAAGAAGACAAGTAGACAAATTTTCAGTTATAGCTGAGGACTTCAACACTCTCCTCTCAGTAATTGAGAGAACGACTAGACACATAATCAACAAGGATATAGAAGAACTCTACAAAACCATCAATCGATAGGATCTGAGATATATATATATATTTATATGTATATTTTTATATTTATATATCTTTTATATATTTTATAAGATATAATTTATATATTTATATATTTTATAAGATATAATTTATATATTTATATATTTTATAAGATATAATTTATATATTTATATAATACATATTTTTATATTTATATATAAATATATTATATATATTTTATAAGATATAATTTATATATTATATATTTTATATATAATATATATTTATTATATATAATATATAATATATAAATTATAAATTATATAATTATAAATTATAAATTATATATAAATATATATATTATACATAAATATATTTTATATATTTATATATGTTATAAATAAATAAATATATATATATATATAAAAAATACACCACACAGCAACATCAGAATACACATTGTTTTAGAAACCCTTGTAACATTCCAAGGTAGGTCATATCCTGAGACATCAAAAAACCTCAACCAAGTCAAGGAATTGAAATACAGAGTGTGTTCTTTGACTATGTTAAAACTGAACTAAAAAACAGTAACAGAAAGAGTATCTTGTTAAGCACTGAGCTGAGCTGGAGAGAACTGAGCTGCCAAGGGTTGGAGCAGCTGATTAAAACACAGGCCAAAATGTAAGTAACAGTCATTCCTTTCATCATTTTCTTCTGTGGTATAAGAGGCCAAACAGGAGAAAGCTCTATCTCCCTCAATCATCCATTCTTTCCCATGGGAAGCACCTTGTAAGGGTCAGGTGGATCAGTGTAGATGTAGGGATGGTCTCACTGCCAAGTAAGCCCCAGACAAATATGTGCATAATCTGGGTGCTAAAAATAATAAAATGCTGGCATAGACCTAAATGAAAGAGACGATTACATTTATGAATTGGAAGACTTAACACAGTGAAGATGTCCCTTCTCCCCAAAATGATGGATAGGTTTAATGCAATTCCTATTAAATTCCCTGCAAAGTCTTTTGTAGTCATAGACAACTTTTTCCACAACTCATGTGGAAGGCACAGACTCTTCAATGGCTAAAAGAATCTTGGAAAGGAAGGATAAAATGGGAGGAAGAATTCTACCTTACTATTTACCTAGGCTCACTTATCTTAGTTACAGTAATCGAGACAATGTGGTATTGGCTGAAAACCCAGATCAAAATAGAGAACCTAGAAATACACTCACACAAACATGCTCAACTGATTTTTGACAAAGGTGCAAAAACATTCCAATGTAGAAAGAAAAGTCTTTTCAACAAATGATACTAGAGAAATTGAACATCCACAGGCAAAAAATATGAATCTCAAACTGAACCTCACATTTTGTACAAAACCTCACTCAAAATAGATGATAGACTGAAAAGTAAAATATAAAACTTTTAGAGAAAAAATTGCAGATGTCTTCAGGACCTGGAGATAGGCAAAGAGGTCTTAGATGAAACAGCAAAAGAATGATTCATAAGAGAAAAGAAAGTGATAAATTTTACCTCATTTAAATTAAAAAATATTTTGTCTATGTGAAATATTTTTGTCCAGTCTGTAACTGGTCCATTCATTTTCTTCACGTATGCAATGTACTACTATCTAGAATATATAAAGAACTCTCCAAACCCAAGAGTAAAATACAAACAATCCAATTAGAATATGGGCAAAAGACATGGACAGATATTCCACCAAAGAGACTATACAGATGATAAATACCAGAAAAGATATTCGATATCATTAACTTCTGGAGAAGTGTGAATTAAAACCACATTGAGATTATCACTACACACCTGTTGGAAGATAAAAATAAGAAACAATGACAACACTAAATGCTGGCAAGGATGTGGAGAAACTGTATCACTTATCTGTTGCTAGTAGAAATGTAAAATGGTTCAGCCACTCTGAAAAATAGTTTGTCAGTTTCTTATTAAAAAAAAAAACCTGTCAAAGCACTTACTGTAATATTTACCAATTGCACTCTTGGGCATTTATCCCAGAGAAATGAAAACTATGTTTACTCAAAAAACTTGTGTACAGATCTATATAAATAGCACTTTTATTTGTAATAGTTGAAATTAGCACTAAGGCCTTTCAACAGGTGAATGGTTAAACAAATTGTGGTACTTGCTTACCATGGAATGTAACTCCTTAATAAAAACAAACTATTCACAGACTAACAATTTGGACAAATCACCAGGGTATTACACCAAGTGAAAAAAGGCAATCCCCAAAGGTTACATATTCTGCTGTTCCATTTATATAAGATTTTGAAATGATAGTATTTTAGAAATGGAAAACTGAGAGCCAGAGGTTGGAGAGAAGGCAATGTAGGAGTAAATTGTGTGTGGTTATAAATAACAAGAGCAATTTAGGGTTCCTTGTGGTGTTGGAATTTCATTGTGTTGAATGCAATTGTGTACAACTTGTATATAACTTAATACACACACACACACGAGTTCAAGTAAAACTAGGAAACTGAGTAAGACTGGTGAGTTACATCAATGCCAGTAAAATCGTGATAGCATACTACAGTTTTGCAAGATGTCAATGTTGGGGGAGCTCAGAAATGTGTATAAGGAATTTCTCTGTATTATATCTTACAAATATATGTGAATCTGCAATTATGTCAGTAAACATTTGTTTAAAAAAACCTGAATGATAAAATATAACCTACAACCTGACTAAATTGTATAGAACACTAAGAAAATTGAGAAAGTTTTTGACCTGGTGACAATTGAGTAACATTGGTAGGTTCAATATAGTTTTAACAAGTCCTCTGTCACATAGCCAGTGAAATGAGTTCTCGATAGGCAAGGCAGAAATGAATATTGAATAGCTCTTTACCATCATGATCACCATTATCATCATTATTATTAAACTTATGTTCTTGGGCCAAAAGGTAGAGATATCAGATCTATAATTACTGAATTTAGAAAAATAAGCACTTAAGCATTCTTGGATTCCTTCATTAAAGAATGTGAGCCTCTTTATTAAGTTTTAGCCTTTCTTACTTTGCCTGTTTAGTAATATTTGTAAAAATATAGTATATGGGCCAGGCATGGTGGCTTATGCCTGTACTCCCAGCACTTCGGGACGCCAAGGTGAGCAGATCACTTGAGTCCAGGAGGAGCAACATGGTAAAACCCCGTCTCTAAAAAAAAAATAAAAAAAAACTAGCCAGGCATGGTGGCATGCACCTGTAGTCCCAGCTACTTGGAAGACTGAGGTGGGAAGATCACCTGAGCCCAGAAGGTTGGGGCTGCAGTGAGCTGTGATCGTGCCACTGTCTTCCAGCCTGAGTGACAGGGAGACCCTGTCTCGGAATAAAATATATATATATGTATATATAATATATATACAGATTATCTCTTAATAAATTATGTTTATAATTTTATGAAATGTGGATAGAAAACTGCCATATGCTGTTTCCTTGGGTAGTTGATTAAGGGAGAAATCTAATTAGGGGTCATTAAGTAAAATTGAGGATGTGCATTTTTTTTCCTGACATTTTTATAGATCCTAGGCATTTGGCAGAATATCTGCACTTTTGTTCTCAGTAGGCCCAGAGCCAGGCACATCCCTTATCTAATAAATGGGAAATATAATTTGTCTTCAGTAGGATAACTAACAGCTGGATACCAAGTGCTTAAAAATCAATTGAAATGATATGGCTTTAAAGAGCTGAAAATTATTAAACCAATGCTATAAATCAGTGCTATTTCACACCTCTTCCTATGGACTGATTTCCCAATAGAAATGTTTTTAATGACTTGATGTTTTATTGCTCAAGGTGAAGAATATTCTTGAAAAAGATATATTTGGAATGAGTAATTTAATTTTGTATCATTCCGTGTGAAGAAAATGTTGAATAGTCAAGTAAGATTAATACACATCCAATTACGTCGTTGATTGAGATAATTCTCTGTTGGGAGGGAGGTTGTCCTGTGCACTATAGGATGTTTAGCAATAGTCCTGGCCCCTACCCACTAGATACTACCCACCACACCAAGTGCGACAATAGAAAATGCCTCCAAACCTTGCCAAAGGTCCCAAAATTGCTCATAGTTGAGACCTCTGAACTAGGAGGAACTTACCTGGTTAAAATGTTTAATGGCTTTTTTTCCCCAAGTTATGTATGTTCATTACCTAATATGCATACTTTCCTTGAGTGACTCAATATTGTAGATACCATGATCTCTCACCTGAACTAGGGAAAAACCTACCTGACTGTTTTCCAGCATCCTTTCTGACTCCTATTCTCCGAATTGTAATGTTTTCCAAAAACCAAGCTTTCTGGTGGCTCCTTGCTGTATTCAGGACAGTGGCCCGAGTCTCTAACGTGTCCTGCAGTCCCCTCTGCAGACTTCCTTACCCCTTTCTCTTTGGTTTTCTCTCTGTTCTCTGAACTAGCCATGGCCCTTCCTGCCATCGGGGTTCCCTCGGGGCAGGCTCACCTCCCCCAATTAGGTGAAGCCACCAATTATATATTCTCAACAGCCCCATCACAATGTCTTGTTTATAGCTGGAATTTTGCATGTAAATTTATGATTCTGTGATTAATGTCTGTGTTTTTCCCTGGACTGATAAGAATTGGTTTGATTTGGAATTTTGGTGCTCATCATTTATTTCCCAGCAGCTGTTTTTTGCATGAGTATATACATTAGGTCATTTGAGGTGGCCAGACCAATTAAGTGACAGCCCAGGTCTACTTGGGAGTTGCCAACCCAGTCTTTGGTGAATAGCACACACTGACTGGATGTCAGCCTTTCGTCAAAACGGACCTTACAATTTAACATAGCCAAGAAGTGTTCTGATTTATTCCAGTTCGTGCTGATTATACGTATACTTGGAATTCATACCCACTTTCTTCATGTGCCATAATGTGCCTCTTGCATGGTGATGTTGTCCAGCTGCGACTACAATTTGCTATCCTCCCAGGAGCAGGGCTGAGTGCCAGCGAACCCACCTGTCTGCTCCAGCTCCCTCAGCACCAGGGAAGCTTGGCTAGGTCAGGGCAACTAGAAGTTAAGAGGAAACCGAACAGTGATCCAGGAAGCTGGATTTAAAAAAAATCACCACCCTGCTGTGCAAAAAGGAAAGCAATCCTGTTAGAGAAGTCAAGAATGGGACATGCTATTTTAAAAGTAGCTTTAAAAAAATTACTCTCAAAAGAAAATACTGCAGATTTGTCTGTGGTTTTTTTTTTTACTCTTATGCTTAGTTCTGTATACTTGTGAGTGCCATTATTTTGAAACCTAAGTGCATTAAAATATTGATGGGATACCTTGAGCATTGAAGTTCTGTGTTTGACCCTGCTAGGTGTGGGCAGGAACTGAGGAGGTCGACAAAGCCCTGCTAGCCACTGGCTTTGGGAACGTGGCTCTGGGTCTCATCATCATACCAAGTAACACATTCACTGCCATCTTCCAGTCTCAGGAGGCACCAGCTCAGGGCTTCTCTGCGTCCTTTGTTAGCTGTAAGTAGCCCTAAGAACCAAACCCAGAGGTCTTTGAGGGAGTGTGGTTGTCTCAGGCAGGCAGGGTTGGCTAAACCTGGGGGTCTAGGGGAGGAGCATGGGGGTCCACGGGGAGGAGGAGTCGCCTAATCCTGAGAAGACACCTTTCTTCCAAATATCAGTGAGAACGGAACCGACTTGAGAAGTGATATAAAAGCCATGAGGGGCACTAGCCAACATCTAGAAATAAGCCTGGAACCCAAAGTGGGCTGATATTGGGCAGAGCGCAGGTGGCTAGTTAGTAAACAGCTGGTGTGCCTGGCCTGTGGCATCTTGACCACAAAATCTCCTGAGGGGCTTGAAACACATGCAGATTCCTGGGCCTTACCCCAGGCCTGTCTGAATTCAGAATTTCCGTGAGCAAGGTCTTGCATGTTTAACTGTCATCCAAAGGGTTCTCATGCTCAGTCAACTTTGGGAGCCAGTTTCTTTGGGAATGTTCCTTCCTAATTTTGATTAGGAAGGATGGATCTATTTTTCTAATACTGTACACTATTAAAGTAGTGGGAAATGTAGCAGTTTTCAAGTCAGAGAGTCAATGGCGTGTGCCTGTTGGCTGAATTAAATCAAGTAGCCACTCCCGGCAAACCACTGTTTAGGGAAAAGTTTGAGGAAAGGAATTAGAGAAAATAATACAATAGACAGGGATTTCAGACCTGAATCAGAGAGCGCTGGAAAGGAAGTACTGAAGACAACCCCAGACTAAATCTTAGGTCTGCAGGTGGCCCACATGTGTACTTGTGTGTGTTTTAATGTCAATTTAAAAGGACAGAGATATTTTCATGCTTAATAGATCAGAGAGTGAAGTGGATTAACTAGTCAATGGTTATATGAAAACAAATCATTTTAGTGGTGAAAAGATATTTCTTTTCGTTTCGAAAACCAGGAATGCATGTAAGAATTTGATAAGAGTTGGGATTAATAAATCAACTATTTTTAAAAAGCAACCATTGTTCTGGCTAGATTACAATGGTAACGAAAATAGCAGTTTTCTAATAATAAGACATTTTAAAAACATTAAGTGTGTAAAGTACTAATCAGGTGCAAATCATTTTTATGAGTTTTATTTCTTTATCGACATGAACCATATTTGATCTTTGCTAATTTATACTTTCTTAATACCTTAATATTAAGGGATTTGCAGTAGATTTGTGGTGATATTTCTAGCACTCAGTCCGTAAAACTCTGCAGCATTTTCTAAAAATATATGATGTTCTTATTATGCACATATGTATGTTTTTAAATCAGAGCTTTATTCTCTTTGTTCTTGCTTCTTCCATTTGGAATATCTCAGGGAACTATGACTCTAGAGAATTTAGGAAAATGCATCTTTCCTTCACTGACAAAATAGATACTTCACATGAGAAAAAAAATGATCTCATGATAACTTCTTGTTCCCACATAGGATGTGGAAGAAATTTCACTGGCCCTTCAGGTTACATCGTTTCTCCAAATTACCCAAAACAATATGACAACAACATGAATTACACCTATGTCATAGAGGCTAATCCTCTGTAAGTGGTCCTACTGACTTTTGTGTCTTTCCATTTAGAAGGTAAGTTTATTGTTTTTTAAAAAAATTATGTTTAATTGACAAAAAGTGTATATTTATGGTATACAACATGTTTTGACATATGTACATGTTATGGAATGGCTAAATCCAGCTAAATAACATGTGCACTCACTCACATACTTACCATTTTTTTGTGGTGAGAGCATTTAAAATCTGTCTTACCGATTTTTACGTATTCGACAAGTATTCAAGTATTTCAGGTATTCAACCTTGTATCAGCTATAGGCACCATGTTGTACAGTAGATCTCCTGAACTTATTCCTTCTAGCTGAAATTTTGTATTCTTTGACCAGCGTATCCTAAATCTCCACTACCACATACCACACCAGCCTCTGGTAACCACCATTCTATTCTCTGCTTCTATGAGTTCGACATTTTTAGATTCCACATGCTAGTGAGATCATGCAGTATTTGTCTTTCTGTGTGTGGGTTATTTCACTTAGCATAATGTCCTTCAGGTTCATCCATGTTGTCGCAAATGACAAGATTTCATTCTTGTTTAAGGCCTTAACTCTTTGTTAAGGCCAAAGAGTATTCCATTGTGTATGTGTATGTCTTCCACATTTTCTTTATCCTTTCATTCACTGATTGACACTCAGGTTGATTCCATGTCTTGGCCATTATGAATCATGCTGCAATGAACATGAGAGTACAGATATCCTTTGACACACTGATTTGATTTTCTTTGGATCTGTGCCCAGAAGTGAAATTTCTGGATCAATGTTTTGGGAAACTGCCATGCATTTTTCCATAATGGCTGTACTAATTTATGTTCCCATCAAGAGTGTACAAGGAAGAGTTTCCTTTTCTCCACATGCTTGCCAAAACTTATCTCTTGTGTTTTGATAACAGCCATGGAAGATAAGTTTATTCTTAAGTGAACTCTACTTGATTCTTCAGAAATTAATGAGGAGTAAGTAGAGGCAGAAGTCTAAAAATCACCATTTAAAGAAAATATTGAAAACATGTTACAGAGTAGATTTAATGTAAACATGATTAAAATTTCATCCAATTTTTAAAGAACATAAGTATTCTATGCATTCCATCCAGAAGTAAAAGAATAGTGAAAGAACTTTAAGAACACAAGCATTGCATAAATTGCTTAAAGAAAATAAGTCTGAAAGGTTTCATGTTAACATAGTTTTTAATTTATTCACTTGTGTTTAAAGCTTATACACATACATGTGCATACACACACCCACATTCATGCACTCACTATTAACCAAACCAGTGAGAGAAACTGTCTTGTTGAGTCAACATAGGTGTTCAACAATTATTGAATGAGTGAGTGAATTAATACAATTAATATATGTGCCCTGCTTTTATTAAATATTACCATGAGGTGTTCTTTCATCTGCTTCTCTCGGTCATCTTCATCTTCTGAGTCCTGACTCCCTAGTGCCTGAGTTCCTGGCCACAAGCACCCCTCTGTGTTCATTCTCCTGCTCTAGAGAATGGCCTGTTGGCAGAGGGAACAGTGGAGATGCTGATTTGAGCTGGGCTTTGACTGACAATAGATACAACTTGATGTTTAATGGATGCTATGACACTGTGGAAAGGAAATCCCTTCAAATAGATGGGTATTTTCAACCACTCATAATCATATTAATCATTTTTACAAATCAGTTTTCTATTTCTAAACCACAATTTATCCGCAAATTTGTCAAGCTACCTTCGTATATTCGAAATTTCTTACTCTTGGGTTAGTCTCTGATGGCAGTGAAAAGTTACACTTTGCAAAATGTTTTATAGTATTCAACATTTGGGAAATGTATGGTTTATAAAAATAAAAATGACATGTCAGAACTCATAAATGGATAAATTTAACAAAGCCTTTCTCACTTAATCCTTTTTCCTATGACTTCACCATCTTTTCCCGCATCTCTGCAGTTGTAGTTTTTGGCATATGTGTTTGCTTAAAATAATGCTAAGTATAAATCAATGTATGCCACTCTAAAAATGGAATATAAAGTAAAACATCATATTTTCAGCATTTACTAGCACAAAATCCCAGTACCATAAAAACATGCCCATGGTACTTGAAGGCTTGAGGGTGGGTAAAATAGTTAGTATAAGATGATCCAATTTTCTTTTTAAAATAAGATGTGTGTGAATAAAATCTATGAGGCTATTAACCAGTACTTTAAGAATTGTCACCACTGTGTGACAGATTTATAGGAGATGCTTATTTTCTTCTTTATAGCTTTTATATTATTTTTATATTTGAGGATAATTATTTTAATAGCAGGGGGGAAAACCTGTGGCTTGGATTTTGTGTTTGTACTCATGAAGTTAAATAAACATGTGCACCTCACAAGACCATATCATTCAGACTAAGAAAGGAGATTCTAGGCCGGGCACGGTGGCTCATGCCTGTAATCCCAGCGCTTTGGGGGGCCAAGGTGGGCGGATCACGAGGTCAGGAGAACAAGACCATCCTGGCTAACACAGTGAAACCCCGTCTCTACTAAAAATACAAAAAATTAGCCCGGCATGGTGGCAGGTGCCTGTAGTCCCAGCTACTCCAGAGGCTGAGGTGGGAGAATGGTGTGGACCCAGGAGGCAAAGCTTGCAATGAGCCGAGATTGTGCCACTGCACTCCAGCCTAGGCGACAGAGCGAGACTCTGTCTCAAAAAAAAAAAAAAAAAGCACTGCTGATACCAGTGGTATATGTATTATTATAAGGGACTCTATACTGACCTCAGACAGCTCCCTGAGCTCAGTTGACCAAGTGAGATAAAGGGGAACAACCTTGGAATATCTCAGTGTAGTAGAGGGGAAGTGAGCACAGCATTTAGGATGGATCTTAATGCCAGGCCAGCCACTTAACTGCTATTCATGTGACTTTGTGCAAATTACTTCACTGTTATTTCTGATAATTACTTATATATATAGCACTTCGCTATATATATTTGTGTGTGTGTTTCCCTCTCTGTAATATATGTGTATGTATATATGTATAATAGTAGTTCTGAAAGTCAGATAATGTTAGATTAAGTGATTTCTGCTTCCATTAATGGATTTGCCAATCGTCACCCAGTTGAAGACTGATTATTTTCTAAGATGATATCCTTATGATAAAGCCTTGTGACATTTCCAGTGTTTAAGTGTTCAGCAATTTCAAACTGCTGCGTGAGTAATTTCTGGCTATAGATTCATTGAATTATGATGATTCCCCAAAAGGGCGACATTAATAAAATTTATTTTATAATTAGATTCTTATCCTTAATCATATCAATGCTGACACTTATTGAATACCATCACCAAGCTAGAGATTCGCTAGCTACAGTAAAAGTAACCCTTCCCCAGCCCTTCTAAAATGAGCCTGAGGGATTCATTTGCAATATATTGTGATGAAACTGAGAATTGCTCTCAGGGAAGATCATAGCTTTATTGAGGAACCTTGGCCTTTCTAGCTGCTATAGGCACTTGGAATTGTTTCTGAGAGACTCTGTTCAAATGACTAGGCATTTCTGAGCCCAGGATCCCAGCAGAGCCAGTGTTGACTTAGGTGGTGATGAAGGTTCTAGATCTGTCGTCTTGGTGGATCATTAGCACAAAAGGTGGAATTGGCAAGGAAAAGATGTACTATCCCAGGCTACAAAATACTGTGAGGAAACACATTTGTCCCTACATTGCATCTGCTAAACATTGACAACTGCTTAGGGAAGGTTTTACTATGAAGGGAAAAATACAGATTGTTGAACCACACGCTACTCTTAGGTTACAAAGGCTCAGTGACCTACTTTCCACTTACCACAAAGTAAGTTTCTCCAAATTTAATGTTGGTCTAAATTTCTCTAACTTTCTCATTATTTTTACATTTCCAATACTAGACATTCCATGAACTACAGACTGTTGATGTTTGTCCTTATTTTGGAATTCAGTATTATTAAATAAATGCTTATTTTATTTTCCCAAATATTGAACATTCCAAAAATATATTTTTGTGTTCTCATTACTTATGTGGCCAACTAGATGCCCTCAATCTGCTAAAAAAAATTATAGATCCAGTTTTCTTACTTCATAGATAAAGCACTTCATGAGGCAAGCTGAAGCAAGCCAGTGCCTTCTAAACCTTGATTATTCTTTCATTAAAATTGGATAGTAACATTAATTTGCCTTGGTGATAATGAGGAATTTAGAATTTCTCAATTTAAAAATTCTACATGCAGTAAACTGTAAACTAAGTTTTTCTCAGATCCAGTAATTCTTGACAAGCATTGGAGGGCGGAGCAGCACTTAGCATATGAGGTGTAAGCACCAAAGGGACAAGTGCCTTTGCTCATTGTCCTCTAGAGATGGCTTCAAAGCCCCAAAAGGAGTGGGCCCAGATTCACACCTAATATTTGCCTAAATTCTCTTTAATTAACTTGCAAGTCCCAGTTTATGGGTTGTAACTAATAGAAAGCTTAAAGAAAAAAGTAAAAACAAAATTAGTTTTAGATTTTTCTTTTTAACTTTTTCCCCATCAAGAAGCACAATAAATGAGTTTTTTTTTTCAGTTCTCTTCATTTCCTCCTATTTAATTTTTTTAAAAATTGGTATTGCTCAACTGTTTCTTCTCTTTGCTTTCTCAGTTGTTTGTAAAGAATTCAGAACGTGGTTGCATTCCACATTATTTTAGGAAAAAGTGGGCAATGGTCCTTTTGAAATGTTTCCTATTGATATTTTATTGAAATTGGCAGAGCGCTAGAGTGGATGGTGTAGTTTCTGTGAAATCGTTTGTTTGACTGTGTTACACTCCAATTTGCCTTAATTTGTTTGGCCTTCGTGTGCAATGGAACTTAGTTGTATACAAGTATGTGCTTCCCCATCCTCTGAATCATGCCTCCATTGAGGATAGCCATCTCCCAGCTACTTAGGTTAAAGTTAACCAGACAGATGACAGATCTGTCACTGCTGCTCTGTAATTCATGTGCCTCTCCCTAGAACCCATTTCTTTCTTTCTTTCTTTCTTTCTTTCTTTCTTTCTTTCTTTCTTTCTTTCTTTCTTTCTTTTCTTTCTTTCTTTTTTTCTTTTCTTTTCTTTTCTTTTCTTATCTTTTCTTTTCTTTTCTTTTCTTTTTTGAGACAGAGGCTTACTCTGTTGCCCAGGCTGCAGTGCAGTGGTGCAATCTTGGCTCACTGCAACTTCCCCTTCCCAGGTTCAAATGATCCTCTTGGCTCAGCCTCCTGAGTAGCCAGGATTAAAATCCCACAAGTTTATTCTATTTGCGGAATTACTCATTCTTAGTTTTCCTTCAGTTCTGTCATATTTCTTAGAACTATGATGAAGTTTGGAATTAGGCATTGCACAGTAATAAAGCCCAGAAAAAAAATAGAATAAAAATGAAATTTCACTACATGGCATAGAGCCTTACCCATTTCAAACAATGAATATGTTTTAAAGTTTTTAAGAAGGATGGAAAACAGTCATAAAAACAAATTATAGGGAATCATTTTACAGCTCAGATTTCAGTAGTAAATGTCTATCAAAATCACTTGTTGAAGATAGAGTTAAGAATTACTGGAGCTCCCGGTCCCATGGTGTGGACTATAGTCCATGGAGAAAGTATTGTTCAATTTCAGGGTGCTTCCCTTCCTCACAAGTTCGCATATGTCTGATCAAATGCCACCTCTTGCTCATAAACTCAACTTTGATATCCATCTTGCTCCTTGAAGAACTTTTTCCAAACCTCAACTAAGATTCCTTCTTTCCCTAGAAGACAATCACCCCAACTATGAGAATTTTGTGTGTATTTTGATTATACATGCAATTGTCTCTTCCAATAATGATGAGAAAGTGTTCAATATAATTATTTTATGATGCCTTTAGTCTGTCACCAAGTGTCTTCTCACTGAAGAATCAGGCTGATATTTTTTATCTAATGCAGTGATGGGATATATAGAACTTTAGAATATGATATATGTGTATAAATTACTTAATGCCTAGTGACACACTTATATCTCATTTTCTTGCATATGGCTTTGTTCATGTTAATTTTTTATATTTTCTTAGACTTTAGGTAATTTTACAAACTTCTGATATTATGTACATGTTTGATTTCTTATGAACAAAATTTGAAAGGGCATAACATCCTACCTTAAAGAAATGACTACTAGAAAGGATACAAGAATGTTTTAATCCATGAAATAAGTTGCCAGATATTATAACATTTACGTTTCACTGAATCAGGCTTTGAGAAGGAGCAGACTATCTTACATGATTGGTTTAGTTAGTTGATATTATTCTATTGCCATCTACAAAAAAATCTAAAATCCCCTCTCAACTTCCTCTGCATTTCCCCAGCAAACTTTCCTATTGTTCAGTATAGACATTTTATAAATCATTAATGAGTTTTGATTATGTTCACACCACTGCCATTTCATGAATGAACTTTCTGTATTTCAACTAGTTCCTTTAATCAACTATTTGACAACATAATCAAGTATAAGTCACACTTTACATTATGTTTCACAGCCTTTTCACAGTTTTCTAAGACAACTGCCACTGTCATCGTCTGTATCATTAGCCCAACAACTTAACAACTAACTCTTAAATACTTAAAGAACACATGCATAGCAGCCTAGTTGATTAAACGTGGGACCAAGATTTCAATCCAGTATCAGCAATTTTTTCCTACATTCTGTGATTTTGGTTTTATAACTTGATATATTGTTGCTAAATAAAGATATTTCTATAACTAATGCACAATTTTTTTATTATAAAACTCATTTACTTTGAATTTTAAAAATTCTAGTGGAGATTTTGATGTCTTAAAGACAAATACCGAGGTTGTAACTAAGGTACATAATTTGGCAATATTCAAACCATGAATCTGAGTTTAATTTATTTCTTTTTGGCCTCTTTTTCCAACATTGTATTGCTTCTAATTACATGAAAAGGTCATTGAAGTTCAGTCTTTCACACTTTCAACTTGTAGATTTATGCCCAATTAGAAATATTTCTATTCCGGGGTTTTCAAAATAAGGGCATTCTTTGAGGTTAATTTAAAAATGTACATCTTGCATTGATACCTCAAGATTTCTGCAGGTTGAATAGAAACTTAGCTAAGGAGGTGAATGTGTTCTTAAAATGATGTAAGAAGGGCTGGTAACTATTTAATGTACAGATATTTTTTTTAAAAGTATTGTCAAGATTCTTTCAGTGGCAAATTGTCTTCAAGTTAGCTTAGATACAAAGTAGGGTTTATAAGAAAGATACTGGGTGATTTCATCTCATCAAAGAAACGGCTTCTAGAAAAAAGGAAACCAGGGACAAGAATCTGTCAGCATGCTCTCTCTTCCCCACTTTTTGCTGCTTTCTACACAACAACTTCTTTTTCCTTTATGGCAGCCTGAGTTCCTTAATGTGTCAGGAAACATGGCTGCAGACATTTTTCAAGTTTAGTGTCTTTGGCTCCTATCATTGACTCTTATTCAGTTGCAGTTTGAACACATCTGATTGGCCTGGATTGGGTCTGATGCCATGCCTTGCCATTGATTGACTGGAGTTATCAATCAACCTATCAACCGTGGTCAGGATGGTGCGGTTGTATAAACAATAGCAACAGTGAATCTAATTATAAAAATATCTACCATGTCCATTAGAAGGTTTTATGGCACAATTAACACAAAACTTAATTCAACCTGGTATAAACACAAAGGAGCAATTCATTGGTTTTTAATTCTGGAAGGTTTCAAAGTTGGGTGTGCCTCAAATCTCTTAATTCAGCATTTTAATTATGCCATCAAATATGCAACTGTTTCTATTTTTACTTTGTGCTACTCCAGTGTGAGCCTCACCCTAAGACTGGCTCCTCTCATTGCTGTAGGGTTGCTTCTCTCACAGTGGGTACTCCTCACCCACATTAGAAAGAGAGATGGCTTCTATCCCTTGGTATGATAGAGATGGGTTGCATCATCTTACAAGAGTCAATTTTGCTCCTCTATTCCTATTCTGCATTTAATGACTTGTTGTTAATAGCTTGAAATTGGCTATTGTGGGAGTATTTATATGATGGAAATTGGCAAATGCCGCAAATCGCTCGGAGAGTTGGTTGTTATATTTACTAGCATACTACTGCCTCTATTCCAATTTCCAAATGTCAAACAAGGGTGTTGAAATTCACCTTTATTGGATTAGGTTAGGTCACACGTCCATCTTTGAACCAAGGTCTATGGCCAAGGCACTTGAAATTATAACGTAGATGTGCATAATGATTTTGTCAGCATGCTCTTTTAGGGAGAGTATTCTAACAGCAAACAGCTAACAGGATGTCTGATTTGAGAGTCCACTCTGCCATAGTATGTGCTTATATAAAACAATGTAGTTTTGGTCATTCCCAATGGGGAGTTTGTAAGTAGGTAAATTTTGTGTGTTGAGGTGATGTGGATCATTAGATATGTGTTCAAGTTAGCATCTCCATGAAATAAAAGTGTTTTGTTCTTGTGGTTTGTAAATGAAAATGGGAAAAATATTTCACATCATTAATCATCAGGGCAATTAAAATTAAATATCACAATGAAGTACTGTTTCACACGCACCAGAATGGCTAATTAAAAAGACTGACAGTGTGAAATGTTGGCATCCCTGCAGAGCACTGGAAGTCCCACATATTCCTGGTGAGAATGTATCTGATATAACCACCTTGAGGTATCAATTGGCAGTTTCTTATAAAATTAAATACATACCCAATTTGGGGGCCAATAATTTCATTCCCAGTTATATACCCAAAAGAGTTGAAAGCATGTGCCTAAACAAAAACTCATACATGAATATTCATAGCAGCATTATCCATAATAACCAAAAGGTGGAAACAAACCAAATATCTGTCAACTGATGAATAAACAAAATGTGGCATCGTTATAAAAAGCAATACTATTCAGCCATAAAAAGGAATGATGTACTGACACATGTTACAACATGGATGGACCTCAAAAACATTACGTTAAGTTAAATAAGCCAGACACAAAAGGTCATATATTACATGATTTTATTCATGTGAAATGTCCAGAATAGACAAACTCATAGAGACAGAAAGTAGTTTAGTAATTGTCTAGGGCTGGGAGAGCCATATATGGGAAGGATGAGACTGGAGTGATTGTTAACGGGCACAACATGTTTCTATGGGCAATGAAAATGTAGAATTGGCAAGAATGTCAAATGTCTAAAAGGCAGTGGAGGAGAGTTAGTTGGCAACACTGATCGGGGGATCATTCAACAACCTGAAAAAAAATCTTACCTTAGTGTAGGTATCTAACTTCTAAAAACTTATTCTGATGAAATAATGAAAAACTTCCTCAAATATTTATGTACAGGAACGTTATATATATATATTTGAGACAGTCTCGCTCTGTTGGCCAGAAATGTGGAGAATATAGAATTTCAAGCAATAGGGGATTGATGGAACATGGGATGGCACATCTATATTTTGGAATTTGATACGGGCATTAATATATTAGATTGGTACAAAAGTAATTATGGTTTTTTCCATTCCTTTCATAATGATATAATGTTTTATTTTATTTTATTTAAGATGGAGTCTTGCTCTGTTGCCCAGGCTGGAGTCTGGTGGTGCAATCTCAGCTCACTGCAACCTCCACCTCGCAGGTTCAAGTGATTCTCCTGCCTCAGCCTCCTGAGTAGCTGGGACTACAGGCATGCACCACCACACCCGACTAATTTTTGTATTTTTAGTAGAGACGGGGTTTTGCCATGTTGCCCAGGCTGGTCTCAAACCCCTGACTTCAGATGATCTGCCTGCCTCGGCCTCCCAAAATGCTGGGATTACAGGAGTGAGCCACCACACCTGGCCCTAATATAATGTTTTAGAAAATGTTTAATCACGTATAAATACATGATGGATGTCATTTCATATTAATACAAATTAGGTTACAATATGGGGGTCATTTTGTATTAATACAACTTAGGTATGGTCCCAGTTAATATTTTAACAGTATTTGTTCACCTATAAAAATCACTAGATATGTTGTAGTAGTAAACATCTTTTTAATTTCTGCTTTATTTTGTTTTTTATTTTTCTTTGGGGGATGGTAGGCTGGAGCATATATTCGCATTATAATTAGAAAACAAAACAATAATATATATTTTATAGTCCTTAAACTCTTATGCTAATAGTGTTTGTGTGAACATCTAAAACGGTTGTTCAATAAACATTAAGGAATTTCTGATGATATCTCCATGATAGGAGTCCCTTATCTGGACATAAGCTTGGAGCAAGTTTTCTCAGTAGCAGGACTATTGACATGTTGGACTAGGTAGCTTTTTGGGGGTCTCAGAGGGTCCGGAGTGTGGGGGTTGTCCTGTGTATGGCAGCATCTTCAGCAGCATCCCTGGTCTCTACTCCACTCTACAGTGTGACAGCAAAAATGCCTTCAGATAGTGCCAGGTGTTCTCGGGGAGGCCAAACTGTCCCCAGTTTACAGTCACTGAATTAAAGGAACCATTATATAAAGAAAGGAAATTCTGAATTGTTTCAAAGTGGAATGTATCTGTTGCGAAGTTCTACCTGTTTTCTTATACCTGTTCTTGTTTTGTAGTTAAACATCTTATCAACAGGAAACTAAATTAAATATCTGTTGTTTCTCATTTTAATTTTTATAGCAATTGCATGAATCATCATAACATTTTTGTTTTTACATTTATGGCATTAATTGCTTGTGTTGGTTCTAGTCATAATGCGGTTGTTCCATGCCTTGTCCAGCTTGTTCCTCTGTGACGGGAAGCTGTGTCAACGATTATGTGCACATTATCAGGGGTTACAGCGTCATGTCCACCCCATCTGCTACTGTGTGTGGGAATGAGATGCCAGCTCCCCTCACCATCATCAGGCCAGTACTGCTTAACTTCTACTCTAACGAGCAAATCACAGACTTCGGATTCAAGTTTTCCTATAGGATAACCTGTGAGTAGCCATAATGACAGAGTTTGGAATTTTCTTCTTTTCTGAGTAATTTATGCAAGGAGTTTTCACTGTGATTCATACAGCACCAATTTGAAGATTCAGAGAATTTAAGGGAAAAAATTGTCAGTGAGGTTCATGATAAAAAAATACACATTTATTCTTAAAAAGAAAAGGATCTTTTTCATGAACTTTGGCTAGAACTACTCTGAAAATCAAATAAAGAATTGACATTCATTTTGTAATTTAAGTTAAATAAACACTACTGCTATTTTTTTGTTTTTCATACCTTACACAAAGCTGCCTGTTAGTCCAAATTATCCAGATGCCTGTTTTATTTCCCCAAGTCATTTTGCTAATATAAAAATTAATATTTTATAAATTTAGAATTTAGAAGAAATATAAAAGAATGGCTTTACAATCTGATAGGACTTTTTTAAAACACTATGCAAAAAGCACAAGCCCTAATGGAAAAGACTGATCTGTTCAGCTATGCTATAATTTACAACTTCTCTGTATCAAAGGCAAAGTGAAAAGAGGAGCAACAGACTGGACAGAGGCATTTGTTGCTACCCAGAAAATTCTAAGGTTGCATTTCCCAGTCTTGAATAGTCTTTTCCCCTCCTGCTTGGTTAGTTTGCTGACAATATTTATACACTATCAATGGACATCTCAGCTGCAGTCAAACTGGCACACACATCTTTCTTGGGTCTGTTTCATCTTTGCTCCACCAAACCCATTGCTAAAGGTGGAAAGCTAAATAGTTTCCCTTTGAATAAATTACTGTTCCCATCCGCAGAGAAGACTAAAAACACGTATTTACTTCTGAAAAGGGCCTCCATAATTTGTCCACATTAGCTGCTATCTGCATCCTGACTCCCGTAGTTTGTGAAGTATGATTACATATGACTGTGTAGTTCTGTTGGCTCAAGCAGAATTGAACCACACAATTAACATTTCCTCTCCCATCGTCTTGTTGAATAAAGAGAAGGATTGATTTGTTCTATTATTTTGGCACAACTGCTGCTTTGGAGAGGTAAACTCCTGCTTTATATTCTTCTTCTCTTTAAATCCTCATTTTCCTACGAGGAAGTAGTCAAGATTCAATATGTTCTAGTATAAGAGTCCCACTTAAAGAGTGTCATTGATGTTAAGACTTCAAATCTTGACATTGTACAAAGATGAGAGTTATTTAGGTCTTGAGAAACTTCCAGAGACCACATAATTGTGTATAAAGGGAAAAGGAGTGATCGCTACCCATATCTGACATGTAATTCACTTACAAATGGACCCAGGGGTTTGAACACACAAGTACTTACAGGCACATAGAGAAGAGTGCTCCTTGCAAGGTGGGCTCAGCTGAGGCAAAAACAGTAAAGAATTAAAGAGCCTTACATGGCAGCCACAATTTGTTCCTCATTTCTGAGAATGTAAAGTGGAACGTGTCCATTGATAGTGTATAAGCCATAGAAATACTTCAAGATGCATTAACTCCATTATAATTTTAGAATCATAAAATAAATATACATAGATAGGTCTTTCCACTGCAGTAAGAGTGATCATCAGGTGGCACAATCTGATCCTCATATGTAAACCCAAGCAAAAATAGTAATTTTACATTATTGATAAGAGGGCCTTATTACATTTTTATGTCTGTTGTTTTATTGACTAATGGGTCTAGCTCAAGGCTCTGAGCTGTTAATTGCTGGAATCCTGGAGGGGAATGGGCCTGGCCTCCTCCTGCTTGTTGAGGATTAAAGATCAGTGATATTAATACAAATTGGGGCAAGTTTAGTCCTTACCAGTCTCACAACTGACTGCAAATCCACAGGGCTGAAGAGCTATGCATTTCAGCCCACAGAAGAAACTATACTAGAAAGTTCCAAAAATGATTTCCAGTACTTTACCATATAATATTGTATCCCTGACAGAAAAGACTTGGATCTCTATTATTTCAGATTTTCAGATCACAGCCTTTCCTAGATCTTATGCCCAGAACAGCATTCTGGCGCCTTTTCCATACTTCGTTACTGCTGTCATCCCTCTCTCAACCTGTCAATGAAATACAGGGAAGGGATGGTGACACTCCAGCAGGTGAAATGTTCCTTCTTGTCATTTTCACTCTGGCTATTAATTTGACTCAGACTGATTCCTTTCCAAGATGTGCCTTTAAATATTCTTCCCTGTTTCTACCCTCTTTCTGTCTTTTATTTTCCCTCCTAGAGGAAAAAAATCAGAATTATTTATAAACACAATGAAGGGAGATATAAGTCACTTTAAGAAAAATAATTATTATCTCTCTTAGGGAAAAATGCATGAGTATAGAATCTCTCAAAATCATTTTTCCATGCTGGGACTAATCATTATTCTCTTCATATTCCCTTGTCTTCTGTTGCAGCCTGTGGTGGTGTGTTCAATTTCTTTTCTGGAATCATCAAGAGTCCTGCCTATTCGTACTCAGACTACCCAAACAATATGCACTGTCTGTATACCATCACCGTTAGTGACGACAAAGTTATCAAGCTCAAGTACGTAAGACAAATTGGCTTTCTTAAGAAAATCCTCTCAGCATTATTTACAGAAGAGCTGTTCCTTTATTGATGGAGAGCACGGATTCCCATCGGCAATCTGGACGGAAATCTACACAGAGAAGTGAGGTTCCTAGACGATAGTTCAACCTGGGAAATGACACTCCCCCTCTCCACACAAGCTGGTAGTAACTAAGGGTGAAAAACAGCACTCGCCAGTTAAAACAGTCGTTGTAGTTTCCCAACACTTGTGAAGGAGCGTCATAAAATGGATTGTCAATGTACAAACCCATCTTGAAATCAAAGGAGAGAGGAAGGGCAAGAGAAAGCAGTTGCCATTTGTTGGGTATTTATCATACACAAAGAATTTTGATTCACACTTGCAATAATTGTCTCATTTTATTCTTAAAACAGTCATATGAGGTATATATAGATTATAGATTGGGAATTGTATAGATTATTCCCATTTCACTGATGAGGAAACTGAGGCTCAGAAGGGTCCGGTTGCTTTCCGAAAGTAACACACACATAAAGAGTCAAAATCCGTATTCATGCCAGGCTTCCTCCAAACACCACGTCCTCAGTGTTTCCCAAAACTGTCTCTCAAAGGATACATTTTCTTCTTTTTTATTTTTTTTGAGACAAAGTCTTACTTTGTGGCCCAGGCTGGAGTGCAGTGGTGCAATCTCGGTTCACTGCAACCTCTGCCTCCCGGGTTCAAGAGATTCTCCTGCCTCAGCCTCCAGAGTAGCTGAGATTACAGGCAGGCGCCACCACGCTTGGCTCATTTTTGTATTTTTAGTAGTGACAGGGTTTTGACATGTTGGTCAGGCTGGTCTCGAACTCCTGACCTCAAGTTATCCGCCCGCCTCAGCCTCCCAAAGTGCTGGGATTATAAGCATGAGCCACCATGCCAGGCCTTAAAGGATACATTTTCTAACTACTTAAGACATCTATTTTTATTCCTGTATCAGACCACCTCTAAACTGATGCTGTAAGAGATGGCTTGTGTCATTGGTCAATTTTCTCCCCAGTCTTACCTACTCCCAACAAGACTGATGAGGGCAATGCAACCTCCCGTTTTCCAGAATGATAAAGTTCAAGACTGCTTTCACCTGACAGCCTATTTCAGTGATATATGGCATGTGGTGGGAAACTCTGAAAGGTAATATAGTTCATGGCCATATAGGACTTTCCATATAGAAGCCTGATGGGCTAAGACCACACCTACCTACCTCCCCTCTATTTGTCTGTTATCATTTTCTGCCCTAAATATTCTGTACTCCCTGCAGTTTACTTCCAGAAACCTCATGTATCAGTTGGCTCTCAAACTGAAAGACATCTCTCATCAAGCCTGATTTGGTTCCTGTATCAGGCAGTAAGTGTTCTCTATAGGCTGGACCTCAAAGAAAACTGCAGCCCCCACCTAGACTATTTGTAGGAAAACAGAGTGTCCTTTAGGTCCTGGGGACAAAAGAACAAAAACTGTCAGATGGCCAGGAGCAGGAGGCTTATGAAGTATGCCTGCCCAGGCGTGGAAGCGTAAGGGGGAGCTGTTTGCTGCTGTGACTATCTGTTTCTTGTATGTGTAGGATTATTGCCTTGTTCTGTTCAGGTTGCTTTAACAAAATTCCATAAACTGGGTGGCTTATAAACAACAAAAGGCTGCAAAAGTCCAAGGTCAAGGCAGATTCAGTGCCTGGTGAGCTCCTGTTTTCTGGCTCATAGAAGGCACCTTCTTGCTGTGTCTTCGTGAGATGGAAGGGATAAGGGGTCTCTCTCAGGCCTCTTTTGTAAAGTTCTAATCCCATTTGTGAGGGCTCCTCCCCCATGACCTAATCACCTCCCAAAGGCCTCACCTCCTAATATCATTGGCTCATGGAACATATGAATTTAGGGGAACACAAACATTCCAACCATGGTATACACACCAACTCATAGAGTTATGTTATATATTCTCTCTCTCTCTCCTTCTGTCTCTCTCTCTCTCTATATATATATGTGTGTGTGTGTATATATATATGTATATATGTGTGTGTGTATGTATATGTATATATATGTGTGTGTATATATGTGTGTGTGTGTGTGTGTGTGTGTGTATATATATATCTCTCTCTAATCTAGGTATATTTTTTCAGTTTTCAGCCTGGATCCTAGAGCTCACCATAATCAAATTTATGTCTGCATGTTTATTTTATTTTATTTTACTTATTTATTTATTTATTTTTTCGAGACAAGGTCTCACTCTGTCACCCAGGCTAGAGTGCAGTGGCATGATCTTGGCTTACTGCAACCTCTGCCTCTCGGGTTCAAGCGATTCTTCCACCTTAGCCTCCTGAATAGCTGGGACTACAGGTGTGTGCCACCAGCCTGGCTGATTTTTTTTGTATATCTATATTTGGTAGAGATGGGATTTTGCCATGTTGGCCAGGCTGGTCTTGAATGCCTGACCTCAAGTGATCCATCTGCCTTGGCCTCCCAAAGTGCTGGGATTACAAGTGTGAGCCACCACACCCAGCCTACGTCTGCAGGTTTAGAGAATTATTTATTGTGAACTGAGGGTCTACATTCTATGAAACAGTTAAGATTCTAGGTGTGGTAGAAGATGCAGACATTGATAAAAGGCTCTCAAAGATTCTGGCTACACAAGTTTTTCTGTCAGTGGGCTTTTTCAGATCTCTTCTGTGCTCTCCTGGGAAAATTATGTAAAATAAAAAGCCAAAGCAGATTTAAGTCCTCTTAGAAACTAAGATTTTATCTTTCTTTGTGGATTCTTATTGTGGAAAATACATATGTTTTCTGTTGAGAATTAAAATGAATGCGGTGTTGCTGGAAATTATCTAGCTATTGTTCTTCCCTGATCTTTTACAATAACATTAAATGTTACATGTGGTAAAAGAAAATCAATACTTTTTTCATCTTCCTCATCATCAGTTTGAAAACTTTCAACCAACCAAAACCTTTTAGAAAAAAGATTAACAATTTTTTTTCTCAAGGCTGTTAAAAGGAAGAATTTATTATATATTTTCTTTTTTGTGTGTGCTGTTGGTGTGTTTATATGCATTGTGAAAATCCAAGAGTGAATATAGTAGGCTACATTTCTTAAAGGTATTTCATTACAGAACTTATGCTTGATCTTATGGACCTAGTGTTTCAAGGAGCACACTTTAGTAATAAACATAATTGAATGAAACTAAATCAGAAGATGATATGAAGAGAACATATCTGAGAAATAGTCCATCACAAGTGAATTTTAATCATTACCAATACACAATATTCTATGGTTTACAAAAAGACCCCACATGGAGGGGATGAATTAGGAAGTTACTGTCCATCTTGTTAAATTTATAAAATGATGAATACTACAAAGTAATATGACTAATTTTTAACTAACATATGAAAACTTCTATATCCAAAAGAGTACTGCCTTTTTTGATGTTGTCCCTTGAGAGGGCTAAATACTCATCATCACTGGTCATCAGAGAAATGCAAATCAAAACCACAGTGAGATGCTATCTCACATCAGTTAGAATGGCAATCATTAAAAAGTCAGGAAACAACAGGTGCTAGAGAGGATGTGGAGAAACAGGAACACTTTTACACTGTTGGTGGAACTGTAAACTAGTTCAACCATTGTGGAAGACAGTGTGGTGATTCCTCAGGGATCTAGAACTAGAAATACCATTTGACCCAGCCATCCCATTACTGGGTATATACCCAAAGGATTATAAATCATACTACTATAAAGACACATGCACACGTATGTTTATTGTGGCACTATTTGCAATAGCAAAGACTTGGAAACAACCAAATGTCCATCAATAACAGACTGGATTAAGAAAATGTGGCACATATACACCATGGAATACTATACAGCCATAAAAAAGGATGAGTTCATGTCCTTTGTAGAGACATGGATAAAGCTGGAAACCATCATTCTGAGCAAACTATCCTAAGGACAGAAAACCAAACACTGCATGTTTGCACTCATAGGTGGGAATTGAACAATGAGATCACTTGGACACAGGAAGGGGAACATCACACACTGGGGCCTGTCATGGAGTGGGGGTATGGGGGCGGGATAGCATTAGGAGAAATACCTAATGTAAATGACGAGTTAATGGGTGCAGCAAACCAACACGGCACATGTGTACATATGTAACAATCCTGCACGTTGTGCACATGTACCCTAGAACTTAAAGTATAATAATAATAAAAAAAGTAGTCCAGATATTATTTCCAAGCATATTTTGACCAATTGTAGTATCATTACAATAAGTATGTAGCCATCTCAAGGGACAACTTATTATATATTTTCAAAATTATTCCATATTATGGAATATTTATTAGAGCTACTGGCAAAAATAATATTTCCAAGCATATTTTGACCAATTGTTGTATCATTACAATAAGTATTTAGCCATCTCAAGGGACAATTTATTATATATTTTCAAAATTATTCCATATTATGGAATATTTATTAGAGCTACTGGCAAAAATAAATTGGAAAAGCAGGCTGGGCGTGGTGGCCCATGCCTGTAATCCCAGCACTTTGGGAGGCAGAGGCAGGCAGATCACCTGTGGTCAGGAGTTAAAGACCAGCCTAGCCAACATGGCAGAAACCCCATATCTACCAAAAAAATAAAAATAAACAAAAAATAGCCAGGCATGGTGGTACACTCCTGTAATCCCAGCTACTTTGGAGGCTGAGGCAAGAGGATTGCTTGAACCTGGGAGGCGGAGGTTGCCGGGAGCTGAGATTGCGCCACTACACTGCAGCCTGGGCAACAGAGTGAGACTCCATCTAAAGAAAAAGAGAGAGAGAGACAAAAGAAAAAGCAGAAGAACCTACAAAAATGAGGACAGGATAACAAATAATTTAAACAAGTTTAAAAAATAAGCTATAATAAACTCTAAAGTAAAACCATGTAGGAAGCCTTGCTTATTCAGGAACTCTGGAAATAGTTATTTAAAATGACAAAGAATAAGGCCTAAATTAAACACTGTATAAGACAGAGAAAAGTTAGGGATGCATCTGTCAGGATAGGTTATGCATGGTAACAAACAACCCCACAGCACAGCAGCTTAACTCAACAAGTTTATTTCTCATTCAAATGAGCATGTTCAGTGTGGCCTGGCATGGAAACTCTGCTCATCGTGGTCATTCAACAACCCAGGCTGATGGAAGCTTCATTTTCACATTTGCTTCCATGATCATCACTGCAGTGGGAAGGCAATGTGGCAAAGCAAGTAGCCATTTGTAAAACTTCTTCCATAGAGTAATATGTATCCCTTCTGCTTACATTTCTGTGGTCAAAGCAACTCCTAGCAGCCATGCCAAACATCGAAGTGTGTACCTAGGGCAGTCCTACTGGTGCTGGGGAGGGAGAGAGCTGGGACCATGTGCAGAAGTGTCAGTGACCACCACAGAGATCTTATATGTGAATTTCTTGTTCTTCACCTGACCTTAATAGAAACTCCATTTTAAAAGAGGGAAATGAGACTGTGAGAAGGAGAATGGAGCTATGATTCTAAAACCAGCATTTCTTCTCTCTTTTATATTAGCATGCTTTCCATAAGTTCTACTTCATCTCATAAAATAACAAGGGAAGAGTAAATACCATATTTTTAATGAGACCTAAAAACCTGAAGTGTTGCTGGGATAATAAATATCAGTTCAACTTGTTGAAACTTGATCTCAGGTGGACTTTAATATGCCCTAGACTGTGAATTCCTTCAAGTCTAAAACTGTATCTTACTCACCTTGACATCCCCAGCTGCTATCACAGTTTTTGTTATACTGTAATTACTAAAAACAAATTTGGCTAAACTTTTGAACTTATCAGTAAAATACTGTCTGATTTCTAATATTTCCTACCAAGTGAGGCTTGAATGCTCTGCTGTTAGTTATTTCCTTGTTTTTTTGCAAGCGCTAAAGGTACAATTTAATAGATGTCCAAATGGAAACATCAGTATTAACAAGCTACATTTCATAGGTTCAGAGATTTTGATGTGGTTCCTTCCACCTCCTGCTCCCATGACTTCCCGGCAATTTATGATGGTGCCAATACCAGCGATCCCCTTCTTGGCAAATTATGTAGTTCAAAGCGCCCACCAAACGTGAGGAGCTGCAATAATAATATGCTCCTGGTGTTCAAGACAGATTCATTTCAAATAGCAAGAGGCTGGAAGATATCTTTTCGGCAGACATTGGGTCAGAATTCTGGACATGTAAATCTATTTTTCAGGACTATTACCTTTCTGCTTTATTCATCTTTTCCCCACCTGACTATAGTTGCTTTTCACTGAAGCTTAGAAGAATATGCCATGTAAAGGCTTGGTTTTAAAAATTATGTATGACATATTTTAATGTTGTAAAAAATCACTCAACAAATGTACCTCTCCAGCATAGAAAGACAAAGTCTTTCTACACAATCACATTCAAAAGAGGCCTGAGACTCATTTTATCACCTATAGAAATGGTATAAGTTGAGCCTAAATGCAGACAAGGGCCAGGTCAAAAAAGAAAGCCCCATTGCCTGTGCCAACTTTGTCAGCCGGGCTCAGTGGTTCATGCCTGTAATCCCAGCACTTTGGGAGGCAAGGCGGGCAGATCACCTGAGGTCAGGATTTCAAGACCAGCCTGGCCAAAATGGCGAAACCCCTTCTCTACAAAAATACAAAAATTAGCTGGGCAGGGTGGTGTGGCCTGTAATCCCATCTACTCGGGAGGCTGAGGCGGGAGAATCACTTGAACCCAGGAGGTGGAAGTTGCAGTGAGCCAAGTTCATGCCATTGCACTCCAGCCTGGGTGACAAAGCGAGACTCTGTCTCAAAAAAAAAAGGATAACTTAGGTAGCATGGTGGAGGAAGGTGCAAAGAACTTACAACCTGGGAAGGAAGAAGCTTATGATAGAAATATCAATGGGAAATGTCAAAGCCGTGAACGAACACAGAGGGAAAAGAGATAAAGGGAACAGCAGAAATCTGAGAGACGGAAGGTAGAATACATTGGACTGTATTCTACATTGGTCTACATTGGAAGGTAGAATACGTTAGAATACAGTGTTTGGACTCTGATGATATTTTAATGAGGACGTGAATTGAGGGTGACTTTCTATAGGTAATTTGTTGGATGGTGGTGCCTTAGGAGACTAAGATTTAAGGGAGAAATGTTATATTTAATTTGGGGTATTTTAGGTTGGAAGACCTGTCTAAATGGAGCTGTCTAGTTGGAAGCTGATGCTTGAGAAGGAATTTGGTCTGGGGAGCGTGGGGGGAACAGGTAAAATTAGGTGTGAGGATAAACTGAAAATATGCCCCAGATTACTTCCACTGCATATGAGAAATAAATTATCAACATCAAACACTGCATGTGAGAAATAATCACCCAGATCAAATTAACTCAGAACTTTGAATAATTTAAAATAAAAGGTAATCAATTACCTGTTTGGCTATTCTAACATCATCAGTGGCACAGTCTAAGATCATTAATATTCTACTCTGGAAAGTGTTTTGATCGTTTTCCATTTGAATATAGATGTGATTAGTGTTCTAAAAATGCATAGCTCTCCAAACAAATCCCATACTGTGTAAAGACTAAGAAAAATCCAGGCAGTTTTCTGTAATGATAACCCTAATTCACTTTTCAAAAAACTCTTTCTCTTTCTCCGATAGTGTGGGTAAACTTCACTTCTCTGATGCAAAACAAAGTTTACCTTCAACTTCTTGATATTGGGCACATGAATTTTTTTATGCATTTCTTGAGGAAAGCAATTAGACGTTGTGTTTTGAAGGCTTCCCAGTAAACACCTCCTGACAAATTGTATCAGAAAATCCCTTTGCCACCTTTCCTACTTAGCTGTCTTAACAGTAACTTGAAAGCAAGTCTCATGGGCAGTCAGAGAGTGTTGCCTTAATAGAATCGTGTAAGTGAAATAGCATACAAAAGATACAAGGCTGTTTTGAAAGAAAAACTAATTTTCCTTTGGAGCTTTTTTTTTGCACAAAAAAGGGATATATTCTTGCCTTTAGCACAGACTTTAGACCAAGTGGCATATGTCTGCATTTGCTTTGCTACCTTTCAAGTTGTTTTTCTTTTTCGTAATATATTCTCATAAGAAAATGGTAATCATTGTGTTAACACTCTCTCACTGCTGTCATCTGCATGAAGCTTCTCAAGTGAGCCAGGGTTCCCTAGCCTCATTAAATTACTGTGTCTTTCCAAGCCACAAAGAATAGATTTTTAGACTTATTGTGATTTAACAGAAGGAAAAATCTTACACTGTCAGAAGCATTGTCTGTGCATGAGTCATTGAACAATTACAGTCACTTACTGTTTTCCTCTGGCCACAGTTAGAGAAAAGATTTAAGTGGAGAATGCAGAAACGGAATTCCTTGCCAGTGTTGTGTTACCCCTATTATTTCATGAACATGATTGTTACCTCTTTTTCATTTGTATAAATGCCATCGGCCACTTGGAAATACTTAAGAAGTCATTGTAACTACTCTTTGATGGTAATGTTTAAGTGAAAAACCTGAGTATTATAATTTTGCCTTGCAGTGGTCTTACAAAGCTTTCGAGATCACACTGACAAGTTTATTGATCATTCTGCGTAACTTTTAAATTTTGTTTCATTTTAATTTTTGTTGTTTGTGGTGAGGAAAGGAGGAAGGAACAATAAGAACAGCTTTGATTGTAGGGTTTATAGAGTCTTTTAGTTATAGATCTGGATGAAAACACTTAAACTTGGCTAATGAGGTGCCCCTTTCACTTCCAACTCATTTATGTAAAACAACCCTGTCTTTCCCCTAAAGAGAGGGAAAGTAACTTTGTGGACCAGATAGTGAATTTTCATTTACAAGACGGTTTGTTCAGCCTGGAAAAAAAATCTTCACTTTGTAAATAATTGATGTGAAGAGGAGACCACGTTAGTCTATGACATTTCTGTTTCAATCTTAACTAAAACACTAAGCAGGGTTTTGTAGATTTGCTATTTAGATTGTACACTTGACAATGCTTTATGTACATCTACTTCAATTTTTCAGGAGTCGATGAAGAGACTGGCTTATCTAATTACGTGACCATTAGGTTAATTTCATCTTGTGCATTTGTTATATTTGTATTGCTAGTGAGTCACAGCAAATTTGGAAGAACTATCTCCTAGTTGCTAATTACTAAATATGTAGTGAAATTGGGTCTCCTTTTTCCACAGAACTTCTGCCGCTGGAGGCCCATGTGCATGGGATGTGAGGTAAGGAGAAAGCACATTTGGCAAGCAGGAGCTGATCTCTAACTGCAATGGAAATGTGCCTGCTTGTTTCCTTCATGTGCTCCAACACTATATGAATAATTGAATAATGAATGGCTGACAACAAGCAAAATGATCACACTGGGCTGCAGCAATCTGTGAAACTCTGAAATAATCTGCAAATCTGAGCATTTTTCTTAACCAAGTTCATAGTTTGCATCAGATTGTCAACAGCTTCTATATTCCTATAAAGTTTTAAAAAGCTGTTGGTTCTGTGGATTTGGCTAAGTGGGCATGGCCTGTAGGCAGAGCGGATACTTTTAAGTGCCTTCTGTTCTGTTAACTTCTGCTAGATTAGTTGCTGCCCCTTCCTTTACCAGTAGGGTCAGCTCCAGCCTTGACTCTGCTTATGTGTGTCCTGCACAAAGCGCTTCAGACTTGCAAACATCAGAGCCTCCAGTTCTTCTTCCCAAATGAGTCTCTTACCAGAGAGTTGCTCAGTCTATTCGCAATATGCTCATCACACTACACACCAAACTTCTACACATAGGGTTAGATTAGGGGCTTTCAGTTAACTTATTTATTTACCGTGCAGTATCATCGTTGTTTCACTTTTTTCTAAAACGATGTATTCTATAACACTTCAGCAAAACTTCAGTGTAAAAAATGGAACTTGGCCCTACTAGATGTGAGGTCTGCAGGCATCTCAACTAGTGAGTTCCAAGAAGACAGTGAGGAGTGCCCCCTGCA
Source organism: Gorilla gorilla gorilla (assembly GCF_029281585.2). Lineage (NCBI taxonomy): Eukaryota > Metazoa > Chordata > Mammalia > Primates > Hominidae > Gorilla > Gorilla gorilla. The sequence continues at coordinate 70,163,514 of NC_073232.2, forward strand.
GGACAGCACAGGAGGACAGATGGGGAAGATGGCACCCTCAGGGACAAGCGGTGGCAGTGGCTGGACTCAAAGCTCCCAGGCAGTCCCTGTCGCCCAGAGCACACATGCTGCTGACGAGAGCCACTGTCTGTCTTCCTCCACCTCGGGTATTTGTCACGTGGAGAATGAGTCAGGTTCCATTAAGGTCAGACTCAGAGACCTTTGCTAAGAGACCAAGGCAAAAATACTCAAGCATGTATATAACAAGGACAGAATGAATTACAGTCCAACAAATGTAGAAATATGGCCAGATAGGCCGAGCACAGTGGCTCATGCCTGTAATGCTGGCACTTTGGGAGGCCGAGGCAGGCAGATCACTTGAGGTCAGGAGTTCGAGACCAGCCTGGCCAACATGGTGAAACTTCGTCTCTACTAAAAATACAAAAAATTAGCCAGGCATGGTGGCACATACTTGTAAACCCAGCTACTCAGGAGGCTGAGTGAGGAGAATCACTTGAACCCGGGAGGCAGAGGTTGCAGTGACCCGAGGTCACACCATTGCACTCCAGCCTGGGCGACAAGAGTGAAACTCCATCTCAAAAAAAAAAAAAAGTAATATGACCAGATGGAAAGAGCTGACTGATGTCATTGCCTGGTGGTATGGCTTTAGAAAAGTCCTATAACATTTTGGAACTCAATTTTTATCTACTAAAAAACTGATCAATTTGAAATATTGTAACCGTAACCGTTTATCTTTTAAGAATGTGATGGGGATGAAGCAGATAATTTCTGGAAAGCACCTTAGCTGTCAGAGTGAAAGAATCTATGCATTAGAAAGTAATATTGAAGTCCCAAATTCTCAAGCCCTCCCCCCAACCCTATTTCTAAGGTTAGGGGATGGCTGAGGGTGGGGTGGGCAGGGATCAACATTCTCAACAGGACTACGTCATGCTACAATGATTTCTTGTTCGTCCCTACCCATTTTGCAGTGACACCTAACCCTCAAACCCTAAAGTACATTTCATAACCTAAATCTGAAATCAAAAGCTACATTCTGATTAAATCCTCACAACTTGCAGAGGCCTGGTGCACAATTGTTACTCCATCAATATTGTCCATATGAGTGATTTACAGAATAAATGGATAAATTGTGCCTACTTCAAAATCATATTTTATAATGAGAAATAATAATACACCATATAGTGTACTTTAGATTTTAATCTAGATTCAGCTCATTCTCAAAATTCAATTCTGATTTATAAAACTGTTGGTTAAGCTCTACACGGGGAGGTAAACTGAATCACTTTCATCCTCAGATAATTAGGAATACCAGATCACACTCAATATTTAGGTCATCTGTGTTTGTTGCCTGTGGATTTTTGCCTGTTACCTTAACATCTGGAAAATGTCTCTCAAGTATGTTAAAGGAAGGCAGTGGGAGTGACAGGAGGAAGCTGAAGGAGATAAAAAAAGAAACAAGAAAGGAAGAAGGAGACAGAGAAAGCTGAAGAGAGTCTAGGGCCACAAAGATGGAAAATATGGTCACAACAAATGGAAAAAAACCTAACATGTCCAATTCAGACTTCTGCTTCCAGTTATTTTTAAGTTTCCTGGTTTTGGTGTTAAATTTAAACTTTGTGAGGCATTCTAAAATAGCTAATCAATACAAGAATAAACTTAAAAATTCAATGGCATTAAAAATATATACGTATGTGTCTCTGGGTACCTCTTCACAGCCTGATTGAAGCTGTCAGCTCACGTTACTGTTAGAAGTACAAATGCAATAAGTTGAATTATAACTTTAATAATTTGATAAATCACTAATCAAATAACTCTCAGTTTAGCAATAATGGGGGTATTACTTGAAAGCAACGAAGCCTTGTTATTTTTCTGGTGTCCTAATGTCATTTGCTCTCTGTGATGAAGTTTGAGAATGAGATGAGCTGAAACTGTAAACCCATTTAAAGAAAAACCCAGCTAAGCTTGTTTCTACCCTTTTAAGCCCTGTACCTTTTACTGGTGATTAGTCTTCCCTTGGGGGATGATACCAAAGATAAGGTTATCTTCAGGTTATTCTTTATGAGTTTTATGGGGAAAGGTTTTTTGCTGAGCTGAGAATGTGGGAACGGGATAAAGAAAACATCAAATGCTTAGTTCACCAAAACTTTACAGAAGCAAGTAGACAGGAGTTAAATACCACATCAGTAAGAAGAAAGGAAAGGTTCTTAATAAATATATTTCAACACCGGAGTCTGTGCCCCTACTGATGACTAGATTATCGTTCCTGGTCTTGAAGGGTGGCGCTGTCCTTGTGAAAATAAAACCAGATGGTATTGTGGAGACCAAACTAAGTGATAAAATTGAGTTAATGTTAAATTATAAGACAACATTTTGAAAAACATTGAAGGGAACAAGTGCTGGGAAGAAGCATTTATTTTGTGTAATATAAAACATAAGACACAACCTAGTTTTATTGCAGGTAACTGGTTATTTTGGGTTAAATTACCCATAAATTTCCTATAATCATCATCCTTACTCAGATCAGCCTGGCTTTGATATAGTATTCCCAGGAAGGTAAAAACAAAATATATGCAGTCAGCAATAAAAATTATAAAAGATTCTTTTGTTATAAATGAATTGTTAAGAAATAAAATAGTGGGACTGTGTTCTTCTCTTCATTCTAATATGTGGAAAGTCTGTTAACTTTATGCGGTAGCTGTACATTTTGCTTGCTCGCAAGTAAAGGCTTGTCAGGAAATCCCAGGGCATCATGAAAATGATTGCCTGTCCCTGAGACTGTGCCCTACCAGATGTAGCATGAGCTGCTTGACGTATATTACTTCATCTTCAGAACCACCCCATGAGACAAGAATTACCCCATTTTACAAAGGAAGAAAGAAGATTAAGATTAAGAGATTAAGTAATTTGTCTATGGTCAAAGGGTTTGTAAGAGGTAAAGCCAAGCTTTTAACTAGGTTTGACTGTCCGCCAACTCAGGATTTTCTTAATAAGCCTTCATTGCCTCTGTGGGAATTGATAAAAATGCCCAGGTATGCTTTTTTTTTTTTTTTTTTTTTTTTTTTTTGAGACGGAGTCTTGCTCTGTTGCCCAGGCTGGAGTGCAATGGCATGATCTCAGCTTACTGCAGCCTCCACCTCCCGGGTTCAAGCAATTGTCCTGCCTCAGCCTCCTGAGTAGCTGGGATTACAGGCGTGTGTCACCACGCCTGGCTAATTTTTGTATTTTTAGTAGAGACAGGGTTTCACCATGTTGGTCAGGCTGGTCTGGAACTCCTGACCTCGTGATCCACCCTCCTCGGCCCCCCAAAGTGCTGGGATTACAGGCATGAGCCACTGCACCCGGACCCCAGGGATGCTTTTTAACAGAACTGTATGCAAATGGCACTGGAAGCACAAAAGAAGGGATCTAGGGTACTTGGATATTCGGTGGAAGAAAGGACACAGGATTCTTACAGGATCCACCTCAGAGAATGTGAGTCCTGAATTATGGTGCAATGGGTAAGAGGGAAACTTGGAGCACCACATCCCAGATTTAAACTCAGTTTGTACATCTCATTGAGGTTGACCTTGGACAATTTACCTATCCACTCTGGGTCTTGATTCTTTTTTTATCTGTAAAAAGAGTACACTAATAGTAACAACCTTACAGGGTTCAGTGATGATTAAATTAGAAAATACTTGTCACTCATTTAGCATGCAAGAATTTTTAGATATAAATAGTATTATTTTGGAAGGATAAGAAGGCATTCATTGGCCAGGCATGGTGGCTCACACCTGTAATCCCAGCACTTTGGGAGGCCAAGGCAGGCAGATCACCTGAGGTCAGGAGTTTGAGTCCAGCCTGGCCAACATGGTGAAACCTCATCGCTACCAAAAAATACAAAAATCAGCTGGGCATGGTGGCAGGCACCTGTAGTCCCAGCTACTCAGGCAGCTGAAGCAGGAGAATCGCTTGAATTGCTTGAATCTAGGAAGTGGAGGTTGCAGTGAGCAACCACTGCACTCCAGCCTGGGTGACAGAGTGAAACTCTGTCAAAAAAAAAATAAATAAAAAATAAAAAGAAGAAGAAGAAGAAGAAGAAGAAGTCATTCATTGGGAAAATGGACAATCTATGGGGAAGAAAAACACATGTACAAAGTTACAGGTGCATCCCATTTCAAGGGATACCGACTAAACTGCCCTTTGTAATGCTTTGGGGCATAAGGCGGAGAACAATAGGTGCTGAGAGAGGAGAGATAGGCAAAGGCTGGACATGGAGAGCTCTGTATCACGTGCAAAAGTGAGCCAGTAATTGTTTTGAGCTGGAGAGTGCTATGATCTAGTCAGATTTATTTTAGAAAGCACATCCCAGCACCGTGGGGATGATGTTTTGAAGCAGCAGTCCAGGGAAAAACTTAGGAACGTATTGCAATAGTTTAGGCATGGGATGATAAGAGCGGTGGTACTATGAAAATAAAGAAAGGGATTGAAAGGAGAAATCCTCAAGATATTGAATCAATAAAACAGTGTTCCACTTGAAAGAGGCAGCTTGGGAAAAAGAAATAATAATGCTCCTAAAGTTTCTGGACAATATCTTGTGACACCATCATTCAAACAGAAAATTACTAGGAGAGGACAGCGCTTTGCAGAATAAAATAATGAAAACTTTGGGCTTTGTCTGGAGAATTTGATGCCTTTAGGATAGCCAGCTAGTGTTCAGTAGGTAGTCAGATAAGAGAATTAGAAGATCAGTAGAATCATCTTGGCTAGAGTTTTGCTCTTTTTTATTTTGAAGCCAATGTGGCACATATACATTTGTAATTATTATATCTTTCTGGTGGATTGACTCATACCATTATGCAACAATGTTTTTAAATGCTTCTTGCTTTAATTTCTTCTTGTTCTGATTTAGTATGACTTCCAAAGCTTTCTTTTAGTTCATATTTGCATGATATATTTTTAAACCCTTTTGTTTTCAACTTTTCTCTATCCTGAAGAATATATTTGACTTTTGTTTGGCTATGTCTTTCAGTTGGAGAATTTAATGTGTTTATATCTGATAAAATTACGAACATTATTAGTTTTAAGTAGACCTTTGTACTATTTGTGTTTTGTTTGTCCCACCTCTTTTCATGTTCCTTTAACTCTCTTTTCTTTTTAAAATTAATCACTTTATTACTCCCCTTTTAAAATTATTACTTACACATCCTGTTACTCTTGTTTCAGTATTTACCTTAGAGATTACAGTATTCAACATTGATATGTTAGAATCTAATTTAAAATTAATACTTTTATCATGTTATAATCAATGCAAGGACCTTGGAACATTTTAAATTCATTTACCCACTTCTTGTCTTTTGTACTACATATGCCAAGTATTTAAATTCTACATACATATTAGGTACACAAAACATTTTTATTGTTTTACACAATTATTAATAATGTAGAATTACCATTGCTATTATTTTTCTTTTCTTCCTGAAATTCTATACTTCCACATGGGATCAATTTATTTCTTTTGGAAGACCTCTCTTTTATGTTTCTTTTATTGGAGATCTTCTGGTAAAATATGTTCTTTGTTTTTGTTTTTCGAAAATGACTTGATTTTCTTAAATTTTGTGGGATTCTTTCTCTGAATATAGAGTTCCAGTTTGGAATTTATTTTCATTCAGGACTTTACAATGCTATTCCATCGTGCTGTGGTTTGTATTATTTTGATTAGGAAGTCATTGCTTTCTATAACTGGGGACCCCCATCCCTCCCCTGCTCATCTCATTGTAGAGTACTGTTATTGTTGCTGTTGTTGTTCTTTAATTTTATTTTAGCCATTCTGGTAGGTGTGTATTAACATCTCATGTGGTTTTAATTTGCATTTCCCTAATGGTGAATAATTTTCATGTGCTTTTTTGTCATCCATATATCTATTTGCTGGTGAAATATATATTTATATCTTTTGCTCATTTTCTGTTTTTTTTTTTTTTTTGCTTGAGGCGGAGTCTCCTTCTGTCGCCCAGGCTGGAGTGCAGTGGTGTGATCTCAGCTCACTGCAAGCTCCGCCTCCTGCGTTCACGCCGTTCTCCTGCTTCAGCCTCCCGAGTATCTGGGACTACAGGCGCCTACCACCGCTCCTGGCTAATTTTTTGTATTTTTAGTAGAGACGGGGTTTCACCGCATTAGCCAGGACGGTCTCGATCTCCTGACCTCGTGATCCGCCTGCCTCGGCCTCCCAAAGTGCTGAGATTACAAGCGTGAGCCACCGCGCCCAGCTCTTTTGCTCATTTTCTAATTGTGTATTTTTCTACTGTTGGGTTTTGAGAGATTTTTATCTATTCTCAGTAATGATCCTTTGTCAGTATGTGGTTTGTAAATGTTATTTCCCATTCTATATCTTGCCTTTTCATTTTCTTGCCTTATATTGGCGTTTCTTTGAACAAAAATTTTTAATGTTGGAAGTTCAATTTATCAACTTTTTCTTTTATAGATATATGTTTTTGGTACCAAGTGTAAGAATTCTTTGCCTACCCCAAGGTCCCAGAGATTTTTCTGCTGTTTTCTTCTAAAAATTTTATGATTTTACATTTTTCATTTGTGTCTATGATCCACTTTGAGCCCATTTTGGTTTAGATGTGAGATTTAGGTGGAAGTCAAATTTTTGCCTCTGTATGTCCAATTGCTCTAGCACCATTGGTTGAAAAGGCTGTCCTTCCTTCATTGAATTGCTTTGGCACCTTTGAAAAAAATCAGTTGGGCATATTTGTGTGGGTCTGTTTCTGGGTTCTCTGTTCCATTCCATTATGTGTCTAATTCCTCACCAATATCACCCTGTCTTCATTACTATGGCTACATGGTAAGCCTCAGTATCAGGTGGAGTGATTCCTCTCACTTCATTTTTATTTGTGAAAATTGTTTTAGCTACTTGAAGGCCTGTGCCTTTCCATATAAATTTTAAAATAAAGGCTGGGTGCAGTGTCTCATGCCTGTAATCCCGGAGGCCAAGGTGGGAGGATCCCTTGAGACCAGGAGTTCGAGACTAGCCTGGGCAATATAGCAAGACTCTGCCTTCACCAAAAATGACAAAATTAGCTCAGCATGGTGGTGCTTCCCAGGTAGTCCTAGCTAACTGGGAAGCTGAGGCAGGAGGATCCCTTGAGCCCGGGAGTTCAAAGTTGCAGTGAACTGTGATCACACCACTGCATTCCAGCCTGGGTGACAGAGCAAGACCCTATCCTAAAAAATAAAAAATAAAAATAAATTAAGCTATATTTGCAGAAAAATCTTGCTAAGATTTGTATAGGAATTGCATTGAATCTGTGCATCAATTTGGGGAAAATTGATGTCTTTACTATGTTGAGTTTTTCAATCCATGAACATGTGTGTATCTAGACTTATTTAGATCTTCTTTTATTTATTTCATTATTTTGTAATTTTCATCACATAAGCCTATATATGCTTCATTAGGTATATACCTAAATATTTCATTTTTTGGAATGATTATAAATGGTATTGTTTTTTAATTTTGGTCTCCGCATGTTAATGGTTAGTATATTAAAATTTGATTGATTTTTGTGTATTGTTCCTTTATCCTGAGGTCTTGCTGAACTCACATATTAGTTCTAAGAATATTTTTCTATCTTCCTTGGGATTTTCTGCAGATAATAGTTAAACTTGTGAAAGTGGCAATTTTATTTCTTCCTTTCTGGTCTCTCTCTCTATTTTTTCTTGCTTTATTCTGGTAAGAATTGTAATACTATATTGAGTTAGAGGGGTGTGAAATAAATATCATTGCCTTGTTCCTGATCTTAGGGAGACAGCATTTAGTATTTCACCATTAAGTATGCTGTTAGCTGTAGATTTTTGCAGATGGTTTTTATTAAGTCAAGAAATTTCTCTTCTATTCCTTGTTTGCCAAGAGTTTTTATCATGAATGTGTGTTGGCTTTTGTCAAATCCTTTTTCAGCATCAACTGACATGATCGTATAATTTTGCGTAGTAAATTATTTTTTAAATTTCCAAGTTGGAAAGAGTGATTCTCATAAAATGTCCTGGGACTAATGATATATACATAGAGCATTTTCAGTGATATCTAAATAATGCAAGATAAATTATAAGATAATGATAAAATTTTCCTTCTCCTAAGTTCTTTATACAAGTATTGCCCTTTTTCTATTAACTATAGCTACTAATTAGCTTGCTGAATTTAACTTTCTTTTAGTAAATTACCATTCTTTTAGTTTTATGATCCTAAATATTACCAGACTAAATACACATTTTAATTTAGATTAAGCTAGGTTTCAAATTAGGATAACTAAAGTGAGTCAAATTGAGTGAAGCTATTAAAAACAAACAAAACAATAAAAAACATCACTACAAAAACTACTAATATTTTTTCCTGTATAACATAAATATTATACCTAAAGTATTGTACACATCAGAGGTTAGGAAGTAAAATAATAAACACTGTTTACTTTTAGAGAAAAAGACAAAACAGGATCATCTGAAACCTAGTTGAATGTTTTTATATGAATACACTGCTTTGGGGCAATTGTGTATCTGCAGCTTTAAAAATCACAGTAAGGCTGATTCCAAAAAAGGATAATGCGGTCTAGCCCTGCATCCCTGTGTGGTAGAAATGAAGCTGTCTAGGTGCGCTCGCATTTTCCTAAGGCACCAGCTTTAAATACCTTTGTATTCTGCTTCCTGTAGTTTCCAGTAAAACCTCCTTCAGCTGCAGCCTAAAGCCACAGATGGCTTGCTGGAAATAGGAAAGTGCCTGAAGTCAAGCCAGTACGTATCTTCCTGTACAGCTTGCTGCACACCTTCTCAGCAGTGGTCGTCCAGAGACAGGCAGAGATACTATCTAGACAACCTCAATAAAATGTCAGCCACATAGAATGTGAGCCACAAAAATGTCAGTTCTCCAAATAACAATTTAAAAATGTATCTAACTCCACTGAAGCCTTCAAGATGTTTTACCCTAGAGAATGTAACTATTTTTTCCCTTATCAGATTGATCCTGGCTTGAGCTTCACTCTGAGGTTTAGTCATTGGAAGATAATAATTCAGGATTTGGTTACTGTCTTTTAATTAAGTAGATTTAGACCTGGATCTCACTGCTTATTACGGAGTTATATTTCCAATATTTCTTTAGCCAAAACATTTATTTTCTCTGAAGAAATGAATCTTTTGTGTGACAGAGATATTTCCAATTTAGGGAAGAAAGTTAGAGTGACATTTATTCCTGGACACAGGATGTGTCATCAGAGAGTGACTGACACACCTGCCTGATGAGGCAGGTGCTGATGGATGAGAGCTGTCTGAGGGGTTCAAAAATGTGTAGTAATGAGGAAACGATGGATTGATGATGCTAAACATATCAAGGTTAAGACGGCTTATACATTAAAAAAAGGCAATTTCAAAATATCAATATAATAAATATATATGACCTTCTGATGCATAGGACTCCATTTCAGAGTCACAGAGTCGCCCTTGTTTATATTTCTCTACCATTGAAACACAGAAAGAGTAATGTGGCAATAGCTCCTTTTGGGAAAGAACACTTCTCTTGTTAATATTGATCCTTACATTTTCTCAAAGACACATACACTTACATTTATTTCATTTTGCATAGAGCAGTTGTGCTATGTTTAAGCACTAAAGTGGAGGAGTTAGAGCAATTGCTATTTCCTGCACTACACAAATACCTGTTCACTCATGTAATATGATATTCACTTCAAATATTTGACTATTTTGGCCAGTATTATCTGATGATAATTTTTCTCGATTTTCTTTATTCTGTGTGTATATTTTATGAATTGAGCAATAAACTCTATTATAATTTGATAGCTCAAACAAGCTATTAATATTAGTGTGTGTATTAGTCTGCTATTACCATGACAGTGCTGCATAACAAACCGTCCAGAATTCAGTGTCTTTTAATAAAAGCATTTGTTTTTATCACTTATGGGTCCACAGACTAGCTTGCCTGCCTCTGTTCCAGGCTGCAGGTTGGCTGTACTTTTCTGTAAAGTTGAGTCCGGGTTCAGTTCTGCTCCACATGAATCCACTTTTTCTTTGAACCAGCAGTTACTCAGGGCATGATATCTTAGTGGATCACAGGAGCACAAAGTCCTAGACAAAAATAAAAACAAGAACAAAACATAAGCACATTTACGGCCTCTGCCTGCTTCATGACCACCAATACTCATTGTCTAAAGCAAGTCGTATGGCCAAGCCTAACATCAAGTGCACAGAAAAATATACTCTATCCATTTTAGTGCAGTGCAAAGAGAGAGACTGAAGACAGAGGGACTGAAGAGTTAAAAATCAACCAATTAAGCTGGGCATGGTGGCATGCACCTGTAATCCCAGCTACTCAAGAGGCTGAGGTGAAAGGATTGCTTGACCCCAAGAATATGAGACCAGTCTGGGCAACATAGGAAGTCCTCATCTAGAAGAAAGAAAGAAAGAAAGGAAAAAAAGAAGAAAGAAATAAAGAAAAGAGAGAGAAAGAAAGAAAGAAGAAAGAGAGAGAGAAAGAAAAGGAAAGGAAAGGAAATGAAAGGAAGAAGAAAGAAAGAAGAAGGAGTGAGGGAGGAAGGGAGGAAGGGAGGAAGGCAGGGAGGGAGGGAGGAAGGCAGGGAGGGAGGAAGGAAGGAAGGAAGGAAGGAAGGATGGATCAGTCAATCTACCACTCAATCCGTCCAAACACAACAGTGATTTAAGGACGCTTGTTCTGGGGTTCCCTGGAATGAGGGTGTGTGCCTTATGGCATTAGTCATAGCAGTCGTACTAAACAATAAGTGTGTGTAATGGCATTCACTGTACCCAAGTACAATTGCCATTTTGCCCTTATGAACTTATTAGTAATAATTAATAAACAAGTAGTGTTAAAATATATAGCTTGAATGTTTAAAAATAACATTGAGTTTTGAAGCTGATGTATTAATAGAATAATGCCCAGCAACATCGTTTTCCTGTCTACCTACCTCCAACTCTTCAGCACTCCTACCTGCAGCCCTCGCTACAGCAATGTCCTTTTACCTGGTTTCATCTCCTTCAGTCCCATTCCCTTACATGTAAAATGCTGGTTGTGAATAAATTTTTAGATCAGACTTGATTAGCAAGTACATCCTGATTCTACTACTTCTCTGATTAAAAATCTTTCAAATGGATCCCATTGGCCACAGAACATAGTCTAACAGCCAAACTCTATATAATCCGGCATTTGAGGCCCTCTATAGAAGACTTCATCCTGTTTTCCCAAACCTAGTTCTCATTATTCTCCTCCATGTGCCCTATTGTTTTCTCAGAGTTATGCTTGCCCATGCATATAATGTAAATTCTTGCCCATTTAATCTTGGATCATGAGATTCTTTCAGGCTGGAGTTGCCAATACCAATTTCATTTTTACATGGTTTTATTCTATTTATGCTTCAAGACCCAGATCCAAGTCACCTCCTTCTTGGAACAGTCGAGATCCTTGTAGCCCAAAGTAATCTTCATCTTTTTCTAAAACTATAAGACTTTTCTGCCTCTTTTACTGAACCTATGATTTTCTAAATTGTGTCATCATTATGTACCTATGTCTTGTCATTACTAATGGACTACCATTGATCTTTTTCTACTTAAATACTAAATATACTTCCTTGAATATTAAAACAACATGTAATAAATAAATTTATCAATCCATTAATACCCTCAGTCATTGTTCTTCTGTACTATGCATGCCAATAAGCTTAAGTGGTTTCCTTAAGTAACAATCAGTTCACACTGAAATCAAAGCTGTTCAAACTTCACAAACTCCAACTCTCTTTAGTTTGCAGCCCCATTTCAGATGAGCAGAATCATTAGCAACATGTGGTGCAGCACTGTGTATTGCTTACATTTCAGAATAATTTTGTCCTAGATGCCATCTGTGATTAAATATGTCAGGGACTGGGCCTTTGGAAGCATTTCAACTTCGGGAAATGTCTGACTGTGCAAATACTCTGTGGTTTTGCCTGACTTAGAAGCTATGGACAGGGCAAGCCTGACCTACTAAGTAATGCACCTGTAACAAAAATCACCCTGGACATTTGCTATCCGTTGGATTTACAGTCAGAGTTGAGGAAAGCCACCATTGTTTGTTTCCTGCCAAGGTTCAAGTACAAAATTTTAGCACCCCCTAATGTTGAAAGCAGTCCTTTCACTGTGAGCAAAATACGGAATAAGAAAAATAGACTGAAGGCCAATCCCAGTGAAGTTTAACTTTGGAACTAGTGATGACCTCTATTTGTGTAGAATGCAAGCTTTACAGACATTACTTTCAGCACCTATTTAATTCTTGTTCCTACTAGGGCTATTTTGAGCTTATTTCATCCTCACCATTTCTTATAAAATTGTCAATAAATTGTTCGTCCCTTTAAGCTCTTCTTAAATTACTGCTGAGCTATCTGCTTAGGCCATGGAGTAGACAAAACTAAATCCTATGTTCTGAGGATTGTTTTTTGTATGTTTTTATGGTAGACCATTTAATTATCTTGAGATTATTATTTATGTCTCCTCTGTATTTTTATTCTGAATTATAAAATTTTTATCTCAAAGAAGGCCTTTTCTTCCATAAAGATTTTTTTCTTTAGCTTCTCATGTTTTGGAAAAGAAAAAGTTAAATATAGAGTGCGACTGAATATAAGCTGGACTGCAGTGTAAAATGCCACTCGGCCTCTTTCTTTTTTTTTAATATATATATTTTTATTATACTTTAAGTTCTAGGGTACATGTGCACAACGTGCAGGTTTGTTATGTATGTATACATGTGCCATGTTGGTGTGCTCCACCCATTAACTCGTCATTTAACATTAGGTATATCTCCTAAAGCTATCCCTCCCCACCCCCCCACCCCGCAACAGGCCCCGGTGTGTGATGTTCCCCTTCCTGTGTCCAAGTGTTCTCATTGTTCAATTCCCACCTATGAGTGAGAACACGTGGTGTTTGGTTTTTTGTCCTTGTGCCAGTTTGCTGAGAATGATGGTTTCCAGCTTCACCCATGTCCCTACAAAGGACATGAACTCATCCTTTTATAGGGCTACATAGTATTCCATGGTGTATATGTGCCACATTTTCTTAATCCAGTCTATCATTGTTGGACATTTGGGTTGGTTCCAAGTCTTTGCTATTGTGAATAGTGCCGCAATAAACATACGTGTGCATGTGTCTTTATAGCAGCATGATTTATAATCCTTTGGGTATATACCCAGTAATGCGATGGCTGGGTCAAATGGTATTTCTAGTTCTAGATCCCTGAGGAATCGCCACACTGTCTTCCACAATGGTTGAACTAGTTTACAGTCCCACGAACAGTGTAAAAGTGTTCCTATTTCTCCACATCCTCTCCTGTTGTTTCCTGACTTTTTAATGATCGCCATTGTAACTGGCGTGAGATGGTATCTCATTGTGGTTTTGATTTGCATTTCTCTGATGGCCATTGATGATGAGCATTTTTTCATGTGTTTTTTGGCTGCATAAATGTCTTCTTTTGAGAAGTGTCTGTTCATATCCTTCGCCCACTTGTTGATGAGGTTGTTTGTTTTTTTCTTGTAAATTTGTTTGTGTTCTTTGTAGATTCTGGATATTAGCCATTTGTCAGATGAGTAGATTGCAAAAATTTTCTCCCATTCTGTAGGTTGCCTGTTCACTCTGATGGTAGTTTCTTTTGCTGTGCAGAAGCTCTTTAGTTTAATTAGATCCCATTTGTCAATTTTGGCTTTTGTTGCCATTGCTTTTGGTGTTTTAGACACTAAGTCCTTGCCCATGCCTATGTCCTGAATGGTATTGCCTAGGTTTTCTTCTAGGGTTTTTATGGTTTTAGGTCAAATATTTAAGTCTTTAATCCATCTTGAATTAATTTTTATATAAGGTGTAAGGAAGGGACCCAGTTTCAGCTTTCTACATATAGCTAGCCAGTTTTCCCAGCACCATTTGTTGAATAGGGAATCCCTTCCCCATTTCTTGTTTTTGTCAAGTTTGTCAAAGATCAGATGGTTGTAGATATGTGGTATTATTTCGGAGGGCTCTGTTCTGTTCCATTGGTCTATATCTCTGTTTTGGTACCAGTACCATCCTGTTTTGGTTACTGTAGCCTTGTAGTATAGTTTGAAGTCAGGTAGCATGATGCCCCCAGCTTTGTTCTTTTGGCTTAGGATTGACTTGGCAATGTGGGCTCTTTTTTGGTTCCATACGAACTTTAAAGTAGTTTTTTCCAATTCTGTGAAGAAAGTCATTGGTAGCTTGATGGGGATGGCATTGAATCTATAAATTACCTTGGGCAGTAAGGCCATTTTCACAATATTGATTCTTCCTATCCGTGAGCATGGAATGTTCTTCCATTTGTTTGTATCCTCTTTTATTTCATTGAGCAGTGGTTTGTAGTTCTCCTTGAAGAGGTCCTTCATATCCCTTGTAAGTTGAATTCCTAGGTATTTTCTTCTCTTTGAAGCAATTGTGAATGGGAGTTCACTCATGATTTGGCTCTCTGTTTGTCGGTTATTGGTGTATAAGAATGCTTGTGATTTTTGCACATTCATTTTGTATCCTGAGACTTTGCTGAAGTTGCTTATCAACTTAAGAAGGTTTTGGGCTGAGACGATGGGGTTTTTCAGATATACAATCATGTCATCTGCAAACAGGGACAATTTGACTTCCTCTTTTCCAAATGAATACCCTTTATTTCTTTCTCCTGCCTGATTGCCCTGGCCAGAACTTCCAACAATAGGAGTGGTGAGAGAGGGCATCCCTGCCTTGTGCCAGTTTTCAAAGGGAATGCTTCCAGTTTCTGCCCATTCAGTATGATATTGGCTGTGGGTTTGTCATAAATAGCTCTTATTATTTTGAGATACATCTCATCAATACCTAATTTATTGAGAGTTTTTAGCACGAAAGGCTGCTGAATTTTGTCAAAGGCCTTTTCTGCCCCTATTGAGATAATCATGTGGTTTTTGTCTTTGGTTCTGTTTATATGCTGGATTACGTTTGTTGATTTGCATATGTTGAACAAGCCTTGCATCCAGGGATGAAGCCCACTTGATCATGGTGGATAAGCTTTTTGATGTGCTGCTGGATTCGGTTTGCCAGTATTTTATTGAGGATTTTTGCATCGATGTACGTTAGGGATATTGGTCTAAAATTATCTTTTTTTGTTGTGTCTCTGCCAGGATGATGCTGGCCTCATAAAATGAGTTAGGGAGGATTCCCTCTTTTTCTATTGATTGGAATAGTTTCAGAAGGAATGGTACCAGCTCCTCCTTGTACCTCTGGTAGAATTCGGCTGTGAATCCATCTGGTCCTGGACCTTTTTTGGTTGGTAGGCTATTAATTATTGCCTCAATTTCAGAGTCTGTTATTGGTCTATTCAGAGATTCAACTTCTTCCTGGTTTAGTCTTGGGAGGGTGTATGTGTCGAGGAATTTATTCATTTCTTCTAGATTTTCTAGTTTATTTGCGTAGAGCTGTTTACAGTATTCTCTGATGGTAGTTTGTATTTCTGTGGGATTGGTGGTGATATCCCCTTTATCATTTTTTATTGCATCTATTTGATTCTTCTCTCTTTTCTTCTTTATTAGTCTTGCTAGCAGTCTATCAATTTTGTTGATCTTTTTAGAAAACCAGCTCCTGGATTCACTGGTTTTTTTGAAGGGTTTTTTGTGTCTCTATGTCCTTCAGTTCTGCTCTGACCTTAGTTATTTCTTGTCTTCTGCTATCTTTTGAATGTGTTTGCTCTTGCTTCTCTATTTCTTTTAATTGTGATGTTAGGGTGTCCATTTTAGATCTTTCCTGCTTTCTCTTGTGGGCATTTAGTGCTATAAATTTCCCTCTACACACTGCTTTGAATGTGTCCCAGAGATGCTGGTATGTGTGTCTTTGTTCTTGTTGGTTTCAAACAATATCTTTATTTCTGTCTTCATTTTGTTAGGTACCCAGTAGTCATTCAGGAGCAGGTTGTTCAGTTTCCATGTAGTTGAGAGGTTTTGAGTGAGTTTCTTAATCCTGAGTTCTAGTTTGATTGCACTATGGTCTGAGAGACAATTTGTTATAATTTCTGTTCTTTTACATTTGCTGAGGAGTGCTTTATTTCCAACTATGTCGTCAATTATGGAATAAGTGCGGTGTGGTGCTGAGAAGAATGTATATTCTGTTGATTTGGGTTGGAGAGTTCTGTAGATGTCTATTAGGTCTGCTTGGTGCAGAGCTGAGTTCAATTCCTGGATATCCTTGTTAACTTTCTGTCTCGTTGATCTTCGTAATGTTGACAGTGGGGTGTTAAAGTCTGCCATTGTTATTGTGTGGGAGTGTAAGTCTCTTTATACGTCTCTAAGGACTTGCTTTATGAATCTGGGTGTTCCTGTATTGGGTGCATATATATTTAGGATAGTTAGCTCTTCTTGTTGAATTGATCCCTTTACCATTATGTAATGGCCTTCTTTGTCTCTTTTGATCTCTGTTGGTTTAAAGTCCGTTTTTTCAGGGACTAGAATTCCAACCCCTGCCTTTTTTTTTGCTTTCAATTTGCTTGGTAGATCTTCCTCCATCCCTTTATTTTGAGACTATGTGTGTCTCTGCACGTGAAGTGGGTTTCCTGAATACAGCACACTGATGGGTCTTGACTCTTTATACAATTTACGAATCTGTGGAACATTTAGCCCATTTACATTTAAGGTTAATATTGTTATGTGTGAATTTGATCCTGTCATTATGATGTTAGCTGGTTATTTTGCTCATGAGTTGATGCAGTTACTTCCTAGCATCGATGGTCTTTACAATTTGGCATGTTTTTGCAGTGCACTCAGCCTCTTTCTATCACACTATGTAAATAAAAGATTTGTTGGCAGCAATTTTCTTGGTGTATTGGGTAAATTCTTCATAAATTCAGTTTTCAGTCTGACAGTGTTCATAAAAGCGAATATAAAAGTAAAACATATGGACATTTTCCACCAGTTTTATTATGCAAAATACTTGATTTTGTATAAAATTGGATTTTTCAAGGCTAGGGAAATCTTCAATAAATCACATCAGCAGTTCTTCAATAAATCACATCAGCAGTTCTAAAAACATATATAGAACCCCGTGTGTTTTCCCACTGAGCAACTCTATGAGAAAGAAGGAGACCTGAAGGCTCTGCTATGGAAGCAAAGAGCGAGGGAGGGATGAACAGAGGGAGGGAGGGAGGGGTGGCAGGATGGGGGGGAAGGAAGGACAAAATGAAGGGAGAGAAAGAGAGAGGAAAGGAGGGAATGATCTGATCATATTTGCAGAGTGTGACAGAAAATGGAAACTATGTTCTTTTGAAAACCCTCCATGTACAATGTAAGGTCTGTTCTGTTTGGTCTGCATAGTGATGTGTCTTTGTTTTAATGCAGGGCCTCAGCAAGGATGTAGTGGTTATCTGACAGGTTCAAATAATACCTTTGTCTCTCCTGATTCTGATTCGAATGGAATATATGACAAGAATTTAAACTGTGTATGGATCATAATTGCACCTGTAAATAAACTAACTCACCTCACCTTCAATATGTTTGCTCTGGAAGCAGCAAGTACTAGGCAAAGATGACTTTATGATTATGTAAAGGTAAGGGTATTTTATTTTTGTTACTCACCCCAGACTCTAATATAGTGTATTCCAGTTTCTATCATTACAGGAAGTCCTGAAAATTGTGAGTACAGTTACTACTGCTTTTTAAATGACCTATTCTTCAATGATGCAACGTTTAATATTATAGATGCTCTACCTTCATATCAAATTAATCTTTAATATGGGTGACTCAAATATTTTGTGTGACTGGCTTCTAACATTAGCATTAAAATCTCCTATTTATCAATGTCTTGCAAGAGACGATCTATGGGAAGGTTGATTTTCTGGACAGAGATACTCAAAGGACCTTTGGCAAATCCTAAAATAAACAATGTCAGTGACACAAATAATACCTCTCAATTTGTCTATTTCTTAGGCTTATAGATTTGCTTATCATATTATGTTTAGATAGTAAAATGGTTCTGAAATCACATTAAAAGTAAATCAAGGCTGGGCACAGTGGCTCATGCCTATAATCCCTGCATTTTGGGAGGCCGAGGTGCGTGGATCACTTGAGGCCAGGAGTTCAAGACCAGCCTTGCCAATATGGTGAAACCCCATCTCTACTAAAAATACAAAAAATTAGCTGGGTGTGGTGGTGGGCACCTGTAATCCTAGCTACTAGGGAGGCTAAGGCAGGAGAATCCCTTGAGCCCGGGAGGCAGAGGTTGCAGTGAGCTGATAGCTTGCTAATGCACTCCAGCCTGGGTGACAGAGCAAGACTCCATCTCAAAAAATAAAAATAAAAATGAAAAAGTAAATCAAGAAACTTCTGTTCAATTGTTAAGACTCTTTAGTATTAAATTATTATACCTATCAGGTTATATGGGTTCAGATTACAAGTGTTAAGTCTCAATATTTACTACTGCACTCTCAGGGGAAAAATTAAAAGTATGGCAAGATTTCTATTTATGAGGAGCTTAAGTCTGATTGGAAAATTATGGGATGACACATGCAAATTAAGAATGTACAGTTCAGGATAGTAAGCATGTAAGTGCTAATGAATGCATTTGATGCAGGCTTGAAGCAATGTGCAAGCTTAAAAGGAAAGAAAGTTCATGAAACTCTGGCATGATCAAGAAAGACATGATACAACCAGGGAAAACTTACTCAAGTCAGGAGAGAATTCAGGCAAGGTGAATATTTTCAAAAAGGTGCTGAACTTGGTATGTGTGTGTTGTCGAAAGAGTAAAGAGGCTGGCTATATTGAAGCAGAATAGTGCTAAAGAGTAGAAAGAAAGAAGATGGCATAAGCAGATAAATACTGAGATTACAAAGGATCCTGAAAGTCGAACTAATGACTTTAGACTTTGTGAGGCTGAAAATAAGGAGTGGTTGAAGGTTTTCCAATGAGTGATGTGATGAGAGCAGTAGCTGGGGAAGATCTGAAATCAGCAGCTATGTGAACTGGAAGGAGAGGAGACTGGGAGGGCTCCAGGGAGAGGTCACCCCTAGGTGATGAGGTCACTCTTAGACCCAGATCAGGGGTGCAGCCATGGCGGAGAGGCAAGAGGGGTGCAAGAGAAACTTAAGTTCTAAGATGTCATAAAGTTTAAAGAAAATTGTTTTAAAAGAAAAGGAAAGAAAATTTGTGGACGGAATACCCATTTGAGTACATAATGATATGCTTATGTTTTTACTATGAAAAGGGCTAAGGCTGGGAGACCAGAAAAATAACAGTGTGGTTTTGGTGAGAGCAAGACAGACAAGTGAGACTGCAGTGGGCAGAGAATAGAATGGAGCTCCAGTGAGAAGACAGCTCCATGAATAGAGAGGACACAGCAAAGAGCCTTCCTTCCAGCAGGAGAAAGAATGCTTTCTTAGACGAAGTCAGCATGGATTCCAGAGAGTCAGGCTCTCAGCTCCAGGAGAGGTACCCAGGGAGGCAGTTGGAGAGGGCAAAAGGGGCAGAAAAAGAAACAGATGCATCATGAAAAAATAAATGTGAAGACCAGGAATAGTGCAGTATCCCTGAAGTCAAGGAGCAGGGGGATTCTTTTACAAAGCATGAGTGGTCAATACTATGAAATTGTAAAGTAGAGGCCAAGAAAGGTAAAGATGAAGAACAGCCTCATTCCGTTGGATGACAACCATTTTAATAGAGTATTGGCACAGAAGCTGGATCGGAGGAGTTCATGAAAGACTAAAGATAACAGGGAATGTCAATTCAGGTTGAATTCTCCTTTCCTAAAATGAGACCTGGCCGGCCGGGTGCCATGACTCACACCTGTGATCCCAGCAGTTTGGGAGGCAGAGGTAGGCAGATTGTTTGAGCTCAGAAGTTTGAGAATAGCCCTGGCAACATAGTGAGACCCTGTCTCTATGAAAAATACAAAAAAAGTATCTGGGTGTGGTGGTGTGCACCTGTGGTTCCAGCTTCTCGGGAGACTGAGGTGGGAGGATCCCCTGAACCCAGGAGGTAGAGGCTGCAGTGAGCTGTGATTATGCCATTGCACTCCAGCCTTGGCAACAGAGTGAGACACTTTCAAAAAAAAAAAAAGGTGGGGAGAGACCAAAATGACTAGAGTAGTCCTAAAGCTGAATTCAGAACTGTTCAAGAGCTCCCCTGGTTTTACAGAAAGGTAATAAGGTTTAGAGACAGACAGTATGGGGACTCAAACCCAATTTTGCTGTCAGACCAGTTTCCTAATCTCCCCAATTCCTCATCACTTCATCTATTTTTCTTTAAGTCACATAATAGTACCTGCCATGAAAGGCAGTTTTGAGGATTAAAATTATGTGTACTAGAGTGTTTAGCACAGTGCCTGACATAAATTGTAAACAAATTTACCTCCCTTTTTTCCCCCCCTTGGAGTAATTCCAAATAGGCATGGACACTACGGAATTTCTTTTTCTTAAAAATTAAAAATAATGGATTTACATATAAAATTACAATTTCAAGAATGTTTTGAGGATGGCCTTGCTAGGAGAGTTGATTGGATTTATTCTCAAGATCCATTTTTATAGAGCGTGATTTGATAATGTCATTAAAACAGCTTGTCATTGTCTGAATTTCCGCAATTCATTCAGGCCAGAAACTACAATATCAAAAACAAGGAGTTATTTTCTTGCTTCAAAATAAAATACTTTTTTTTCAAATAAATTCTATTCAGAACTATTCTTTTTTTCCCCCTTGGAAAAGCAATTTCCTTCAACTGGCAATGTTTCCAACTACCAGTAAACTGGAAGATCAAAGAACAGCCCTTGGAATGTGGAGCTTGGAGGTTTCTTTATTAAAGAGATTTTTCTGTGATAAATGGGACATTTGATTCCTTTTAGATTTTTTTTAGAGATTATAAATCACTTTTTAGAAAAGCTAATTTAACTGAACTCTGTGGTAGATATACAAGTAAAATCATACCAATTCCATTATTCATTCATAATTCTATCATGATTGTTTGTGAAAGGGTTGACTTGGAGAGTAATTATGGTAATTGAATCACCTAGTGAATTGTGCATTTCAATGAATGGTCTGTGTTGAAATCCACATCACATCCATTGCAGAAGGAGTTAGTTGGCAAGGGTATGTGCCAGGCCATGTACCAGCATCACTGGAGGTGTAGAGAGCTAAAGGCATATCTTGAGGAGTTCCAGCTTCTTGAGGAGCTGTCAATAAAGTGTAGAAGACTGACATATAAACAAATAATATACATTTAAATAATTACATTTAAAGTACAGATAAAATACATTTAAATAATGGACATTTTTGTCACGTTGTATAACTTCTTGTATAAATGATGAAAATCATAAATAGAAACAACGTAGAAGGGCAGAGCAGAAGAGGCTCTGATTGGCTTCGTTTTGGGGTTCAGGAAAGGCTTCCTAGAGGGGATGGCTGAGCTGGGATTTACAAAATAAACAGAAACTTACTCCCTTTTGTGATGCTTTACAAAATTGAGAGGAACATCACAAAAGAATGCTTCCTGTGGGAGGCTGACTACCAAAATGGAGAAGAAAAGGAGAGGCTGTGAGCTACATCCTCTCATGCCCAGGTTCTCGACTCCTAAATTACCACTTGCTTGTCACTCTTGTGGTAAGCAGTGACTTGGGCAGCAGAGAGGGGCCAGGAGCGTGAACCTAGTTGACTTTTTCTGCCAGGAAATACGGAACCAGCAGAGAGATGTACTCATCCTAACATTGCCCAGTTTTTCCTCAACCACATCAGTGCCCCTTTTCTGTTTCTTTTTTCTTTTTTTTTGAGACGGAGTTTTGCTCTTGTCACCCAGCTAGAGTGCAATGGTGTGATACTGGCTCACTGCAACCTCTGCCTCCCCGGTTCAAGCGATTCTCCTGCCTCAGCCTCCCAAGTAGCTGGGCTTACAGGCGTGCGCCACCACACCTGGCTAATTTTTGTGTTTTTAGTAGAGACGGGGTTTCACCATGTTTGCCAGGCTGGTCTCAAACTCCTGACCTCAGGTGATCCACTTACCTCAGCCTCCCAAAGTGCGAGGATTACAGGTGTCAGTGCCCCTTTTCATAGCCAATATTTTGTAATGCATCCTTTCCCACCTGAAGTGAATATCATCTATGCTATAACCTACCCATAATGTAATTTCAAAAAATCACTATAATATCCTAAAGGCAATGAAAAGGAGAAATAAAAGGAAAGTACATAAGATAGTGTATATTCGCATATGTCAGTATTCTAACACTGCTACGCAAAGTCATGTAATAAAATAGATCCCTTTTATATGTGGAATGGTGGTGAATAACAAGTATAAATTTAAACAAATATGAGTGGGTTGTATTTGCAACCCATATGCCAATAGTGACATCGCCATTTACAACATGAATTTCCAAACTGGTGGAAAGACTTAAAACAAACATTTCTAAACCAAACAAAGTACAGTCTTCCCTCAGCTTACACAATAATTACATTTCTGGAAATTTGGTGCATATTGAAACTGTACAAAAATATTTTTGTGTTTACATACAAAATGGATTTAGGTTCTGGGATCAAATAATTACAAAAAGTTTTGTTTACACAAATGTCAGACAGGACATTCAAAAGTTATGTGGGACATAAGTTCTCACTTTGCAAAACTGTACCATGAATTACTAAATGCCAGTTATAGCCCCAAATTATAGTGATGACCCAAAAACCACCACTATTGTGCAAAACACTCTCTACGGAGTGGTATTGACCTCATTGAGAAGGTCTGATTTAACGCGCTGGGCTTAACCATTCAGTCTGTGTCAGACACTGGAGCTGAGGAGGGGTGGTCCATCTTTGGGGAGAGGATCAGCAGTCTATGGAAGGTATCACGTTCCTATCCATATGAGGTTGCACCTACTATTCATTTATTCTTTCATTCAATCAATGTTAATTAGCATACATACTATATTCTAGACATTGCTCCAACAACTAGAAAAGAACATTGAGATTTTAGAAAACAATACTAGGAAAACTGCTGCACTTGTAGAGCTGATTCTAATCATTGCTTCTTTGTGGCTTTTTTCTGAGGCAACTGGGACTAATATAACTTTTCTTCCCCAGAAGATTCTGAAATGAGTCAGAGTTTAGCCCCAAAACTGAAAAGCCACTCTCTATTCTTCTACCCATACTAAATTATGCCCTGGCATGTTGCCCAGAAGACCCCATCAGACATTCTGCAATAAGATCAAAGAATTCATGAAGATACTCTAAGATACTCCAAGTAAGAATATCAAAATCCTCCTGTGATCAAACTTGCAGGGAAATATTAAAAGATAAAGTCCTAAGGATATTAATATATAAAAGTATTAAATTTGAAAAGAATTATAGTCCAATATCAAAGCCTATTGCCCTTGTGCATTAAAAGTTCTTAGGAAGTAAAATCCAAAAATTTTCTTTCCTAGTTTCTCTGACTGCTCAAGTCAATAGCTGGGTGAAGTGTGGGATCTTGCCGTGGTTGTAGCAGAGCCTGCCTGCCACTAAATTATTTGTACAATGCCTTCGAGACCTTTAGCAGATTCTAAAACTATCAGAGTTCTAAAAGTTGAGAAAATATAACATTCTTCTCAGCACTTACCCACATCCACAAGACTTAAAACGTAATTCAAGCTCCAGATCCAACGCGGTTGTGCTAGGAAATGTATGCTCCCAGAATGCAGCCCATAGCTGCGTATGATGGTGTAGATCCTAAAGACACCATTTATATCCCAGTTTATATATGATTCCCTCTCCTCATCATTGTATAGGGCACCCCCTGCAAAGCACTGTAGGGCAACCTGGCAAAAGTCTTTAGTGGAGACTTAGTGTTATCAGAGAATAAGAGAGCAGATACAGATCTTGGGTTTGACACACAGGAGTCTAGAGCCTCTTATGTCAGTTATCCCGAGGCCAAAAGCTATTTCAACGCACTTAGGAGAAATCTTACTGTGGTAGTGAATGAACTAACCCAATGCCAGCTTGGGGCCAGGCACATGTGTCATTTCCTTCCATCTAGCCCTGGCTTCTGCCTCATACCTTCTTTCACATTTACCAGTTATCCATTTAAAGCCCAAATCTGAGCTTACATCATGTAGGATCAGATCCAAACTCCTTGGCATGAAATGTATGGAACTTCACAGCCTTGTTTGTTGGACTTCGTCATTTCTCCTGTTCTCTCACCCTAGCCTCCAGGCCCAATGAAGGGGGTCAGAAGTTGTTGACACATGCCATGCGTTTCACACTTCCGTGGCCTGGCACTCATGTCTGTCTGGCTGGGATACCCTTCCTCTTTTGTAGGTCTGGAAGGTCTCTACTTACATTTAAGGGCCAATCCAAATGTCTGTCTCCATCATGTGGATTCTCATGATACACTTCCATTCTTTTATTGTGGCACTTACTTTTCTCTATTTTGTATATAATTTATGTACACACATATATTTGTATGTATACATATATAGTGTATGTGCATATACACACAAGTATATATATTTAATTTATAGACCTTTACTCTCCTTTGTTCATGAGGAGGTCTATGTCTTGAAGGTCTAGAAAGGGCTTTATACATCCTTGTATGCACAGGACCCAGCACAGAGGCCTGGCACACAAGTCCCAGAATAAAAATGCTTGCGGCCGGGAGCGGTGGCTCATGCCTGTAATCTCAGCACTTTGGGAGGCCGAGGCGAGCGGATCACGAGGTCTGGAGTTGGAGACCAGCCTGGCCAACATGGTGAAACCCCGTCTCTACTAAAAATACAAAAATCAGCTCGGTGTGGTGGCGGGCGCCTGTAATCCCTTGGGAGGCTGAGGCTAGAGAATCATTTGAACTCAGGAGGCGGAGGTTGCAGTGAGCTAAGGCAAGATCACGCCATCGCATCACGCCTGTTGCTTGGGCAACAGGGCGAGACTCCATGTCAAAAAAAAAAAATGCTTGCTAATATAAACGTGATCATAAAGACAGCAATGATTATCATGAAATTTTAACTTGCTTACCAGAAAAAGTGCATGATCTAAAACTTGGCAAATGTGCTGTTCCGTGAAACAAGGGGGTGAAGATTAGAAAACTCGAGCTTCTTCGGATTCTGAATTAACTAAAATCATATTTAAGTTGGAAAGACAGTGCCATCTAGTGGTGCATTTCTTTTTCTTTTGAAATTACTGGTTTTAGCCGTTTCTGTCTTATATAATTCTAGCACTTTAAGATAATGTCAGTGGTCATGATCATGGCTGTTCTGTGGCCTTGAGCAAATCATAGCTCTGTTATGAATTTAATATTTGGAGTTAGATACACACAGATACTCATTTAGAAATACAATAGGGCGGGGCGCGGTGGCTCACGCCTGTAATCCCAGAGGCAGAGGTTGCAGTGAGCCAATATCACGCCATTGCACTCCAGCCTGTGTGACAAGAGCGAAACTCCGTATCAAAAAAAAAAAAAAAAAAAAGAAAAAAAAAAGAAACAGAAAAGGGGCACTGCGGATCACGAGGTCAGCAGATCGAGATCATCCTGGCTAACACGGTGAAACCCCGTCTCTAGTAAAAATACAAAAAAAATTAGCCAGGCGCGGTGGCGGGCTCCTGCAGTCCCAGCTACTCGGGAGGCTGAGGCAGGAGAATGGCGTGAACCCGGGAGGCGGAGCTTGCAGTGAGCCGAGATAGCGCCACTGCAAGTCCGGCCTGGAGAAAGAGGGAGACTCCGTCTCAAAAAAAAAAAAAAAAAAAAAAAAGAAAAAGAAATATAATGAAGATTACTCAGAAGAAAACAAATGTTTTCTAGTTATGTGTTTGAGAGAAATCCAAGCACCCACTATTTCAAAGGATGTTTCTAGAAGGCTGCCATGGCTGTGAATTGTTCTGGGTGCTGGCGACACCACAGTGAAGAAGTCAGACAGTCTCCGTCTCCCCACCCGTGGGACTTACATCCTTGTTGGGAAAGAGACCGGACAAAGCAAATAAACAATAAATAAGATCGGTTTTGATTATAATAGGAAAATAAAACAGGATGATGCTGGGGGAGGGCAACATTCGATAGCACGGGCTTCTCTGAGGAGGTGACATGTGAGGTGAGGGCCCATGACAGGGAGTCCTTAGCTGTGCGGGTTCAGCTTCAGCTGAGGAAAGACGTCTCCTGGCAGGAAGAGCTGCAGGAGCAGGGCCATGGGCAGGAGTCCTCCTGGGATGAAGGAAGTGCAACCAGCAGTGAGGTGCGGGCGGCCTGGGAAGGAGGCACAGGCCAGAGCAGCTGGGGCTTGCAGACCGTGGGAAGGAGCTGGAATTTTACTTTAGGTGCAACGGGGATCTGCCGGAGCATTTAGTCAGAGCACGAGCAGCATCTCATTGGAGTTTGCAGACATGCAGGCAATTCAGTGGAGAACACTATGGCTGCTCCGGAATTAGGTCTATTAAGAAGATGTTTCAGTGGGAACAGGTGAAGAACAATGGTGGTCACCTGGAGATGGAGCCCTCTGAGATATGTTTTGAAGGTAGAATGGAGTGGATGTGGAGTGAAGAGAGAGAGAGGAATCAGAGATGACTGAAGTTGTAGGCTTGAAACATTGAGGTAAAAAAGCCTCAGGGAGAACAGTTTTGGGAGGGCTTGTGGAAGAGAGGAATCAAAGCACTTGTTTATTTATTTATTAGATATTTATTGAGTGCCTCTCATGTGCAGACACCTAAAAACTGGGAACATGGCAGTGAGCAGAACAGAAATCTGTGCATTCATGGAACTTGTATTCTCTTCAGCGGGAAATACAATGAAATAAACAAGTTAGCCTGGGCAACATAACAAGACCACATCTCTAAAATTTTTTTATTAGCTATGCATAGTGGCATGCACCTGTAGTCCCAGTACTTAGGAGGCTGAGGTGGGAGGATCACTTGAGCCCAGAAGTTCAAGGCGGCAGTGAGCTATGATTGTAGCACTGCACTCCAGCCTGGACAACAGAGTGAGACCTTGTCTCAAAAAAAAAAAAAAAGTTAAATATGTAGTATGTAGAAGAAGGTAATACTTGCTGTGGAGAAAAGTCAAGCAGGAAAGGAGATGGGAATGTTGGGAGAGTTTACACAAGGAAGGCCTTATTGAGTTGGGGCTATCTTTTTTTTTTTTTTTGGAGACAGTCTTGCTCCATCACTCAGGCTGGAGTGCAGTGAAACGATCTCAGCTCACTGTAACCTCCACCTCCTAGATTCAAACGATTATCCTGCCTCAGTCTCCTGACTAGCTGGGATTACAGGCATGTACCATCACGCCGGCCAATTTGGGGATGTCTGAGTAAAGACCTGAAGAAATGTAGGAGGACAAACGATGTGGATATACAGGGAAGAGCATTCCAGGCAAAGGGAGCAGCAAATGCCATACCCAAGAAGCAGGAGCATGCCTGGTTTGGCTCAAGAAGCAAAATGAACAAAGTGGAGACAATAAGAAATTAGATCAGAAAGGTCAGGGGTGGGATAGGAGGAGAGAAGGCCATTGTGATGGCTTTGGTTGTTCTATTGAGTGGATGGGCAGTTAGGAGGGTTTCAGCAGAGCGATGACCTGGTCTGACTTACATTTTAACAGTATCCCTCTCGATGACATTTTGAGAATAGACTAAGAGGAACAAGAGCAGAATCAGGGGCTTCGTGGGAGTCTCCAGTGATCATCAAGGCAAAAGATCAGAGCAACTAGGGCCAGAGTGTTAGTGGGTGCAGTGGTTAAGGTAGCAGTGGGTGAGCGGACTCTCATGACACATTCTTTTTAAAATCATAGGTTACTTTCCCAAAGAGGAAAAAAATGTTAGGCATCATACCAGGTTTTTACTGAAAGTCATAATATAATCAATCCAATTATAATTCTGTTCCTTAATTAAGACCACCTCTAAGAACATCAATGTAAAAATGTTTAATCATGACCTATTGCGACTTCACATCCAATTTAGTGTGAAAGATGCAACTTTTTTGTAAATAATGGAGAAGTAATGAATTGTTTTTCTTTTCAGTTATCCCATGGGGTTAGTGAAAATGCCAACTTGGCTGGAACGTTTTGTGGTTCCACTGTACCTGCTCCTTTTATGTCTTCTGGTAACTTCCTTATGGTTCAATTTGTCAGTGACTTAACATTAGAAAGGGAAGGATTTAATGCTACATACACCATCATGGACAGTGAGTAAATAGAAGCATTTTTATATGTTATGAAATACACATGTATTTAGGCACTGAAAAGAATGCCCTGCTTATTATATTGAAATTTCAATGTTAATTACTAAACTCAATGTCAATTACTATCTAAACTCAATGTCAGTTACTAAACACCATGTTAATTACTCTATGTTTAATCTGTGGTACAAAATTTGATACAATTTTTAGTCAAGGATATAAACCCCCAATTCTTAATGGAATGATGAAAATATAGCTCCTCTGGGGTGAGAGATGAGGAAGACAGAATTTTAAAGACTGCCTGAGATGAGACATGAATAAATTGTCTCCTGTGTTGCTTTTTCTTCCCAGTGCCTTGTGGTGGAACATACAATGCAACTTGGACCCCACAAAATATTTCATCACCCAATTCATCAGACCCAGATGTCCCATTTTCCATCTGTACTTGGGTCATTGACACCCCTCCACATCAGCAGGTCAAGATAACTGTGTGGGTGTTAACAGCTGAGCTCATAAGACTGCATGCAGAATTACTTACAGCTTCAGGACTCACCACAGGTAACAATTACAGGATGAATGACAGTCGCATCTTTTCACTAGCTTTTGCAAAACACTTGAAATAATGAGTCCATGATTAAATAATTTTCTAAGTTACTTCCAGCTTAATGTGTTTTTCATCTGTACACAAAGCCCTCGAATCAGGTGTGTCGAGAAACTTGTACTTGGTCCTGTAGGTCCAGAGCTCTCAAAGCTTTGTGTGCCTAAGAATGCGTTAAGATGCATCTTAAAAGTGCATCCTCCCTGGCACACCCTCAGAGACTGAGTTATAACACCCATTTATCTGACTTTTTGACAAACATCTCTGGTGTTTTGGTGCCAATACCAGAGCTCCATGGACCATGCTTGGAGAAATACATATAGTTAGTAGGATTTATGTATAGGCTGAATTGAAAGGGTCAATACAGAACACAAGAGAATCAGTGAAGAGGCTGTTTGGCACCAGTTTCAGAGGTCTGTATTCATGGTAATATAAGAGAGATAAAAAGAAAAGGGCCGGGTGCGGTGGCTCATGCCTGTAATCCTAGCACTTTGGGAGGCCGAGGCAGGTGACCTGAGGTCAGGAGTTCAAGACCAGCCTGGCCAATGTGGCGAAACCCTATCTCCACTAAAAATACAAAAAATTAGCCGGGTTCAGTGGTGTGTGCCTATAACCCCAGCTACTCGGGAGGCTGAGGCAGGAGAATCGCTTGAACCTGGGATGTGGACGTTGCAGTGAGCCAAGATTGTGCCACTGCACTCCAGACTGGGCGACAGAGCAAGACTTTGTCTCAACAACAACAACAACAACAAAAACAAAGAGGCTGGGCACGGTGGCTCACGCCTGTAATCCCAGCACTCTGGGAGGCCGAGGCAGGTGGATCATAAGGTCAAGAGATTGAGACCATCCTGGCTAACACGATGAAACCCCGTCTCTACTAAAAATACAAAAAAAAAATTAGCCGGGCGCGGTGGCAGGCGCCTGTAGTCCCAGCTACTCGGGAGGCTGAGGCAGGAGAATGGCGTGAACCCAATCGCGCCACTGCACTCCAGCCTGGGTGACAGAGCCAGACTCCGTCTCAAAAAAAAAAAAAAGGAAAAAAAGAAAGAAAGCCATTTTGAGCTTTACAAAATGCTGAGTCTGAATTTCCTCTGGAATAAGATGTTGAGGAGACAGTTGGACCCAAAGTGGGATGTTGACCTAAGGCCCAAAGATTTTGTGCATCATCATTATCATGATAAGTAATTGAAATAATGAGAAGAATAAGATTATCCAGGGAAAAATATGTAAAGGGAGAGGCCGTGAACTGAGGATGGATACCAGGGAGAACATCTGAGAATACCTGGATTGTCTTTCTGCAGTCGGGGGAGCAACTAACCCTCCCCAGTTCATTCCAAGAATGTCATGTTCAAGCCCCATGTGCTGGAATAGTAGAGTCCCATTTGTTGTCTTCTGAGTTTTCAGGGTCCTCTTCATTATAAATCTGGGGTCCCCTGCTTCTCACCTGGTCTTGCTGGGGAGAGAAAAGTCCCGTTTGTCTGACTCCAATGTGGAGAGGTGTGAGATGTGCTGGCAGCTGAATAGGCCCTGGACTTGCTCAGTTTTGTGCAAAGCATAGACGCTGAGATGAGCTCCTAAGCTCTCAAGATGGACAAGATGCTACATTATCATCATTCTGTTGGTAATGGTTTTCAGGACAAAATCCCTATTACCCAGTGGTACCCTTACTGGAAGGACTTAGAGCCAAGTGGAACAAGGTCCTTTGGGTGAAGACTTTTCCCCCTGCTTCATGAAGCTAAGACAATGAGGATCATGGTGGACCACTCAGCGGGGCACAGAGTCCCACTTACAGAGCACTGGGCACCAGCTGGAACATAACAGCAGCTGGAGTGGCTGTGAGTAAGACCCAGTGTTTGTCATGACTGAATAATGTTTTCAACTGAATGAATACAGGAAACAATCAAGGGTTTCAGACTGGGTAGGTAGGGAGGAAAGACAAACATTGACGGATGAGCTGGGAGAGACTGGGATTCTCAGGGTATCCAAGAATAGACAGAGAAGGTCTAATTGGAAGATCATGAAGGAATGATGTATAGGGCTGTTATAGAGGATGTACAGTAGCTACCTGGCATTGGGAATGAACGGAGACACAGAGATGGAAGTCACTGGTGTTAAGAAATATAAAGTGAGGGTGTTTAATGGCTTGTCTGTATAAACACTGAAACCTCTAAGGGTTCAGAAAGGAAATTGGGGGCAGGAGATTACTATGAGCTGAGACACCTCAAGTCTTTCATAAATGCTGGGAAGTAACCAGGAGAAAAGTAAGTGAGAGTGATGACAATGGTGAGAATATATTTGACCAGACGTAGAGACCCTCAAAGGTGAACCAGCTTTGAGGCAAGGATGGAAGCTGCAGTGAGGAACGTGGAGCATCCCTTCCTTCCCCCTAGGCTGACCCCACACCCTTCCTACTCAATGAACTGTGGAGCATGGGAAAAGAGTGGCCTCTACCAGGAGGCTGGTGGAGAAACAGGTTTTGCTAAGGCTACAAAGTGGAAAGGCGGGGGATGTATACAGAGAATGATTGACCGTGCAGTTAAAGTTCACAGGATACAGCAAAGTTAGACAAGGACCAAGAGCAGGAGATGGTTGGGAGGAGGAGTGGAAGTCCTGAGCAGTAAGAGGAGTTTGCAAGCAGAGGTGGGTTGGGTCTTTCAGTAGGTTCCTAAGGACTGCAGATATTAGAGACATACTTGTGACAGGGAAGCTGCAAATACCCTGACTTTGGTACAACTTGTTTTTATGCAAGAACTGATGGGAATTCAACTGCATTTACTCCAGGCTTTTGAGAGGTAATGAGGGCCGCCCAAGTGTTACAAAGGGGAACCGGCACCTCATTACAGGCCCTGGCTGGCTTGGGGATGTACAGTGGAACCAAAGGCTCTGATTAGATTTGCTAAGGGGTAGCAAGGGCTGGATCAGGGCGATGATGGTTG
This sequence comes from Gorilla gorilla gorilla, assembly GCF_029281585.2. Taxonomy (NCBI): domain Eukaryota; kingdom Metazoa; phylum Chordata; class Mammalia; order Primates; family Hominidae; genus Gorilla; species Gorilla gorilla. The sequence goes on from NC_073232.2 coordinate 70,195,172, forward strand.
TTAGTCTCATGGAGCTCAGGACTGGCAAAAGCCCCAGGAGGAGAAATCCAGTGAACTCTCAAACAGCCCAGTGGTGCTCAGAACAATGGCACAGGCCTCGACTAGGAAGTCACATCAGAGGGGAGGGGTCTTGTTTTCAGCAGGGAAGTGTCTGTGGTTTCAGCAGAAACTTTGCCTCCCCTCCTCCCTCCCCTCTGGGAAGGTGCGACTTGTATCAGTTCCAAGGCCAATGTGAGTCTTCTTGCAGAGCACTTCCAACAACAGAGCTAGTTTCCACGATCAAATATTTAAGCCATACTTTTATAGGCAGTTTAATTTCTGTTATGCTGTTCTCTTCTAAAATAAATCTAACATGACTTGGCTTCCATTTCATTTCAGAGTCATGGAAATTCAAGAATTCAGTTCTGTGGCAGAAATGCTTCGGCTGTGCCAGTGTTTTATTCTTCTATGAGTACTGCAATTGTCATTTTCAAATCTGGAGTTTTAAACAGAAATTCTAGAATGAATTTCACCTATCAGATAGCAGGTGAGCCCTAGAACTTCATCTTTTATTAAGAAAAGCTGCCATCATTACAATTATTCCTAGAATAATTACAATTATTTCTAGAATTGACTCCCGTGAGTAAATAAGGATTTGTTAACAAAAACCACACCCATCTCTTAACTAGAACCCAGGCCCAATTTAGCAAATTACTAAAGTTGGTTTCTAAAGAGGTAAAGAGAATACAATACTAACCAAGATGCTTAGAATGCTAGCATTTTCTTCAACATCTATGTAGTTGATTTTAAAAATATACCAGTTATTTTGTTAATTTACCCACTTAACCACACTGAATATACATATTTATTTATGAGAAATATATATATATATTTACAAGAGCTTTATCAAAATATAATCCTCATATCATACAATTTACCCATTTAATGTTTATATTTCAGAGGTTTTTAGTATTTTCACAAGGTGGAGTTTAGGTGAAGACATTGCTCCTAATGACAGGGGGAACCATAAGAGGACTTCTTCAGAACAGACTCATTTTCCACCAATGTCCCACAGAGAGGGATCCTGGGGCATGAATGGTGTAAGCCAAGGGCCCGTCTAAGGAAAGGGATTTGCTGCATCCTGGGAGAAATCTCAGCACCCCCGACAGGACATTTGGGACAGGAATACACCTGAATGACCTGTCCTGGGCCAGTGACCCTGGACTTCAGCCAGATGTCAGCATCTCAAGGTACAACCAACATCTTCACTCCATGTTGGGTCAAAACAGTTAACACAGCCAAGGTATTCAAGGTATCAGTAGATACTGACTGTGTCCTGGCCAGCTGTAAAAAGAAAGAGTGATCTGATGCATTGGGAATGTGATCTTGTCAATCACTCAGGTGAGCAAGCCTGACATGAGTGGGCATAAAGGTCAGTAACAGAAGAGGTACCAAAATGTGCTACATGTGTCAGTTGTGACCTAAGGAACTGAAGGCATTCACCCTCCCTTGAAGTAATGAAGCTGACACAGCAGGGGGCTGCAAATTCCACTGCAGATCAGAGTCTTGAAGCTGATATACTGAAGAGTGGACTCTCACTTGAGATACAGAGTAGGAACTACTGTTTCCTATGGCTACTGAATATCCCACAAACTAATCTCCTCAGCATGCCATTATTAATTATTTTAAAGCTCTTGAAGGTCTCATTTTATAATAGATCACATCAGAAATAAAACTAATACAGATCAGGTACAAACTCATATTTGCTGGACATATCATTGCATATCATCCCAAAGTTTCTGGCAGTACATAATGCTGGAGTAAATTCTCGAATATTAAATTTTAAACTAAAGGAGAATATTGGCTTCTAAATTTTGCAACTATAGTATTGCAGCTAAACACAAGTGCAAATGGGCAGCCTTATAACTGCATGAGTAATCTTAATGAAAACTTATTGGCAAACATACGGAACATTTCACATGCATTTATCTATAAAGTACAACTCTTCCCAACCTCAGAACTTGATATGCATTAGGACTTTCCTCTCCCTTGGGCTGGTGATAAAGCTCCAATTGAAATGAGAAAGATTCTTCATGCCTGGTAAATATGCAAGTTTCCAAAGATATTGCCACTGGCCGATCAAACCTGAATCCGAAAAGCATTTGTTTCTAGCAGGATATAAGATCAATATGCAAAAATAAATTGTATTTATGCAATTGCATGGCAGAATTTAAATGTAAAAGGAATACCATTTACAATAATGTCGTGTATAAAATCCATAAATATGAATATGACTAAAAATTAGAGCATATTTCACAGAGAACATACTGCAGGCCTAATAACTGGAAAGATATTGTTTGTACATGTGTAAGAATATTGTTGAGATGTTCATTTCCCCTCATTTGATCTATGAATTCAATGCAGTTTGACTCAAAATTTCAGCATGCATTGTTGGTAGAAAATGGTCAGCTGATTCTAAAATTAACATGAACTAGCATAACCAAAATGCCTGTATAATGAAGAAGAAAATTGGAGGGCTAACTCCATCTGATTTAAAGAACAATCATAGAGTTGTAATGGCCACAGCAGAGCTTTGGTATGTGATCAGTTAAATGGATCAAAAGAAAATAGAGTCCAAATATAAACCAATACATATATTGAGAACAGATTTTTGACAATCTTGAAAAAGCAATGTATTTAAAAATACATAATATTTCAACAAATGATTGAGGATTTTCTTTTTAAGCAATTGATGTGACACATTTGTAATATATAAAATTAAACAAGTAGAAAAAATTGAATTAGTGTGTCATATATATAAAAATTAGTGGTTACAAGAGGCTGAGGAGATGGGGAGAAGGAAGAAAAGATATTGGTTAATGCATATGAAATATAGTTAAATAGAAGGAATAAGTTCTAGTATTTGATAGTATATTAGGGAGACTATAATTCAAAATAACTTCTTGTATATTTCAAAATAACTAGAAGAGAGGAATTGGGATATTCCTAACATAAAGAAAAGATAAAGTTTTGAGGTGACAGATATACTACTTACACTGATTTGATCATTACAAATTGTATATGTTTATCAAAATATCATGTGTATCCCCAAAATGTGTACAACTATTATACATTAATTAAAATAATGAAAAGTACATCTTAGACAAATTTAAAAAAAAAAGAAAATTATTTTTGTAAAAATCAAAAAGCCTTAAAAGAGTTACCTGATTACTATCACTGAGAAGTTTATTTTCACAGAACAGTTTGATATTTATTTTGAATTGATTCAAATGAAAGCTGCCTTTGGTTAAACAAACAAAAGTACTTTAGATTTTTTTTTACAAAAAAACAAAGGTAAAGAACGATTTCCCACAAATAACTCACAAATGGATTTAAAATCCTTGCACAAAACTCTGTCTTGGAGGTAGTGTCCTTGTCTAAAAGAGAGTCTGAATGCTAGCCAGTTCACCTCAATGTGATCAGAAAAGTTCAAAGGATCCTTGAGTATTCATCTTTAAAGGAGAAGGCTCCTGTGTCATGCTTCCTGTAGGGGTATTTGTGTGAACAAGCTGCTGCATCGCATCTGTGTGTGCTGCTTGAAATTCACTTCACTGCTCCGGGTCTCAATTATCTCAAAGGTAAACGAAGAAGCTGGATTACTTTTTTCTAAAGTTTGTTCACATGTAATGATCTTTTTGAATTATTCCTGTGAAGTTGAAAGAGCACTGAACACCGGAATGCATACATTAATTATGCATATTTTTCTTCTAAGATTGCAACAGAGACTATCACAAGGCATTTGGCAACCTGAGGAGTACTGGATGGCCAGATAACTACGACAGTGACACGGATTGCACCATTACTCTCACAGCCCCCCACAACCACACCCTCTTTTTTCATTTGTTTGGCATTGAGAAGTCAATTAAATGCAGAAACGATTTCTTGGAGGTAATATGCATTTGAATATCATTTAAATGATGATGGATTTTACACCTTTTCTTTAGTGCTTCTAATGCTCTATGATTCTTACTTGTTTCATTAATTTATTCATTACCCTTTCATTCCCTAAACATTTACAGAGCACCAGTCCAAACACCAGAAACTGGGAACCTCAGGGCCCTCGGAAGACTCCTAGTCTGGTGGAAAGGACAGATGGCGTATAGCCAATTACAGCACAATGTGGAAAGGACTAACTGAGTCCAGCAGGGGTAGGGGTTCCTAACTCAGTCTGGGAACTAGAAAGCTTCTTTAAGAGGGCAATATGTAAGTTGAGACCTAACAGGATCAGAGGAAAGTCTAAGAACAACATGCTGATTCTGTAAAATGAAACTGAATGATACTAAATAGCTCACCTAATTTCCCTGACAGCTACAGTAAGTTTGGGGCATCGTCAACATCCTCTAAAGACAAGTGTTGCCTTGAATAAGTGCTCCCTTGTTGCAGGAGGTGTGGTCTGTCCTTTTTCCACCACAACTCCAGAGCTCTAATTTGGACACAGAAGTGACTTTGCTGTTTGCCCATTCTCCACCCATTCACCCCCCACTCCCACCCCAGGACACACTGAGAGAGAAGCCCCCCTTGCACCTGGAGCAGGCAGAGCCATGCCCCTTGTGGGCCTGAACCTTTGGGGTCTTCCAGAGCCCCTGGTGAGCTCCCTCTGTGCTCTTTCTGCCACATCACCTGCATTGAGCATATGAGATGGAACATGAATATCATTGCTCATAGGCAGGAAACGGTCTGAATAAGACTCATCTGATGTGGACCCAGTGTGTGGAACTCAGCACCTGTGTTTTGCCAGAAAACCCCCAGAGCTCATGCGGTTGTGACCTTTGCAAGCTCTGTTGAAAATGCATTCATCCTTAGGAAATAAACTCAGGTGGAACCTGAGACTCAAAAGGATAAGGATGCTGAATTCCTCTGAGAGTGGAATTTAAATCTAAACCTCATCCCGATGCTCTCTAAACTGGCTTTGTTTCACCATATAAGAGGCTTCAGTAAGGTTTCCAAAAAGTTTGCTTGTTCCTCTACACCTGATCTGGAGTTGTATTTTTTGTTTCATTCAAAATAAGCTGCCCAAGATGATTTGATCTTTGTAACATAAACAAATGTACTGGTGTATGCAGCAGGCTTCTTTCCTTCTGTGGGAGGATTCTTTCCAGTGGGCTTCTGTTCAGCTGCTAGTTTCTTGGTAGCTGCAGCCTTTGTTCCCAACAAAACATCTTTTCTCGCCTGCAACCCACCTCATCTGATTTGGCTTCTAGGGCTGCTGTCACCTTCTGCCCAGCCTGGTGAGGAAGGGTGTTCTGGCACATGGTCTTTGCCTATGGGTTTAGCTTCAACATGATTCCTGATGCAGTTTTATCATCTTGGAAAGCTCTCCCCTTTGGAATTCATCTAAATCCTTTATTAATCAATAGCCTTAACATGTAGTGCCATAAATAACACTCAGAGGAAGCTCATGCCTTTTCTAAAGGAATATTCCCATGACAGGAAACCAAAAGATGTATGTAGCAGGGAGGAAATGAAGAGACAAATACAGTATTCTTTGTGCCGGTCAGGTTACTCAACTTGGACCTATGTACCTCCCTCACTATGGAGATCCGTATATTTATATGAAGTGTAAAGCAGAAAGAATGAGGCGAGTGGGATCTGGAGGAAAGACGGAATAATCCCGTTAGGTTGGAGTCACAGTGCAACTAACTCTTAACTCACTCCAGCTTGAATGGACCATTATTGATCAGAGTCAACATTTGCCATTTGCCTGATAGATGCTGGGAAGCAAAGCCTTGCTTTCCAGCCATGGACAGTAAGAACTCTTCCTCCTCGCTGTCCTTCATTACTCCGTAGAATGGATCTGAAACTTCCTGTCCCATAAGCAAAGAAAGGAAACCACAGCTTAGGCCTGTAAAATGTAGCTCCTTCTGGCTCTCAGTGGGAAGATTGTGGGCATAGTTTATTGGCAGCTGTACCAGGAAGCCTCAGCATTCCATTCTCGTGAACTGCCATAGGAACAGAAATGTCTGACTGAGGATTCTGTGTTACTACCAAGTGAGGGCCGAGCTCTAGACCATGCCTGGAATCTGCTATTGTTTTCATGCCTTCACCTCCCCTTCCAGGATCCTCTGATGTCCCAGGGATGCCTGCTGCTCTCGGTGGCCCCATTCCTCCTAGGAGACGAAAGTGAATAAGACAAGTTGTTGGCAGTGTCCGTGAAAATTAGTATCTCACTGCTCCTCTCAGAGCAATGCCATTTTAAAAGAGGACCCCTAGGTGAAAACACCCAAACTCAAGAGTATGGTGCTGGCAGGTCTTAAATATGGCAGCCCTCCTATCTACTAGTGGATAACTGGCTACTCTGTCATGGCAAGTCTACTTTATTTAAACACTTAGCAGAATAATCCCTGCAGCACTAGAAAGGCATTATTCTCTCCCATGGGCTACTACATAGACCTAAAAGGAATCTCACCTGATCAACACAGCCCAGCAAGATTAGACTGTCTTAACTCTGTGACTTAAGATACCAGCAATTAACCAAATTTTAAATCATGGAATTACAAAGGGAAGAGAGGAACTTCCGATATTTTGAATACATAGATCAGTAAAATCAGCATTTCTACATGTCAGGCTGTTTCCAACACACATTGCCTGTGTAACGTTTCCTTCAGAAGCGTCGAGAGCCCTCCTGGAAGCAGGGCTGGTTGTGAACGCAGGGTAGGAGCCAGGCTGGGGGACAGAAAGTGGTTGAATTCACAGTGTGGTTCTCTCTTCCCTCAAAACACCAACTCATTTCCTGTTTTTATATGTGTCTATTCAAAAATGAGGAGTTGAAACAAAAAAGCAACAAGGCCTCAGAATGTGTTTTTAAAACATGTTTAACAACAGTCAGAAGTTGTATAGATTTATAATTCTGTCCTTCACCCATACAGAAATTCCTTTTGTTCTGAACTTTATTATACTTTGCATTGTATTTTTTTCATAGCCCCTTTACAGCCAAGTAATTTTCAATGGGAAACCCGTGTGCGCGTGCATACATACACACACACACACACACACACACACACACACACTATGAAAAATGTATAATAGTTGGCTGGAAACAGGGCAGGCAACATTGCCCCCACCCATCCCCACCCTTTAAAAATTCACTTTACCTACATTCTTCCAAATGTTTCCCCAAAAGCAAAGGCTGCAGGATCATAGCACAAACTATTATATAAAAAAGCAGACTGATGTTTTAATTGCCACAGGTTAACAGATATTTCTGAATATAATACAAATGCTTTTTGATCTACACATGGAACATTTTTCCCCTTTGCAAGTGAAGATGACTTCTGCATGTATTTTCAGAAAACCCTTCATTCTTATGTATATAAAAAGACAAAGCTTTTCCAAAAAGTGTCATCATTCAAATTGTCTCACAGTGTAATGTATATACACTGGAGAAGAAAGTGTAAGTTTAATAATGAATGACTCCTTCCTAAAGGTGAGAAATGGAAGTAACAGCAATTCACCATTACTTGGCAAGTACTGTGGAACTCTGCTGCCAAACCCTGTCTTCTCTCAAAATAATGAACTATACCTATGATTTAAGAGTAATAGTGTAATTTCAGATCGTGGATATGAAATCTTCTGGATCTCATCACCCTCTGGTAAGACATTTGCACTTTGTACGGGAAAGCAGTGTAGGTGAATAAAACATAAGGTGTCTAATAGAAAAAGGCAAAGTAACGTTATATTTTTTAGCTACCTGTGTACCTGATTAATTCATGTTAAGAATAGAGATTTTTAACAATGAAGGTACAAATTATTTTGTTGTTGTTGTTGAGACAGAGTCTTGCTCTGTCGCCCAGGCTGGAGTGCAGTGCCACGATCTCAGCTCACTGCAACCTCCACCTCCTAGGTTCAAGTGATTCTCCCACCTCAGCCTCCCTAGTAGCTGAGATTACAGTTGCACACCACCATGCCCAGCTAATTTTGTATTTTTAGTAGAGATGGGGTTCTGCCATGTTGGCCAGGCTGGTCTTGAGCTCCTGACCTCAGGTGATCTACCCGTGTCGGCCTCCCAAAGTGCTGGGATTACAGGCATGAGCCACCACACCTGGCCTGATTACTTTAAATTCTACATTTATTCATTATTTCTGTTTATAAAATAATATATATTCATATATGAAGCACATATAAGGTATGAAGATTTAAAAATTCCTTTGTAAATTCAATTTTGTTAGACTTTTTGACTTTTGGTTTGACCATCAAGGAAGTTCTTTGAGAATTTAAGGAAAAATATTTACCAAAAATCCAACTTATGAACACATTCTGGCATATATATGAATGGTTGTGCTTCTCACAGGCCCTGACATTTGTTGGCAGTCCTGGAGAGAAATTGCTTTTTTAGGGTAGTAATTATCCTCTCATATTTTTGGTTGGCCACTTTTCAAACAGCTAAAGAAAATTTAAGTCATGTCAATACATTTAATGCAAGAGAGGAGAAATACCTTTATGAAATGTCCTGAAATACCAACATACCTTCCAAATAAAAAAAGATAAACAGAAATCACTTTAAATACCTTAAGAAAATAGTTCTATTAAGATAATCGTGGGTAATGGAATTTTGGCACCCAAAGGAAGAGAAAGATGACTTCCAATGCTCAAATTTTATCGACGAGGAAATAAAACACCAAGATTAGGCTGGGTGTGGTGTCTCACACCTATAATCCCTGGGAGGCCAAGACAGCTGGATCACCTGAGGTCAGGAGTTCCACACCAGCCTGGACCACATGGTGAAACCCTGTCTCCACTAAAAATACAAAAATTAACTGGACATGGTAGTGCATGCCTGTAATCCCAGCTACTTGGGAGGCTGAGACTGGAGAATCACTTGAACCTGGGAGACGGAGGCCGTAGTGACCTGAGATCACACCACAGCACTCCAGCCTGCGTGACAGAGCAAGACTCCATCTCAAAAAAAAACCCACCAAGATTAATGAGTTGCCCAAAATGCTCTGCTAGACTGAGGTGCAGATGGGACTAGACCTCGGTGGTCAGAGACCCAGCCAGCTTCTTCCTGTCCTGGAGGCGATCTGGATCTCCACAGATATGTAGTCTATATGTAGTCTAAATCATGACAGCCTTCATATACAGATTAACAAATTAACACCAAAACTTGAAGTATTCGACCTTAAGTATGTCAGTTATTAGGGTGGTAAAGTCACTTTTATAATGAAGTCATTCCTGCCACCACCTACAATCACACACTTCCTCTTGGTTTAGTGCTGAATTTTCCTTCTAATTTTACTTCACTCACATCACTGGCATCAACCCAGGGTAAGCAAAGATCTCCGCACCATCGAAAGCACAGAGGCAACAACTTGATTTTCTCCCACAGTTACTTTATCAAGTTTTTGTTTGTTTGTTTTGTTTTGTTTTTGTTTGTTTGTTTTCCATTCTGCTGTCAACCCCCGATTTTCAAAGTACAGTCCTGGAGGAAGTTGTCCTTGGATCGTGATATGCAGGCAAAGGCATGTGTGTTGAGGATGGAAGAGGTGGTGGTGGCGATGGGAAGAGAGGGGAAGTGAGGAGAAAGGGTGTAGCCCAAAGAAGAGGAACAGGAAAAGCGGTTTCTGCCTCTATTATTCTTGCAGAGTCTCAGCACCTTAAGAAAATAAAGTCTTATTGCCTAACAAGCCAGACTGGATGGCTTATACATTGTTGAATCAAACTTCCTGTCCTGTTTTCCTTGCAGGATGTGGTGGAACTGTTTATGGAGACAGAGGCTCGTTCACCAGCCCTGGCTATCCAGGCACCTATCCAAACAACACGCACTGCGAGTGGGCACTGGTAGCTCCTGCTGGAAGGCTTCTCACTCTCAACTTTTCCTTCATCAGCATTGACGATCCAGGAGACTGTGTCCAGAACTATCTCACACTCTACGATGGGCCCAACGTCAGCTCTCCATCCTATGGACCATACTGCAGAGGCGTGAGTAGAACAAACATTTTATATTCCCATTTGTTATGTTTAGACAATGAGTCACTTAATGTAGACTTTTTTTTTTTTTTTTTTTTTTTTTGAGACAGAGTCTCGCTCTTGTCACCCAGGCTGGAGTGCAGGGGCACAACCTCAGCTTACTGCAACCTCCGCCTCCCAGGTTCAAGCAATTCTCCTGCCTCAGCCTCGTGAGTAGCTGGGATTACAGGGGCCTGCCACCAGGCCCGGCTAATTTTTGTACTTCTAGTAGAGACGGGATTTCGCCATGTTGCCCAGGCTGGTCTTGAACTCCTGACCTCAGGTGATCCGCCCACCTTGGCTTCCCAAAGTGCTGGGATTACAGGCGTGAGCCACCGCACCCGGCCTGGTGTAGGCTTTTAAAGGCAGACACAAGCAGAGTACAAAGCACAGCCTTTAACAAATTGAGCAGTTTTCCGACTTGCCTTTCTATTCTCGGAGCATGAGTGCCATCTGGTGGGCATTGCATTAAATTACTATTAATAGTCACCAAAATCAGCTCTGCGTCAGAATCACCTGTGGAGTTACTTACATTAGACTTCCAGGTCCCACCGAAACCTATTGAATCAGGATTTCCCGGGGAGGAGCCACAGCATGCTGTTTTTTAAAAGCTCCCTCTGTGACGTCAGTGCACCGCCTAGGGTTGAATACCCATGTTTATTTCTGCATAAATAAAACTATAGAACATTTGGACACCTGGCTCTATTTTATCTACTTCTTGCTGAAAATTGCAGGAATTCTTTGAAGAAATGGTGACTGATAGTTTGTTTTTGTAAAGCTCATATCAGGGCTTTACAAACAACAACTCAGAATCTGATGTTGATTCAATATTGCAGGCATCTGTGCTTACGGTCCTCTCATTTTATGTGCAAGTAGATACTTAAAGAGAGTATGGGCTCACACCTGTAATCCCAACACTTTGGGAGGCCCAGGCAGTTGGATCACTTGAGGTCAGGAGTTTAAGATCAGCCTGGCCAACATAGGGAAACCCCATCTCTACTAAAAATACAAAAATTAGCCAGCATAGTGGCACACGCCTATAATCCCAGCTACTCAGTAGGCTGAGGCAGGAGAATCGCTTGAGCCCAGAAGGTGGAGGTTGCAGTGACCCGAGATTGCACCACTGCACTCCAGCCTGGGCGACAGAGCCAGACTCTGTCTCAAAAAAACAAGAGAGTAAGTAAGGGAAAAGTGGCTGCTGGCAAGTGGGTATCTGTTTCTAATTTTTCTGCTCTTTAATCACTTAGGCTTTGTAATCAAACTAGACAGAGAATTATATCAGCTGGAAATCTAGATGGTTTTTAAAATATACTATTTATAAAATTGATAAATGCTATTTTCAGAAGTATCAGAAAATAGACTAATTTTTCTGACACCCTAGCATTCTCATATATTCTTAACACCTTTCTTTGAATAGATTTGCATATATTTTACATGCATATTTTTTACTGTTTGATGTTGTGTTTTTTCCACTTACCAATACATCATTAATATCTTATATTAATAAAAACACTGGTGCATCGTATTTAGTTTTTGGAGAGTATTCCATTGCATAAGTGCAGCCTAATTTATTTAACGAAGCCCCTCTAAGTGGACATTTAGGTCTCTTGAACTTTTTGCAACTACAGACAACACTTAGTAAACTTTTTGTTAGTGATATCTTTATACACGGAGTTACATTACTTGGTGAGAAATGGTGATCGCAGGACCAGGAGATACTGTATTATGGGGTTGCACAGAAGGCCCACAGACAGAGACCCCAGTAAACGTGCCACACATCAGATTTAGAAGCTAACCAGCTCTTAGACATTGAATTGAAATTTACAAACATTTCAAAAGGGAGGAAAAGAGACAATTTTAACAATATCATGACTTTATATTGACAGGTTTTTTTTTTTTTTGTGTGGGCATGGTTTTCAGTGGCTTGCAAACATATAACCCCATTTGATCCCCACAGTGACAATCCCATAAGGTGGAAAGAACAAGTATATCCTGGACTTTGCAGATAAAAGAAAACTGAGTCACTGAGAGAAGTGATTGCCATTTAATCCAATGCCGTGTTAAGCTGTAATATATAGTGAGATACATCAATTTTTTAAACTGTTGGTGTTTACAGTATTTTCCCAGTTTTACATTTTCTTTTATAAATTTAGATATAATTTCATGTGTAATTGTTTTTTTCCTTAAAGGTACCACTGATTTAACACTTTATAAATGTTAAACATAAATTTAAAAAAGTAAAACGTAAGTATAAAACAGTCAATTTACATAGAGAGGTAGCTCTTATTTTGCTAATATTTACATACTTACAACTTTTTGTAAGTATGTAACTTTTTGTAAGTTGTAATATTTTGTTAATATTTACATACATACTTTTACATTTTACATACATACATATTTACATGCATATTCACATACAAAAGTTGTATACTTTTTTATGTATACTCCTTAAGTATACAATTCAACTGTTGTATGTATGTAAATATGCATGTAAATATGTATGTAAAATGTAAACATACATTTATATACATACAATTTACATACAGAGGTGGCTCCTTATTTTGCTAATATAAATACAAACCATCCCCTGATTTGGGAGATATTTTGTGTTATGGTAAATACCATTGTTCACAGGGAAATCCTCTATCCCTTGCAACTACAGAATATGAACATCAAGCAAATGAAAGAATAATGGGAAAAACAAGGAGAATCAAAGGAGATTCTAAAACTTCTGTTGACTGTCCATACTAGTTTGTCAATATAAAAGAAGTTGTTGAAATTTGGAAGCAGATTAAAGTGGAGGTAAAAAGTAGACATGCATAGGAATAAAAATATTGCATATACCTTGATATATCTCTTACAGAAAAAAATCTATACTCACTTGAATTAGTGAGTATCTTGGAAATAAGTCTGTGTTTTGATGACTTGGGGTGGGGCTGAGGCAGGAAAACCCAGTAATGTGAGCATCATGAGAGCAGGGCTTTTTGCCTGTTTTGCTCATTTTCTAATATCCCTAATACTAAAAACAATACCTGCAGCATGGCAGTGACTTGATCAATATTTGCCAAATGAATGAACAGAAAGTGAGAGAAAATGGGGACCCATCTATTCCCCTCAACACACAGACAAACACACACTGTTCTACAGAAGTATATGAAAATAAATCCCAAGAGGAAGCTATAAACATTGAGGATGAAAATAGTATATTTTACTTAGTGTGATCATTTCACTTACGTATGTTTCTTTAAGAAAAATTAAATTTGCAGTAAGAACTTGAATAAGAAGTTCAAATTTTTCGATAACAGTTTTATTGAGGTATAATTTACATACCATACATTTACATACATACAATTTACATACCATGCAATTCACCTCCTTAAAGTATACAATTCAGTGGTTTTTAGTAGATTCACAGAGTTGTGTGGCCATTATCAGCACAGCCAATTTTCGGACACTTTCATTACTCCCCAAAAGAAACCCTGTACCCATTAGCAGTCCTTCCCCATTTTCCCTTAACTCCCCATGCCCAGAAATATTTCTTTGTAAAGCATTTGCATTCATTCTTTGCAAGGTTACTTCAAGAAATATATGCAGGTTCACTGTAAATTCTATAAAATTTCTTTATGTGGTACTTTTTTACTAGGTTAACATTTCTAGAAAAAGGTTCAAATATGCGAAGTATATAATTTGATACTTTTTTTTCAACTTTAGGATACCAGCATAGCTCCCTTCGTGGCTTCCTCAAATCAGATCTTCATAAAATTTCATGCTGCTTATGCATGGCATCCATCCACATTGCAATTACCTTGGGACTGCTAAGTGGGTAACTCAGCATGTCCACTCAGCACTTTCCCTCTGCAGCATGCTAGACAGGACTTTGTCATCTTTATACACGACCCCTGCCAATGCCATGGAGAATAAGCTGTACTTTTATGGTTTTCACCAAACCATGGATAGAATCAATATTTGTAGGTTGGGCATGGTGGCTCATGCCTGTAATCTCACCACTCTGGGAGGCTGAGGTGGATGGATCACCTGAGGTCAGGAGTTTGAGACCAGCCTGGCCAACATGGCGAAACCCTGTCTCTACTAAAAATACAAAAATCAGTCGAGTGTGGTGGCAGGCACCTGTAATCCAAACTACTTGAGAGGATGAACCAGGAGAATTGCTTGAACCTGGGAGGTGGAGGTTGCAGTGAGCCAAGACTCCATCACAAAAAGTGACAGAGCAAGACTCCATCACAAAAAGAAAAAAAAAATCAATATTTGTACATTTTCTTGAGCATAGAATATACCTTCTTTAGTCTTGAGTGTGCATTTCATTCTAATATTTTGAGCTGAAATTTAAAAAAAATCTTTGAGAGACTTGGAAATGATTATGGCATATGTGACATACATTTTTCAAAGTTAATAACAATAGCCAGGGGCAGTGGCTCATACCTGTAATCCCAGCACTTTGGAAGGCCATGGCAGGAGGATTGCTTGAACCTAGGAGTTCGAGACCTGCCTGGGCAACCCAAAGTGAGACCTTATTTGTACCAAAAATACAAAAATTAGCCGGGCATGGTGGCATGGACCTGTGGTACCAGCTACACAGAAAGCTGAAGCAGGAGGATCACTTGAGCCCAGTAGGTTAAGGCTGCAGTGAATCCCTGTGAACCACTTTATTCCAGCCTGGGCAACAGACTGAGACCCTGTCTCAAAAACGACAACAACAACAAAAGTTAATGATAATATAGAAGTATAAATTTCATGTGAATGTTCAATTAGGGATAATAAATATTATTGAATTGTACACAATTATGCTGCATTAATTTTTAACTTATTAAAACTCTGTCTTTCACTATGGGGCATAAATTTTCAAGTTTAATTTTTACATTTTGGAAAAGAATTTAATATACATATGAATCTTCCAGAGAATCAATTCTGGAGAAAAGCTGCCTGAGTTTGAATTTTAACTTTACTAGTTAAGTGCTTACTTAATCTCTCAGTGCTCAGTTTCTTCATTTGTATAAGGGGATTATTTTACCTGTCCCACAGGGTTGCAATAATTATGTATATGTGTAAAGACTCAGAACAATACCTGGAACATATTAAGTAATCAGTAAATGCTAGCTTCTATGTCAATTAGTAGTAGTATGGCTCACCTCCCTAACATACCGATGTACCTGCTTTTCCCATACTCCAAAGCCAGGCCCAAGTCTCACCTATGTTTAACTTTTGCCATGCCCCTAAGTCAATCTGAGCTTCTCCAAAGACCTTGCCTTGACTACGGAGAAATTTGCTGTAACCTCTGATTCTCTATTTCCCTCCCATTTGCCTCAAACTTCTGTTTCTCCTGGCCACGCTGAACCTTTTCTCCATTTATCCCCAGGACCCTGTGCTCTCCTGGTTATTTAATCTCTCTGAGTATTCTCCACTCTCTTGTAAAATGGTGGCCCTCTTCATACAGCTCCACTAAGCAGTGCCCCAGTGGGAACTCAGTGTGAGGGCTCCAACTCCACATTTCCCTGCTACACTGCCCTAGTAGAGGTTGTCTGCAAGGATTCTGCCCCTGCAGAAGGCTTCTTCCTGGAAACCCAGGCTTTCCCATACTGCCTCTGAAATCTAGGTAGAGGCTGCCAAGAATCTACCACTGTTGTACTCTGTGTGCCTGCAGGTTTAAAACCATGTGGAAGCTGCCAAGGCTTATGGCTCTCATTCTCCAAAATTGCAGCCCAAGCTGTGCCTAGGCCCCTTTGAGACACAGCTGGAGCTGGAGTGACCAGGATGTGGGGAGCAGTGTCTTGAGGCTGTGCAGGGAAGCAGGGCCCTGGGCCTGGCCCATGAAATCATTCTTTCCTCCTAGGCCTCTGGGCCTGTGATGGGAGGGGTTTCAGCAAAGTTTTCTGAAATGCCTTTGGGGCCTTTTGTCCGTTATCTTGGATATTAGCACTTGACTCCCTTTTAGTTATACAACTATCTCTAGCAAGAGGATGCTCCACAGTCTGCTTGAATCCCTCTCCTGAAAAAGCTTTTTCTTTCTCTGCCATATGGCAGAGAATTTTCCATGTACACAAAATTTACATATGGCTGTAAATTTTCCAAAATTTTACTCTCTACTTTCCTTTTTAATATATGTTCCAACTTGAAGTCATTTCTTTGCTCCCACATCTGAGCATATGCTTTTAGAAGCAGCCAGGCCAAATCTTGAACATTTCGCTGCTTAGAAATTTTTTCCACCAGATACCCCGGGTTGCCACTCTTTAGTTCAAACTTCCACAGATCCCTAGGGCATGGACAGAATGCAGCCAAGCTCTTTGCTAATGCATAATATGTGTCACCTTTGCTACAGTTCCCACTAAGTTCCTCATTACCATCCAAGACCTTGGCAGCCTGGACTTCATTATCCATATCACTATCAGATTTTTAGTCACAACTATTAGCCAGTCTGTAAGAAGTTCCAAATTTCCCTCATCTTTCTGTCTTCTGAGCCCTCCAAACTCTTCCAACTTCTCTACCCATTACTTTGTTCCGAAGTCAGTTCCACATTTTCAGGTATCTTTATAACAAAACGCCACTCCTGGTACCAATTTTCTGTATTAGATCATTCTTGCATTGCTATAAATAAATACCTGAGACTGGGTAATTTATAAGGAAAAGAGGTTTAATCTGCTCACAGTTCTGTAGGCTTTATAGGAAACATGGTGCTGATATCTGCTTGGCTTCTGGGGAGGCCTTGGGAAGCTTATAATCATGGAAGAAGGTAAAGGGGAAACAAGCATGTCACATGGTGAAAGCAGGAGCAAGACAGCGAGAGTAGGGGGCAGGTGCCAATACTTTTAAGTAACCAGATCTCATCTGAACTCAGAGTGAGAGCTCACTTATCACCAAGGGGATGGCCCAAGCCATTCATGAGGGATCCACCCTCATGATCCAAACACCTCCCACCAGGCCCACCTCCAACATTGGGTATTACAACTCAACATGAGATTTGGGCGGGGATAAATATCCAAACTATATTATATATTTACTCTCAAGAGTACAAAGTTTCCATAAGCAGCACCACTGCCTATTCCTTAACTCAATATATTAAGTTATAAATGAACAATATAGTTTGCCATTTAACAACAAGTAGAAAGTTCAATAGCACATCCTTATCTCCAGTGCTGCCAGACATGTAACTTAGTGAGGTAGTTATCAGCTTCCTTTTTATAAGAAAATCCAATGCTTTTATAAAGTTTTTCACTGCCTCTAGAAAAGCAGAAGCCTTTACAAAGGAAATTTGCTTTATGTTAATTATGCAAAATCAAGGGGTATTAAGAACATGAGACCAAGTGAATGAAAGAAGCTGTGGAATATATTACTTCATCTTACTCTAATACTCAAATTTCAGAGAAATTATTCCTGGACAGAGTATGGAGGCACATAAAGAAAATACTCCCACCTTAAAAATTCAGCTACTTGGGAGGCTGAGGCAGGAGAATCGCTTGAACTCAGGGAGGTGGAGGTTTCAGTGAGCCAACACCACACCACTGCACTCCAGCCTGGGTGACAGAGTGAGACTCCATCTCAAAAAAACAAACAACAAAAAAAATTCCTGCTCCCTTTTTGTATTATGGATAGATATATCAACTTTATGGATGACATTTCTATTGGAAAGGACAGCGAATGCAATGAATAACACCATCAAATCCAAAGGGTCTTGATAAGCTAGAAAAATGGGCCAATTGTAACAGATAAAATGTGATAGATATAAAATCTTCCTCTTTTATCTAAAAAATGAATTGCAAAGGTACAGAATACAGGGAAAGTTTAACAATAACATGAAATGACATAGTACTTTTCTGAAAGCAAGATTAACATGATGTAGCTGTCGAAAAAATGATGCTTGGATCATGGATTGCATCATTAGAGTAATGGTATCATTTCCACTCAGAAGGGCATGCTTTTCTAGGAGGCATATGGGAATATCTGGGAGGGGTGTACATGAAATTGAGGAAAGCATAATCAATATTATTATGTAATTTTAAAATTAAAAATACAGAAAAAAGAGACAAAATGAAGCTTTACAAAATCTTCCAGGCTAACCATCTAGGAAATAAACAGTGATTTTTTAGTGGGTTAGGGGATTGTCAGGCTTGGAAGCATGACATTTTCATGTACAGCAAAGGGAAGTAGTTATTGAGCAATACAGTTTTTGAGTAATTCAGCTGGAAGAAGGAGAAAAGAGTCTTGACTCTACTCTCATTAGTAAGACCCATCATATATCCTCTGGTTTTGCTTTACATTTAATTCACTCATTTCCAAATGTTTATTGAGCATCAGATATGTGACATATACTAAGTGCACTGAGGATAAAGCAGAGAACAGACAGCCATACAAGACTATCAGCTGATTTCTCCCAACTTCACAAAGCACACTTCCCAGGTCCATCTTGCTTGATTTCCTGAGCCAGTCCCAAGGCAAAAACCTTAATATTCTTATCTGGTGAAACACACATTGAGTCAACTTCCCAGATCTAGTGGCCAAGGGATGTTTCCTGATTCCACGTTGTGTCACCATGAAGTCTCACTGCTAGCAATCAGGACCCTGGACAGGCTAACCATCATCCTAGCAAATTAATCAAACCTGAGAAGGGGGTGTGGGAATACTGATTTATAGGTGGTCAGAAGTATAGGTGACAGTCAACCTAAAGTAGGGGACAGTCTTGTGGAAATGCACCCTTAACTTGTGGGATTTGACTGTAAGTTGAGGTAGTATCAGAATTAAGTTAAACTGTAGGACACTTAGCTGGTGTCTGCTGGAGAACTGTTTCATGTGTGGGGGAATCTCTGGTGTCAGAAGTGTTGAGCGTGTAAGAGTAGCAAAAACAGTTTGGTTTTTACTATCTCAAACAGGAGTGAAAACAAATTCCTGTGAAACAGGAGTGAATGGAGGCATGCAGACCAAAATAACTTTGAGAGAGAAATGCAGAAGGTTTGGGACTCTCTGTTCCAGGTGTTATCTGGATGTGGGGCTGGCAGGTGCAGTGTGAGGAGCTAAAACCAAAGTCATGGAGTTGCCTTAACTGGCACTGACAGTCCATCATTTCCCTCCACCAGCAAAGGTAGCCTGGTGATGACCTGCAGGCATAACACTGGGTTCTTGCCTCTAAAGAAATTCAACAATCAGCCCAGGGATCTAGGAGGAAAACAATACACACAAACGAGAGGAAAGAAACCACTCCAGCTATCTAGAAAAACCATTTCAGATCCTCACACTTGAACTCAAAAGGACAACAAAGAATAAACCACCAGAGAGGGGAAGAATTTTTCTTTTCTAGGGGAAAGACTAGATAAACACACATAAGAATGGAGCCTTGAAGAAACATAATTTAGTGAACAGAAGAGAGGTTTAAAAACTATTATCCTCAGTGATACTTGAGAAGAGAGTACATTTATGAAACAAAAACAGGGTGTTATTATAGAGAAACAAGAGTGGGGCTGTCCAATAGGACTGGTGTCCTTATAAGAGGAAGAGACACCAAGGGTGTGATTGCACAGAGAAAAATACCCTGGAAGGACACCAAGAGAAGACAGTCATCCACAAGCCAAGGGGAGAGTCCACAGGATAAATCAAATCTGCTGGCACCTTGATCTTGAACTTCCAGAACTGTGAGAAATTTCTGTCGTTTAAGCCATCCAGTCTGTGGTATATTGTAACGACAGCACTAGCCGACTAATACAGGTACTACTGTCTTCAGCCTACACAGTCAAGATTCACTATTAGAAATTGATGGAACAAGAACAATTCTGATTTTTTCAAGAAAGTTCTTTTGCTTTAGAAGAGTTAGTGATTCAAGAAATAAATGTATTAGGAGATTACCAACTAATACATACAGATGAAATTATGAAGTTAGAAAATCATCAGTGGATGCTAAAACTACTAGGTAAAAATTAGATGAGAAAAGGGACGTAATCCAATAGCACCTCCCCCCCAGCATTATTTTTAATTATAAAGAAAAAATAGTAACTTTATGGTGAAGAAACCTCGCAGACACCACCTTACCCAAGTGAACATCATCAATACTGGGAGAAACCGATGTTATCTCTACCTTGATAACATGCACTGGAAAAGACACATCACTTAGTGGTGTTTCTCCAAAAATTCATAACCTGAAAGGGAACATCAGACAAACTCACTTTAAAGGATATTCCACACAATACCTGGTCTGTACTCTTAAATAACGTCATTTCAATAAATATAAAAGCCAAGGAACGGTTCCAGATCAAAGAAGACTAATGCAGGAATAACCCTTTCATCTGGAATGTTTTTTAAGCAATAAGTTTCTGCTTTCGAATTTAAGAGTGCAGATCCTTTTTTAATCCAATTGGTTCAGGGCTAGAATTACGTTATTTTACATCTCCTTAAAGCTTTGATCCCCGCTACAATCTACAATATATAAATGCATATGTGTGGTATCCGTCTATCATCAATTTAGGTGACAATAGGAGAAAAGTGCCTGGTGCCAATCTTTATTTCATAGTATGAAATTGTCTCTCAGGACAGGGTTTTTGGTGAGAGCAGCACAGGATATTGCTGGGTAACTGAGACTGGGTCAGGAAAGAGGGAGGCAGAGGGCAGCAGTTTTGGTAGAATTTAAAATTTGGTTGCTTTTGGAAGAGAAAGCGGGAGGTTTCCTGGGAGCCAGAATGTTATGTTTCACAGATGTAAAAGTCATAGTCGGGAAAGACACATCGCTTTAGTGGTGTTTTCAAATGACCTTTAAATGGTAGGGTTTTACTTGTAGCTTCCAGCCCTGAGGGTGGTTCTTGTTGCTTAAGGGCAAAAGGGTCAGGGGTAAAAGCCAGCCTTAGAAACCTGTCAAAAAAGATTTCCAGCGGGGCGCTGGGGAAACGCAGACCGCGCCAGAATTCCTGCCTAGAGAAGCTCTTAATAGGGCGAGAGGCTGCGTGCCCCACAAGGTCCTTCAGAGGCACATTGTGGGACTCAGGGTAGCAACTTCTGGCGAGTGGAGCCGCAGTTACAGAAGCGGAACATTCGGAGGCAATTTACTTCCAGCTTTCGCAACACCCACCCTCAGCCATTACCCTCCCTTGCGCAGTCGCGCCATAAACTTCCCCGCTTTCCCCCACAGCCCTCTGGGCTTCGACCCATCAACTGAACACGCGCCAAACGCCGCGCGCCCGCGCCAAGCTCGGCCCAATCAGAGTTCCAAACCGCGGAGTGTTCGCCAGGGCGATAAATTAACCTCAGCGTGGCGTGGGGTCTCGAAGCCGAATAACGTACGTGATTGGCCAGCCTCTTCCATATTCTTTTAAGGGCGGAACCTGGCCCTGGAGCCACGCCTAGCGAGCTGTTCTCTTAATATGGGTAGGTTCGGGCGTGGAGCTGGCAGGTGCGCGGTGTGCCGAGACAGGGCGTGTTAGTTATTTAGTGCAGGTATAGCAGGGAACGAGGGCATCTCTCGCCGCCGGAGTGCGTCCTGCCGAAGCCTGTGGTTGCACGCCCACCCTCTTAGGGGCTGCCCTCTGCGGTGAGTGTGTGCGGCGTCGCACTTGGGGTTGCTTCTCTCTGCGTGGCCGGACCGGGGCTGGACCCTTCCCACTCCCCTGCCCTGCCCCATCCCCTCCCTGCACCCGGACCAGCCCTGGGGACGGCCTCGGACGCCCACCCTCTCCAACCCAGAGTGGCAGCGAAGGCCTCTTTCCTTTCCGCCCCTACACTTGGTGCCATCGCCCACGTGCTTTGTTGTTGTCGTTTGGTGCAGACCATGTCCAAGTCTCTGGAGAAGTTGGTGGAGGAGAGCCGGTAGAAGAACCAGCCCGAAGTGGACATGAGTGACCGGGGCATCTCCAATATGCTGCATGTCAATGGCCTGTGTGAGTTCTCGGGCAGGACCCTCCCGTGGATGAGCTGGAAGGGTTTCTAAGTTTGCCAAGTCACTGCTAGTCCTGCTGTGAGCGATTGTAATGGTTTAGACCCCAGCCCCTGCTTGTAAACATCACTTGTCAGGGGCTTCGTGCAGAGGGTTTGCAGTAAGATGTGTTCTGTTTCACCTGGAAAATGATCCTGAGAGTCCACGATGAGAATCACACAGACAGCTGTGCCTCATCGTTTGTCTCTGCTGCATGGCATTGGGGTGGATTTTCCACATAGTTTACTTAATAGTCACTTTATTTTTAATAGAGAATTAATTTTGAATCCTTCCTGTCTCCTAATACAGTCTTTGTCCATGAACAAATGACACACAAAAGTTCCAGGATTAATAGGCATTCTTGTGCCTGGAACATTTTAAGCATTTCTTTAATCTTTACTTTCTTCTGAGTATTTATTCTCCTAACTTGGTTAAGGCTTTTGTTACCTCCTCATGCTGTGGTGAAATCCTCCTAACTTGCCCTCTTGCCTTCAGTTTCACTGCCCAGTTTAATCAGTGGGTCACTTTCAGTGTTATTTTCCTGTAACCCCGGTATATGGTGTTACCCTCTCCCTTGAAATCAGGGATTGCAAATTCACGTGCCTCCAAGTGAGGGTAGTCATGAACTAGGTGATACGTATCCCACCTGAAGGGGCCAGCTGGTGCATCTGCTACTCAGACACGTGTCACCATAGGAATGTTGGCCCAGTATGCCAGATTTATTTTCTTCAAGGAGCCAAGATTCTATATTTGTATATGAAACTTGCTAATTTTTAGATGTTGGCCACTAATTCCGATATTTGGAACACCCATGATAAGTGAAATAAAGCACTTCTTCAGGCTGACGTGGCTTTGGTTTAAACCCTCTCCACACTTTTCCAGGTTGTCCGTTACCGACTGTAATGCTCCAGGTTTCTAGGCGTGATGCACAAGGCCTTTCCGAATCTGAACACTGCCTTACCCTTCCATGCAGTTGGCATTTCAGCCATTCTGAATTTATTGTCCTTTCTGGACCAGAGCCTACTTGTTCAGATCTCGGTGCTTTTACGAATTCTGTTTTCCCTCACCCTCAGTCTTTTTCACCTGAAATCGTTTTACTTCTAAGAGTCAGCTTAGACATCACCACCTGTGTAAAATCTTCTCTGTCTGCACCAAGCTAACATAGCCACTCCCTGCCCTGTGAAGTTGGACGTGTGCCTTGCTTTGTGACTTCTGTCACGTAGGATTGTAATGATTTTTTTTAACCTAGAAGTCTCCCTTCTCCACTGGGACATTGGGAAGACAAAGGCAGTGCAATGTTCATGCTTGCATTTTTTTTTTTATAGTAGTGAGCGATTTTGGAGCACAGTAGATGCTCAAAAATAGTTGAGGAATGAAAAAAAATGAAAGAATGATGGATTAGGCCCATGAGTGTGTGAGATCATGTCCAGGATGTGACGAGAGAAGAAGGGAGATGTTCAGGAGACTCTGAAAGGTGATGGAAAGCCATTTAGGCATGGAAAGAATGGCATTGTCAGGTTTACTGTGAAGCCATGCTTTTCCCGGTTTGAAAACCTGCCTGGGACGGAGATTGGAGTTGATGCCATTAATACGTCTTGGCAGAAGGAAAAGGGAGGAAATGTAGTTGATTTGCGTTTCATAGCCTTTATGGAAATAGATGCCATTAAACTTAGGTTGTGTACTAGTTAGCCTCTCAGCCTTGGTGTGTGTTGGTCTCTTGCATTCCGTAAGGGTCCTTGCTGTCAGCAACAGAACAGATGCCTCTGGAACTGAAGATCTAGGTGTGTCCCTTGCTGCCCCTGCCCAGCTCTGCCATGATCGTGGTCATTATTGGGGGCACTGTTGATACAGAGGAGAAAGAGAAGGGGATAGGGAAGATGATGCCTGGCATAGCGGGACCCTTGGCCCCCATGGCTTTCCTCCCTCCAGCACTCGTTCTCACTGGGTAGAAGAGAGAGGCTGCTTTCAGCAGGGGAGCTTTATACCCTTCGGCTTTTGAAGAGGAGACTTTATGTGATATTTATAAATGGGAAGAATGGCTTAGCTATTTCGGTTGAGCTCTATTATCTCTTTGAAGCCTTTGCTTTTATTAGGGAAGAAAAGATAGCCACTTGCTTCCTGCAGTTTATTTCCGGTATAACATTGGGTACTGAAAAGCAAGATCATTCTTAAATTTTCCTAAAGAAGTAGCTAATGAAGAATAATAGTGCTTTTTGGGAAGTTGGGTGGAAGTGAATTTGGAGATGTCAAGAGTCCACCTCCTCTGGCTTCTGTAGCATTGACCCAAGGCTGCTCTCTGCAAACTCCCTGACCTCGGGACTACTTGGAGCCTAGGGGGTTCCAGGATGCTCTTCGGAGCCTCCACTAGGGCTCAGTTCTCAGCAGTGCACACACAGTGACACAGTGCTTAATATATACAAGTATTAAAATATTTCACTTGGCTACATTAATTATAAGTGTAATTTTTTTTTTTTTCCTGAAAACAGGGTCTCACTCTGTCACCCAGGCTGGAATGCAGTGGTGCATTCACAGCTCACTGTGGCCTCAACCTCCCAGGTTCAAGTGATCCTCCCACCTCAGCCTCCTGAGTAGCTGGGACTGTAGGTACACACCACCACGCCTGGCTAATGGTTTTATTTTTTTGTAGAGATGGGGTCTTGCTATGCTGCCCAGGCTGGCCTCAAACTCCTGGGCTCAAGGAGTCCTCCCATCTTGGCCTTCCAAAGTGCTGGCATTACAGACTTGAGCCACCACACCTTCCTTCATATTTCTTTACTGATAACATTTTAGCTGTTACCAGGAAGTTTTATATATTAGTATCCAGATAAAACACAGGGAACAATAAACTGGCATGTACAGAGAATAGTTCTTGCATCTCAAGCTTTCCCTTCATTATTTTAATTTCTCAAAAGGTAAGAATTAAGCTTTGAAGATAACAGTAAGGTATTGTACTACTAAGCGTATGAGATGCCTGTCTTTCTTCTTGGGAGAGTTGTATCTTCTAACGCAGCACTTCCTTAGAGACAGCAAATTACCTTTGAAAGCTGTTTTGAGGAGTTTAGGTACCAAGAGCTTTCTGATGGGGAAAACTTCTTAGGCTGGAGACAGATATTAGACAGGTTCTACAGTTTTCTTATAGTCCAGCCAGATTCTAGAAATGCTCAGTTCCTACCGTAAGAGGCAGAGGAGTACAGTGAGCATATGAGGGGAACTTGGATTTGGATAGATGTGGGTTCAAATTCTGCTGCTTAGTACCATGTAACCTTAGAGAAGCTACTTAACCTCCCTGATCCTCAAGTTCCTTAACCAATGGTAACCTAAGTAACCACTTCATAAGACTGGTTGAATGGTTCACTTTAAAGGCAATAATGCACATTAAATGTTAGTTATTAACTAGTTAGTGTTAGATGCAATAATGTACATTAAATGTTAACTATTAATGTGAATATCCAGCTACAGGCCCAAATGCCTCAGACATACCCAGTTCCAACATAGTCAATGGCCTGAACTAAGAATTTCACTTCATTAAGTAGACTGGGTAAGGCATTTGTAACGGTGTTGGGATTTTTTGTGTGGCTTATTAGAACCTGTAGTGTTTGGTACTTTTGCCTAGGGTTCTAATTGATTTAGATAGCTATTTATTTAAAATTTGTCCTGATTTATTTCTTTTCCTTCTTTTTGTTTTAACATGACATGTAATTTGCACATACATTCTCAAAGCTTCCAAGAAGATCAGTGTGGGCAATAGAGTGAGACCCCATGTCTACAAAAAATTAAAAAACAAGCTGAGGGTGGTGTGCAAGTCTGCAGTCCCAGCTGTTAGGGAGGCTGTGGTGGGAGGATTGCTTGAGCCCAGGAGTTTGAGTTTGTAGTGAGCTATGATCCTGTTACTAGGCAACAGGACAAGACCTTGTCTCTTTAAAAAAAAAAAAAAGAAAAAAGAAAAAGAAAAAGCTTCCAGGCATAATCATAATGCTGCTGATTTTGTGTATTAAAGAGATTTCACTGCAGAAACTCTTTCCCAAGCAGCAACTGTCTTCAGCTGGTTGATGAAGCTGATTTTTGAAGGGCCCTGTAATCAGCTTCCATTTCCATAGAGACAGAATCCCAGCTGCAGCCAGAGGAACTTGCTTTCATTTGTCTTGTTTGTTTCCTAATTTTTTAATCTCTTCAAGTTTATTGCCCTCTCTGGGTGATCAAGCCTTTATTATTTTTTTCCAGGTTAGACTGACATTTTTCAGATAAATCTTGAAAAACAACCTGCTTTCAAGGAAGCGAGTGGTCTTTCTAAAGGACCAGGCAAAATAATAAACAAATATGATCATGGGTTATCTGGAAGAGCTGTCTCAAAATCTTGTTAAGTGTGGAACACATGCCATCCATATAGACCTTCTTTGGGGGAAAGATAAAAGAGCTGGGGAGAACCTGTAATTTTAGCTATAATCTTTATTAAAATCATTTATTTTTTATTTATTTAGTTTTTTGAGACAGAATCTCACTCTGTTGCCCAGGCTGGAGTGCAGTGGCATCATCTTGGCTCACTGCAGCCTCCATCCACCTCTTGGGTTCAAGCTATTCTCCTGCCTCAGCCTCCTGAGTAGCTGGGATTACAAGTGTGCACCACCACAGCCAGCTAATTTTTGTATTTTTAGTAGAGACGGGGTTTCACCATGTTGGCCAGGCTGGTCTCGAACTCCTGACCTCAAGTGATCCATCTCGGCCTCCCAGAGTGCTGGGACTACAGGCGTGAGCCACCGTGCCTGGCCTTAAAATCATTTATGTTTTCACTCTTCTAAGTTGTGTGTATGTGCTCACCTTTGTGTTTTTAAACATGCCACATCTTGGCCTGAGAAGCTCTTTTCCTTTTTCTGTCTCCAGCTAGCCTTTGTCCCCTTGTCAGTTAGTGCTTGCTGAAAGAAGGAAGGACTTATTTATTCACATGACTCCATTTCATGTCACCTCCTCCAGGAAGCCCCTTGAGTATACTCAGTTCTGACCCACCATCCCATCCAACCTAGCTGAAGTGTCTCTCTACTTGGCGTAGTGTTTGGGAAAAATTTATTGAAGAAAGAATGTTACTGCTTTTAGTAAAGAGATTCAGGTTAGTTAATGAAGAAAGCATAGCTCTGGAGAAAGAGCATGTACTCTGTCTCCTTCCTGCAGGCTTCTTCCCAGTTTCCAGAGTGAAGTAGTTTCCAGCTATCAGGAACAAGATGGAACTGACAACTTCTATTTTTGATTGTAGGATAGGGTTAAAACTGGAAATGTTTCACTGAAACAAAAGTTGTAGCCTCTTTGATATAACTGAGCCAGTAATGACATTTGACTGTTTTTCAGTCCTCTGACATTCCGGCCCCAGTGGCCACGGTGGCTTTTTTGTAAGCATCTTTTTTGTTTGTTACTAGCTGTGTAACCTTGGGCAAGTTGCTTAACCTCTCTGTGCCTCAGGTGCCTCATCTATAAATTGGGAATAATAAGAGCACCTCATAGGGTCGTTGTGAGTTAATATCTATAAGGGCCTAGCATACCACCTGGTACCTATTGGTCTTAATAATACTCGCTATTAGTACAGCCATGCATCACTTAATGATGGGAATATGTTATGAGAAATGCTTAATATGATTTTGTCATTGTGCGATCATCATATAGTGTCCCTGCACACACCTAGATGGTGTAGCCTACTACACCCCTAGGCTAGATGGTATGCTTGTGACTAAGGCTTTTGCTTTTAGGCTACAAATCTGCACAGCATGTGACTGTACTGAATATCACAGGGAATTGTAACACAGTGGTATATGTGTCTTTATAGAAAAGATACAGCAAAAATACAGTACATTATTGTACTCTCATGGGACCACTGTCATATTTGTGGTCTATTGTTTGTTTGTTTGAGACAAGGTCTCACTCTGTTGCCCAGGCTGGACTACAGTGGCATGATCTTGCCTCACTGTAGCCTCGGCTTCCTAGGCTCAAGTGATCCTCCCACCTCAGCCTCACAAGTTGAGACTACAGGCACATGCCACCACTCCCGGATAATTTTTGTAGAGACTTGGTTTCGCTGTGTCTCCCAGGCTGGTCTTGAACTCCTGGACTCAAGCGATCTGCCTGCCCTGGCCTCCCAGGTGGTCCATTGTTGAGTGAAACATAATTAAGCGGTGCATAACTATTTTAAAAACCGTTTTATCTGTGATGATATAACCAATGCAAAACAATATCTCTTTATTTCTAGGAAATCTTAGTGATGGTACTTCTCAGTGGTCTTTGCCCACCTGTCTCATGGTCTCATCGTACCAGCACACCCACTGCCTCATTCTTCATCTGATTCAGAATTCCCAGGAGAAGTTGGGTGGCTGGGCCCAGTGTGCTGGGGTCAAGAGGAACAGCTATGGCCACACACTGGTGAGTTCAGAGCTGTGGATAGCCCAGGGGGTGGCTGGGGGAACAGCAGCAGGATTTTTGTTGGGATGTGCTTGTGGCCAAGTTTCTGTTGAGAATGAAAGACATGCTTTGGAAACTGGTAATTTTTCCAGTAATAATTAAAATACTCTATGTCCTGCAATAACAATTTATTGAATGTATTTTTTATGATAGGCATTATGTAAGCAGAGTCTGGGAGTTTATATTGAATTTTATTATTTCTATTTTTTCAATTTTTTTTATTTTTTGAGACAGTCTCTGTTGCCCAGGCTGGAGTACAGTGGTGCGATCTTGGCTCACTGCAACCTCTGCCTCCCGGGTTCAAGTGATTCTCCTGCCTCGGCCTCCCAAGTATTTGGGATTACAGGTGCCCACCACCATTCCCAGCTAATTTTTGTATTTTTAGTAGAGACGAGGTTTTCCCATGTTGGCCAGGCTGGTCTTAAACTCCTGACCTCAAGTGATCTGCCCGCCTCGGCCTCCTGAAGCGCTGGGATTACAGGCATGAGCCACTGCGCCCAGCCTTATATTGAATTTTAAGATTATCTAGTGACAAAGTATTATTTGCTGTGTTAAGATGACGATAAGGTGTTTATTAGATGTGAATTAGTTATACTTTCACCATAAGAAACCATAACACCCACTGCTTTGCCATTATAACCAGTGCTACAATTGGTATGGATAATAATTGAAAACCCTGCCAGCTTGGAAACTTGGATTTACAAGATGGTTGCAGAGCTTTAACTATTGCAGAAAACATAAGAAGCAACTTAATCTCTATCTGATCAATATTAGCAGAACCCTCCCCACTTTCTTCATGGTTTCCTAAAAAACTATTAATCTCAACAGAATGGAATGAACAGATGTGAGACCTTTTTATACCATATATTAATTCATTTTCTTCTGTCTTCAAACTTAGAACATTAGCTTAAAACAGTACCAAGTATGGAGCTGGAAAAGATTGTGTTGGGGAAATATTGGTTCATGTATCAAACAGAATAAACGCGAATTACATTAAATGGTAATTTTAGTTGTAGTACCCATACCTCATAAATATCCTTTTTATTTCATCTATTTCTCTGCATATACATTAATTATTCCTTTGGACTCTGTGTGGCTTATAATTTTAAGGGTGAGGTCAAATGAAAGGCACACATCAGAACGGGCAATTACTTGGAACGGGGGTTTGGCCTGATGGTTTTTCAGGACATAGTGCAGACCAGAGAATGGTAATATGGTTTGCAATCTCAATATTTGAATGGTAGTCTATGTAACTTGGTTGTCTTAACAGCTGTAAGTGAGGCCGGGTGCAGTGGCTCACACCTGCAATCCCAGCCCTTTGGGAGGCCAAGGTGGGTGGATCACCTGAGGTCAGGAGTTTGAGACCACCCTGACCAACATGGTGAAACCCCGTCTCTACTAATAATATGAGAATTAGCTGTGCATGATGGCCCATGCCTGTAATCCCAGCTGCTTGGGAGGCTGAGACAGGAGAATCACTTGAACCCGAGAGATGGAGGCTACAGTGAGCTAAGATCACGCCATTTCACTCCAACCTGGGTGACAAGAGTGAGACTCTGTTTCAAAATAAATGAACAAATAATAAAACAGCTGTAAGTGCTTAAGTCTTTAGGCCGTGTCAAAGATACCTATATGATTTATTATATATTTGTATTCTACGAAGTTGTACAACCTTTGTTAGGAGGATGAAAATAATAGATAATATGATCGAAATACCATGCCATATATGCATGGGGTGTATTAATACACACACACATTTACTGTGTCCCAGGCATTGTGCTAAGCCCTCTGTATGGATTAATCTTTCAAACCTCACAGTTTAATTGTTATTATCTAATAGGTAAGGAAACAGATTTAGAGAGCTTCATTAACTTGCTCAAAGTCACCCAGAAAATAAGTAGTAGAGCCCAGATTTGAACCCACGCCAGCAGACTTCAGAAGCAGTGTTCTTAGCTTATCCTGTTTCGCCTTACTCATTTCTGACAGTCATATACACATACCCCGTGGAAGAGAAGAAGATGAACAGCTAATTCAGCGAGCACGCTGAGCGCCTGTGGCCATCTGGTCATATTCTAGAAGCTATGGTAGCTGCCCTGTCTGGGCTAATGATTCTGTATCAATTTAGGAATGCATTCAGGGATGCAACCTACCTATCTTGATACCATTTGAACCAGGGAAACAGGAAACTTCATCTTCTGAAAATACTTACACATAGTTTTTAAAAAATCCTACTCCAAAAAGCTTTACTGAAGTATTCACATAGATAAGTGCATATATGACAGTACAAGTTGACAGATTTTCAAAGCAAGAAACGTTAGTAGGTTGGGAGCTCCTGCTCTTCCCAATCACTCTCCCTTTAAGTCATGAGACTGCCAGCATCGTGAGCTTATACTGGTAGTTCCAATGGAAATACATAACAGACTGCAAAGCTTTTATTTAACTCCTTCTATGCCTCATCTGGGCCTTCTCCCTTCCTCTCAGAACCCTGCCTCTCACAGATTTTGGTGGTTATAGAATTAGAACATCTCACAATCACGTGTTTGGTACCCAACACACAATTAACAATACTAATTTTACTAATGTCAGTATTGCTAAAAACAATTGTTTTATGCATATGCTATCTTCATTCTCCCTCTTTGAAAAAAAATAGGCTTTTTTTTTTAAGAGCACTTTTTGATTTACAGAGAACTGGAGCAGGAAGTACAGATTCACATCTCTCCTCCATCTCCCCTTCCTAGTTTCCCATATTAACATCTTGCATGGTGTGTTACATTTGCTATGATTGCTGAACCAATATTGATGCATTATTGTTTTTATTTTTATTTTTGAGACAGCGTCTCGCTCTGTCACCCAGGCTGGAGTGCAATGGTGCGATCTCGGCTCACTACAACTTCTGCCTCCCAGGTTCAAGTGATTCTCCTGCCTCAGCCTCCCAAGTAGCTGGGATTACAGGTATGCGCTATCACGCCCAGCTAATTTTTTTTTTTGATTTTTAGTAGAGACGGGGTTTCACCATGTTGGCCAGGCTGTTGATGCATTATTATTAACTAAAGTTTATAGCTAACATCAAGATTCACTCTATATAGTATAGTTTTATGGGTTTTGACAAATTAACATCATGTATTCACCATTACAGTATCATATGGAACAGTTTCACTGCCCTAAAAATCCTCTCAGCTCTACCTCTTCATCCCCTCTCCCTCATTATCTACCTCCTAAATCTCAGACAACCACTGAAATGTTACAGTTTGCCTTTGTCTCTATAATTTTACGCTTTCCAGAATGTCATATAGTTGGAATCATACAGTATAAGGTCTTTACAGATTGGCTACTTTTGCTTAGCAATATGCATTTAAGATTCCTCCACGCCTTTTGTGGTTTGATAACTCATTTCTTTTTAGCAGTGAATAATACTCCATTGTCTGGATGTACCACACTGTGCTTATCCATTCACCTGTTGGATGACATTTTGGCAGCTTTTAAATTTGGACAATTATGAATAAAGCTGTTGTAAACATTCTTGTGCATATTTTGGGTGAATACCTAGGAATGTGATTACTGGATCATGTGATAAGACTATGTTTAGCTTTGGAAGAAACTATCAAACTGTCATCTCAAGTGGCTGTACTATTTTGCATTCTACCGATAAAGAATGAGATTTTCTGTTGCTCCACATCCTCACCAGCATTTGGTGGTGTTGGTGTTTTGGATTTTAGCCATTCTAGTGGGTATGCAGTAGTATCTCATTGTTTCCATTTGCAATTCCCTAGTGACTATATGATGCTGAGCATCTTTTCATATGCTTATTTGCCATATGTATATCTTCTCTGGTGAGATGTCCATTCAGATCTTTTATGTACTTTTTAATTGGGTTCTTTGTTGTTGAGTTTTAAGTCGTCTTTATATATTTTGGATACCAGTTCTTTATCAGATATGTGTGTTGCGAATATTTTCTCCTTGTTTGAGTTGGTCTTTCTTTTCCCTAATGATATCTTTCACAGAGCCGAAATTTTTAAATATAATGAAGTCTCACTTATCGGGTTTTTCCTTCATAAGTTGTGCCTTTGGTTTTGTATCTAAGAAGTCATTGCCAAATCTCAGGTCAACTAGATTTTCTCCTTTGTTATATCTAGAAATTTTGATAGCTTTGTGTTTTATATAACAGGTCTGTGATTTGAGTTTATTTTTGTGAAAGGTGTTAGGTCTTTGTCTAGATTGACTTTTGTGTGTGTTGATGTCCATCTGTTTCAGCATCATTTGTTGAAAAGACTCCTTTTCCCACTGAATTGCCTTTGCACTTCTGCTAAAGATTAGTTGATTGTATTAGTGTGGTCTATTTCTGGGCTATTTTATTCCAGTGATCTATTTGTCTATTGTTTCACCAATACTGTACTCTAAAGTTTTGAAGTTGGGCAGTGTCAATGCTGCGATTGTATTTTCTTCAATATTGCACTGGCTGTTCTGCCTTTCCATGTAAATTTTAGGATCAGTTTGTTGATATCCATAAACTTTCTGGTATTTTGACTGGAATTGATATGTAGATCAACTTGGGAAGAACTGACATTGTAACAATGTTGGGTCTTCCTATTCATGAACATGGGATATCTCACAGTTTATTTAGGTCTTTGATTTGTTTCATACTAGTTTTGAAACTTTTCTCATATAGATCTTGTACATATTTTGTTAGCTATATATCTTACTATTTCATTTGTTTGGTGTTAATGTAAATGATGTGTTTTTAATTTAAAATTCTAATTATATAGAAAAGCAGTTGTCTTTGTATATAACCTTGTATCCTGCAACCTTGCTGTAGTTGTTTATTAGTTTCAGTTATTTTTTGTTGATGATTTGGGATTTTCTATGTAGACATCATATTATCTGTGGATAAAGACAGTTTTAATTCATCCTTCCCTATCTGCATACATTTTTCTGCTTTTTCTTACTGCATTAACTAAGACTTCCAATATGATTTTGGCTAAAAGTTGTGACAGGTGACATCCTTGCTTTGTTCCCAACCATAGTAGGAAAGAAACTTGTTCCTTACCATTAAGTATCATATTAATTGTAGGTTTTTTGTAGATTTTTTTTATTAAGTTGAGAAAATTTTCCTCTATTCCTAGTTGGCTAAGAGTTTTTATGGGTGTTGGATTTTGTCCAGTGCTTTTTCTGCATCTATAGATATAATCATATGGATTTTCTTCTTTCACGTGTTTGAAGTGATGGATTGCTTTTATTTTTGAATTTGAACCACCTTTGCATACCTGGAATAAGTTCCATTTGGTCATTGTGTATACTCTTAATACATTTTTGAATTAATTTCAAATGCTTTGTTGAGAATTTTTGTATCTATGTTCATGAGAGATGTTCCTCTGCAGTTTCTCCTTTTTGTAATGTCTTTGACTTAATGCTGACCTCATAGAATGAGTTAGGAATTGTTCTCTCTGCTTCTGTTTTCTGAAAGGCATTGTAGAGAATTGGTATAGTTTATTCCTTAAATGTTTGATAGAATTCATGAGTAAACCTTTGATAGAATTCATGAGTAAACCTATCTGGGCATGGTGCTTTCTATTTTAGAAGGTTATTAATATTTCTGATTCCATTTATTTAATAGACATAGGCCTACTAAAAGGATCTATTTCTCCCTGTGTGAGTTTTGGTAGATTATGCCTTTCCAGCAGTTGGTCCATTTTATCTAAGTTATAACATTTTTGGACATAGAGTTGTTCATAATGTTACTTTATTATCCCTTTAACATCCATGAAATCAGTAGTAATGGCCCTTCTTTCATTTCTGTTGTTAGTAATTAGTTCTTTTTTTTTTTTTGGCTAGCCTCCCTAGAGGATTACCAGTTTTACTGATCTTTTCCAAAAACCAGATTTTGGACTCAGACATTTTCTCTATTGATTTCCCCTTTTAAGTATCATTGATTTCTGCCCTAATATTTATTAATTTTTTTTCTGTTTACTTGTAGTTCAATTCATTCTCATTTTTCTTGTTTCCTAGGGTAGAAGTTTGGATTATTGATTTTATAAGGTTGGTGCAGAAGTAATTGCCGTTTAGCCATTACTTTTGCACCAACCTAATAGAACTTTCTTGTTTTGTAATACATGCATTTAATGCTATAAATTTCCTTTACCATTGATTTTGCTGCACTTCACAATTTTTTCTTTTTTCTTTTTTTGAGTCGGAGTCTTGCTCTGTCGCCCAGGCTGGAGTCCAGTGGTGTGATCTCTGCTCACTGCAAGCTCCGCCTGCCGGGTTCACGCCATTCTCCTGCCTCAGCCTCCCGGGTAGCTGGGACTACAGGCGCCCGCCACCATGCCCAGCTAATTTTTTGTATTTTTAGTAGAGACGGGGTTTCACTGTGTTAGCCAGGATGGTCTCGATCTCCTGACCTCGTGATCTGCCTGCCTTGGCCTCCTAAAGTGCTAGGATTACAGGCTTGAGCCACTGCGCCCAGCCCCTGCACTTCACAAATTCTGATAAGTAGTATATTCATTTAATTAAAATATTTTAAAAAATTTTTTGAGATTTCTTTGACGTGTTATTTAGAAATATGTTGTTAATGACCAGATGTTTTGGGATTTTTCAGCTATCTTTCTGTTTGATTTCTAGTTTAATTGCAGTGTGAATTGAGAGCTTATATAATTTCTATTCTCTTTAAGGGGTGTTTTATGGCCCAGAATGTGGTCTATGTTGATGAATGTTCTGTGCAAGCTTCAGAAGAATGTGTATTTTTGTGTTGTATGGAGTAGTCTATAGATGCCAGTTATATCCAGTTGATTGATGGTGGTGTTGTGTTTTTAACTCTGTCCTTACTGATTTTCTGCCTGCTGGATCTGTCAGTTACTAACAGAATGGAGTGTTGAAGTCTCCAAGTATAATAGTGGGTTTGTTTCTTTCTCTTTGCATTTCTGTAAGCTTTTGTCTTACTATTTTGACCCTGTTGTTAGATGCATACACATTAAGGATTACTGTGTCTTCTTGGAAAGTTTACCTTTTAATCATTATATAATATCCCCTTTTATTTCTGATAATCTTCCTTGCTTTGAAGTCAGCTTTGTCTGAAATTAACATGACTACTCCAGCTTTCTTTTGCTTAGTGTTCAGTGTCATGTATCTTTCTCCATCCCTTTACTTTTAATTTGTTTCTATATTTTATAATTAAAGTGGATATCTCATAGATAACATATCATTAGATCCTGTTTTTTTCTTTTAGAAAAATCCACCCTGATAGTCTTTTATAGTCTTTTAATTGATATGTTTGGTTATCAACATTTAATATGATCATTGATATTACTTAGATTAATACCTACATAATAAGTGTTTTCTATTCTTGCCCTTGTTCTTTTTTTTTTTTTGTCTTCTGCTCTTTTTCTGCTTTCCATGGCTTTAATTGAGCATGTTGTATGATTTCATTTTCTCTCCTCAAAACATTCCATTTTCTCTCCTCTCAGCAAACTTACATGTAAAAATGTATGCATGTATTTATTTATTTATATATATTTTTGAGACGGCGTCTCGCTCTGTCACCCAGGCTGGAGTGCAGTGGTGCGATCTCAGCTCACTGCAAGCTCCGCCTCCCAGGTTCACACCATTCTCCTGCCTCAGCCTCCCGAGTAGCTGGGACTACAGGCGCCCACCATGATGCCTGGCTAATTTTTTTTGTATTTTTAGTAGAGACGGGGTTTCACCGTATTAGCCAGGATGGTCTCGATCTCCTGACTTCGTGATCCACCCATCTTGGCCTCCCAAAGTGCTGGGATTACAGGCGTGAACCCCTGTGCCCAGCCAAAAATTTATTTTTTTTAGAAGGAGGATAAGGCAAGGAATAAAAACTTCTTAATGATAGCCCTAGAGTTTGCGATAGACATTTACAGTGAATGTCAACTCACTTTTAAATAACACTGTGCCACTTCAGAGCCAGTGCAGATGCCTTAAAATCAAACATTTCCAGTTCCTTCCTGTTGTCCTTTACAGAACTGCTAACATTCATTTCACTTATCCGTAAACTATAATCAACGAACACATTGCTGCTGTTACTATTTTGAACAATCTGTTATCTGTTAGATTAAGAATAAGAACAATACACCATTTTATATTACTTTTGTTCATTCTTTAACACTCTTCCTTTATGTAGACACTATTTTCTGCTGTATCGTTTTTATTCTCTGTGACGAGCTTGTTTTTAACACATTTTATGTCTCTTCAATTTTTATTTTGGTGAGAAAGTATTTCTTTATATTTGATGGATAATTTCACTGAATACAGGATTCTAGATTGGAGGGTGTTTTTCCCTTCAGCACTTTATATTTTACCCCATTGCTGGCATGGTTTCTTAAGAAAAATCCAATGTGATTTTTATTCTGGTTTCTTTATAGGTAAGGTTTTTTGTTGTTGTTTTGTTTCTTTCCTGTGACTTCCTTCAATATTTTGTCTTTGTCTTTGACTTTCTACAGTTTGAATGTCATATGTGTAGGTGTAGGTTTTTTGGTAATTATCCTTTCTTATGTTCCTTGAGCTTCTTGGATATGTGGTTTGGTCTCTGCCATTAATTTTGGAATATTCTGAGTTATTTAAATATTTTTTTCTGTTCTTTCTCTTGTTATATTCCCTTTATGTGCATGTTATGCCTTTTGTAATTTTCCCATTTTCTTAGATATTCTGTTTCACTTTTCCACTCTTCTTTTTTCTCTTTGCTTTTCAGTTCAGGAAGTTTCTGTTGACATGTCTTCAAGATCACTGATTTTTTCCTTGGCTGTATCCATTCTACTAATGAGCCAGTCAGAGGCTCTCTTTATTTCTGTTACAGTGTTTATAATCTCTAGTATTTCAGTTCTCTCTTAGGGCTTTTGTCTTTGCTGACATTACCCATCTTTTCTTGCATTTTGTCTACTTTTTCTATTAGAGCTCTTAGCATATCAATCATAGTAATTTTAAAGTCCCAGTCAGGTAACTTTAAAATATCTGCTATATCCGAGTGTACTTCTTTTGCTTTATTTCTCTCCTCAGCCTGTATTTTTTTCTTTTTAGAGTAGCTTGTAATTTTGTTGCAAGCCAGACATGATGCATTGGGTAAAATGAACTGAGGTAAACAGGCTTTTAGTGTGAGTTCTCACATTTTTGTAGCTGTGGGTGTCAGAGGGTAACATTTTCTCTTTTGTCTTCCTTGTTTTTTCCTCCCCTTTTGTCTTAGAGTTTCCCTGTTGAATCCTTAAATACTGTGTGAGCATTGAAGTTCTGCCATAATTCCATGTTATTTTATAGGAGCCCTTCTGACGAGACAGGATCGGGAAAAGGGAAATGCTCTGTAATCCTGTGCTTAGATCTCTGTCCTTTAGTGAGCCTTGGCTGTGACCTTCACAGCTGTTTCTCAACTTCCCTGCATGTCCCCCAAGTGAGACAGGAAGGTGTGAGCGGGCTGGAGTTGGGTATTTCCATTACTTCCTATTGGTCAGGCTCTGGTAAAACCCAGGTAGCCTAGGCTCTGCTAAAATCATTTCTCCTTTGTTAAGGAGAGCAGAATACTTTGGCCTTATTTCACAGTGGTTGCTCTTCTCCCCTTCCATGAAGCACAAAGGGATTTTTTTTTCCTATCTAATTTTTTCACCCTGAGAAACCGATAGGGCTCTTGGAGGTAAAACTCAGCAAAGTACAGGAGACCCCTTAAGACCGGGCTCCCAGAAGTTGTTTTTTGTTGTTGTTTTTAATCTCTCAAACTAGTCTACCACTCAGTCTCTGGCAATTAGGCAGTTATCCTTGAAGCATCCTTACCAGTTGCTGGCTCCAACAGGTATTTCTGCTCCTAGTATGCTGTGATTCTCTGTGTTTGCCTGTCTCTGGTTTTCAGTATGGTGGCTTGCCCTGTGACCTCAATTTTCTGATGAATCTACGGAATAGTTTTTTGTTTTGTTTGCTCAGCCTTTTTCTTACTGTGAGCATGGTAGTGACAACTTCCAGACTCTATTTGCTAACCAGAAATGCGATACATCTCTAATCTGTTTTTAACTGTGGAAATATGGCTCCCTGCTCCTTGGAACTTGAACTGTATCTAGATTTTCAGCACATATAGCCATTTCCTATGATACTTTCTCTCCTTTAGCCCTCACATAGTCTTAGTTCTACAGGCACCTCTATCTTTTATGCACATCAAGAGTCCTTAGGTCAATGTATCTCTATTTATTTTGATTGTCTGAAGCTTGTACTCTGAAATATTCCTCAGAAAGGTATCAAGAGAATAATATTCCCAGTTTTTCCTGTGGATAGTACATAAAAATTTGTGTTCTTTTTACATGAAAATCAATTTTACAGGTATACAGGCTCAAAGTTTCTTTTCTGGAGTGTTGTCAATGTGTTACTTTATTGCTTCTGGCATAAAGTGTTGTCTGAAAGCCTGTTGATACAATTTTATTTCCTGTAATTTTACTGGAGTATGACTTGGTGTAGGGTATAAGTCATTCTGGTCTGATTATTTCCCAGGTATGTAGTATGTTCTTTAAATTTGTAGTTTGAAAATTGTATTAGTCCATTTTCACACTGCTATAAAGAACTGCTCAAGACTGGGTAATTTATGAAGGAAAGAGGTTAATTGACTCACGGTTCAGCATGGCTGGGGAGGCCTCAGGAACCTTAAAATCATGGCAGAAGGGGAATCAAGGCACCTTCTTCACAAGGCAGCAGGAAGGAGAAGTGCTGAGCAAAGGGGGAAGAGCCCCTTATAAAACCATCCTGTCTCATGAGAGCTCACTAACAGGAGTTATTATTTCTTGAATTTCTTATTTTTCCCAGGATGTCTTTATTATTTTCTTACCGTCCTGTCTATGTTTAGACACATGGCCCTTCGAGGTGACTTGTCTGCAAAATGAGGAATTCATCACTGTTCTTTTGTCAAGGTAGAGGGAGTTATGTAATTCCATAAACTGTTCATATCTGATGACAGAAATCAAAAAAGAACTGAACAGATGGAGGAGATATATACATGAATAGAAAAACTCAGTATCATCAGGATGCCAGTTCTCCCCAATGTATAGATTCAAAGCACTTCTAATCAAAATGGAAGCAAATTATTTTATGGATATAGAAAAGCTAATTCTAAAGCTTATATGGAGAAGAAAAAGACCTTGAATAGCTAACACGATATTGAAGGAGAACAAAGTTGGAGGAAAGACAGGCACTAATCAACTTCAAGAATTACTGTAAAGCTATGGTAATCAAGGCTGTATCATGTTGATGAAAGAATAGACAGATTAATGAAACAAGACAGTTTAGAAATAGAGACATATCAATGTATTTAATCTTTGATGAAAAAGTAAAGGCAACATGATGAAACAAAAATTGGTTTGTTCAGAAAGTGCTGCTGGAACAACTGAATATCTACATGTAAAAAAAAAAAATGAATCAGATCTTACCCCCTCACCAAAGTTAAAATGAATCACAGACGTAAATGTCAAATAGACAACTGCAAAACTTCTGGAAAGTAACGGGAGAAAATCTAGACTCTCTTGGGTTTCATGATCTCTAGAGAAAGTTACAATACATAAAAGAAATAATATGATAAGCTGGACTTGATTTAAATGCCACATTTTTGTTCTGTTAAAGCCATTGAAAGAGAAGACAAGCCACAGACTGGAAGAAAATATTTGAAAAACATATTTGATTAATGAATTTTATCCAAATTATACCAATCTTATTAAAACTAAACAAACAACCCAATTAAAAAATGAACTAAACAGTGTAACAGGCATTTCGCCAAATAAAATGTACAAATATAAGCATATGTAATGACATTCCACGTAATATTTTCTTAAATGCAGTAATGAGCTACTACTGCACATCTATGGGAATGACCAAAAGCAAGAACATGGTCACCCACTTTAATCACATGGTCCCTATCACATAATTAGAGGGCGCTGGGGGCTTTAACTCTACAAGTTGATGTGTAAAGAATTCGACTTAGATATGATATAGTGACTAGAATTCTTTTATGTATGTGTGTATGTGTGTATGTATGTATTTATTTATTTGTTTTGAAAGAGATTCTCTGTTGCCCAGGCTTGGAGTACAATAAGCAAACAATAAGCAAAATCCAGAAGAATGAAGACGTCAAATGCTGTCAAGGATGTGGAGCAAAAGGACCTCTCATTACTTGTTTGTGGCACAATCACAGTTTACTGTACCCACGAACTCCTAGGCCCCAGTGATCCTCCCAAGTAGCTGGGGCCACAGGCACGCACCACCATGCCTGGCTGATTTGCCTTATTTTTGTAGAGATGAAGTCTCCCTGTGTTGTCTAATCTGGTCTGAAACTCCTGGGATCAAGTGATCCTCTTATCTTGGTCTCCCAAAGTGCTGGAAGTACAGGCGTGAGGCACTGCACCCAGCCTGCAAGTCTTTAAGCAGGATGAGTTCAATCTAACTTTTTCTCCATCTGCTCTACTCAGCTAAGTCTCCTTCTCAGCCCGAGGGGGAGAACCGCAGCTCAGCCCTATCCAGGATGGGGACAGATTACCCAGTGCCACCGCCATACTCCAGATGCGGGTCAACGAGGAAGGGACCCTGAGGCCTGGCAGCAGGTGCAGTCAACAACCTTGAAGCCGTCCAGACGGGACCCGCCATCCGTGCCTGTCTGAGTTGTAGGGGCTGCCTGCATGTGGCGCACAGGCAAAATGGCCAAGCAACCTCAAACTCCCCACTTCCCCTCTGGGCCCAGGCAGCGCGAACTAGAGACAGATGCCGCTGCTGCACAGAAATCTGTGGATCAACCCTATACTGCACCAGGGCAGGAACCAGCTCCTCAGCCCCATCCTGGCGGCTGCACAGTGCCCAGACCCCTCAACCCAGCGCCCTGGGCACGAGCCAAGGAAGAGCAGGGCTTAGAGAGGGAGGGTGTGTTCCACATGGCGACCCTCTCGCCTTCTGGGTCCAGCCCTGCAGCCACCACCGTGGGCTCAGCTGCAGCTGGCATTTGAAGGTGGCAGCAGCGGTGCCAACCCTAGAAGCTGTCCGTGCCACCAGCTGCGGTGAACCCTAGGGTCAGACGCTGCCACTGCGCCTAAGTCAGGCTTTGGGCCCTGGGCTGCAGGAGGGCGGGAACCTGCAGCAAAGCCTCATCCCCGCAGCTATACAGGGCCCAGAGGTCGCGAGCCTGAGCTGCCAGCATTGGCAAAGG
This sequence comes from Gorilla gorilla gorilla, assembly GCF_029281585.2. Lineage (NCBI taxonomy): Eukaryota > Metazoa > Chordata > Mammalia > Primates > Hominidae > Gorilla > Gorilla gorilla. The sequence goes on from NC_073232.2 coordinate 70,236,658, forward strand.
TAGAGCAGATCCCAGGGTGAAAGGCTCATGCACTCGACGGCCCTTAGCTGTCTGGGCCCAACCCTGCAGCCTCCAGCGTGGACTCATCTGTAGCTGCTGCCTGAACATGGCACGCGGCAGCAGGGGCTGCATCCCTGACCCTGCCAATACCACCAGCAGTGCGGATCCTTGGCCAGAAGCCTCCAGGGCGCCCAAGTCACGGGATGGGTTCCCAGCTGCAGGAGGGAGGGAACTGACTCTCAGCGTCATCCAGGATCCTGCAGGGTGCCCAGCTCCAGGGCCCAGCTCCTGGATCACGGGTCCAGGAAGAGCCGGGGTGGCTCTGTCAAGCGTGCGGTGTGGAAGGGCGCCCCTCACGTTCAAATTATACTAGAGAACCTTCAGAAACTTTTTTTTTCTTTTTCTGATATGGAGTCTCGCACTGTTGCCCAGCCTGCCAAGCTGGAGTGCAATGGCGTGATCTCGGCTCACCACAACCTCTGCCTCCCCGGTTCACGGGATTCTCCTGCCTCAGCCTCCTGAGTAGCTTGAAATACAGGCACACACCACCACACATGGCTAACTTTGTATTTTTAGTAGAGACGGGGTTTTACTATGTTGACCAGAGTGTTCTCCAACTCCTGACCTCATACTCTACCAGCCTCTGCCTCCCAAATTGTTGGGATTACAGGCGTGAGCCACAGTGCCCAGAAAACAAATTTTATGGCTTCATACATCAAAATTCAACAATGATGAACAGTGAGAATGACATACAATTAATTTAGGAACACTTACGGATTGATTTATGGTCTTGGACATCCATTATTTCTCCAAAAGTTAAGCTCACGACTCAGTAATTATTTCCTTTTTCATGCATGGATTTGGTCCTGGTCGGTTTGTGACCCAGAAATTTTTTTTTTCAAGAAAAGAGCACGTATTCTGTCTATTGATCCACAGACAATAGACTCTGCTTACAGATTGAAATATAAACTACTCACCTGATTTCTTTCTGCTGCTGGGACAATGGGCTCAGGTTTATGTTCACAACAGCCATTGAGCGCATAGACGCTGGGATAGGGGCTTGTGATCCTATGAGTTTACTTCCCCAGAGAACTACAATTGTCATCTCACCTGTAGATAAAAGGACAGTACATATTTGACGAGTTACAGTGATTTTTGAATAACTTTGTCTTAGTTTCCAATTACCAAAAAAATGACAACGTTATACCCAAGCACCTTCAAAGACATGAAAATGGGGAAGGCTCTGTTTTTCCGTAATCCCTGGAGGCAGACAGGGGCTCACATGGAGAGAACTGGAAATGCTGAGTCTGAGACATGAAAGACTGACAGCAAAGCACATGTGTCTTACCAGATTCCGTGCTTCCCTGAGATCTGCCTCTGCTGAAAATCTGATTTTCAGTTAACCCCGAAATTCCTGAGCCGAAGTATTAGTGAATTGTAAACAGATGGGACCACACAAAGAGCTTGAGAAGGAGGTGTCAACAGGTTTCCGTGCAGAGAAGAATTTAAAGTCATATATTAAAATGAAAAACAGGAACAAAATTGTGTGATTCAATGCGAATGAGCATTAAAATGTGGCTCATATATAGTCTAGGAATATATAGTTTAAGGTCATTTACCCCATAGAGATAGAGGTGCTAAATTAAGTAGTATTCATAGAAGAAACGGAACGTTTATTTAAGATTAGTTTTGCACAAAAGAAAGCACCAAATTTATATTGTCCGGAAGAAAATTTTACTCATGAACTAATTAATATACCAATACCGCTTAAACTATTTAAAAGTTATAAGGTAACCAATATTCCCAATAGTTTTTAGAAAGGATATATAAAAGTGATATAACTTTACTTGTTTGATGCTGTATAGAATATTATAGATAATAAGAACATATTATATGAAAGTAAAATTTTTAAATGTTAAAAAGCATTGTGTCAACCCATTAAAATATTAGATCATTAGGAATTCCATTTATGCCTGAAATGCAAGTGAGAGTCATCGAATTAAGAAATTCATTAACACAATAAATTATGTTAATTGAATTAATGAGACTATCTTGTGTTCATGTTCAGAGATGGAAAACAGATAATGCCAAAATTTCATGAACAATTATTTTAAATCAATTTGTATGGAATTGTTGCAAAATATTTCTTGAAAACATCAAAATAGATTTGTATAAATGAAAATTATGACATTACATGATTAGGCAGGGTCAACATTATTAAGACATCAAAGGTACTTTAATTAATAAGCTGATTTTTTGGTTGCATAGTATTCCATGGTGTATATGTATGTTTGCAAGGACATGGATGGAGGTGGAGACCATTATCCTTAGTAAAGGAATGCATTAACAGAAAACCATCTATGGCATGTTCTCACATATAAGTGGGAAATAGATGATGAGAACACGTGGGCACATAGAGGGAAACAACACATACTGGGGTCTACTTGGAGGGTGGAAGGTGGGGAGAAAGAGAGGATCAGGAAAAATAACTAATGGACACTTGGCTTAATATCTGGGTGGTGAAATAATCTGTGCAACAACCCTTACCCCTAAAAGACATTTACCTATGTAACAAACCTGCACATCCTGCACATGTACCCCTAAGGTTAAAATAAAATTTAAATAAATAACGAAAATTAAACAAGTTGAGTTTAACTCCAATGTAGATACCATCTGTGTTCTGAATATAGAAATTTTATTGTATAGAAGAGCAAACAAAATATCCATGAAAAGTCTGAAAATTGAGAGAGTGACTTCCCCTGTAAAATATTGTAGAGACTTGGAAATTAAAATTGTGTCATATTGTTTCATCATTAGTCTGAGAGACCAATAGAATACAACATTGAAAAATGGAATAAAACATATATGAAAATGTACTGTGCAATAAAAGCAGGAGTGTAGAAAGAAGAGATGAACAGCTTGCTGAGTCTCATTGGGCACTGAAGCTCACAGATAGGCAGCAGGCTTTGTCTCTCACCACGTGTGCTTTCTGCAAGTCTGGTATTGCCACGTGTGCAGGAAGAACATTTAATATTTGAGCAAGAGGATTTTGGGGCGAATATCTGATTAAAGTGAATTTTTCTTCCTCAATCTTTATTGTAACCTGTTCTCATAGCCCACAATATGTTTCCTGCTGGGTTGAGATGTTACTGCCTTTAATAAAGCTTTATTACCTGCAACTGTCCCCCTCTGTATGTTTGGGAACCTTGAGAACAGTCACACATAATTGTGGTAATTCTTTAGTTGGTCACTTGCCTGGTGAAACACTATCTGGGGGGGCTCCTTTCCACACTGGTCACACAGGGCAAAAGCTTGTGAAGAGTTCTGGGACAGAACACTGCATGGGGCCACTGAGATGGGTCACTTCAAGGTACAATGCTCTTAACCTATACCTTAAACTGAGGCAGACAGAAAGTTCCACATGTCATCAGAAAAAGAAAAATAAAAAAACATGTTTGAAATGTTGAATCATCTTTGGTTGTTAAAAACACTATCTTCTTCAGAGGATGTGCTGAAATAAAAAGTAACAGATGATTTTTGCCTGAAATATATAAATATTTGTTAACAAATGCTGGCGAGGCTGCAGACAATAGAAAACTCCTATTCACTGTCACTGGGAATGTAAATCAGGTTAGCCACTATGGAAAGCAGTTTGGAGATTCCTCAAAAAATGTAATATAGAGCTACTAGTTGAACTATCAACCTCATTACTGGGTATATACCGAAAGAAAATATAACACTCTGCCAAAAAGACACATGCAAACCTGTACACGCAGCACCTCTAATATAAAAGTTGACATTATTTTAAAAAGTATTTATTTGTGAAAATATTTCACCCATGGTAGGGATAAAGAACTACATTCTCGCTAAGGTCAAGAGGCACACACCCGAAGGTAGCCCTGGGGGCAGGGCCGGGAAAGCCAGGAGCACCAGCATCCTCGGCCCACACCAGCAGGTATTGGCTGAAGCAACAGGTGCACTGGGTATATGGAAAGGAGTTACTTAGACACAGTTGCTGATTCATGAATTTCCTATGTTTCCCAGGATCTCTATCATTTTCTTACCCTCCTGTCTATGTTTAGACACATGGCTCCCACAGGTGACTTGTTGGCTGCAGAATGAGGAATTCATCACTGTTCTTTGGTCAAGGTAGAGGAAGTTATGTAATTTCATAAACTGTCCATATCTGATGACAGAAATCAAAAAAGAACAGATGGAGAAGATACATTATATTAATGAATAGAAAAACTCAATATTGTCAAGATGTCAGCTCTTCCCAATGTACGGATTCAATGCACTTCTACTCAACATGGAAGTAAATTATTTTATAGATATAGAAAAGCTAATTCTAAAGCTTATATGGAGAAGAAAAAGACCTTGAATAGCTAACACAATATTGAAGGAGAGAACAAAGTTGGAGGAAAGACAGGCACTACCCAACTTCAAGACTTAACTGTAAAGCTATGGTAATCAAGGCTGTATCATGTTGATGAAAGAATAGACAGATTAATGAAACAAGACAGTTTAGAAATAGAGACAAATCAATATATTTAATCTTTGATGGAAAAGTAAAGGCAATATGATGAAACAAAGATTGGTTTCTTCTGAAATTGGTGCTGGAACAACTGAATATCCACAAGTGAAAAAAAATGAATCAGATCTTACCCCCTCACCAAAATTAACTCAAAATGAATCACAGACATAAATGTCAAATACAAAACTATAAAACTTCTGGAAAATAACAGGAGAAAATCTAGACTCTCTTGGGTTTGATGATCTCTAGAAAAACGCCAAAGTTACAGTACCTAAAAGAAATAATATGATAAGTTGGACTTGATTAAAATGTCACTTTTTTGTGTGTGTGAAAGCCATTGAAAGGGAAGACAAGCCACAGACTGGAAGAAAATATTTGCAAAACATATTTGAATAATGAATTTTCTCCAAAATATACCAATGTTCTTAAAATTGAATAATAAGAAACAAACAACCCAATTAAAAAGTGAACTAAAGACTGTAACAGGCATCTCACCAAATAAAATATATAAATAAAAAATAAGCATATGTAATGATGGTCCACATAATATTTCCTTAGGGAAATGCAGTAATGAACTACCACTGCATACCTATTGGAATGACCAAAAGCAAGAACGTGGTCACCCACTTTAATCACATGGTCCCTATCACATAATTAGAGGGTGCTGGGAGTTTCAACTCTGCAAGCTTTGTGTGTAAAGAATTCGACATAGATATGATATAGTGACTAGAAGTTATTTATTTAGAGAGCGAGTCTGTGTTGCCTAGGCTTAAAATGCAGGGGCAGAAATAACCAAATAATAACAGAAATCCAGAAGACTGCAAATGTCAAATCTGTCTAGGATGTGGAGCAACAAGGCCTCTCATTCCTTGTTTGTGACACAATCACAGATCACTGTACCCACAAACCTCCAGAACCAAGTGATCCTCCCACAATCAATCTCCCAAGTAGCTGGGGCCACAGGCATGCACCACCATGCCTGGCTGATTTGTTTTATTTTTGTAGAGATGAAGTCTCCCTGTGTTGTCTAATCTGGTCTGAAACTCCCGGGATCAAGTGATCCTCTTATCTCAGTCTCCCAAAGCGCTGGAAGTACAGGCATGAGGCACTGCACCCAACCTGCAAGTCTTTAAGCAGGATGAGTTCAATCTAACTTTTTCTCCATCTGCTCTACTCAACTAAGTCTCTCTTTCAGCCCAAGGGAGAGAACCGCAGCTCAGCCACATCCAGGATGACTGCAGATTACCCAGCGCCACCACCATATTCCAGATGCGGGTGAATGAGGAAGGGACGCTGGGGCCGAGCAGGGGGCACACTCAGCAACCTGAAGCCGTCAAACGGACCCGCCATCCGTGCCGCTGTCTGAGCTTTAGCCTCTACCTGCACTTGGCGAACAGGCAAATATGGCCGAGCAACCCTAAACTTCCTTCTTCTCCTTGGGCCCAGTCAGCGCGGACCAGGGACAGATGCTGCTACAGCGTTGACGTCAGTCGGTCCGCCCCATATCTGCACCAGGACAGCAACCCGCCACTCAGCCCCATCCTGGCGTCTGCAGTGTCCAGAGCCCGCAACCCAGTGCTCTGGGCGCGAGCCAAGGAAGTGCAGGGCCTAGAGAGGGAGGGCGTGTGTCACACGGCGACCCTCAGGCCCTCTGGGCCCAGCCCTGCAGCCTCCGCCGTGGGCTCAGCTGCAGCTGGTATTCGAACGTGGCAGCAGCAGTGGCAACCCCAGAACCTGTCCTTGTCACCAGCAGCGGCACACCCTAGGGTCGGACGCCGCCACTGCGCCTAAGTCAGGCGGTGGGACGTCAGCTGTAGGAGGGCGGGAATCTGCCTCAGTGCCTCATCTCGGCAGCTGTACGGGGCTCAGAGGTCGCGAGCCTGAGCTGCCAGCGCCGGCCAAGAAAGAGCAGAGCCCAGGGTGGTAGGGCGGTTCACTCGAAAACCCTCAGCAGTCTGGGCCCAGCCCTGCAGCCTCCACAGTGGACTCAGGTGCAGCTCTCATCTGAACATGGCACGCGGCACCAGGGGCTCCAACCCGGACCCTGTCAGCGCCACCAGCAGCGCGGATCCTTGGGCCAGAAGCGTCCAGGGATTCTAAGTCAGGGGTGGGTCCCCAGCTGCAGGAGGGCGGGAACCGACGCTCAGCGCCATCGAGGAGGCTGCACGGTGCCCAGCGCCAGGGCCCAGCTCCTGGATCGCGGGTCGAGGAGGGGCCAGGGGCGGCTATGTCAAGCGGACCGTGTGGCAGGGCGTCTCCCACGTTCTGCTCCAAGGAGGCCAGCCCGACAGCGCCTCAGCGGCAGGTGCCACCTGCATGCGGTGCCCGGGGGAGGGCGGCCAGGGCGCGTGGCTCCTCAGCCTGCTGAGCTGCGCATGCACTGCTGCCTGATGGCTTTGCTCAGCGAATTTCTCCCAGGAGAAGCCGTAGTGTCCAAGAGCTTGGCCAGACAGCAAGTTTTACTGGTGTTGGAGCGGGTGTGGGGACTCAAGAAGGGCGAGGGCGAGCGGCGGGGGCTGGGGAAGGGCGAGCGGGAGGCACAGGCTCTCTCTAGCAGGTGGCCGCAGCCGTGAAGAAGCTCTCTGCCGCAGCTGGCAAGGGCGTGAAGGGCCCGGAGCGCCCGAGCCCCTTCAGTTAGCTGGTCTACACCAACAAGGACTCTTGCGTGATCCACTGTGGGGATCTCAGGAAGATCCACAAAGTTGTCTCCCTGGGCCAAGCCTGGAATCTGGAGGGGATAACCATGAGGAAGACCATCGACCTGAACAAAAGAGATGTGACGAAGAGATACCAGGCCCTGCCTGAGCCGGGGCTGCAGGAGGAGGAGGCGGCTGTAGGAGGATCGCCCCTTAAGAATGGGGTGCTGGGAGGCCTGGGGACGAGGGGAGCAGGTGGAGGAGTGGCGGGCGGCAGGTCGGCCCTCCTGGGCCCCAGGGTCTAGGCCTTCTTCCCGGGTAGGCCCCCCAGGCCTGGGATGGGGGCGTCCTGCAGGTCAGAGGGCCCAGGCCACCTTAAAATCAACCCCAAACTTTCGCTGCTTTCTCCTTCACTTCCACTTCCTCTCACAGAGCACTGTGTAGAAACTTTTAAAGTGATTTAACTCACAAAATTAAGTACATACAGGGTTTTACTTTTAATGTACAGGTTTTAAAAGATAATGTTAGATACATTATGAAATGGTGCATAATGAAATAATTCCTATATGAACTTCTTGGCTAAAAGTTCTTTGGATGAAGTCCAATATCCATTTTGATATCAATGAATGTCTGTAAATATGTTCTTTGCTGAGGGGTCTTAGAAAGGAAACTTTGAGGTGGGAAGGTGGTTTATGTTCTTGAATTTAAGAAGACTCATTTTTCTCAAGATGCGAGTTCTTTATCAGTTTTACATAAACCAAATAAAGTTATCGTTTTTGTTTTTTTTTTTTTTTTTTGAGCCGGAGTCTCGCTCTGTTGCCCAGGCTGGAGTGCGGTGGCGCAATCTCGGCTCTCTGCAAGCTCCGCCTCCCGGGTTCACGCCATTCTCCTGCCTCAGCCTCCCAAGTAGCTTGGACTACAGGCGCCCGCCACCGCGCCCGGCTAATTTTTTGTATTTTTAGTAGAGATGGGGTTTCATCGTGTTAGCCAGGATGGTCTCGATCTCCCGACCTCATGATCCACCCGCCTCGGCCTCCCAAGGTGCTGGGATTACAGGCGTGAGCCACCGCGCCCGGCAAAGTTATCGTTTTAACGTTTTTTTTTAAATTACACAGGCTGTCTTTTACTACTGTGATGACATTTTAAATATTTTGTAATTGAGTAGAAAAGTCTTGCCCTTCTGGATGTCAAAATGTGCTATCAATTTGCACAAGATGGGCCAGCAGCAGTGGCTCACGTCTGTAGTTCCAGCACTTTGGGCGGCCGAGGCGGATGGATCACCTGAGGTCAGGGGTTTAAGACCAGCCTGGCCAATATGGTGAAACACCGTCTCTACAAAAATACAAAAATTAGCCGGGCATGATGTCGGGTGCCTGTAATCCCAGCTACTCGGGAGGCTGAGGCGGGAGAATTGCTTGAACCCGGTGGGCAGAGGTTGCAGTGAGCCGAGATCCCACCACTGCAATCCAGCCTAGGCGACAGAGTGAGACTCTGTCTCAAAAAATAAATAAATGAGATAAAATAAATAAAATCACAAACTGTTTGCTAACAGGTAAATAGATACAATAGAATAGAAAATCCAGAAACACCCAAATATATGTAAGAATTTAGATCTTGATAATGGTCACACTTTGTACTAGTAGGAAAATAACTAGTTTCATAAGTGAAATGCCTGCTTTTTGGAGAAAATTAGATTTTTATGCCACAAAATTCCAAAGTTTTTAATATACAAAATGATAAAAATACCAGAAGAAAACAAAATGCCTGTTCACACAGATATATTTTTATGTTGACAAAACCTTTCTAAGAAGCTCAGAAGCAAGCATTCTGAAGGTTAATTTAGTAAAACAAAAATTAAATCACCGTGCATATGAGAAAAAATAAAAGGCAGCATACTTGTAAAATATTTACTACATATGTATATGCGTGTGTGTATACATATTAGATTTAAAAATCTTCGTTTTATAGAGAATTCACTCAAATCAACAAAAAAACCCTCTAATTTAAAATTGGGCAACATAAATTAGAGGTCTAAATTGCAGATCTAAAAAAACTACTTGACCTCTAATTTAAAATTGGGCAAAGTCCTTTTTTAAGATCTGTAAGTGGCCTATGCACACAGAAAACAATATTTAGTGTTCCTGGTTAGAGAAGGCATTTAAGTTAAAAGAGGACTCAAATACTGTTTCCTGTCCACAAAGTTTGTGAGTATAAAGAGCAGTGATATTTATAGTGCTCCTTAAAGTTTAAGTTGCAGATGACTTTTCAATAGACAATTTGATGGTAAGTACCATATTTAAAAACTGTTTATGCCTGTTAGTGATCAATTCTATTATACTAAAATGTTTTTACAAAATAGTGAAACATACACACAATTTCTTTTCTGAGCACTGCTTAAAATATCAATGTATTAAGAAGAATCGATATAATGGCTTTTATAAATACACTTCAGTGAGTTTACAGCATGGGATAATATGTGACCACTCAAGGTAGAAATATATACAGAAGTATGTTGACATTTGAAAATATATTTTGGTGTATCAAGTGAAGGTAAAGTTCAGTTTGATTACACATACAGACTATGGTCTTGTGTTATCTGAAATTATGTACGAAATATGATAAAATTTATTATTTGAGGGCCTTTGTTTAAATTTAAATGTTTTTCCTTTTTATTATCTTTGATTTCTGCATTGAGCATGTACAATGCTGTTAGTAAGTTTGTTATTGATGAAATAATTTTTGAGAAGTGCAGGAATATGAATTTTTCACAGATAAAAATAATTTCTCATGTTCTATAATTTTTTTGTGGATTAGTATATTCTGTGAACTTTTAGCATCTTCAGAAGAGAATCTTTTATCTGTGGTTATTGATTTACATATACATTTTATTAGACACATATATAGACTTATGTATATGTCAATAATTATAGATTAATCATTTTAGTGTAATTATTAGAAAAATAAAATAGCAAATATAAGTGCTTTATTTATAGCAGTTTTTTAAGATATTGAACTTCCCAACTGTATTGATCCATTCTTTTAATCCATTTATCACATGTAAGCTGAATGCCTATTATGTAGAAGAGACATCCTATTAACTCTGAAGACCTTTTCATCCTTAAAAATTTCACATTTACCTGCTCAGCCTGAGCAAAGTGAGAGATTTAAAATTGGAGTATTAGGACTGAATCTCAGTTGAAGCTTTCCCTCTCATCTTTAAAACAAAAACAATTCTGAAGTGGGAAACTAGTAAATGATAACTACCACCCACGATGTTGGACATTTATAACAGCTTTAAAGAGTAATATTAATCATTGGAAATATCTAATTTACATGCGTTCTATAAATTTAAATATGAATTTACTTACAGTCTGTAAATCTAAATACAGAATAAAATGAGCCATACCTATTTATTTGAATCCCAAGTTTTCTTTGGCTTGAAGTTTTTAAAATATTAAAGAAGTTATTAAATATTAATTTAATATTAAATATTAAACAGTTGTTTTTATTTCAACTCTCTTTTTGTGTAGTACTCTTAAAAGTTAAAATTTCTTTCAGTGTTAATCCTGTGACTAGGACTGCCATCGTCCTGTTGTATATACCGTATTCCACTTCTTGGAAGGCACTGTGAATTGTGTGATGCCTCCTTATTTTATGCACCAATAAAAGATTGTTTAAATTTCTGCTAAATATAGTTGTAATAAATAATGAATTATAAGTGGCATTTCAATGTCAGAAATGTTAAAATATGAGAAACTGAGCATCTTAGAATCATTAAAATACCGTGTTATCTCTAACCTTTAAAGCACACCACAAAGCAGGCATAATTGCACCTTTTACTTAAAATGTTGCCTTTGTTAAGTAGTAGTAATAATTATATCTAACAATTACTGAGCTGTTACATGTGCTAAGAACTCTCCAAAATACTTTGCGTAGATTCTTATTGAGGCATCACAGTGATGTCCTGTGAGATAACTGCTGTATTCATCTTCATTTTATTGATGAGAAAATCGAGGTGCAGAAAGTTTAAGTGACAGCTAGAAAGTGAAACTCCTTAAAGTAATATTCAAGCCCAAGTTGAACTGAATCCAAAGGCCAAACTCTTTCTATTCAAATAGGCCACTCTTTCATTAATGCAGTGAGTAATAAGAGTCAACAAATGTTGTACTTTCTTCAGGAGAATATTAAATATTTCTTTTGAAGGCAGAGAAAGAGCATGGTATTTAATGTTTACAATTACATAAATCGTTGTATGTTTTGAGACAGTGGACTATACTTTGCCTAAAAGTCCTCTCACTCTCGTAGGACTGCTCTACACTGGGCCTGTGTCAATGGCCATGCGGAAGTAGTAACATTTCTGGTAGACAGAAAGTGCCAGCTTGACGTCTTGATGGCGAAAACTGGACACCTCTGATGAAGGTAAATCGTAGCCAGTTTTTTCAGCAGGAGATGGATTTGGTTTAAATACAAAGAATAAAAATGAATTTATCTCATTGAAATACAACTAGTTTGTGAAACCTGTGGAATATTTATTTTTGTTTCCTATAATTTATAATTTACTTCTTGTTTTAATACTGACAGGCTCTACAATGCCAGAGGGAGGCTTGTGCAAATATTCTCATAGATTCTGGTGCCGAGCTAAATATTGTAGATGTGTATGGCAACACGGCTCTCCATTATACTGTTTATAGTGAGAATTTGTCAGTGGTGGCAAAACTGCTGTCCCATGGTGCAGTCATCAAAGTGCAAAACAAGGTGGACGTTAACCAATGTTATTTTCAAAATATTTGAAATCCATTTGTTTTAACATTAACATATGTAAGGTTTTTTATATTTGGAAGCTCAAACATTCCTTGAATGAAAATGATTTGAAAGAACTTAATTTCCTAAGATTTTACTTTAAATATTAATATTTTTACAAGAATTACCAGAGAGTGTGGCTTTTCTGTGCATTTATGATAAATATTTGAATTTGTTAAAGGTAAAACTTTTTCAAATATTCTTTCTTACCCAAGTTTTTTTTTCTTTCCAATTAGTGTAAAACTACAGGAAAGCAAAATTTGCCTGCATAAATTGAGTCAACATGTAAAATGTAGGAGACATGCAGAAATCTGGATTTCCTCTTAAAGGATTGAATCTGGTGTCTCTTGAGCCCATATGACTGTTTGGTATGCTATGAAGACGTTCTAACTTTACACAAAGCATATGTTTCCAGTTTGCTACTGTGCCCACCTAGTTACGTCACTTCCTCAACTTACCTCTTTTGCCTCTGTAAATATTTCAGTTATCAATTCCTCTCTCATAGTATGTTTTGGTAGAGATTTCAAGGTATTCAAGACAGTTGATAGCTGTTTATAATATATAGTTTATATTTTACATTAATTCATTAATAATGGGCTACTTCTAGAATTTAGAAGATTTTTTAAACAATGATTTTTCTGTATATAAACCATAAATAATCATCTTCTATTAGAATGACTTTAAGCCTTTTTGTATTAATCATGGTTGTATTTGAATAGGTTGTGCATATTGTAGAAAATATTATATCCTTCTCCTCAGAATCGTCCCTTAAAATTCAAATGATTTAGTGACTTATATTATGCTAATCCACATAGATGAATTAGAACTTTAATTAATAAGCCATTTTATTAATATTTTTGATATTTTGCCAAAAATTAAGTAGCAGTTACAATAGAAACCAGAATAAAAATGGATTATTGCATTTTAAAAAGATATGCATTAGGATCCTAGGATGATTATTATAATTGAGAATAAACTTTTATACTGAATTTCTAATAGCTGAGATAAAATTCTGTTGTCTTGTAATAGGAGAAACCCCATTATTATTTAATAATAAGCAATCAAAGTTCATTTGAAGCCAAACTCTTTTAATTTAGAGCCACTTCCTTAGTGACCCATTTAGAGAAGATGTGCCTGACATTGGCATCTGGGATCTTGGGATTATTGGTAGAAGAGAATCAAGCGAGTTTGTATCACCCAGAGGAAACCTCCATTTTTCTTGCAAAGCTTTCAAAACTGTATCCCTGAAATTCTAATTTGTCAAATGTTAATGTCTGCCACAAAAATATATTGTCAAATAAGGATTAGGCAAAGTTCAAGTCATTTATTGAATAATGGACATTTAATTCACAGTTTTATAATATTTCTTCAACATAGATAATGGTGGAATCTGTTGGGGTACATTACTTCTGGTAAGGTAATTATCTTTTAGAATATAGTTTAAGAAACACTGCTCTAGAGGTAATAATTTAGATTACTAATTTAGTCAAAAACAAAATATTTACTACTATGTCTTAGGGTTTAAGGATATAGAGATAAAAGATACGGCCCTTGCCCTCAAGAAGCTCCTGGTTTAGAAGAGAAACCATAAAATCATTACAATATAATGATTTTTGGAGATAACCAGAGTTAATTTGGTGATGCAGAGGCTGAAACAAGGTAAGGTGCAGTGCATGAGAAAGCACAGAAAAGGGAGAAGGAAGGGATTGCTATTGATTGACTTTATGTTTTATGTGTTTAAGTTCATAGGATATTATATAAAGTATTCAGTTCAGCTGAGAAATATGTAATTTCATGAATTATAAATTGTTTTACTGTTTTACAGGCTAGCCTCACACCACTTTTACTGGCCATAATGAAAAGATGTGAGCAAATTGTGGAATTTTTACAGACAAAAAAAATGCAAATGCAGTTAATAAGTTTAAATGGTATAGTAGTTCTTTTTTTATTAAAAAACACTTGAATAGTGTTCTAGAGAAATAACACCCAAGTCAGAAATATTAAATTAATATTTACTTAAAATTATTAGATTATAGTGAAACATATCAACACAAATTATCAGAAGAAAAGCAATTATTTGGACTGGTCAACATAAAGAGCAGTATGTAGTAGGACTTCTCTTATTATATTGATTGATTCTTATGTGTAATCTGATGTTTTTGGTTGCATTATCTTCCATAAGCTAAAGTGGTTCTGTATTAGTTTTAAGAAGTATGAACTTTTTTAAGTTTACTTTGTAATTCAATATTGAATGATTAACACTTTTATAGTATTTTTCTAACTTCCGTTTTTTTATACACTTTTAAAAAAATGCAATATTTGCTGGACACGGTAGCTGTTGCCTGTTATCCCAGCACTTTGGGAGGCCAAGGTGGTTGGATCACTTGAGGCCAGGAGTTTGAGACTAGCCTAGCCAACATGGTGAAACCCCATCTCTACTAAAAATACAAAAATTAGCCGGGAATGGTGGCACATGCCTGTAGTCCCAGCTACTTGGGGGGCTGAGGCACAAGAATCGCTTGAACCCGGGAGGCAGAGGTTGCAGTGAGCTGAGATCGTGCCACCACACTCCAGCCTGGGTAACAGAGTGAGATTCTGTCTCATAGAAAAAAAAAAAGCAATATTAAATAGAAATAGGAGTTTAAAATCATTTTGTCTTTAGGATGATTGTTTGCTTTGTTTTCTTTGAAGAGTATTAATTTTAGGTTATCCCTATGTGACTATTAATTGCTATCACCAGATACTGTGAATTTATTATTTTTTTCTTTTTTATTCATAGTGTATTTTTATTTTTAATTTGTATGGGTAGAGGGAAGAAAGACATCTTTAATTGGATTAACATTTTAGTTAATTAAGATAAGCCATAGGTGAGTGATAAAGAGAAAAGAGATAGGCTTTTGATTCACACAATACTAAATTTAATTTCTAGCTTCCTCACTTGATAGGTGTGACCTTGCAAACATTAGTTAATACCAACTATGATTTTCTATATGAAAAGGAGAATAATAATATGTCCTTTAAGGACGATTGTGTTGAAGTAACATTATAAATATCAACAGCATTTAATTCAGTGTTTCATACATTCTTGTCAGCATCATTAAGTAAACTTACTATAACTACTACTAATATCATTATTCCTAATACTGTTTTAAGCTTTCAGATTGCTCTTATTTGTCTGACTTCTAGCTGATTTTGAAGTACAAAATATTATGTCAGAATAAGGAAGAAATAGATAATTCTTCACTTAAATCTTTGCCTCTTTTAGGTTAGTGAACAAAGCATAAGTCTTTGCCCCTCAAAGGACTTTATGTTAGCCGATTCTAGTATGCCATATTCCAGTGGGACATGAGTCTTTTTGCCCCTTCCTTTTAGCCTTGGTGGTGATTTACAAGGATAAACACTTGAGCACTCAAGATAGTTATGTTTGTTAGTACATGTAAATGGTTAATTCTACACTGACAGGCACATATTAAATTGGTTCTGTTCCTAACAATGAAGTTAACTCTTTGTTATTTTAGCACAGCCCTCATGCTTGCCATATGTCATGGAGCATGAGAGATAGTTGGCATGGTTCTTCAGCAAAATGTTGACATCTGTGCTGAAGATACATGTGGAATGACTGCAGAACGTTATGCTGTTGCTTGTGGACTTAAAATCTGTGTTTACATTTAAAGACTAGGTGAGATTTTATAGTTTGTTTCAGGTAATTTTTGAATGACAGTGAGTTAGTTCACTTCATCGGCCAGAAACTAGTCAAAAAGCTAGACTAGTTAGAAGGAATAATGGGTCCAGGATTCTTTATTTTAGAACTTTCAACAGCTTTATCCCTAGGGATCCTAATGTTGTGTACTTGATTTTAAGTATAACCCCTATGCATGGGATAAACATAGTGTCACAATTTTGATTTTTCTAATTAGTTATTTGGGTCTTGAAATGTCTACTTTACCAGAAAACCTGATAGTGTCCCCTGGGGGCTGTCTTCCATACCTTAATACTTGAATTTTTAAAAAGAATCTAACGGGTTCCTTAAGTACAAGGAAGAGATTCATTTTGTGTAAGTCAGAAGGATTGGGGGGGAAATGGCCATTCTCTTCATTTTGTTGTTTCCATTGATTCTGTTGCTGCATCGTTGCCATTGAAACTGTTCCTGCAGTCTGGTAATGACTGACCTTTGCAACCAGGTGCCCTTACTAACACAGATTTTATGGTGATCCATATGTAGACTTCAAATTTATTACAGTTTTTTAAAGTTCACCTACATATTCTCAGCCATTGTTTCCAAAGTACCAGCACCCTGCTCTGGCAGCTAGGACTTTTATCTTTTGCCACACACATAGTGAGCAAATTGACCCTTCTCCCACTCAAAACCTGATGTGAAACCCACATCTTAGCCTGAACTTGGCCTAGACCTTCATAAGTTATCCTTTGAGTGACTTTTTTCTGTTTTCTCTAGCAAATATTGGTTGTGACAGTTTAAAACTGTAAGTCAGGTTGAAATAATGTTACAGGAAGGAATTAGAGTTCCATTTTTATTTTGTTACCAGATCTATATCCCTGGCACTTTATATCCCGTGTAGCACCATTTTGTAGGTAGTGGAAGGTCTCATCTTATTCTGTAAGATCGCATGTCATCTTTCCAAAGTTGTAGTGGGTTCCAACTTGTGGTTGTCCCCTCAAGTGATTCTTTTTTTCCCAAAAGTTAAAAATCTCCCATGCTACTTGCATCTCTATCTCGAGTTTTTAAAATATTTTCAAATTCTGCATTACCATGAAGCCATTCAATAGACTTCACTCTATCTCAAGTAGGTTGCTTAGATTAAACAGAGCTAAGCCTCATCCATCACTGATCAGTCTTCACATATAAAAGTAGGGATTTGTGCTGGCTTCAGGGGTACATATACTAAAATTGAAACGATGTTGAGAAGATCAGCATGGTCCCTGCACAAGGATGACACAGAAATCTGTGAAGTGTTGCATATTTCTCGCAGTCCCCAAAAGGACATTTGACTACTTTCTAACTAGCTCCAAGGAAATGGTGTGAGTCAAAGCAAAATGGGTGACAGCCAGTATTGCAATTGTGATTTTCATACGAAAAATATTTATGTAAGGTGATCTATGAAATGAGATGTGGTAACACATAGGATCTTGTGTGCAATATGTTGTTAGTAGGCCAATGAGAAAATACCAACTGGCATCTTCTTTGTGGAACTTACAAAAAATAAAGGTAGGGTTTTGTCTTCCACAGCAGCTGGAAATGAGCATAGTGACTAAGCATCATTCTAAGAAAGATTTGTTGGTTCAGAGTTTAGGGAGGTAGAGAAAGAGTAGTAGTAGTCCAAGCCAGATGCTGACATCTATTAGTTTTCTTCCCTTGGTGTGACTGATGAGCTCAGTAATAGAGGATAATCAGATTGTCCAATTTAATAATTAATATATTCATAAATTTCATTACAAATTATAAAATAGCTTGGATGCCTTGAATTACAAGCCACAAAGAATAGAACATCTAATAATAACCAAAAGTAGGAATTAATAACAGAAAACTGTAACATTTGAACATTATAACCTATGAATAAACAGTTTTTTAAAAAAAATAAATTTATTTTTTGTAGACACAGGGTCTCCCTATGTTGCCCAGGCTGGTCTTGAACTTCTGGGCTCAAGTGATCCCCCTGTCTCAGCATCCCAAAGTGCTTGCATCACAGGCATGAGCCACTGCACCAGGCCAACACATTGGGTTTTATTGGGAATTTTAAAATAGTTTCAGCAATAAGGTTCAAGAACAAATTATTTCATTGCCTCACTATTTCTCAGAGTATTTTAAAAATGTTATCTTGTTAAATCCTTATAATAACCTAGTGAAATAAGGCTCTAAAATCCTCATTTTTAGAAGACATTGAGCCTAAGAGAAGCAAGTTGTTCAAGAAAAAATACCTGTTGGTTACCATGCTAGGAGTTTTTCTGAGTTAGGGGCATTTTCCGTTATGCCAAGCTAACTCTAGTTAATTTACTGAGTTAGACTGCCCTCAATTCATGAGTATTTCATCTTACTTTATTTCTTCTTTAATTAAAAGCTTAGTAAGTTCATAGAGCTTACAAACTCAAAGTCTATGAAATAAGTAATGTTCTGATGTTAGCTCTGATATTATCTGAAATACCCTAATAACTTAATAAATTTGGTAAATGTTTTTTATATCAGTGTTAAAATAGTAATTTTATTTATTACATTTTTATACATAGCATTCATCAACAACTTTTGGAATATATATGACAGATATCTAAAAATCCTCAAAATAGCAATCCAGGTAAGACCTCTGATAGTAAACTACTCTTGGTGGTGCTACCATAAGATTATGGAACTACTGATCACAAAAAAGCAATTCAAAAAGCAATGTGTAAATAGCATGTGTTTACATATATACATATATGTGGGTATATACATATATATATATATAGCTTTGATTTAAATTTTTTAGTTTATAATTCAGAATTAGTTAAGAATTTAGTTGTAGGTAGCTTATAATCTCAAAAAATATTATCTGAAAAAATATTTGTTTAGTTATGGTCCCTAAAATCCTACATAATACTTTTGTATAAATAAGTAATGCAATGTTTAAGTTTGTATATTGTATGTTTCTTCAATTGTCATAACAACTTAGGCTTGTTATAAAATGTATAACCCTTAGTGTGATTGATGAGCTCAGTAATAGGGGATGATCAGGTTATCCAATTTAATGAATTAATATATTTATAAATATTATTACAGATTTTAAAGTAGCTTACACGCCCTGAATTAGAAGCCACAAAGAATTGACCATCTAATAATGAAAAGTAGGAATTAATAACAGAAAACCGTAACATTTGAATATTATAACTTGCGGTGGTCTGTCCCACAGACCCCGGCTGCATGACGGATGAGACACATACCCAGACACCAATATTCAGTGAAGGAGCAGCAAGGGTTCTGAGTGGATTACAGGCACCAAGGAAGGTGCTGTAAAAGAGTCAGCAGCCACAGCCCTGGCTAGCCGGCCCTGTGGGCATTTATTAGCAAAGTTTTAATGATAAAGGCTTTGAGCCAACACACCTGTGGGTAATTAATCTGGGTGCCCCTACCCCAGGAGAGCCATCTTGCCTGTGGGTGATCAAAGGGTAGTCTTAAGACCACATGAGTAAACAAGCTATTTGGATAAACTACTCTACCTTTCTTTGTACCCACTTTAAGCTGCTTACTCAAGGTAAGGATTAGGCTGCTTTCAGCCATAACCCTATCTTGAGACTTTTACAAAACCTTTGGCATTCCAAGAAGATTTGTGTCTATGTCCTATAACTTCATCTTAAAATGTTTCCCACCAGCCTGATTGAACTCCCACAATAACCTATGAAGAAACGTGGTTTTATTTATTTATGTATTTTAGAGACAGGGTCTCCTTATGTTGCCCAGGCTGGTATTGAACTTCTGGGCTCTATTTAATTTTTACAATAAACGGTTTGCATTTAGTAAATGAGAATTAATTACAATGGAGTCTTGTGCAATATGAGAGTTAGGGTGCTGATCCCCCATGCAGCTGAAAATCTGCTTCATATGAAAATCTGTTTCTTTTGACTCCTCCAAACCTTTACTAATAGTCCACTGTTGACCTGGAGCCTTACTGAAAGCATAGTCAATTAACACATAGTTTCGATTTTATATGTACTATATACTGTATTCTTACAATAAAGTGAACTCGAAGAAAACTGTTATAAGGAGGAAAAAATATATTCACTATTTATTAAGTGGAAGTGAATTATTATACATAAATGTTTTCATTCTTATTGCCTTCACATTGAGTAGTCTGATAAGGAGGAGGCAGAGGAGAGATTTGTCTTGCTATCTTGCAGTGCCAAAGGAAAAGAAGAATCTGTCTGTTAGTGGGCTCCTACAGTGAAAACCCTTATTCAAGGATCAACTTTGTGACATAGTGACTTGTGTCACTAAGAAAGTAACTATCTTGGCCAGGCGCGGTGGCTCACGCCTGTAATCCCAGGACTTTGGAAGGCCGAGGTGGGTGGATCACAAGGTTAGGAGATTGAGACCATCCTGGCTAACACAGTGAAAGCCTGTCTCTACTAAAAATACAAAAAAATTAGCTGGGCTTGGTGGTGGGTACCTGTAGTTCCAGCTACTCGGGAGGCTGAGGCAGGAGAATGGCATGAACCCGGGAGGCAGAGCTTGCAGTGAGCCGAGATTATGCCACTGCACTCCAGCCTGGGTGACAGAGCGAGACTCTGTCTTAAAGAAAAGTAACTATCTTTAGAATAGTCAATAATACTTAATAATACTTTTCTGGCACCATGAACAAATGTCAACAAGAATTACAAAATTTAGCCAGGGTGCCTCAGTACCAACAGGAGATTATTTTCCAAAGATACCTACTGAGTGCAGAAGTCAGAAAAGCAATTTTTTGTTGAGAAGTGCAGGTTATGTTACATAGTCTTGTACCAACAAGTTCTCACTATTATCAACTTCATTCCAAGCTGAAACCAAATAAGATATATTTACTTCATTAGAACAAGATATGTTGTTCTATCTGCTGGATAATTAGTGTGTTAATAGTAATTTTGTTACAACAAGATACTCTGTTTCTAATAGCCAAAATATTATCATTATAAATATTCAAATAGCTTAACTCTAGGCTCAACAAATTATAATAAAATTACAAACATTTTTCACAGTAACAAAAATGCTACTGTGATACCTAAATGTGACACAATGCATGGTACAATATGAACTGTATGAGCACATCTTTATTATATATTTATCAAAGGATAAATTATCAAACGATAAGTTAGGTTTTGCAAGTTGCAGGAGACAAAGATGGAATACACATAGTCTGGGTCTTTAAGGTGCTCATAATACAGTAGAGCTGTCCCTATTGAATTTCTGCATTTTTTCCAACAGAATTTCCTAAAAAATGTTTTTTATTTATTTATCCACTTTTCCACTTAACAAATAACTGTCAGGTATCTTTAAGGTACTAAGCATCTTCCTTGTTATTATCATTGTCATTTTTTATTATTTACTACTTTATTAAGGTACTAAGCATTTTTCTTGTTTTTTTTATTATTTATTACTTTATTTAGCGCTTATTCTGTGCTAGAACCCCTTTGGGAGCTTCTAATTACTTATTATGTCATGTCGTTACCATATTCAGCGTGTGTCAGACGTTTTATATCCCTATGGATTTGAAGTGGGGTGCGTGGCACTCGCTGAGTCTTCAAAGACCAGCTTTTAGGTGCAACTCAGTTGGCAACTACAAACTTAGGTCACTGTTTGTATGTTACTTGCAGGATTCATGTACCTAGTTTTTAACTATTTATACTACTTTAAGTCTCTAAAAATTCATATATTGAAAAAATTGAAAATTTTAAGTTTCTACTCCTCATTACTTTTTGTGATATTTGATCTCCCCTAATACTTGATTATAAATCAGCCAGTGATCAATAAAGAGTCTCTCCCACTTTTCAAATCATTATATTTTTAAGTCATGCAATAAAATAGGTCAGGTGGTGAACATTGTTTATCGTTAGAGATACCACTGTGATGTCACTAGGATTCGTGAGGAGATGACACCTGAGAAGAAGGATCTGCATGAGAGGCCTCACCTCTGCCCTCCTGTTTTTTTTGGAAATTGAGCATGGTAAAAAGAACCTGCTAAACCTGGCTGGACACAGTGACTCAAACCTGGAATCCCAGCACTTTGAGAGGCCGAGGCAGGAGGATGGCTTTAGGCCAGGAGTTTGAGACCAGCCTAGGCAACAGAGTGAGACCCCATCTCTGCAAAAGCATTAACAATTAGCCAAGTGTAGTGGCATGTGCTTGTGGTCCCAGCTGCTCGGAAGGCTGAGATGGGAGGATTGCCTGAGCCCAGGAGTTTGAGGCTACTGCACTCCAGCCTGGGCAACTGAGTAAGACCCTGCCCCTAACAAAAAAAGATAAAGAATCAGCTAAACCTAATAGAATCATTGACCCTTGCCACCAAGCAAGCTTACTTCTTTCTCATAGAAGGAGGAGACTGTCGAGTTATTTTGCTCACATAATATGGCCATTGGAAAATATTTTGGCTATTATAGCTAAAACAATAGTTTATTAATAACAGTTTATTAATCATTTACTTCTAAACAATAAAAGCTTGGCTCTCTTTGTACTGCTCATGGCTTTAGGTGGATCTTGGAACGTAACCACTTGTGAGAAGCTAGTAGTATTTGCTGCTTCCCTTAAAGCTCCTGAAAGGCAGAGAGGAAATCTTAGATTTTTCATTGCTATGAACCACTGCAAGTATTGAGGAAATATTCACTACTTCCAACGTCGTAATCCTGCAGCCATTTGGCACCTGTGAGTCAGGTGCCAGAAACTGGGCAGTGCAGAAGGCAGTGTGCTGCGTTCCACAGTTGCTTGCTATCTAGAACTTCTAGGACTTCTGCTTTTCTAGAACTTCTGCTTTTCATTCTCAACTCCAAGAGTTTTGTTGTTTTGTTTTATGGGAAGTTTGTTAGAAGTAGGTTTATATACTTTCTTTCAGAATTAACAGAAGAATTATAATTAATATCACTTCCTGGTGTGACTGAAAGCCTCTAATCCTTTACTGTTATTTGTTTATGAGCACATCCTTTTAACAGCTATGATAATTACTACATCTTGTGTGGTTTCTCAAAAATACATTTGTTTCTTATTTCAAAGAGTTTCTGTAATGGAGCCCTTCAGATTTGGTGCTAATAACATGAAGTAAGAATTTAAGAAAGAAGATCTTTTATTTTATTTATATTTATATTTTTTGAGATGGAGTCTTGCTCTTGTCACCCAGGCTGGAGTGCAGTGGCGCCATCTCGGCTCACTGCAGACTCTGCCTCCCAGGCTCAAGTAATTCTCCTGCAGGGTTTCACCATGTTGACCAGGCTGGTCTTGAACTCCTGACCTCAGGTGGTCCACCTGCCTCCGCCTCCCAGAGTGCTGGGATTACAGGCATGGGCCATCGTGCCTGGCCAGTTGCAAAATATTTAAATGTTACATACAGAGGTGCGAGGGAGATCCATATAGTACCATGTAAATTGCTTGACTCTTTTCAGAGTACTGTTTGTATGTGGTTTCAAAGCAGGGATTAATATATTTATCTTTTAGTTACAATTTGTATACCTATTTAAAAGTAGAGAAAATAGTAAAAGTAACACTAAAATACCCATTATTCAATTTCTGTGATCAAGATTGTCCTACATTTTGTTCATCTATCTGTTTATCTATCTTTACAGGAATATTATAAAGCAAATCACAAGCATCATGCCATTTTTTCTGTTCAGTGTGCATCCCTGGACAGCACTAAAGTTTCTTTATTTTTTTTTTCTTCAGCTTTTAAGTTCTGGGGTCCATGTACAGGATATGCAGGTTTATTACATAGGTAAACATGTGCCATAGTGGTTTGCTGCACAGATCAACCCATCACTCAGATATTACACCCAGTATTGATTAGCTATTCTTCCTGATGCTCTCCCTCCTCCTGCCCCCACAACAGGTCCCATTGTGTGTTGTTACCCCTCATGGATCTGTGTGTTCTCATCATTCAGCTCCCACTTATAAGTGAGAATATGTGTTGTTTGATTTTCTGTTCCTGCATTAGTTTTCTGAGGATCATGGCTTCCAGCTCCATCCATGTCTTTGCAGAGGACATGATCTTGTTTCTTTTTAGGCCTGCATGATAGTCCATTGTGCACATGTACCACATTTTCTTTATCCAGTCTAACATTGATGGGCATTTTGGTAGATTTCATGTCTTTGCTGTTGTGAATAGTGCTGCAGTGAACATACATGTGCATGTCTCTTTATAATATAATGATTTATATTATTTTGGGTATATACCTAGCAATGGGATTGCTGGGTCAATGGTCTTTCTGCTTCTAGATCTTTGAGGAGTCAACACACTGCCTTCCTCGATGGTTGAACTAATTCTTGGCAAGCCTCCCAGCAAGCCTCTGTGTCAGCCTCCTAGCCAGCCAGCCTGAAGACTGGCCTCCCATGCAGCCAGCATTCTGAACAGCATTCCAGCAACCCTCTTCCCCTGCCAGAAGACTCGTGATTTGATTAGCCTCCCATGCAGCCAAGCTCTAGGCCAGCCTCCAAAAAACCGGCCTGCCACCAGGCCTCCAAGTCACATTCATCTTGCCAGACTCTTCAGCAAGCGTTTTAGGAAGCATTTAAGGCAGTCTCTCACACAGCCTCTCCCGCAGGCTCTTGGCCAGCCTCCTAGACAGCCAGCCTCCGATCCAGCCTTTCAGAAAGTCTCTAAGCGAATCTCCCAGACAGCCAGCTTCCAGACCAACCTCCCATGCAGCCAGCGTTTTTAACAGCCATCCAGCAAGCCTCTTGCACAGCCAGATAATCTGCCACTCTGCCAGTTTCCTTGCCAGCCTCTCGGTTAGCCTCCCATGCAGCCAGCCTCTAGGCCAGCCTCCTAACAAGCCAGACTTGCATTCAGACTCAGCCAGATTCAGCCTGCCAGGATCTCAGCAGGCCTTTTAGCAAGCGTTTATGGCAGCCTCTCAGAAAGCCTCTCCCACAGGCTCTAGGCCAGCCTCCCAGTGAGCCAGCCTCTCAGCAAGCCTCTATGCTACTTTTCAAGAGAGTCCTTCAGTACACCAGCCTCCCATGCAGCCCGGGCCTTGGCCAGCCTTCCAGCCAGCCTCTAGGTAAGTCTGTTAGCCAGCTGCTTAGCCAACCAGCTTCAGAATCAGCCTCCCATGCCACCAATGGCATGGCCAGCCTCCCAGTATGCCTCTCAGAGAGCCTCTTAGGCGGCCTCCTGACTGGCCAGCCTCAAAACCAGCCTCCCTTGCAGCCAGCGTTTCCAACAGCCTCAGTGGGAGTGAAGGAGAAGGCAGCCAAAGTTTGGGGTTGATTTTAAGGTGGCCTTGTCCCTCTGCCCTGCAGGGCGCCCCCATCCCAGGCCTGGGGGGCCTGCCCAAGAAGAAGGCCCAGACACCGGGGCCCAAGATTTCCGCCCCGCTGCCGACCCACTCTTCCACCTGCTGCCTTTGTCCCGGGGGCACCCACCACACCCCGCGCTGAAGGGGCGATCCTCCCACAGCTGTCACCTCCTCCTGCAGCCCCAGCTCAGGCAGGGCACGGCGCCTCTTCTTCACATCTTTTATGTTCAGGTCGATGGTCCTCGTCTTCACATCATCCCCTGCAAGCTTCCAGGCGTGGCCCCGGGAGGCAGCTCTGTGCATCTTTCTGATATCCCTGTAGTGGATGACTTAAGAGTCTTTGGTGGTAGACCAGCTGAGTGAAGGCTCTCTGGCGCTCCAGGCTTGTCACGCCCTTGACAGCAGTGGCAGAGAGCCTCTGCATGGCTGCAGCCACCTTTTAAGAGACAGGCTGCTCCTCCCACTCGCCCTTCCCCAGCCCCAGCCCCCGCCGCTCGCTCTTGCCCTTAATCGCCACCACATCCGGCCCAACATCAGTAAAAAGTGTGGTCTAGTGAAGCCCTTGGACACTCCGGCCTCTTTCTAGAGAAATTTGTTGAGTAGAGCCATGAGGCTTTCACGGGATCTTGTAGCCAGCCTCCTAACAAGCGAGCCTGGTACAACCAGGCTCTTAGCCGGACTCAGCCTACCAGGCCCTCAGCAAGCAAAATTAGCAAGAATTTGAGGCAGCCTCTCAGACAGCCTCCTAGTCGGCCGCCTCTCACCCGGGTTCTTGGCAAATCTCCCAGCAAGCCTCTATATCAGCCTCCTAGCCAGCCAGCCTGAAGACCGGCCTTCCATGCAGCCAGCATTTCGATCAGCATTCCAGCAAGCCTCTCCCCTTGCCAGAAGACTTGTCATTCGACCAGACTCCCATGCAGGCAGGCTCAAGGCCGGCCTCCAAAAAACCGGCCTGCCACCCAGCCACCAAGTCATATTCATCTTGCCGGACTCTTCAGCAAGCATTTTAGGAAGTATTTAAGGCAGCCTCTCAGATAATTTTCTGGAATATTCCATTAAACATTCTTTTCTTATTAAATACCGCTTGCCTCACCATGGCAACATAAATCACTGAAAAATACTGTTTATCCGAAGAATAGTCTCTCAACTTGTGGGATAAATGATGTATAATTTTTAACCTTCTTGAGGGTAGATATTATGAGAAAATATTTAATTATAAGAAAAACATTGCAGAATTATAGCCACAGTTTTAAAAATAAGCACATTATAATGATAATAAAATTGTAATGCAACTAATTATAATGAACATATAAAAGAAGTCTCCCCATGGAGATTAGTATCATAAAACAATTTATATTATTTCACCAGCTATAGATTCACTGTTGGCATGTTACTTTTAATACATACTTGACTTTCAATTCGAAATCATTTTTTCATTAAATCCTGTATCTCAACTTTGAGATTAATGTGGTAATGTGATGCAGCTTCTAGTGAAGCCTCAGACACACATTGTTTATTGAGATCAGCCAATTTTTTTTGAAGTTGTCTCACAGTGACCTGACAAGACATGTTTGTTATTGATTTGTAAATCACCTTATCAAATTAACAATATTTACTTTCAAAAATATCCCCAAATATATTGGTTCAGCTTATTTTCTTTATGTGTACACATTCCTGCTTATTACTGAATCCACTTAAGGACACAAGAAGGTATTATCTTCCTGCCAAACTGGTACTCTCTTACTAGACACCAGATTCATCCCACTAGTCATTTGTCCCTTAATGAATCTGTAATGCTTCACAACTTACTGAAGTCTCAAGAAAATATGTGGGCAGGACTAGTGGTGGTAAATTCTATGCTGTGGAATGCTTTCCTTCTTTTTTATTGAAGCACAAATCAACATCAAAGTTCCTCACATACTCAATCACCTGGTGAAATTTTTCCAACAGGTTTCTATCTCAGAATAAAAGTATTTTTGTTTCAAAGGCTTTAGAGGCCCCAGGTAACCTGGTCTCCACATCCCTCCTGACCGCAGCTGCTAAGTTTCTCTCCTCTACTCACTTTTTTTGTACTATACATGAACCCTGCCACCCCCCATGAATTGAAAAATGGGGATCCAATGCAAAGCTAATAAATCACAGATAGCTATAATGATCTTTCTCTGGGACAAAGTTCTATCCACATGACAGTCTTTGAGCCTTGAAATAGAAATTATGAGCAAATTATTTGTAACAATATTCAAAGTAAATTATAAATACCAGTGGGATGATTAAATCAAATTTGATATTGCTAAAATCCACTACATTTGTCCTAAGCTATTATTTGATAAAACACAGATGGCTTTAAAAAATTAAGTTGTCATAACGATACATAATTTGAGATTCAGATATGTTCAGATTTAAGTCAAATTGACATAAATGAAAATAAAATTCTACCAACTAAAATATACAAAAAGTTACTGAAAAAGTAGTATTACAAGATGCAGAAATGTACACTTCAAAATATACTTCAAATACACTTCAGTTCCTCTGGAAAATTTAGAATTAACTGTCAAAGTAAATTGTTGAATCAATTTCAAAATACTCGTTGCTGATATGGGCATTCCCATTTATCTGCTTCATCGTGGTCATAAAATGTGGCCACAAAGAGATATTAAAACCTTTATTTCAGCAGTATAAGCCAATGTCATTAATGTTAATCTATTAAAAACCTTTAACTTAAATTCTTAAAATTTCGTAAGTGACACAATGTCTTTACTTAAAGTAAAACATCTCTCAGCTTTAACTTGCATTTGGTGGAAATAAGCCATGTTTCTAAGCTGACATGGTAAATATATTTATTATCTATATTAAACTAGATTCAGCATTTATCTAAGGCCAAATATGACTTTAAATTTTCTTTCAGGAAGGTTGAAAAATATTTTTTTTTGATACTTCTCTTTCAGCTTTCTGTTTTTCATATTGGTATGAACATTCTTTTAAATGGTTACAGTTATTAAATATCTTCTCATTTTTCTCTTTTAGGAGGTGATGTTGCTTTTTCCTCTCAAAAAACTGAATATTATTATCTTGCTTTTGTTATCAGCTTTCTTATGCACCTGAACTAATTGCTGTGGAAGCCACATATTTTTGCTTTCTAGTTGAAATAATTTCTGCTCCAGACTCCTGCTGTTCAGTGTGCTTGTTCACATTATCTTGTTTGTTTTGATACATGTGTTCAGCTTTCTTCATTTGACACTATGTTTCACTTAGGTCTCTTTGTGCATGTTCTAAAACCTATGTATTTTCTCTTTGAGCGTCTCCTGCATAATTGAAATTAATTTTTAGACTTTTGGATTCCCTTTGAGCTTCAGAAAGTGGTTGATGAAGCTTCTCATTGTTATATATTATTCACATCAACATTCATTTTTCTTGCAAATGAGCACTGTGGAAAGCAAGTTCTTGGTTTTTTCTTGATGTCACACTTTATCTTGGTCTTGTATAGCAGAAGCCAGTCTCTAGAATGGTATGATTCAATTTCTTTCTCCAGTATTTCTTTGTCTTGTTTTTCCTTCAATTTAGAAGTGAGCATTGTGTTCTTAGCTATCAGAACTTTAAGCTGCCCACTATACTGAGGTGCCCTTTTTGTTAATGTTTTCTTTTTCAGTTTTAGGGTCATTTGAAGTTCAGCATTCTTTTCTCTTAAAATCTTAATGTCCTCAAAGTATTTATTTTCCTTCTCCTGGTGCTGATGTTTTAGTATGTCCATTTGCAGTTTTAGCATGGCAATTTCCTTTTTCAACATGCCATTGTCATGTAAGAGATCATTTTCATTTTCATAAGCATGAGAAACCTAAATAAAATAAATTTTTAGCTAGCACTCAATAAAATGGGATATCATGGTCCCTCTTAAAGAATAATTTGTACATTTATACACTGAAAGGGTTTCTGTAAGTAGTTATCAGTTGAAGAACCATTGAATCAAAACTTCAAATGCTATAGAGCATAAATTCCCCAAAGTTCAAACATTTATTTGAACACAATGAATTCATGAAAGTAAAAAAGAAATGACTAGAGAATTTTTAAGAGCTTCAGAATTGAAACAAACTTTCCCTGGATTACAACACATGCAAAAGCATAAAATAAAAGATTAATCACTTTGACTACATACAAAAATTTGATTTACACCCTGATGTCTAACCTATACAAGACCCCATACTAGGAGCTTTAGTGTGTAGGGAGACCCCTTGAAACTATTGCTTTGGAATAAAAGATGAAATACTCCTGATTATTGTAAATACAAAATTGCGTGCAGGATTGTGTAAAGACAATGCCAGGTTAGACTGCCAGAATAAGCCAACAGTGCGTGATATGCTTCCCCCTGCAGAGAGCCTATGAATGGATATGCAGTCAGGGAGGTTTCACGTCACCATGATTCCTATCCCAGAAAAGCAGATGTTCATAGCTCTGGGAATGGAATGCGACTCTTGTGGAGAGCCTATAAATGAACGCATGAGGGGCGCCTGTTCATATGGATAAGATGGGGCTATAAATGCCCTTATCTTGCCACGGCTCTTCTAGGCCTCTTTAGGGTTAAAGCATACTCCCTTCTGAGAATTTGTGGTCTAACCAGTTGTCTAGCTTCACGTCCTGTTTCTATGGATTGTTTGCAACCAGCTTTTGCTGCAACTGTTACTGCTGATTAATATCTTGCTAATCATAGGTTATGGAAAGACTGTGTTTCTGGTTTAAGGCTCTGTTAGAAATTGCTGATGCACACACTATATTGTAAATTCTTATCTCTGTATACTGTACTTCTGCGTACTGATGTTATGTTAAATTACTTAATCCTCATGTGACCATCTCACCTCATAATCAAATGACCCTAAATCCCTCACTAACCTATCCCCACCCTCACTAAACTTAATAATAAATGCTGGTATATCCAGTGCATTGGCGGCATCACAGGACCAGAAGGTGGTGACCCCACTGGACCCAGCTTTCACTATCTTGTGTGTGTCTTTTATTTCTCAACCTGCCAATCCACCTGGGAACAAAGAAGGAGCCCCATTGCATTGCGGGCTGCTGGCCAGTTCCTGCAATATTAGTGCTGCATATATTTAGACAGATAAAATTTCCCAAAGCCCTTTCATTTCCTTTTTCCTGAGAATATTCTATAGATATTCTATTTTTTAAAATATAATTTTAAGAATTATATTTATAAATTATAAGTTGAGACATTGTAACAAGCACTTTTAGTTATCACAATTCTGAAAGGAAAAGATTAAAAATATAAACAAGTATTTTCCTTATATTCCATACACATTAAAATTAAAAGTGTACAATTAAAGGAAATTGATTCTTGGGGGGAGAGGAATGGCTGTTTCACACTCTTTGTTGAAGTGTAAATGAATATAAATTTTCTTGAGAACAATTTGGAAGTAATGAACAAAGAACTTTTTAAAACTTCCTATATTTAACCAAATATTTTTATATTGAAGAATTTATTCCAAGTCAATAATTAGAAAGGTAGAAAAATATTTACTTGCAGTTATGCCTTGCAGCACTTATAATACAAAAAATTAAAAATCAAAAAAATTTGTTAAGTAAATAATGGGATTTCCAAATAATGGCCTTCTATATAGCCATTAAAATTGTGATTTAAATAAATATGCATTTAATTATCAGTAGAAGTATTCAAAGTTAAGAACTTGTATTATTTAAAGGAATTTGACACTCTACAAGACAGGTTTTTTTCTGCAGTTAAACCTCAGAAGGTAAGTCAGCTATTACAAAAAGTATCATACATAATTTTAGTATAAATAGTTGAAATATTTATTTAAAACTAGGATGTCATACCTCAAACTGCAGAGCTCTTGTTCCCATTTAACCTTTTGATTCACTTACTGCAATTTTATTTTTGCTTCTGATAGTTCCTTTTGTAGTACACAAAACTTATTTTTCATTTGTTTTATTTTTGCTGTAAGTTGTTCACAGCGGTATTTTTTAAGTTCCCTTGCTCTTTCATGAGAAGGAACTGCACCCAAGAATTTTGATAGGCTAGTTGAATCTGTCTTGAGGAGATAGAAATAAAATATATTAGTACTTTGGGATATAAAGGACAGCATATTTTAACAATCACTAATTCATACACTGAACAAATATATATTGATTGCCTACCACACCTGGCTAATTTTTTTGTATTTTTAATAGAGACAGGGTTTCACCATGTTGGCCAGGTGGGTCTCAAACTCCTGACCCCAAGTGATCCACCCACCTTTCCCTCCCAAAATACTGGGATTACAGGCATGAGCCACCACATTCTGCCTCAGTAAATAATTTCGATTTAAAAATAATGACAAGCATCAATATTTTTTATTTCAAATCTTTTTTAAAACACATTTCCTTACTTTAAAGGCAATTAGATTTCAGGCTGTTCACATATTGAAAACCAAAACATTTCAAGAGAAAACCTTGCATATGCTCTGTAGATCACGCTTATCTTTTATCTTCATGTGGCTATTGACTGGGTTACTGAGCATGAAAAATAAATCATATTCACAAAAAAATTCACTGTGTGTATATTTCAAAAGGAATTAACTTCAAAGTATCTGCCTTACACTGTAGTCCTCACCAAAAATAATAGGGCATTGCAAACAAAATACAATATGATTAAACATTTGACATATGCATAATTACAGAATTTTTGTTAAAAACTATGCATGGCATGAAGAGAATTTTCAGAGTATGTCATGCGGAGTAGGAAAAGAACTCTGTAAATCTGTTTCATTTAGGAAAACAAAGGCTTAATAAGAATAATTTTGATAAGTTTTTGCTGATAACTGCTTGAATAAAATGAAAGATTCATAAGGAAAATATATATTTGTTATTTTTAAATGAAAACAAACAATCATTAGATAAAGTATGCAATTGATTCTTAAGACATAACTTCAGAAAAGTAGAGCAAGCCTTCATAAAAAGAGAAAAATAAAAACATGTATTCGTGAAACATCTAACATGTGCCAGACACATATTTGCAGATTTTTCTTCACCTTAGAATAATGAGGATGATGATGATGATGGTGGTTACCCCACTTTCTGCTTCCTAGTCATTCTAGGTTGTTAAGAACAAAATGATGAACAAATATGGCCCACTGTTCTCTGTTCAGAATGTCTTCCTCCTAGACTTTCATATGGCTTACTCCTCATCTTTGAGACAGGAGATTGAATGGCAGTCGCAGAAAGATCTACTCTGACCATAGAATTCCACTGCCACTCCCATACCCATGCTAATTATAAAGTTCTTCAATTTTCTCGAACCAAACATTCTGTTTTGTTTTTAAGAAAAAGTTATAGTGATTTATAAGTGTTTTTCATTTGTTATTATCTTCCTACTACTGCAGCATAATCCCTCATCTTGGATATTCAGAGACTCACTGCCTAGCACACAGTTGGTACTTAGAAAGAAATTACTCCAGGTCAAAACATTGAAAATCTCAACAGGAAAGTCTAATTTTCCAAACTGCTATATTTCTATGGAAAATCTGCAGTAGTAGCCTGCTGAAAGTTACCATCCTCTTACCCAAAATTAGAAATCCACATGCCTGTTCTTACTCCCCATTCTTGTGCTAACAATTCTGCTTTCACATAAATGCCACTTTGATCGTTTTGTCTTACATTTGGATACAGACTTCCCAGTTTACAAAATGTTTTCACATTTGTTACAACATTATTTCATCACACGTACCTAAGAGGTAGATATGAGCACTATTTTTTATACACAAGGTTACTGGTATTTGATTAGGTTAAATGATTTTTTCCAAGTTCCCATAGCTAGTAAGTGACAGAATCAAAATACAGACTTACCTTTTGACATCCACTCATTGCTGTTACCACTATGCAGCTGCTGCTTCTATCTTAAGTGGTGAGGCCTTTCCTATCTCTTCCACATTCATAGCTGTGACCTTGGAATACATCATTATTATCTGATACCTATGTGGTTGCAAACATGGCTGCCACAAAGGGACTCAAAGAGTTCTATTTGTGAAAAGAATGTCTACTTATTAAAATACTACTCAACCAAATTGTTGTGTTATAGTTTTACAGGTGTCCTATTTCTCACGTTTATCCAACTCCTGAAATGTTCCTTCAGATCTATACTGGATAATCGAAATATACCAATACTTTCAAGTCCCAGGCATTATCTTTTCAAGTTCCAAGTTGAGCAAGACTAAGACTACAGTTTAAACTCTTTCTCCCTGAATCCAAGTAAAGCTTTCATACATCTAGATATACACAGAATCATGTATTTGCCCATAAATGAATGCAGAGAAATTATTTTGTTTTTAGACAAACTTAACTTCAGAACTCAAATAGATTCCTGGTTTCTTCTATGCCTTATTTTCTTTTGCTCTATTCTACACTGGCTTTGTAAATTAATCCTGCAAATTAGCAGAATTGTACTATGCAGCTGTTATCTACTTGGCATATGATTATAAAGTATGTTCTGATAAATGTCAGAAAATTTCTTATGGACACATGCAGACGTGAGACAATAAAGTCATCTTTTTATGGTTTAAGATTACTCATTACTTGTTTTAAAATAACAACAACAATACACGGTACCTCAGAAACTGAAGGTGATTTCGTATCTTCTTTTTGTCCTGACTCTGATATGAGCATCTTATCTACAAAATGGTATTCACAGACACATATATGAGAACATTTATTACTGTAAATTATAAAAACGTATACAAATCTATTTCCATTTATGAATATTTCAAAAAGTAATAGCAAATATAGAATTTCAGAATCAAAGCAGGTTCAGAAAATTGATAGTATGATGAAAGATAGCAAAAAGTATTTTTTAAGGTAGACATTGTATTTCAGTCTATAAAATTGTTTTCTAAATAATAGCATTTAAGCATAGAAAAATTTTCAGAGATACTAACTTACCACTTCTATTATTTTGGTATAAAAAAAGAAAATTGTCATTACTTGTTAGATCTTATGGCGCTCATTCAATAATGCCAATATCATTTTCTTGTTGTTCAGTTGCTGTCTTTGTTGCTTCCTTCTATTACGAACAAAAACCAAAAAGCACCAAAAAACAACTTCAGAAAAAACTGTATTTATTCACTCATTCACTCAATTTGTCAGTAAGACAAAACAAAACACAAACAAAAAAACCCATACATTGTATCTCTCGAATCACAGGCACTATCCTGGGAGAAGCAGGAAATATACACAGAAGATAGATTCTGGCCTATATTCAAGAAATGGTAGAGACATGTGAAAACAAGAACAGAAAAGTATAATTCACCAGTTCTACAATTTAAGTCAATATAATACATAAGGGCACAAAGGAGAGAACAATCAGTTTTACCTGAAAAGCATAGAAAATGCTGCCATAATGGGGCCATATTGGGAAGGACAGACAAAGTGCAGAGTCAGGATACAAAGACTCTAGGTGCAATAGGATGTGTAAAATAATAAGGCATGAAACAGCATGGCAACTGAGGGGTGCCAAAGTGATGTCGTAAAACTGGAACACAGTCAGAGGAAAGAGATGAAGAGATAAAACGGGGCCAAACCATATAAGATATGTGTCACGCTAGAATGTGAACTTACCCTTTCGTGTAATGGGTATTCACTCAATATGCAGATGAGTTACATCATTACAAATACATTTTAGAAAGGTGACCCTTCCAGCGATGTAAAGATAGATGAACATGGGGAGATGGGGCAAAACTAGAAAGGAGTACTTCAAAATTATAGAGAGTTAATTATGGTAATAAGATATGGAAAATTATAAGAAGGTAGAAAATACAAAATTAGGTGTGTGACTGGTTGGGTGACATGGAAAAGGGTTGAAGTTTAGGATGTGGGGGAGGGTTGAAGTGCAGGTTTAAGTGCTTGAGTGTTTCACCGCTACTTCCTAGGTGTTATTTCATAGGATAGGGAAACCAGATGACAGAGTAGATTACGAAGAGTCAGAAAACAGTCAGGAACAGAATAAAAATGATGCTTTCAGTTTGAGACCTATAAGATTTGGGGCACCCAAGGGGCTTGGAAGAAAGATCTGGATAAATAAATTTGGAGTATGAGTAGATGACCTACATGAAGAAAATTACATAGTGATAAGATAAATATAAGATAGGCTAAATGGGTAGAATTAAGTAACCTATGCAGA
The DNA here is from genome assembly GCF_029281585.2 of Gorilla gorilla gorilla. Classification (NCBI taxonomy): domain Eukaryota; kingdom Metazoa; phylum Chordata; class Mammalia; order Primates; family Hominidae; genus Gorilla; species Gorilla gorilla. The sequence goes on from NC_073232.2 coordinate 70,271,753, forward strand.
CTGTTGAATTTTTGAAAATGAAATCGGGCCGGGCGCAGTGGCTTACACCTGTAGTCCCAGCATTTTCGGAGGCCGAGGCGGGTGGATCACGAGGTCAGGAGTTTGAGCCCAGCCTGGGCAACATGGTGAAACTCCGTCTCTACTAAAAATACAAAAATTAGCTGGGCGTGGAGGTGCATGCCTGTACTCCCAGATACTCGGGAGGCTGAGGCAGGAGAATCGCTTGAACCTGGGAGGTGGAGGTTGCAGTGAGCCGAGATCGCGCCATTGCATTCCAGCCTGGGTGACAGGGCGAGACTCTGTCTCAAAAAAAAAAAAAAAAAAAGAAAAAAGAAAAAGAAAAAGAAAAATCAAAGGAGAGACAAAAACATGGGATTAAGTTTCTTAGTTATATATTTCCAAATTTGTTTCAAGAAAATTATTTATATAGGTAAATATTTATTTGTGAAATATTGCAATATGCATCTTTGAATTGAATGAAAACATTTAATTCTAAAACACCAAGATTCTGCAAAAGAACCTTTATAAAAATTAACTTTGAAATTTTTAATTGTACAAGAGAAATGCTTACCTAATTATAGAATTATGAGGCATTTTTAAGTACCATTATAAAGTGAGATAGAAATGTGAAACCCTGTTTTAAAATTCACATGTTTTTCTTATGTTCCTGTAAACAATAGAATGCTAGCTCACATTGCCTATTTACACCGTATAGGATGGTAGTTTAAAATTGGAGAAAAGATCTCATATAAAGAAAATCAACCAATAATTATTCAAGTTGAAGATTTAATAGTTTTTACATATGTCTATGATTGTCAAGCAGGATCCAGTATTTACAGGAGAAGTGAAGAAAGAAACTACAAAATTCAAGTCGACAGGATTCCTGAGTTTTAGAAATAAACAAATATATGTGCAAGGTTTAATAATTATGAAGACTAAAGTTAAGGCTTCCTGGAAATAATATAAAATATCCCGATTGCAAGAGATATTTTTAAGAGCAAAAAAATCCTTCCAATGATAAGTTTGTTTACTCTGTTAACAATTTTCCTTACATATGATTCTATAATAATAGGTACTTTAAAAAATTCACAAAGATTGATTACATTCATTTGATGTGTGCATATAATACCATTACATACAGATATTATGAGCAAAAGATGTCAGAATATTTCTAGAGATTAATAATTTCTACATTTATTTCTTTGAGAGTGTTGTAGCTTAAAAGTGATTTTTCTCTTTTTTTTTTTTTTTTTTTTTTTGAGATGGAGTCTCGCTCTGTGGCCCAGGCTGGAGTGCAGTGGCGCAATCTCGGCACACTGCAAGCTCCGCCTCCCGGGTTCACGCCATTCTCCTGCCTCAGCCTCCCGAGTAGCTGGGACTACAGGTGCCCGCCACCACACCCAGCTAATTTTTTGTATTTTTAGTAGAGACGGGGCTTCACCATGTTAGCCATGATGGTCTCAAGAAAAAAGATTTTTCTCTTTTAAGAGATACAGATTAAGAACCTTGTTCATATGATCAGAAAATTTAATTTTAATAAGATTAAATAAAATGCTTATTTATTTATACTCGATTAACAAAAATATTCAAAACAGCTACCAAGGTTATATCAAAGAGTAGGATAAATTAGTTAAATAACCTAAGACTATGTCAAACATTAAGTTAGAAATCTTAAACCAGAAACCAAAGAGTCAAAAATTAATAATTCACAATAAAGCTGACAAGGCCTAAAACCAATTTAACTTTGCATTCTGCATTAATATAAGTATGACTAGATTAAATATAAAACATAAAGTCACTAAAAGAAGTGAGAAATTCTTTCCTTGTTAATAATTTTTTTGTTCACACAATATAAATGTATATGTTTTGAGGGTACATATAATAACTCAATACATTCACATAATGAAATCAGAATAATTGAGATATTAATCACCTTAAGTATTTATCTTTCCTTTATGCTAGAAACATTCAAATTATTCTCTACTAGGTATTTTAAAGAGTACAACAAATTGCTCTTACCTATACTCGTCCGTATATTTTCTTTCAGCTTTTTGTTAAAATCAGCTATAAGTCAGTCGAAAACACCTGAGCAGTATTTTATTACCTGGCTGTGTTTTCTTAATTTTTATTTTAAATAATTTATATTATATCTTTTATTCTAGAGAGTTCCTGCTCTCATTTAAACCACTATTTTTGCTGTGTTTTTATAATAGTCTGTCTCATCTTGACTCTCTCATGTAGTCTCTATGTTTATCTTACCCTTCTTCAATGAATAATTTCCTTTCATCCCCCTTCATCTAATTTATTATTATACAAATATGGTGGTACCCATTAGATTTTTTTTTAACCAAAATAACCTAGGACAAAAATTTACCATTACAGAGATTATCGAATTGTAGAAATAATTAAAATTTAAAATGTTAAATTACATGTTATATTTTGAAATATGTCTTCACAATTTACAGTTGTATTAATTACCTCTTGTATGGAAAAGTGTGAGAGCTTAGTTTTTAATAGTACCTTATTTAACTGGGTTTGCATTGAAATAGCATAGGTTGTTTCTATTCTGTGTGGCAAAAAGCTAAGTATAAATAATTGTATAAATTCTGCTTCTTCCAAGAAACAGAGAAAAAAAGAATAAATCATGGGGGGCAGAATGATTGATTAATGAAAATAATACATAGCAACTAAATAGAAACCTGTAAATAAATATGCTGACAATTGAGACAGAGATGCCCTAAAAAGCAGACACTGAAGAAATGTATTCTGTGAGAAAAAAGTCTGGGGTAAATCATTTTTAAAAAGGTGAAGGAGGAGGGAGAAACAAACAAGAGACATAACCAGTCAATCAAATATGAGCTTCAGTCATGAAAGAAAAAAGGAAACACAACTACTATATAAGACATGTGATGAAATACGTAAAATACAGACTTCTGTTCATAATATATTCCTATAATGCTGGTCAGTATTTGCATTACAATTAGTTATTTTGTTAATACCTGTGTAATAAAGATTTTAATTTCATTATTATATAATAAGACAATTAATTAAACATGGTCTTCAGCCAATACCTAAAAGCTAGAACATTTTTACTACAGAGAGACAAAATTTAAAAAGGAATGTTTCGTAAACTTTTCACCTGAAGAAAGTTTTGGTAATCAGAATTCTAAAGAGTAATGCATTCCTTGAAATGATATGTTTAATAGAACATGATTTTCGGCTGGGTGCGGTGGCTCACGCCTGTAATCCCAGCAGTTTGGGAGGCCGAGGCTGGTAGATCATGAGGTCAAGAGATCAAGACCATCCTGGCCAACATGGTGAAACACTGTTTCTACTAAAAATACAAAAATTAGCTGGGTGTGATGGCACATGCCTGTAGTCCCAGCTATGCAGGAGGATGAGGCAGGAGAACTGTTTGAACCCAGAAGGCGGAGGTTGCAGTGAGCCGAGATCACGCCACCTGCACCCCAGCCTGGCAAAAAAAAAAAAAGAACGTGAGTTGAGACTAAAATATATTAAATTTTTTTTAATCTAAACTCCACTTGGAGGATATAGTGTAACCTTCTTTCCTGTTTACTACATACCTCTGATTTATTGTCTTATTTAAGACATATTTTCTCAAGATAACTCACATGAATTTATGCATTCTAAATATTAAAAGAAAATATAAATTTAAGCCATATTTTGGAAATGCATTAGATTTTATTATAAGATATATTATGCATATTATCTTACTTGTAACATTTCATTACATAAAAATTCATTTTTCTGCTTATTTATTCACATTGAAAACCTTTTAAAACTCTTTTTATAGGCAAGACTGTATTCTGGGTACACTAGGCTGCACACAAGTATGTTTTCTAACCTGCAGTATCTTATAGTGATGCAAGAACTTCAAAATGATTATTTAAACAACTCAATACAAAATCTTCCAAAATTTAAAATTTTCAAATGTGATAAAAAATCTTTGAACAATATGTTTAAAAATTGCAATTTAAAAATTCTGAAATTAAAATCCTACCATATGCTTAGTAAGAATCTCTGCTTCCATAAACTGGTTGTTTACTTGGGGAAAAACCTGCATTCTTCATTGAGATGAAGAGTTTAAAATATACTTTTAATGAAATAATTTAGAAAACACACTGGCATGCCTTAATAATGCAGACTCTGAGAAACAGATTTTACATTTCTAAATTTCTACAATTATTTTTTAAAATTAGAGATAGGCCGGGCGTGGTGGCTCACGCCTGTAATCCCAGCATTTTGGGAGGCCGAGGAGAGTGGATTACGAGGTCAGGAGATCGAGACCGTCCTGACTAACACGGTGAAACCCCATCTCTACTAAAAATACAAAATAAATAAATAAATAAATAAATAAATAAATAAATAAATAAATAAAATTAGCCAGGCATGGTGGTGGGCGCCTGTAGTCCCAGCTACTCAGGAGGCTGAGGCAGGAGAATGGCGTGAACCCAGGAGGCGGAGGTTGCAGTGAGCCATGACCGCGCCACTGCACTCCAGCCTGGGTGACAGAGCGAGACTCCATCTCAAAAAAATAAATAAAAAATAAAATTAGAGATAAGGTCTCGCTATGTTGCCCACACTGGTCTCAGACTCTTGGGCTCAAGCAATCCTCCTGCATCAGCCTCCTTGGTAGCCGGAACTACAGGCATGTACCACCACGCCCCAAAAAATTTTCACAATTTCTAATATTATTTTGGTGTAATTAAAGAACCAAGAAGAGAAACTGAGAAAAAACTCTCTCCTAAAAACTACATGATATCAAAATAATACGTGCAAAAAAAACCCTATATGCTATGTGGCACAGTTTTGGAACTGAACAGTATCAGAGAGATTCCTTGATTACTATAGTAAGTAACTGGATCCATTAAATATAAATTTAAGCATGAGTTTTTTAAGTGACAATAGAATAATTTTAAAAGTCACAGTAAGTACACTTATCCAAATAAACCTTTACCAGATTTTATATATTCTCTATTGTGGAAAAGTTTTTTCTAATATAATGTTCCTATCACTATGTATTCTCCAGTCCATTCCTTTTGTTGGCACTCACACCCTCAAAATATTTACCAATCATTTGTTATTTACTAAAGTAAAAAAAAAAAAACTTTAAATCAACTACTCATATTTCCATAAAATATTTTTATCTGACCAACTTTATTTATATTACCAACATGAAATAATGGTAATTACACCACTGCTAAACATGAAAAGTAAATACTATGCAGAACTAGATTCCCACTGAGAAAATCAACTTCACAAGAGACCATTTTACATTGGTAGCAAGATTAAATCTTCCTTAACTTTTGTAGACTGTGAATTTTCAATAGTCAGTTTGCTGAACAGACTTTAGAGAAAAAAAGATACAACAAAAATAAGCAAATTCATATATTTAAAAAGAAAATCTGCTAGTTCATATCTTGGTGCTCACTCCAAAAAATGAAAACAAAAAACAAAATCTGGGAAAAATCAGTCTTTGTATATTAAATCATGTTTCTTGGTATAATTAAAATATGCCCTCTGTTTTTAAAAAAGATTTTAGCTACCTATTTTTGACTCTACCTCCCCAACCTATAACATCCAATGAAGACTGACTCTTAGTTCCATAATAAGTAGTGACAGCCAATATAATTGGCATACCCTGAGTATAATTCGTCCTCACAAACTGTCCTCAATGATGAACTGAAAATCTACTTAATGGCTGACATAACTTTTGATATCTAAACTGGAACAAACTTGATAACCTAAAATGAGGTAGAAAGATACATTTACCTTGTTTCTTCTCCATTATCTATCTCTGATTCAAAGACTAATCTGTGTCACTGGAAAATGACATTCTTTGTTTTTCAGCATAAAAACCACTTAAGAAGGCCCTGTTGCTTCCCTTCACCCTAAAACACTGCAGAGAGTGCCCTGAAATATTTGAAATGTTGAAAAGCTGAACCTACAAATGTCAAAACACAAATGTATATTTGTTATTGGGAATGTTTTTCTCAACAAAAATTGAAACATGAAAAATAATAAAATCTAATTACTTATTTTGTACTTGTCTTTCCTTGTTCAGGTCTACATAAACTAGAAAAGCCTTAAAAATCTTCATAGGTACTTATACCCAAGGAGAGAGACTGCTAGGAAAACTGAGTCCTGATAGTTGGATTTCTCTAAATACTATATTTACACAGAGAGAAAGATCTGGAAGTGGGAGCCACTATATATAGTAAAAGTGTCTCCCACTTCCAGATCTTTCTTCTGCAGAGCTTCATGGCAGTCTCCAACCTTTAAATATTCTGCTCATCAAAGCACAGATTACTGAAAAGATAAACTCAATGACCAACCTAGAAGCTCTGTATTTACCTGTTCCTGGAAAACAACTAAATGGAGTCTCAGTCAGTCATTCACCTCCAGCGTAAGCATGTTATCAAAAACCCAACTGAACCATGACTTATTTGACAGCCAATCTTACCCCTGCTTTACATGTACATGGGTAAGACATCAGAGGCTTGGAAAAAGAGGCAAAGGGGAGGGGACGCCTGCCCTGGGCCACAGATCTATGTAATTCAGCAAACTTCAATCCCCTAGCACTCAAGGGGCTCTAAGCCTCTCCTGTGAGATTTGGGGTGAAAGAACACAATAGGACATTTCTATCTGCTTGCAGAGACTTTTTGCAGTGGCTTTTTTTTTTTTTATCTTTCAATAGAAAGCATGAAGTGTGTCCATTTCTCCAATTAAAGAAGCGAAAAAGCAGCGACCTATTCAGGACTTCCTTTGAACCCTATTTTAGTATGACTTTCTAGATGACTCCCAATGTCATCTGTGTTTTTGTTCCTCTAATTTATCTTCATCAAACTTGTCATAAGATCCAATATTCTGATCTCTTTGGTAAAATCCTTACTCCTACCAGTCCTGGGATTGTTTCTCTTCAAACTTGGCCTTTCCCTGGTAATTCCATTCTTATCTACTTCCACTGGGTTCTCCAGCTAATTCCATTCTTATCCCTTTCCATTTCTTTAATTAGACCCATTCCCTTTTCTTTCTATTATTCAAACACTCACTTACATGATGTTATAAAAACAAGAGTAATGGGCTTTGAAATGAGTTTAAATATTACTTCTGCTACCTCTGATATTTAAATAAGTCATTTTGAGTTTCAGATTCTCCATCTGAACAACCATTTTTCCAGGATATTAAATACAGATTGAAATATGAAAGTATTTTGGTTAGTCTCCAAGAGTCCTTACAATCCTAAAATTCCATGTGCTTTTAATTTTAGCTATAGAAAAATGGGGCTGGTGGAAAGAATAAAATCATACACGAAAAGAACACCGAGGAAAGCAGAGAAGAAAGTAATCAGGAAAAGACTATAGAAAAGTCATGGAAGAAGAAAAAAGACTCTAAAAAAAAACGAAGAGTGCATGCAACTAGGCAGCGTACTGCTTTGAAGAAAAACTAAACTGGGAAGTCAGTAAATAGAGAAATCTATAAGAAATAGCCTCTAAATATGATTAATATAACATATCTATATGTAGATATTCTCCACTAAGAGTAAAATAATTCATCTATAGGATTCACCAGGTCTTGCTTATGAAACAAAAACCTATGTCTTGTGGCCACAGCTAAGTAAGGTCTGCTCTAAAAACTTTGGTAATAAAAACAAGGTACTGGTTATCACTTTGACTATTAAACATATTAGAACAAAGTCTTGGATTAACCAGTGTTCTAAGGGAAAACTCTAAAAAGAGGTAACATATAACAAAATGTGACTTTGTGAATTGATCCCATCTGGACCTGTACCTTGATTCTAGTGATGCACAGGTCTCCATCAGTCTATGCCTTGGGGCAAGAGAAGGGATTTGGGAGCAAGGTAGGCTGATGGCAAACTCAAGGGTCAGCTACTTTTTAGCTATGAAATCATAGGCCAATTAATCAACCTCTCTGAACCACATTTGCCTGGTTAATACAAAGTAGGTGATAGTAGCACAGATGCTTTGCAAAACTGTGTGATGACTATGTGAGATAATACATATTAAGCACATAATATGTTGTTTATCCCAGAGTAGAACACTCAAAAGATAGTGGTTTCTTTTCTCTATATTTTCTGAGTTAACATACATGTTTTAAAAAACTGGAAAGTCTTACCTGAATATAGACTCTACAGAACTCACATCCACTATTAAAGAAAAAAAGTAAAATATATTAAATCAACAAATATAAATAAAAAATACAGAATATTAAAAACATAAGAGGGCATGATGGCACATGCCTGTAATCCCAGCTACTTGGGAAGGTGAGGCAGGAGGATCACCTGAGAAGCCCAGGAGTCTGAAAGCAGCCTGGGAGACATCATGAGACTTCAACTTAATTTAAAAGAATCATGCACACTTTCATGCATGATTCAGGTCTTGTTTAAAAAAGCATAATACTCCAATACTTTGTTACCAAGACTCAGATGATTTGTCATAAAGCATTCATTTGGGACCATACATTGAGACTATAGTAAAATTATTATTAAGCATAATATTAGTAGGAAATTAATGCATTAACAACTCTTATTTCCACTCCTTTATAGTTCTCAAGTGCAAGGAAAGATAGAATTTATCACAATTTGATATCTACAAGTGAACTACAATATACAATAGTCATAATCCAAACAGAACCCTGTAAGACTGACAGAAAATTGTATTCTTAGCAGAATTAGTGTAAGTGGACAGTGTCAATCTTAGAAACTATAATTTCTAGACAAATGAACTAGAAGCAGTTAGAACAGAGTATACAGTAGTCACTCTTTATCTGCTCTATGTGTAGAAAGAAACACACACAACATGATTTCCCTCTGCTCTTACACCACAACAATCATCAAAACAGAAGACTTCTGTGACCAAATGTGTGGAGGATTTTCTCCACCAACAAGTAAGCAACCAATTCTGTAGCAGAAACCAGCTGGTTGTCCTTTATTTAATTCCAACACTGTCTATCTAGAAATAGTCTCAGATCCCACAGGCGGAGGGCTCAGTCTCACAAGACTGCTCTCCCATAACAGTTGCAAATCTGGGTCTCTGAAACATCTAACCAGCTGGTTTCAAGTTGGGGTTCTCATGACTCACTCTTTGGGTTTGATTAACATGCTAGAGTGCCCCAAATACTAAGGGAAACACATTTACCAGTTTATTATAAAGGGTATCACAAAGCAGACACAAGAATAGATGCATAGGGCAAGTTATAGGGGAAGGGGCATGGGGCTTCCTTGCCCTCCCAGGGCACATCAGCCTCCAAACACTTCCATACATTCAACTATCTGGAAGGTCTCTGATCCCAGTCCTTCTGTGTTCTTAAGAAAGCTTTATTACATAGGCATGAATGAACAAATCTGTGGCTATTGGTAATTGACCTAACTTTCATCTCCTCTCACCTCCTAGGAGGTTGAGGGGTGGGGCTGAAAGTCCCAACACTCTAATCATGCCTTGTTCTTTTTTGTGACCAGCTCCTATCCTGAAGCTACCTAGGGACTGCCAGCCATCACTCAATTATTAGCATACAAAGACATCACTTTGGAGATTCTAAACATTTTATGAGTTGTATGCCAGAAAACAGTGTTGAAGACCAAACATATGTTTCACAATATAATAGCCATGGTTTTGATTTCCATGATTTCAGTTACTCATGGTCAACCATAGTCCAAAAATATTAAATGGGGAATTCCAGAAATATACAAGTCATAAGTTCTAAATAATGTGTCATTCTAAGGAGTACGATGAAGTATTAAGACATCATGTTCCATCTCACCCAGGTCATGAATCATCCCTTTGTATATGCTATCTGCCCATTAGTCATCAAAATGGTCTGTTCCTGAACCCCAACCATCAACATTATCATGGCTCAATGATCCACATGAAGCAGATGATCCACCTTCTGATATGTAGTCAGATAGCCAGAAATAATTAGTAGCTTAACACCACATGACAACTCCTACCTCATTCACCTGACTTCATCTCATCACACAGGCATTATATCATCTCACAGTCATCACACGAAAAAGAAGAGTGAGTACAATACAAGACACTTTGAGAGACCACATTCACCTAACTTTGATTACAATATATTGTTATTGTTTTATCATAAGTTATTGTTAATTTCTTACTGTGCCTAATTTATAAATTAGACTTTATCATAAATATGCATAAATAGAAAAAACATGTATATATAGGGTTTCATACTATCCACAATTTCAGACATTCACTGGGTGTCTTAGAAAATACTCCCCATGGATAAGGGTGAATTACTGTACTTATTTGTGTATGTGGGTGTGTGTGTTCGTGTGAGAGACACACACAACACAGATCTCCACTATCCACAAGAAACAGATAAAAAAGACAACACTTTTCCTCACACATGACCCTTAGGTTTTGACAATTCTGGAAAAATGTTGGCAGGTGTACTCACCAGTCTAGATAATTTCCCAGACCCTGTGTATGTATGCTGCTTTAGTTACAAAAAGGTAGGATCTTGGGAGATTTCTTCTTGGACAACAGAAATATCAACCACATCAACAGTATACCTAACAACTCTAAAATGATTCTTTTGAACAGATTACCACTGAAGAACTTGTAAGTTAAATCCAATTCACTTTTCAGTAATCTTACTGCTTGAAATTCTCACATTTAAAAAAAATTTGCAACATCACTTTCTCTGACTCCTCTCCTACTTTTCTTTAGCCGCTGCTCAGTCTCCTTTACCAAGTCCTTTGACTCTGTGAAATGTTGATATTCCCAGGGTTTTGTCAATGGCTTTCTTCTTATTCTACATCTTCTGCATCATGGATAAGCTCATTGAGATCTATGGCTTTGCCCAATAATTATAATAAAATTATCCTAAGCCTACATCTCCAACCAGAGTTCTATGTCCAGCTAGAAATGCCTATAATCCAATTACCTACTGAAAATATCCCACATGAATGTTTCATTAAACTCATCATGTAAAGAAAACTGCTGGTCTGTCCCATGACTGTTTGCTCTTCTCTGTTAACCTGACAATTTCCTACTCCTTCCCCATGAGCATTGTAAATGCTCATGCACAATCTGGAAACTTATGAATGACCTGAGATTGTATCTGTCCCCTAGCTTTTTAAACTCAATAATCACTAAACCATATTAACTGTACCTCTTTTCTGCCTTTGCTTTATCTTTCCAGTGCCACTGGAAATACAAACTATTTTATATTTATATTGCCTAGTTAGACATGGCCCCTTAACTGATGGCTTTCACAGGGAAAAAGAAACCCTAACAGTTACTACTGTTATTTTTTAAGTTAAAAAAATTTCAGTAAAACAAATCAATATAAAATAATGGCAAAGAAAGACTTACATATTTAAATGTGTAAACTGAGCTTCTGAACTTGATTCATTTTATCCTGGATGGGTCAAAATTTCATAATAGATTGATACTAGGCCACAGATTGGTGACAAAAAAACAAAAAAGAGACTATAGCATGAACTACTACACAAGCTTACTTTGTCTTTAAATCTTTTTATGTAATTACCCTCCATCTATCTTTTATATGAAGGGCCAGCAAACTATAGGCCACAGGCCAAATTCAGCTTATCAAATGGTTTTTTATACAAAGTTTTATTGGAGTACAATCATGCCTATTTGCTCACACATTATCTATGACTGCTTTCACCCTACAATGCAGAGTTCAATAGCTGTTATAGAGACCACATGGCCTAATATATTTCTTTTTCTTTTTCTTTTTTTTTTTTTGAGATGGAATGTTGCTCTGTCACCCAGGCTGTAGTGCAGTGGTGCAATCTCAGCCCACTGCAGCCTCCGCCTCCTGGGTTCAAGCAATCCTCCTGCCTCAGCCTCCTGAGTAACTGGGATTTCAGGTGCATGCCACCACACCTGGCTAATTTTTGTATTTTTAGTAGAGACAGGGTTTCACCATGTTGGCCAGGCTGTTCTTGAACTCCTGACCTCATGATCCACGTGCCTTGGCCTCCCAAAGTGCTGGGATAACAGTCGTGAGCCACCATGTCCGGCAGCCTAACATATTTCCTATCTGGCACTTTACAAGAAAAGTTTGCCAATCTCTGCCTTATACCATGACCAGTATGCCCTGATACTCTATCTTGTGACTCCCTTGCTCAAACTTTTCCAGTGAATCCCTGCAGAAAGCATTGCTGGCTTCCTATGCATAGACATTATTCTTTCTTGCTGCAGAAACACAAGCTTATTTAGATATTCATTATTCCACTACCCCCATCCCATCTTAAAAAGAGAAATCATTATTCTAAGCTAATCACAGTAATTACATTTGCTTTCCTAGTGACTGGTTTAGAAATGAGCATGTGGTATAATCCAGCCAATAAAATGTCACAGGAAGACTACTGCAAGCTTCCAAGTTTTCTCCCTATTTAAAAGAAACATGTGAACAAAAGCAGCCCTTCCAGCCTTTAAATATTGTCTTGAGAGAGCATGATGATTGGAGCTGTTGCTAATTAGCCAACCAAAAGTGGAGTCCTGGCTGGGCACGGTGGCTCATGGCTGAATTCCCAGCAGTTTTGGAGGCCAAGGCAGGCATATCATGAGGTCAGGAGTTCGAGTCTGGCCAATATAGTGAAACCCCATCTCTACTAAAAATACAAAAAATTATCCGGAGTGGTGGCGGGCACCTGTAATCCTAGCTACTTGGGAGGCTAAGGCAGGAGAATCACCAGGAGGCAGAGGTTGCAGTGAGCCGAGATTGCTCTTGCCATTGCACTCCAGCCCAGACAACACTGTGAGACTCCGTCTCAAATGAAAAACAAAAAAAAGTGGGATCCTATAATATCCCTGTACCACCAAAACAACTTTGGTTCCTATGGTTTTAGCCATTGTTAGTTAGTTCACTTAGTATTTACAGCCAGAAGTATTGTGAGAATTTTTCCAGGGCCTACGGAATAATATCTACTTATTTCTATACTATGAAAAAGTGTTGCCTAAGCTTGCCTTATTTAGATATTCAAGTCATTCCCAGCTACTCCCATATCACACTTTTTTCACTAAGAAACCGGAAATGCCAATAAACCTTACAAAGTTCACTCAAGCATCTTACCATTTGTACTTGCTTTTGTAGATGTTTCTTTTGTAGGACATGTGAGCATCTTAGATGTTCCTTTTTCCAAAACTTCAGTTTTATTAGGTGTTACTCCTGCCACGCATTCAGTCTTTACAGATGTTTCTTTTTCCTCCCATGTGATCTTCCTAGGTCTTTCTTTTGCTGGCCATGCAAATTTCTCAGATGTTTCTTTTGCAGGCCTCATAATTTTCCTAGGTGTTTCTTCTGCTGACTGTTCAAACTTTCCAGATGTTGCTTTCCCCAAACATTGAATTTTGTCAGCTGTTCCCTCCACCAAGGGTGCAGCCTCATCAGGTGGTTTTTCCACCAAGCTTTCAGCCATGTCAGGTGTTCTTTCCGCCAAGGGTGCAGCCTCGTCAGGTGTTCCTTCAGATGTTCCTTCTGCCAAACACACAATCTGGTTAAATTTTCCTTGTGCTAAATATCATCCTCCTGACTCTTCACCTGGCAAACTTCTACTCATTCTGTATGCTTTCCTTAAATACTACCAAAGTTCTCTTTTCTCGCGTTTTTTTTTTTTAGACTGAGTCTTGCTCTGTCACCCAGGCTGGAGTGCAGTGGTGCAAACTCAGCTTAATGCAATTCAAGCAATTCTCCTATCTCAGCCTCCCAAGTAGCTGGAATTACAGGTACAGGCCACATTGCCTGGCTAACTTTTTGTATTTAGTAGAGACAGGTTTCACCATGTTAGTCAGGCTGGTCTCAAACTCCTGAGTTCAAGCAATCCATCTGCCTTGGCCTCCCAAAGTGCTAGGATTACGGGAGTGAGCCACTGTGCCTGGACACTACCAAACTTTTTAAAGCTCTAATCCTTCACCTTGGATGTTTTTTACTGTGCTGCAGTAGGAGGAAAAATGTCAGTCAGCACTGCTTCGTGGAAAATAAAAGGATGATGAGTCAGCGAGCCTCAAGGCTGAGGTGTGATGGTGCTCAGTGAGACCTCTCCAATATGGTCATGTTTAAACTGTGACACAAATAGAAAGGAGAGGCACAGAAAGCCCTAAAGAAAGAGCATTCCACAAACACCACCCCTCAGCATGACAGTGCAGGAGGCTGTGACTTGAGAGGAAGAAAGGTACACAGACCACCATGGTGGCTGGCACAGAGCAAGCAATCCACAGAGGGGATGATGGGATGACAGAGGAACAGCAGGGCACAGCTCACCCACGCCCCTGCAGGCCTGATCAGGGGCTGTGAGGTTATTCCAGGTACAGTGGGAAGCCACTACAGATGACAGACCAGAGAATGACAGGCTCCACCTCCTACTTCCAATGAAACTGACCTGGCTGTTCTGTGGCATGGCTTTGACTGAACGCTGGAAGGCAGTGAAGGAAGATAGGGTATGGTCTGGGATTTGTATTCAGGGCGGAATCAGCAGGCCTTGCTAGGCTGGATGTGGGAAGGGAGAAAAGTAACACCTCAGGGTAATTCCTGGGTGTCTGGCCAGGTAGACTCGAAGACAAGTGCATTGGAGGAAAATGGGGACTCTTCCTGGGACAGGTCAGGTTCCAGAAGGGGTCAAACAAGTGGATGAATACAAAGATCCAGTGTGAGGAGAATTTTAAGGGCCGGGAATGAGAGTCATGAAGATATGGACAATATATTTTTTTAAGATGTGGGCAGAGTGGGATTATTTTATTTTATTTTTTGAGATAGCATCTTTCTCTGTCACCTACGCTGGAGTGCAGTAGTGTGATAAGTAGTCACTGCAGCCTCAACCTTCTGAGCTCAAGCAATCTTCCCGCCAAGTTTTTATTTTGTTTAAGAAACGTGGTTTTGACCTGGTGTTGTGGCTTTTGCCTGTAATCCCAGCATTTGAGGAGGCTTTGAAGGGTGGATTGCTCGAGGCTGAGAGTTGGAGATCAGCCTAGGCAGCATAGTAAGACCCTGTCTCTACCAAAAAAAGGAAGAGGATGAATTCATGGAAGATAATTTTTCCACAGACCATGGATGGAGAGGATAAATTCAGTATGATTCAAGTGCATTACATTTATTGTGCACTTTATTTCTATTATTATTACTTTCTAATACATAATGAAATAATTATACAACTTACCATAATGTAGAATCAGTGGGAAGCCCAAGATTGTTTTTCTGCAACTATACAGTCTCAACTGAGGATGATGGGAGACAGTGACAGATGATCAGGCAATAGATTCTCATAAGGGCAACACAACCTACTTCCTTGGCATGGGCAGTTCACAACAGGGTTCACATTCTTATGAGAATCTAATGTTGCCTCTGATCTGACAGGAGGCAGAGCTCAGATGGTAATGCCAGCGATGGGGAGGGACTGTAAATACACATGAAGCTTCACTCACCGGCCACTGCTCACCTCCTGCTGTGCGTTCCACAAGCTGGGCATCCCAGCTGAAGTACATTTGAAAGGATCCATCCCCCGCCAGTCTTTATAGTCATCTTTACTGCCATAGTGGTGAAGTATAGCTGCCACTTAGCTCCCAAGGCATGTGCCTCAGCACGCATTTCATCACAATCAACAAACGGGAGCTTGGTTCATTGTGAGGTCACTTCCTATAAATTACCCGCATTCCATTTCCCATTGGCAAGAAGCTAAGCACTGCTACTTGAATAACCAAACCTATGCCCAAATCCCATCTTTGTGGGGCTATCTCCTGGTACTCTTCCTAGCATTTTTCTCTTTGTCAGAGTCCAATCAGGAGACATAAATCACTTAAATACAAACTGGTAACATTTAATGTAAGTATTACAACAGGGGAACAGCATAATGAGGGATTGGCCAGCACAAGGTAAAGGCAAATGCACCACAACATAACCTGTTTCACTTTATGGAAAGCACTGATGTTTATAAAATAGTCATGGTAAATTTATAAAACTAATAGCTAATTATTTTTACTCAGAATAGTACTAAATTAAGAATATAGGCCAGGCATGGTGGCTCATGCCTGTAATCCCAGCACTTTGGGAGGCCGAGGTGGGTGGATCACCTGAGGTCAGTTGTTCAAGACCAGCCTGACCAACATGGTGAAACTCCATCTCTATTAAAAAATACAAAAATTAGCCAGGCATGGTGGCAAGTGCCTGTAATCCCAGCTACTCAGGAGACTGAGGCAGAAGAACTGCTTGAACCCGGGAGGCGGAGGTTGCAGTGAGCCAAGATAAAGTGGAAGCATTTATTATGTATTTATATGCCAGGAATTAATGTGAAGCACTTTACTATCTTATCCAATCTTCAGGATAGATCTTCAGTTCTCATGACCACAAAAGACCAAGGTTCAGACAGGAGAAGAGACGTGGCCCGGCAGTGTGTCCCTAGAGCCTATGATCTTGCCACTAGGTTACAGTGCTTCCAGGTAGCACATGGTATGAGATTTTGCTTTAAACAAACCAATAAAAAACACAGGCAAAAAAGGCGTAAACTATTAAAAAGTGAAAGAAACATTAAGAGAACCTTAACCAAATAACTAAAAATATTATGGAAAAGTTATTGAATTCATGAGCAAATTTACTCTAACTCTAGATTTTCATTGAGGGGTAGGTTGTATTACTCATGATGAATAAAACATGTTCATTTTAAGTGTGTTAACATAAATATCATTAATATGGCTTATCATATTTAAATGTTCACTTAAAGCAATCCAGTTAAAGTTCTGCATATCATACAATTTTATACCTTGCTAGTTGATTGCAAAGTAAATAGTTATCCAAATAAAAACAGTAAAACGTGATGTTTTTCACTGGTTGATGCTATTGTGAGGTGAGCATTTGATATATACAAACAGATGATAATAACAGATTGCTTACTTCTTTCATCAGTATATAAAGGTGGCTTCAGGATAGAATAGTATTAAAGGCAAAGAAGAATTTGAAATTTAACGTCAACTGAGTGATGCATTAAGATAAAAACAGAGACAACAGGGGCATCCTGGTGAATACTGATTTTAACAAAGCAGATTCAGAGAAACTATTAGTTTAAAAAATCTTCAATTAAATCTCTATAATCCAGGGCTTTGCAATAAATATGTAAATAAATCCCCAGATATCCATGCTAGAAGTTTAAAAGAAATGCTAGCTGATAATTAAAGAAATATAGCTTTTCCTTAGCTTTGCAGTAATCTAGAAACAAAGAATGTTTCTAATACTTAGACAGCCACTGCAAAGCACCTTACAAAGAGAGACGTGTAAGGATGACTCGATTCACTGGCAGCCCTGGGCTTGTCCACAGTACCCCCAAAATGAACAGTAACTCCACTGTGTAAATGCTCATGAACAAAGTATTACAGGACTTTTCCAGTTTAAACATACCATATTTTCTTTCAGACAATTCTTCAATTGTTTACGTAGATAAGTGATGCAACCATTCCATTTCTCTGAAAATTGAGCAAAAGTTGATTCTCAGTAATAGGTCCCTATGTCAGAGCACCACTAACATATAATGACTTATATCCTATGTTTTACATCCTAACAGTCCATATCATTTTACTGCTTTCCAAATAATTTTTCCAAAGAACTTTTCCCTTTTTTGGTGGTTCTTACAATTAGTTTAATGGGAGACTAAAAGAGAAGTTTTAAAGTTTAGGTCCTCTTTTTAGCCTTTAAATTTCTGAAAAGCAGGAGGGCAGAAAAGATCAATCAAATTAAACACGACAAAAGGGAGACCACAATAAGGAGGTCTCCAGGGGTATTTTAGCAGACTTCCTAAAACATGTCTTAGCTGTGTGGAAATAAGACTTTAGAGTGGCCAGGTATGGTGGTGCAGGCGTGTAATCCTAGCATTTTGGGAGGCTGAGGAAAGCAGATCGCTTTGAGCTCAGGGCAGCATGGTGAAACCCCCATCTCTACCAAAAATACAAAAATTTGCCAGGCCTGATGGAGTGAACCTCTAGTCTCAGCTACTTGGGAGACTGAAGCGGGGGGATGGCTTGAGCACAAGAGGCAGAGGGTGCAGAGAGCAGAGGTAGCACCACTACACTCCAGCCTGGGCAAAAGAGCGAGACCCTGCCTCAAAAAACAAAACAACAACAACAACAACAACAAAACCTGCAAGGTACCTGGGGCCTCTTCTCCTTCACTGACTTCGGGTCTGCACTGGGGCAGCTGCATGGGCCTCCCGGGCCAGGAGGCCTCCTGGGCCAAGTCCCCATTGTACTACTACACGACTGGTGGCAGTATGACGCAGAGCTGCACCAGGAGCTGTGTTGCAAGATCGCTGCTGGCGGCTGAGGCTCACTGCCAGGCCTCACTGGTGGCTCGGGCCCATGAGCAAAGAGGTGCAGCTCTGAAGAGAATGAGGGAGACAATGCCAATGCTACCAGTGCCAACGATGTGGAAAAAGTGTGGCAGCTGCTGGAAAATGGCATGGATCCCTGTGCAGCTGACAAGGGCCGCACAGCTCTACACTCTGTCTCCTGCAATGGTAATAACCAGATTCTGGCTTGTACCAACCACAACTCTGTCATCATCATACTGCTGCGACGAGGGGCCTGGTGGATGCCCTGGACCAAGCTGGCCATATGCCTCCATACCTGGCCAAGTCGAAGCTGAACATCCTGCAGGAGGACCACTCCCAGTGCCTGGAAGCTGTGTGACTGGAGGTGAAGCAGATCATCCCAATGCTCAAGAAGTACCCGGTGCACCTATGGTGACGTGAACAACAGGAATGGCTGGACCACCTCTGCACCCACCTCCAGATGACCAGTACCAAAGAGCAGGTGGATGAAGTGCCCAACCTCCCAGCCAGCTCCACCTCCCTCAGTCTTTGGATACAGAGCATGGAGGAGGTTGCAACAGAGGCTCCCTGGTTTCCTGTCACTGCCCCCACTAGTCTCTAAGTACAAAGAAAAAGCCCAGCATCTGGGACTTGGAAGCTGCCCTCGTCAGGTGAGGAAATTGCCGTCACCCCCAGATGCTGTGGGGTAGAGATGCTCTCCCCACAGCCTCAGGGCTACTCCTAGTGCCACAGTCTCCAGCATCTCTGTGGACCGGGACGATAGCCCCCAGCTGCTTCCTCCGGCTCCTGTGGCACTAGGCCAGGCTCTACAGCCTCACTTCAGCTCCGCAGACCTGCACTGTCCTAGCAGACCTCGCTCACCCCATGGCCTCCATGGTGCCCTCACCAGGCCCTAGACCCTTCTCTATGTTCCTTCCCAGCCATGAGCTTGTTTCAGTCACTTGGTTTGGCCTACGTGGGCACCCTCTGGCCAAGGGGGCTGCCTTGGGGGCTGCTGGTTGGCCCTGTGCCTCTCATCAGAACTTAGATTTAGACATGTCACCAGACTTTCAAGGAAACACTGCAGTGGGTGTCTCTGGTTGGAAGAGAGGGTTGATGAGGGCTAGACCTTAAAAATACAAGTTTAAGAGGGACCCTAGACCTTAAAAATTCAAAGTTAAGAAGTACCCCAAAGCAAAAAATCCCAACTGTTTTTCTCCCAATCATTAAAACACCAGAGGGTGTAATGGTTTTGCAGTCTACTTGTAGTATTTTGCAGCCTAGCTGTATTAGGCTTATAAGTGGCCCCTCAATATGCCCATATCCTGATCCAGGAACCTGTGAACATTACCTTATATGGTAAAAGAAGCTTTGCAGATGTAATGAAGTTAAGGACCTTTGGCAGGGAAGATTATCCCGGCTTCTTTAGGTGGCAAGTTGATGTACTCACTGATCCTTGTAAGAGCAGAGCAGGTGATGGGAGAGTGGTGGGAGGTGTAGTGATGGAAGCGAGAAATTGGAGTCATTCAAGGAGGGCATCAAAAGTCGAGGAGTGCAGGCTGCCTCCAGAGCCAGGAAATGGATTCTCCCACAGAGCCTCCGAAGGCACTTGCCCTGCTCCCACCTTGACTCAGTGGGAGGGAATTTAGAATTCTGGCCTCCAGAACTGTGAGAGAATACATATATATTGTTTAAAGACACTAAGTGTGTGGCTCACGCCTGTAATCCCAGAACTTTGGGAGGCCAAGACAGGTGAATCACTAGGTCAGGAGACCGAGACCGTCCTGGCTAACACGATGAAACCCTACCTCTACTAAAAATACGAAACATTAGCCAGGTGTGGTGGCGGGTTCCTGTAGTCCCAGCTACTTGGGAGGCTGAGGCACGAGAATGGCATGAACCCACAAGGCGGAGCTTGCAACGAGCTGAGATTGCACCACTGCACTCCAGCCTGAGCGACAGAGCGAGACTCCATCTGAAAAATAATAATAATAATAATAATTTGTTGCAGCAGCAACAGGAAGCTAGTATTGCAGTGAAGCCTCAAAATCCACCTGAAGAAGGTTTCCCCATGACACATCACTTGGCTGTCTCCCTTGTCGCAGCCCTCACATTAAGCCCAAACGTTCAATATCCTTTGTAACATGGCCTGGCCCCAGTAGTGACTGGACAATGGTAGTCAATGGCTTTAAAATGGAATCTTTGACTTTCAAATTCAACGAAATCTTGAAAATTTTATCCACTGCAATGGCAAGTGGTCCGAGGTTTCCTATATTCAAGCTTTCACTTACCTCCGCTACTAACCTTACCTTTGTCAATCTTGCACTTCTTACCAGGCTCTTAACAAACCTGTTACCAGAAGGAAACTCATTAGCTGGTTCTGCAGCTAAACAGTCAGCCCTTAAGCCCCAACCCATACTACCTGTTTACCAGCTCAACAGCCCTCATACTCACAAGGAGAAAGCCTCAATCTTTCTTTGGCTGGGGCCACAAACAAGGAGGCCTGGTTCTTTCTAGACAATAAGCTCGTTTTGCCCATGTCCCAGAAAAATCCATACTCACTCACATTCACAGACTCTTTCACACCAGCTATCATCCTCTGCTTCAGTTTTTATAACCTCGCCTGCAGTCTCCTGCCATGGCCACCACCTTTCAACAACTCACGCAGGCCCGTACCATCTGCAAACAAGTTTCTTTCCAGGGAGCACTCAGACCACCCACTTAGCCCAGAAATCAAGCTAAAGGGCACCTTCCAGTGTTCAGAGGCCACTACAAACCTGGAAAATTGATTTCATTCATATGCCCCCTCTCAAGAAACATGACTATATCCTCACCCCTGTTGACCACTTTCAACAGGCAAATTGAAGCCTTTCCCACCACCACCAAGAGGGCAAAAGAGGTTACCTCAATCTTCCTCAACAAATTATCCCAAGGTTTGGACTGCCCACAACCAGTCTGGGCAGAGAGTGAGCTCCTGTCTCAAAACAACAACAGCAGCCACAACAACAAAAAGATAAAAAGAATATTGTAGATAAATGGGAGAATGTGTTCTTAGAACTCACCCACTCGAAACTCAAGGACATCAAATTGACAGTCTTGGTGACTTTCTAGGTAAAAATCTTCAAAATGAATATAAACAGATGAATTTTCCTGATTTGGATTGCTGAGAGTCCAGTCACAGTTTAGGTTTCTTGAGTAATTCCTGACTCCGTCATAGCCAGGAGAAGTAAAGTTTCCTTCAGGAGTATTTGGAAGAGACCCACCACACACTAAGAAAACAGAAGGCAACAGAAAGTAGTAGTAAGATTCAGGCCACAACAGAAGAGATAAACAATACAGGAACAGTAACTAAAACATCAACATTACTGCTTTGATTTGTTTTTCTAGATGCAATCAGGATTATGGGTAAAAGGCATGCAAATTATGGAAGTTTCTGCAAGTTTAAAAAGGAAAAATGTGCAAAAATCAACAACTTCTCTATCTTCCTGTTGGTGTAGATCAGGTGGCTGGGGTTTGGCTCTGTATCAATTTGTCCAAATATTGAGGCCCTGTGCTCATTAATATTTAATTTAGAGGAATCCCCAAATATAACGGTGGCAGGTCCTAATGGCTTGATTAGCAATTCTCCACTTGATCTAATAATTTAATTTAAATCAAACAGATAATAGGACCTTGGCCTACCAATGAATTTGCCCCCTTTTAATAAAGGAACAGATGCTTCTTGTACCAGTGAAATAACTTAGTGGGTTTTTTTAAATATTCACTCCCACTTCTAAATTTTAAAACCCTTAGATAATAGCACCAATCCAGGAAATAGGAGGATATTTATAATTAGAGGCCATATCTTGCTTAATTTTGAAATATTGTATATCAAATCAAACCTCCCATTTATTTTCACTGGAAATACGTATGTGAATAGACGACCAGAAACAATAAAGCCTGTTCTGTCCCCAGCAAAATTAATTACTCTCTGAAACTAAGTTACCTTCTAGGAGGTAGATGGTCTCTTTCAGCACCAAATAATGGACCAAGGAATATGGAACAGGTCACACCAATCCTCATGGTAACATGACTGAAACTGTGCTAGAAGCTCATCTAATGGCATTACAAGTTTTAAATTCACCATAGCAGCTTCTTCCTGAAATCAGAAAGCTTTTTTCTGTCTGCAGTAAGTTTTTGATCTGCTTATATGTGTTTGTCTTATGTCAAAGATTCCAAGTGAACTTTGATCACTAAAGGGAAAATGGATGGCTCTGCTGCCATTGGCAGTAGCTGGGGGGCATCTGCAATGCACCTGATTAAAATGAAGTACATTTACAACATCCCACTTTATCTGCATCTTCACTGGAGGTATAAGAAGCAGTGAAGCCTCCATACAGCCTAGATCCATCCGTGAAAAAAATGACTTTCATTGTGTTTCCTGAAGATTTAATCTCACTGCTTACATTCACACTACTACACAGTTTCTCTAGCTGGGGTGAGTTACTTCTAATGCCATTGAATACCTGTTGGAAAAAGAGTTTAACCTTCAGACACACAATCCATCTTACTGCATATTTCCTAGGAGGTGATATTCCCAGCCCAGACCCACTTCCTTCTATGGGAACCCTCCCCTAAAATGAATGACCTAACAATGCAGGTTTCTATCCCAGTGCCACAAGCCACTATGTTACCCTGAACACATTTTGTGACCTCAGGGTGATTTCACTAGAATGAAAGTATTGCAGTAATGTCTTCCTGCCATGTGGTGATAGATTAAAAGCTGCTATACAGTTTGGAACGGGAAACCGAGCTCCCAATGTAAAGGAGATAAGCCATCGTGCTTACAATGTGGTGTGCAGAGCTCACTGATGGGCAGTTTTTCTTAACAATGCATCAGGACTTTTGTTATTTGGAAAGGAAGCTTAAATGTTAGTTTCTGATGATTTGATGTATATAATAAAGCAGATGTTTTTATTTGAATTTTTATTTATTTATTTATTTATTTATTGAGATGCAGTTTTGCTCTTGTTGCCCAGGCTGGAGTGCGATGGCATGATCTCGGCTCACTGCAACCTCTGCCTCCCAGGTTCAAGCGATTCTCCTGCCTCACCCTCCCAAGTAGCTGGGATTGCAGGCATGCACCACTGTGCCCAGGTAATTTTGTATTTTTAGTAGAGATGGGGTTTCACCATGTTGGTCAGGCTGGTCTCGAACTCCTGACCTCAAGTGATCCACCTGCCTCGGCTTCCCAAAGTGCTGGGATTACAGGTGTGAGCCACCATGACCAGCAAGCAGATATTTTTAAATACCTTGAAAAGTAATTTGAAAAATCAATCTCCATATGCAATTAAACATAACAGTTCTTTCCTTATTAGTTATGGATTCAAAGCTTCAATTTTCTTACTCAGTTGAATTTTTAAGAATGGATTATTATTGACTCCAAAATATTAAATAATAACTGTAGTCATTCACATAGTTACAATAATTGGCAAACATTGTTCCAATGCTGTACAAAATAAAAAACATTTAGATGAAATAACTAAACAATAATTCATTGATTGAGTGATTGATATTCCAGTGTTTAAAAGGATTTGAATGACTCAAGATTAGAAATAATGACTCAGACTATGGCACTAAAAGTTATGCAGTAGGAGAATGCACTCCACAACAAAAGATGTCAGCTTTTAAAATTTACTATAATTAATTAAATTTAGCTGTCTGGGGGCTTCTGGTCTAAAGTGTCTTCCGGCTCACGGGACCAGAAGAAGAGTTTGCTATCATTTACTGAGCAGGCAAAAATGCCAGTCTTTGCTCATCATCTACTCAGTCTGTCTTATCCAATCAGCACAACACCCTCCCAGGCAGATAATAGTATCCCTGTTTTCCAGATTAAGATACCAGAATTCAGAAAGATGATGTAATTTGCTGAAGTTCAAATAACTAGTAATAATAGAACTGGGATTCAAACCATCCTTCTGATTCCAAACCGGGAAGCAGTGTATAAAGAAATAGATGAGGACAAATATTTCTATAACGCTGAAAACAGGAATGGGCATCACATTGCCAAAATCAAAAGGGATTAGAACCAACTGTAAGGTTAATGGGACATGTTGGAAACCGTGATCAATGGCTGTTATCCTGCCTCTGAGTCTGCCTTTGGCGTAGAATCACAATGACTGAATATGTTACAGTCATCCATTTATCACATGGACTTCTGCTGTTAGAAGCAACCAGAATGCAATTCCCATCATTGTCCTCTAATCCCTTTTGTACTCAGAAACTACAACTCTCAGAATACAAATGGATAGGCTGTAGGCACGTGAGATTTAGGACAGGCTATAAAATTTGCTATGAACGGGACAAAATCAGATATAGGTCATATTGTAGGTCACACCAGGTGGCATAGCTTTTCATTTTCTCTGTCTGTACAGACAGTCAGATAGGCAGGTGGGTTTGGAGAAATTTTAGGCTCAGACCAGCTGAATAAGGCATTAGCCACAAAGCAGTGCAATGAAAGTTAAAGCTGCCTCTGCACCAGCAGATCTTCTTTCTTCTTTACTCTTTTTTTTTCTTTCTTCTCCTTCTTCTTTTCTCTTTCTCCCTCTCCTTCTCAGTCTCCTCTTCCTTCTCTTTCTCCTTCTTCTTCTTCTTCTCCTTTTCTCCTTCTCCTTCTTTTTTTCTCCTTCCCCTTCTCCCTCTGTCTCCTTCTCTCTCTCCTTCTCCCTCTTCTTCTCCTCCTTCTCATCCTCCTTCTCCTTCTTCTCCCTCTTTCATCTTTCTTCTTCATTTTTTTGGCAAGTTCTCAATCAAATAGAGTGGGGGCAAAGGCCAACCCACATGCCCTTGTTTGGAGCAGAGCAAAGAGGAACCAAAATAAACATTGAACATATAAAAATATATTTTAGAGAAAGGAATGTGGACATTATGCTAAAGATTCAGAAAAAAATTAATTCTTAGAGTGATTTCTTGCTGGAGTTTTAACCTCCCCAAGAGAAAGACCTGTGGATATGACATTTGTAGGTTTGTAGGTTTCCCTATTTAAAGAGTCAAGGCACCCTCATGCATACAGAGATGCCAGTCATCCTTTCGGTAATTCATTCTTAAATATGAATGAATAGCCAAGGATCAGCAGATATTTAGGGAAGTGACTAATGTAAAAGGCAGAGACCAATATAAGTAAACAGGAGATAGGAACATGAAGAAAACTGACCCCAGATAAGCAACACAAAACTTCAAAATTATTAATATATTCATGGATATATTAATATAGTGAACATATAAAATATTTAAATATATATTTTTCAAAGAACAATGGTAAAATAAAGATAATTTCAGGTATATCATTTCTTAAAATATGTATTGCCCTTGCCCATTTCCTTGGGGAGTTACAAGAGGTTATGCCTCACAAAAGAGGAAATTAACCAAGAAAGGGATGTACATAGCAACACAAAGCCAGCTTTCTAGCCCAGGAGCAGAATGAAGGAACTTGCAAATCTGATGGCAAAGGGAAATTCTGAAATGACAGCTATCATCAGGCTTGCAGCTGATGGACAAAGGCTCAAGGAAGGATATTACTAAGGAAAAGAAATGTAACTGACATGTTTTACTACAGAAGGTGAAGATGCACACCTAGGGTGGAAAGGGTGTGGAGGAATTAGTGATCAATGCGTAAAACCCAAGAAAATGTAAAGAGGACACAATTATTATTATTCCTTGGGAAAACAAAAGCAAATGTTGCCATAGTACACTACTTGGCTCAGTTGTGAATGGTGTTTACATAATCATGGTAATGTCAACTGAATGACAATTTCAGCAAAAGCTGTGACATATGTATTTTGGGGGACTTTTGGGAAAGTATATAAACAGTGTATACCCCATGTGCATTTGTGGTGGCAGAGGGCTAATTCTCATCTTCCAGAGTAGGATGTGGATAGATAATGTCCAAAAAAAGCAAAGAGTAGTAGAATAGGAATATTATTTAGAAATAATGACATAAAACCCACCAGCAGTAGCTGCAAGAGTTATAGGTTGATAATTAAGGGATAGAGAGATGACAAGTAAGATCTGCTTTGGAATTTGTGGTTGTGGCTATAACTTTTATCTTTATTTGAGCTCCAAAACTATGACTGTTCGTATTCTCTTTCCTAAAGGACATGTGAATACTCTGCTTGTAAAATTCCTAATAATCATTATATTCAGTATGATTTAAACTATAAAAATAATTTCAAAGGTAAAAAACAACTGTTAGCATATATATCTAAATTTTAGTAATAGATGAGTAGAATTAAAAATATCTTTATATTTTTTATTTTCTGAACTCTCCAAATATTGCTCAATAAGCATCCATTTTATTTATAACCAGAAAAATAGACTAAAATTAGAATTCAAGTGGATTTATATCACATGATTACAAGTACCTAAAATATGCTTTGCCAAAAAGAGATGAGAAAATGCATCAAAATATGGTATAGTGGGAGTGGTTAGTATTTTTTCTACTTCATCTTTCTTTATATATATTCAATCAATAATAGGAAACAAAGTTTCTTTATAATAAACAACCTTAGTCCAAAATTTCCTGGCTCTCAAATAAAAGAAAACACACTTGGTTTCTTATTTTCAAGATCTGAAAGACAATAGTTCAGTCCTTCAGATATTAGAACTTGGAAATAAAATCTGAAGGTTGAATGAGATCATTTTAGGGCGATACAAAGTGGTCATAAGATACAAATATATTTCATATTTTTGAGATTCACTACCCAACAGTAGACAATTAAACTGAAAACAGAAGTGGCTTCTTATTAAAGGGATAATGATAGTACCTCTAACATCCATTCATTCAACAACTATTTATCTCTATTATATACAGGCATTGGGGATTCAGTGAGTCCCCAGCAGTGAATGAAACTATGGCTTGAGCTCAAGGAGCTTACATTCTAGTGGGGGAAGCAGACAATAAACTGATGAACAAATCAAAATGATGTATGGCAGCAGTTGTAAAGTGCTATAAAACAACACGGCAGAGAAGTGTCAGGCTAGGTTGGGGTCTGTAATATAAGGTACTTACACCCTGTGGATTAAAAGGCATTCAAGCAGAGACCTGAATGAAGTGAGGGTGTGGAGCAGGCTGCCATCTGAGCGGGGGCATTCCAGATGAAGACAACAGCTGGACAGGGAGCATCTCAGCACATTCAAGGAATGGAACGGAGGCCAGGTGCCTGGACCCCAGCGAGCAGAGAAGAGGGGAGTTTGAGATAACACAGACAGGTAGAAGAGGGAGGGGCAGCAGATAATGTTGGCCAGGTGGGCCACAGGTGCAATTTGGGATTTTCCTCTGAGTGAGATGAGAAGCCATTAGAGGATTTTCAAAGGGAGCAACATGATCTGATTGAGGTTTAAAACCATCACATGCTGCTGTGTTGAGAATGTAGGGAGATGAGAATGGAGGCAGGGGCACCAGGGGCAACTTATAAAATAATCCAAGTGAACGGTGGGGGTGGCAGTAGTAGATATAACAAGTAGTTTGTGAATATTTTTAAAGATACTTGCTTATAGATGCCATATAGGGTGTGAGAGGACTTGCTTGTAGATGCCGTACAGGGTGTGAGAGGAAGTATTCCAAAATAGACATCAAGATTTTTGACCCTAGCAACCAGAAGTTTGGAATTATTTACTGAGATAGCATATACTGCAGAAGGGGCAAGTTGGGTGGAGAAATGTACTAATATTAATCTACCTATCTACACACACATATGTATGTATAGCACTTCACAGTTAACAATCTATTTGTTATTCACACTCAGGGATCTCATTTGCTTTCTTTCACTGCAGGAAGCTGAGAGTGCTGAGGGCACATCTGAAACCACTGGAGGTTGGCGACATATAGGTCAGGTAGTAGTGCTCTCCCACCAGGAGTCCCTCTGCACCCCTGGAAAGAGCAGTCATTATGCAGGACAACCCATCTGCTCAGAACTTTCCGCGGTGGCTTGTGCTGTGACTGTGGTCCCATTCGTCTATGTGCTCCTGTAGGCTTAGCTTCCCACAGCCTCCCCGGTTTTGCCATTTGTCATTATCATTCACTCTTAAAATGTATTCTATCTATGACCCTCATGCATGGAGTGATAGCTGATAGTCTCTTAAAACAATGTTTACAATTATTTTGACAGTTTACTGTGTTTTGTTCTCTCAACAATACTTAGAATTTGTCTGAGTTATAGTTGCATAGACAGCAATTTTCCTGACCTAGTTTTCCAACTATGATTTATGGGTCAGTAAACTCCTTAAATGATGGAATATAACATCTCAGTTCACAGGGAACACTTACTATCACATGCTCATTGTTGCAGGACAGATGCATGGCCAGCCTCAGGTTGCTAAACGTTAGGGTGCTCTGCCTTCCTTCTGGGGCGGTGATTCTCCACTCATAGATCCGGCCATGAGGATTTAGGTTCGGGTAGTTGGGAGAAGTAGATGTTCCAGCAGAGCCCTGAGATCCCCACCCCACTCTGATATGGGGGAAAAAAGCCAAGAAAACTTCCAATCAAATCAAAATATCTCCTTCCATCAGGAAAGCTTTCAAAATTCAGGTATTTAAAAATTACCCTTCTAGACAAAATTATTCTCCATATTTATGTGCGTGAGGATTTTAGTGAACATATACATTCATTTCCTATCTCTATTAATATTTAACCCTGGCTTCCATGGATGAGAGTCCACAGACAGCAATTTAATTATCATCATGACCCAAGAAATATAAGAGACCAATGAATATAATGAACTTAAGAATCAGGAAAATCGGGTCGGGTGTGGTGGCTCACACCTGTAATCCCAGCACTTTGAGAGCACAAGGCGGGCAGATCACTAGGTCAGGAGTTCAAGACCAGCCTGACCAACATGGTAAAATCCCGTCTCTACTAAAAATACAAAAATTAGCCGGGCGTGGTGGCGGGCACCTGTAATCCCAGCTACTCAGGAGGCTGAGGCAGGAGAATCGCTTGAACCCGGGAGGCAGAGGTTGCAGTGAGCTGACATCGCACCATTGCACTCCAGCCTGGGTGACAGAGTGAGACTCCATCTCAAAAAAAAAAAAAAAAAAAGAGAATCAGGGCAATCAGCCAGGAGTGGTGGCTCAAGCCTGTAACCCCAACATTTTGGGAGGCCAAGGCAAGACCCTATTTTTACAAAAAAAAATCAGGAAAATCAGGAGGTTAATGTAAGTATCCAGTTTTTCCAAACAAGATCTTTATTTCATCTGAGTTTGTTGGATTTGCAGTAAAGCAAATTCTGAGTAACTACAGGACTTTCTTAAGGTGAGCATTGCAGTATAACTCTCATCCTCTTATTATAACTAGTTTTTCCTTATAGCATTGATCACAGCTGTAATTTTTCATTTATCAGTGTGACTTTTTGATTAAGGTCCAAGAAGATAGAGGTCATGTTTTATTTTGCTTTTCAAACTATTGTAACACCAGTGCCTAGCACAGTGTCTGCCCAATGCAGGTGCTCAATGTTGTTTTGAATGAATCAATGAAATCACCTTCCATGCTGGATTCAAATTGCAGTCTGAATCCTGAGGCAGTCAGAGAGCCATCTATGACAAACCTGACCACGGCAGTATTGCTAGAAATGTCTACGCTGTCAGGAATGGTGTTTGCACAGTATCTTCCCAAGATGTTTCCTGTGAGAGACAAATAATTAAATATATATGTCCAGGTGATTGATTTCTTTTAACCTCTATTCGAGGTGTCCTGCATGTACAAAGAAAATAATAAAAAACAAGACCTTGCCCATGAAGAAAAGTTACTCTCTGTCAAGAAAACAGGAAAATATGAATGAAAATTAACATGTTCAAATATATGAAGAAGTGAAAAAAATGCAACCAGTTAGGGAAAGGATATCTCAGGACAATGAGGAAGGCTTGCTTATCTGGTTGAAAAAGTGGTCTGAGACAAACAGAGTGACAAATATCTGCCTTATGCTACTGCCAGGAGACATGCATGACCCTCTGTCTGCCTCAAGCTATAGAACACCCCTCAAATAACGGCATGTGGCAATGGGATGCCTCAGCAGCAACAGGTTGCCTTCCCACTACCGTTGCTCTCCCCAGGTGGCCTCCAGGGTAGGCTATATGACACCTGGGCTCTGGACATCCATTGTAATGATAGAATTGAGGTAGAGAATCACTGGTACTGCCCAAAGCTCATTAATCTGCACTTCTCTGCAGAGTATAGACATGCTTTTGCCTTTCTCGGAAGTGCAGAAACTTCAGAGGCTGAATAAGTACATGCGAAAATAAACACCCCAAAGAGAGCAGATATATTTCACTAACCAGAAATATGATAGTCCCAGATCTCCACGAAGTCTTTTTCACAGCCAGAGGAATTCTGAAGGTTAAAATCTTCAAAAGAGATGGTGAGATAGTGTCTGGAGAGCCCCTGGAGATGCCACTCACAGAATAAGTTGTCTCTATATGGAAGCGTTAGATGGCCAATGCTTTCAACAACACCACTTTGCCCTGTGTTATTCTTCCCCCACACTGAGCTGGAAAAAGAAAGAAAGAAAGAAAAAGAAAAGAAAGAAAAGAAAGAAAAAGAAAGAAAGAAAGAAAGAAAGAAACACAGAAAGAAAGAAAGAAAGATTCTATTACAAATTTTGTTTTTTTTTTTTTCATTTCACCAGCACATGTGAAAACTTAGGTGCCAAGTGACTATGAATTGAAGTTTTTAAAATTCTGAAAATGGTTAGTGCTTTCCTCATTATTTGAATTCTAGGGTTGATGTAAACAGAAATGATACCACAAGTCCAATCCAATAATGGGAAACAAGATGACGGCCAAATGGCATATTCTGTAATGTCACATTAATTCTTTTGGGACACTATATAAGAGCTATTAGTTGCAAGCAAGTTTCATCTCAAGAACAAACTGGTAGACTCATCTGACCTGCCTAGAACCCTGTGTTGATTCTAAAGACTGAACCCAAGCTCACCTGGAAGGGGGGACACCTGCCATTTCTAGTTTTACTATCAATTAAACTGTTCACTACAGTAACTGATATCTCAGGGCCTTGAAAATTACTATTCAATTATGTCTTATTAGCTGGATGTGATAGCTAATTGAATTATATGCAGCTTGACTCGGGATATAACATGATCTATGGTGTAGTTAAATATTGTTACAGCTAGGCTTTCTGAACTTTTGCTATATTAAATATTTGTTTGGTTTGTGTCTAGACCTATTAGATACTAAATTCTGTGCTAATGTGACCATACTATAGTGAATCTTCAACAAGCAAAGGTACTGCTCAATTTTTAAATAAGGAAGTCAAAATCCTGAAGAGATATATTTGCTTTTTATCCAGTGACTGATTTGGCACTAGAGACTCAGAGAAAAAAAAAGCTTAATTATTTTATATATGATGAGGAATTCAAAGACATTGTTCTAAATATAGTTATCTGGTTCTTAAACAGTTTTATTACTTAAAGTAATAAACACACTGTAGTTCTTCCTTTTCCTTGGGGGATACATTCCAAGTCCCCCAGTGAGTGCCTAAAACCTCGGATAGTACCAAACCCTATATAGACATATAGACAATTTTTTTCTATATATATGTGCCTATGATAAAGTTTACTTTGTAAATCAAACATAGTAAGAGATTAACAACAATAACTAATAATAAAATAGAACAATCATAACAATATACTGTAAGAAAAGTTATGTAAATGTGGTCTCTCAAAATATCTTGGTGTACTGTACTCACCTATTTTTTGGGCCTCTGTTTACCAAGGGCGTTGAAACCATGGAACATGAAACCATGGATAAGAGAGAACTACTGAATTTCATAGTAAGCAGGAGAAACAGGAGTTTGATTTAACTACACATATTTCTTCGCAGATAAGTTAGAAAAAATATAAAATATTCAAGTTTACTAAGATTACATTTTAAAATAAAAATTAAAAGAGAAATTAAAGTTGATGACTGTGGTTTTAAACATTTACACTCCTTATCTCTAGCATTAAAATATTTTTAAAATTAGGCAGATAGAATGACTTCTTTTTAAAAAGTCATGATTTAAAAAAAGTTTTAACATATTCATTCTATAACAACTCTTTTATTTAACATAAAAATGTTTTCCAGGGTTCTTATAGTTTTATGTTTTACAGTTACATCTTTAATCCATCTTGAATTGATTTTTGTATATGGTATAAGGAAGGGGTCCAGTTTCAATCTTCCACATGTTGCTAGCCAGTTCCAGCATCATTTATTGGATAGGGAGTCTTTTCCCCATTGCTTGCTTTTGTCAGCTTTGTTGAAGATCAGATGCCTGTAGGTGTGAGGCCCTATTTCTGAGCTCTCTATTCCATTTTATTGGTCTATGTGTCTATTTTTGTACCAGTACCATGCTGTTTTGGTTACTGTACCCCTGTAGTATAGTTTCAAGTCAGGTATTGTGATGCCTCCAGCTTTGTTCTTTTAGTTTAGGATTGCCTTGTTTATTTGGGTTTTTCTGGGGTCCATATGAGTTTTAAAATAGTTTTTTTCTAGTTCTGTGAAGAATGTCGTGGTAGTTTGATAGGAATAGCATTGAATCTGTAAATTTGGGGGGGCAGTATGGCCATTTTAATGATATTGATTCTTCCGATCTATGAGCATGGGATGTTTTTTTCATTTGATAGGGTGGAGGGTGGGAGAAGAGAGAGGAGCAGAAAAAATAACTATTAGATACTAGGCTTAGTACCTGGGTGATGAAATAATCTTTACAACCAGCCCCATGGCACAAGTTTACCTATATAACAAACCTGCACATGTACCCCTGAACCTAAAATAAAAGTTAAAAAATATATATAACCTATAGAATACTTGGCCTTGAATCCCATATGATTGGGGCTGTTGTCAGATCGAAATCTGAATACATAACCTCTCCTGACGACCACTGACTGCTGAGCAAAGATGTCCCACAAAATTTGGAAAGTATTGGTGCATCTGAATCCACTCCATCCCACAACTAGAGGTAGTTAGAAGTACAGTTAAAGTGGAAACAAAATTATGTTAAATTTACATGGTCAATTGCCTTGACTTATTTTGATAATGACAACTTCACTTACTTTCTTTGACGATATTATTAAATCATCATTTCTTAGCATAAAAGACTATGATAGAATCAGCGTAAGCCACGTGTCACATTAAAATGCCGTATGATATTTTTCCTAGTAATACATCCTTTCATTAGCAGCTCAAAAAGACAGGGTTTACATGTTCTACATTGAAGAATATTTACTTCCCTTCCATATTCTGTATTGGTTTTACAAATATAAATGTTGTTTTCAAATTAATCCCTATGAATTTCAAAAAACAACAAGTATTTTGTTCCACACAGTGATTTGATACATTTCACATGACAAAGATAAATTCTCTAACAGCTCTGTAATTGGGACTAATGGAGAGTCCCAACCAGAATTTTCTGTGTCTGTAAAAGTAGACAAGCATGTATCTAGCGTTTCTTGAGGAACTTACATCAGCTAATTAATGCTCCATGAGTGGAAGAGTAGTATTAAATCCAGTGCCAGAAATAGCAACAAAAGCTCTTATATCTAAGTTTTGCACCACAGCTGCATTCATGCAAACGTATACACACTTTTGTTAAAGGAAAGAGAAAAACAGTTTTTTTACAATCTATATAGTTTTCCTTTCTCTTCAACATAGTAAGACTTACTCTCTGTTTTGTAATACTTTCAGAACTCTTATTAAATAAAGACTGAGAAATTATACTGTAAGTGCTTTAGTACTGTTCTGACACTGGTGACCCCTGGTGACATATCACACAAATTCCCATTGTTAAACAGACATTTTATCATTTGTGACACTGAATACGAGGCTGGGCAAATAAATATTCATCTCTCAGAAACACGATATATTTCCTGTGGGAGGAAGAAGGGGTAAACATCAATCTCAAGTAGCCACCCTCAGCGTCCCTTGCAGGAAGTGTCTAGGTTCACAAAGGACAGTATCCATGTACATAACCCGCTCAGCTGATGAGAGAGTTGCTGGCAGACTGTTTTCAGGCCTGAGTTATTAAGCATTTCCCTTTTTCCCTAGATTTGCTTGCAGTATGTGCTATTGCAAGAAATGAATTGTTCTGAGACAAGACAGTTAAAAAATACTAACTTCGGGTAGGAAAAAAATGAAAATGGAAGTGCCATACTTGGGTGTTACTTCAATATCGAATTGACCTTCAAATTGCAGCCGTATGCGTGTTTCCGGTGGAGCCGCTAAGATCCAAATGCAATCAGCGTGCAGGGGGATAATTATCAGGGTGGTTGGGGGAGGTCACATACCCAGCAGAATCAGCTTCATGGATGTAGATGTTGCCCCCACAGGCTGTCAGCAAACACAGTTAAATCAGTCTACGATCTGGTGAAGGAGATGCATTTAATGGACACAAATCATCTTTTAAAGTCGACTTCTCTGTAACTTGTCTCAATTTCCTTTCATCTGTTATGATCCTCATTTTTTTTCCAGCAAATGAATTCTCGATTTGCTATGGAGGGCGCTACCAGGTGTGACACTTTTTAATTTGCCAGACCATCTATCTATTCTCATTGGAAATTTAATTCTTTCTTAAAACCAACCAAATGATTATGGCACATGTGCATGGGGCAGAACGTCACAGAAGCATGAATAAATATCCAGCACTTCGATAAGCATGTAAGTATGCTAGCAGTTACCGCTTCCCACTGAGCGTTCAGTACAGCAGAATGATGCAGAGCTATGATCTTGGTATATTTAAAAGACTAAGCAGATATATCTTTGCACAACTCTGGGGGCATTCATTCATCACATTTCTTCAGGATTTAGATGCATTTGAGAAACAAGATCAATGGCATGAGACAATTTATTAGCCATGTTGTGCCAGAAGATAAAGGAACTTTTTAATACTTCTTTTCTAAAAAAAACAAAATATTATCAAAAAATACTTTTCTATTATCAATAAATATTCTTTGGCATTTTCAACAAACAAACCAGACAGGAGTAAATGTACTTACAATGCCAGTGAAATTAACCTGTCCAATCACTTAGCCACACAGATACTTGATCTGCTCAACTCTAGCAACATTTATGTCCAC
This sequence comes from Gorilla gorilla gorilla, assembly GCF_029281585.2. Lineage (NCBI taxonomy): Eukaryota > Metazoa > Chordata > Mammalia > Primates > Hominidae > Gorilla > Gorilla gorilla. The sequence goes on from NC_073232.2 coordinate 70,307,172, forward strand.
TGTCACTCATCCACTTACAGTCACATCCTGAATTCTGTCAATACCTCCAACTCCCCCATCTCTGAAACTCTAAATTGCAAATCCCTTTGATGACCTCCAACTCCCTTGCTTCATGTCTTTCCTTCAGACTTCCCTTGCAAAATACCAACTCCGTGGTTGTGTTCAAGTCAATCCATTCATTCATGGAAACTGATGCCTCTGCAAATATATGTTCTCCCATCTCAACACTGCGAAGCAATTCACCCATTTCTTTTCATATAAACTACAACAGCCTTTTGGAACTTTACTCCATAAACCCTTGACTTTCCCCAATTCCTCTTGGTTCTCAGCACACTACATTAGGCTCCACTTTACAAAGAAAATAGAAGAAATTACATAATAATCCCTTCCATTTTTTAGCCTTCATTTGTTACTATCCTTAATAAACTCATCCACATCTCTACACTCTATTTTCTCCTCTGTATATTATCTTCCTGTATCTCTGGATCAAGTTCCCATCCTATTGTCTCCTCCGGGATCCTGGTCTATTTAATCTCTCTGTCTGTCTGTCTGTCTGTCTCTCTCTTTCTCTCTTTTCGCCCTTCTTTCTTCAACCCTATGAAAGCACTCATGTTCTCCCAAGTCACCTCACAGTTATATGCTCAAATAACTTTTTAAATTATTATTTTATATCCACAGCATTTAACATTGTTGATCACATTGTCTTTCTTTACATTTTTGTCGCTTGGCTTCTGTGACACCAAGCTCTTCTCCTCCTTTTACTCCTCGCATCATTCTGCCTCTGGTTCTTGGGCGCCTCTCTTCAGGGCTTCCCTGACATTGCTGAAGGCCCTCAGGAATCCTCCTGTAGGCCTTTCTTCTCACTCTAAATAATTCCCCAATTGCTGTTATACATCCTAATGACTTAAACTATAAGCAGTCTATTGATAATTCCAAATTCTGGATAATTCAAATTCTGTTGATATTTACAGATTCAGTCTAGACCCCTGTTCTGTCCTCCAAACTCCTGTTCCGACCACTTACTGGGCATCTCCAATGGGGGTAATTCAGAAGTTTCAAACTGAAGATGTCTCAAATGAACACTCTCATTTGCTCATCATCCAGAGTTCCATACCTGAGTCTGCTGATGACAGCATCAGCCCCTCTTCCTATGGACACTCTGTATCCACCCTTACTGCCTTATTTTTCTCCTTGATACCTTTCACCATATGGCATGTTATATATTTTACTTATTTATTGTCTACGTCTTAACACTAGGATTAGGCTCCATGAGGACATGGATTTTGTTTGTTTACTGCTATATCCCCGGGACCTAATACAGTGTCTGTCCCATGGAAAGTTCTTAATAAATGTCTGTGGGATGAATGGATCCACCCAGCCAAAAACCTAACAACTGCTCCTAAGGCTCCTCCCATCCCTTCCCTCCTGCCTCACATCCAGCTGACCTCCAAATTCACTCCATCCCGTGTTGATAATATATTTGATATGCCCTCTCTCCTACTTTCTTACTGGCATTGCCTTAGTTCAGGGAGTAATATTTTTTCCTAAATTACTCTTTCATCTGGTCTCTCTCTCTTTAGTCTTCCCTGCCTCCAATGTTTTCAGTGTTGCAACCACATTAGTGTTTTTAATCTGATCACACTGTTCAGGCTTTGGAGTAAAATCTTCCAATGCCTCCCATTACTTTTTGATTAACATCTAACTAATTTATGGTGGCATCCATGGCCCTGAGCACAGTGATTCCTGCCTGCTTCATCACTATTATGTTTACCTCTTTTTGACTCTATTCCAAAGCAGTGGTGAATTCTTTCAAATTATTAAATATGACTTTTAACATTGAGACTTTCTATGCACTCACATCTTTTTATCACTGATTGGCAAATCTCTTCATCTACTTCCTCTGGAGCCCTCTCTGATGTCCTGGGCTGAAGTAGGTGTTTCTGTTCTGTACGTAGCGCTTATTATACCATATACCATATACCATGTTCTTTTTTTTTTTTTTTGAGACAGGGTCTTGCTCTGTCACCCAGACTGGAGTGCCATGGTATGATCATGGCTCACTGCAGCCTAAATTGCCCGGGCTCAAGTGATCCTCCCAACTCAGCTTACTGAGTAGCTGGCACCACAGAAGTGTGCCACCATGCCCAGCTACTTTAAAAAATTTTTTGGTAGAGACAAGGTCTTTCTGTGTTGCCCAGGTTGGTCTCTAACTCCTAAGCTTAAGTGATCCTCCTGCCTTGGCTTCCTGAAGTGCTGGGATTACAGGCATGAACCACCGTGTCCAGCCCTATATCATGTTCTGACTGTGCCTTTGCTTGTCTGTCTCGTCTACCACGCTGTGAACTCCTTGCCAGAACTCTAGTAGTTTTCATGATGTGAAACACTTTGTAAATGTTTGATTAATTAATTAATAGGCCTATTAATCAGGTGAGAATAAAAGGCATCTACCACAGGATCCTAGAAATCTCAATCAACCATAGCGAAGGAGTGTCTCTGGAGAAAAACGGTATAAAACTAGGTGATTCAGTGTCGAAAGATGTTCACAAAAGGACCTATGTTAAAGGCTGAGAAATAAGAGTGGCATGGAAGTAGATATGGTGGGAAGATAGCCAGATAGATGTGGGAAGTAGAAGGCTGGCTATAGTTATGGAACATGATTGAGTTGGTAAGTAGAGGGAAATAAGAGTGATGCTGTTGTTTCAGGTTGCCAACAACAGGTTGTGAAATCAAAATACTTTTGTTTAAGTCTGATGTTAACGGCAGTCATAACAAGCTTCAAGAAAGATAGGGAGAAAGCAACAGCCATGACCATACTTGCATGAACAGTGAGTCCACAAAGAAATAGAAGAGGTGCAATGTCAAATACACCCTTAGTGTATCTCTTAGTGTATCTGAATTACCATTAAATGTTGACTTTAAAAATTTAAATCAAGACTAAGTCTATTGGCTGGGCACAGTGGCTCACTCCAGGAATCCCAGCACTTTGGGAGGCTGAGGCAGCTGGCTTACCTGAGCTCAGGAGTTCAAGACTAGCCTGGGCAACATGATGAAACCCCATCTCTACCAAAAATACACAAATTAGCTGGGCGTGATGATACATACCTGTAATCCCAGCTTCTAGGGAGGCTGAGTAAGGAGAATCACTTGAGCCTGGGAGGCAGAGGTTGCAGTGAGCTGAGATTGCACCACTGCACTCCAGCCTGGGTGACAGAGCAAGACCCTGTCTCAAGAAAGAAAAAAAGACTGAGTTTATCATAAATAAAAATAGAAAAGTAGAGTCCTGTAGGATGGGCTGACATCTACTCACTAGACTCAAGACACTGCTACTCTTGAAATGCTTTGGTACCAGGTGAAAACCTGCCAATTCATGACTCAGCTGCAAAGCTCAGCATGGAGAGAGGGAGGGATGAGAAGGTCCCAGCCTAGAAAGCCATAGTGCAGACGCCCACAGAGCTGCATTAAAGCTCCCTCCTTGTGCCAGAGCTCTGTACACTGGGAAGTGACCAAAGCCCCTTCTCTGGTGTTTTGGACCTTACTCCAGCTATTCAATTATTTTTGTGTGTCAGTTGGTAAACACTCTTACTCATTTCTTTTAGCAAAATGAAGAAATGATGTTGACTTTAAATTTCATACAATGTGCAATAAAACATGATTTCACTGATATATATATATATATAAATACATTTAGGAATCTGGGATACAAGTAATAGGATCATTTTGAAATCTATATTATCTAACTTCTGGTGGGACAGAGCAAAAATTTATTATTATACTGCTTTCTACTGACATTATTCCGTTTTTTGGAAGTGATGCCTATTTATTTATTTATTCAATTAAACATTACTAAAAAGTAAATGTCACCAAAATCAAATCATTACAGTAAAATTAAATGCAATTATAATCAAGTGTAATTAAGTACAAGCAATTAAGTAAAGATCTTAGGTAATATATAATTAAATCAGTAATAATAGAATCAAAAGATTATGTATTCTTTTAAAAACAGCATACACATTATTACAAAATAAGGCAAATGTAATTCTTATAATGTTTCTATAGCTAGATTTAACTTACAATTAGACATCTTATAATGGAAAGGTCTAAGGAGTTTCAGGGATCAAGAAGAATAGTGTATCTTATGCTCATGGAACATTTCACTTTGGTCACTAATTAGATATGTGGCCTTGGAAAAGTCCAAGCCTCGTTTTACTTATCTTTAAAATCGAAATAATGATACTTTACTTGAAAAGTAGTCACGATGAGATATTGAATGTATCAAAGATAATAAGTACTTGAGAGTAGGCATTCTTATTAATTCTATTACTGTTAGTTCAGAAAAGAAAACTTTATATGTTTTTTCTCAAATCTATTTAATCAAAGAAGACCAAGCAATTGCAGGAAAAGTAGATATAATTCTCAGTGAAAATACTTAGGTAAACTCTTTTCCCCATATTTGATCTGAAATCCTTGCCCTTCATTACTCTAATCAGAAATAAACTGAACAAACATTTGATTATCTGAGGTGAACACAGTCGATGAAGCACGACTGCCACAAAAATGACCATTTCCTCCACAGGGTCCGAAGGGTGGAGAATAGATATCAGGACCATTTCTTAGCTGGAAAGACAAATTAAAATTGCATCAACTCCTTTACATTGCAAAAGAAAGAGTACATAATTCTTATCCATTTATGTCCCAGGAGAGAAAAATTATCATTTTGTTTTCTGAATGAAGTCTATGGAAAACGTAATTAGAAAGGGTAGCAAGCAAGACCTACCACCAAGTAATCCCCCTGGTTGCAAGAAGAATCTCAGAAAGGCTGTTCAAAATGGACAGCAATGGTCAGGCCACTTTGGACCAGGATGTGCCAAGAACAGTTGAGGTTGGATGGGTAGGTCTCCGGATACTTGGGGGACGTGATGATCCCATGTCTGCATGCAAATATCCGCCGCAGCCTTCCCACAAAGAAACAAAGGTAGATTATTTAAATAGGATTGGCAACTGGATTTTTATGCTTTCTTAGTTTTCTTGGGGGGTTTTCAAAGTGTAGGCAATAAAAATTCTTGAAAATAAAGCCAGAGTGTAGGAAATGATTAGTATAACAAGCATGTATTGAGCATATGCTATTGGCTACTCAGTTTGTGGTGGTTGACTGAGATATGGGATATAGAGGTAAGTAATGAAGACAAACTACCTACTTTCATAAAGATTTCTTTATAGATGGGGAAGACATAAAATAAACAAATACATAATATGTGAGATGGTGATAAATTCTATAAAGAAAAATGGACGGGAGGAAGGAGAAGGGTATTTTATTGTTAGAGTTAAGTTGGAAAAGCCATGTCATTGGAGTAATATCTTAGCAGAGACATTAATGAAATAAAAGAATCAAGCCAGATGGTTATGTGGGAGAAAACATTCCAGTTCAGAAAACAGCTAGTGTAAAGGCTTGATGTGGTAGAGGTACATCATGGAAGTCAGAATGGATGAGGCAGAGTGAGAGATTCCAAAGGTAGCAGCATGTCTAGGTCATGCAGGAAGCTGAAAAGACTTATTCTGAGTAAGAAGAGGAAGATGAAGTGTTTTGGGCCTCAGAATGGCATGATCTCACTTACATTTGAAAATATCACTCTATGTGCAGTCCTTAAACTGTAAGGAGCGGAGGGCAGCAAAGGGCAGGAGCAGAGTGTCCAATAAAAAGGGGACTGCCTGAGGCCAAGGAGAGATGATAGGTGCATGGGCTAGGCTGGTAGCAACAGAAATGGAGAGGCGTGGTTGAAATCTAGATACATTGTGAGGGTAGAGCCAGTGTGATTTGTTGATGGTTAAGTATGAGACCAACAGAAACATCAAAAATAACATCAAGATTTTTGCCTTAAATAATGAGAAAAATGTACTTTCCATTTGCTAACATTGTGAGGAGTGTAGAACTGGGGGCGGGGGTAGTGGCATGGAAAAGGGTGGGAATTAAGTGTTCAGTTTTCAAAGGTTAATTTTTTTTGTTATGAATTATCTATCTATCTATCTATCTATTTATCTAATTGGGGTACAAGTGGTTTTTGGTTACATGGATGAATTGCATACTGGTGAAGTCTCAGGTTTTAGTGCACTGGTTACCTGACTAGTATACATTACACCCAACATGTAGTTTCTTATCCCTCATACCCCACCCATCCTCCTTGCTTATGAGTCTCCAAAGTCCATTATATCACAGGTTAAATTTGAAATATATTCTAGACCATGAGCTGCCATGTATATATATATACACACACATATATACACACACACACTCATAGATACACACACATATTTATATATATTATATACATACATACACACATATATATACACACATACAAATAAATTACAATGGTTCTACCATCACTATATACATACACAAATGTATGTATGTATACTGAACTGCCATACATATTAATATATACATGAGAGTGAGAGGGCAGGAGATGAAGGAAGAGGATGAAAGGAGCAGGCATTAATTCTCCAGTTTTCAGGGACTAGAAGCTCATCAACAAGGAAAGGTAGACAGCTCACAGAGCTAGTTAAATTGCAGAGGTGAAAATTTATCTTAGGTCTAATTCCAAAGCCCATGCTCTTAAGCCACTATGCAGCCTTCCTCTGTTGAGCGTGAGGAACACAATTTATCATCAGTTGCTCCCTACTTTATAAAAGGTATATATAAGCATGGAGGAAATATTAGATTAATTTTTAATGTTAGATTGAGAATCTACTTTAAAATTATGTTTTACAGTTAAAAACATGGGAGTCTTTCACTCTTCCATGGACTACTTTATTATCTTTCATTTAATTTGGATTTAAGGCTGTTACTGGACTTCACATGTCAAGTTTGAAAAGTCTCAATCATATTGTGCATGATGGCATCCCATATATGGTGCCTGTTTTTGACTCATCAAGTTCATATTTCAAGAGCAACAAACTCTTCCTGCCAACCCTCAAATGGATGACTTTAACCAAGTAATTCATAAGGATAAATGATGACGTTTTGCTCCGTCGATGAGTTATGGATATGAGCTGTGCTCTAGTTCCAGCCCTCAGCTAGGCTGAAAAATTGCTTTAAAGCTCTCTCTCATGCATTCCATGGACACACCTCCTCTGGAGTGAAGATGCCCCACCCAGAGACCTTAAGGCAGGACACTTTTGTACGACTTGGCCACAGTGCTTTGGATCAGGACTCAGCATTGACATAAGGGGAGCCAGCCATCCAGAGCCTGGGCAGAGACCCATGTCCTCTGACTTGCCTTGTGTCCTGGTGCCCAGAAAACTATATTAAGAAGAGAGAAAGAGAGAGGAAAGGAGAGGAGATGGGATAACATGGGATTAAAACAATATTTAAACTCATTACTCTTGTGAAAGGATGCATTGAAGCCTGCCCTGGTTACACTGGAGTCCAAGATGAAGCGGATGACCATGTACTCTCAGTAGACCGGATGGGCCCAGGGATCTCTCTGCCACAGAGAACTGCTAGCTGCTGGGCCAAGTCATTGTCTCCTACATTGAAAGAAAGGAAACAGCATGAAAATACAGTCCTGAGAATCTACTCTACCATCATTTGCAACTTAGCCAAGCAGCTCACACATTTTTTTCAGAACATCAGGATTCATAGGAGATAATGGGATTCTCAAAAAGGAGGACCCATCAGGGGTGATATCATTTTGGCTCCAGCTTGCAATGGTGCTACCTGTCCTTGCAATGGTGCTGCCTGTCCTTTTCTTTACCACCCTGCCTTTTTTTTTTTTGTGAGATGAAGTCTCCCTCTGTTGCCCAGCTTGCCCAGGCTGGTCTCGAACTCCAGAGCACCCACCTCGGCCTCCCAGAGTGCTAGGATTCCAGACATGAGCCACTGTGCATGCCCCGAGACCTCAGTATTTTTTAAGGAGCACTTCTGATTTCTTCCACATTGGCCACTGACAAATTGCACACGGTGAGAATCTGGGTTTTAACATTCAATGCATTGAATAGCATTGAATCTGTAAATTTGGGGGCGAAGTATGGCCATTTTAATAATATTGATTCTTCCTATCTATAAGCATGGAATGTTCTTTTCATTTAATAGGGTGGAGGGTGGCAGAAGGTAGAGGAGCAGAAATCACTGGCAATTGGGCATGTGTTCCTATTTTTGGCTTTAGTGAGTGAGCTCCTGAGATTGTCCCATGGGAGGATCTATTGACCCAGGGACCCAGAACCAGTGCAACCCAAGGCCAGCGGGTGAAGTTGAAGAAGTGTCCGCCCGATGGCATCTTATCTATTCTCAGCTTGTAGACTGTGGCCACCCCCTTGCCCCCATTCTCTTTGTTCTCGGCCCCACCAACCAAAATGTACCTGTTCCAGAATCCTTTTTCTTGAGGTCCTGTACTGTGCTAAGTGGAAGCTAGCTAACATGCTAATTCCTCCACAGTATATTTTTGAATGGAACCACCCCAATCGTGAGAACTTCAGAACGGTGGCAGGCTGTGGAGAAAATAAGACAGGGGAGTGTAAGTCTGTCACTTTCCAACTCATAGTTAGCCCATGTGCGCGGCTGATCCTGAAAAAGGTTTCTTTTGCTATTGATGATAGAATGTCTATCAAACAGAATTGATGTAATAGCAAAATATTATACATAGATTTTCAGTTGATGCACTCTCTCCTAAATAACTTGGTGTGTGTGTACATGTGAGTGTATGTGCAGGATGTTAGAGGAGATACACTAAGAAGTGCGATACTTAGGTGCATACATTCTTCTAGAGCATCTCTTCTCTTTTTTTATGTTTTTATTTTTTAGAGATAGTGTCTTTATCACCCAGGCTGGAGTACAGTGGCATGATCCTAGCTCACTGTAACCTGAAACTCCTGGGCTCAAGCAAGCCTCCTAGATGGATGTGCACCACCACACCTGGCTAATTTGCCCAGGCTGGACTCGATCTCCTGGGCTCAAGTGATCCTCCTTCGTCGGCCTCCCAAAGTATTGGAATTACAGGCCACTGCGAGCCACTGTGCCTGGCCTTCTTAACTTTTCTTAAGTCACTGACTTTTTTAAATAATAGAGTGAAAACTACAACCCTGATTCATAGAGAAGTGCACGTGATGGTTCTAATTTCAGCAGGCTCATGGATCCCATTGTGTTCATCCACAAATTTTTTAGAGGTCTACGTAGCTCAGATTTAGAAACTCCAGAGTTGGGTGAAGATAACACTAGTATGTTTGTATGCAGTGTGGACATAGTGATGCTATTTTTTTTTGTTTGTTTGTTTGGACAGGGTCTCACTCTGTCATCCAGGTTGGAATGCAGTGGCACGATTTTGGCTCACTGCAACCTCCGTCTCCCAGGTTCAAGTGATTCTTCTGCCTCAGCCTCCCTAGTAGCTGGGACTACAGGCATGCATCACCATGCCCAGCTAGTTTTTGTTTTTGGTAGAGACGGCTTTCGCCATGTTGGCCAGGCTGGTCTTGAACTCCTGGCCTCAAGCTATCTATCTGCCTTGGCCTAGTGATGCTATTTCTTAAAGGAGACGCTTCTTGGAAATTCGTTTAAAACTTTAGATAATTTTTAATGCATCACAGAACTCATTCTTAATGGCTTCTTAAAAATTGTTGATAAGTGCCACCTTATTTATCTGCTTAAATTTACATTTGGTTAAATAAGAATTTGTAATCTTTAGCTCCCAGGCTTGAATGGAACATGGTGTGGACACATGCAGATATTTTTAAATGGAATACCTTTCCCATTTCCATTTTTCGCTTCCTTCGTCAGTCAGCCTCATAGGCCAAAACCACTTGAATACAATTGATAACCAGTTAACAAACTAATGGACCTTGCATTTTGCTGTTTTCAGTCTGAACCCTCTTTTGTCTAATTTTTTGCTATTTCTTTAGCTTTTTTTCCCCTGCCTATATATTTTTTGTTCTAGTTACCTGTTTTTTTCTAAAATCTTAAGTTCCTACCCCTCTCTCTGAATTTTGCTCATCCTTCAGAAAGTTGAGATGAATGCTCATCTTTCTCTGTGAAGCCCTCCTTTTCATCCAACTGAACCAGCACTGTGTGGAAAGAAATACAAGGTACCCCACAGCCTGGGGACCATCAAGAACAACACCTATGTAATAACTTTAGCAGGAGATGAAAGGGAAAAGAGCAAATTTGTTGAATCCCCACTCTATATCACGTGGAGGAACCAGGTGTAAAGTGGTTAAGTGACCAGAACAAGGGAACGACAGAGCTTTCTGCATGGCTTCCAAGTGGCTGCTCCACCATGTCCCCTGCTGTCTCTGCAAGTGATGTATGTGTGCACTTGAGATGCCCCATCAGGTCAATCTAGGAGCGCCATGGACGAAGTGTTCCTGTGGCTCTGGATCCTTACTCATTCCATTAGAAGAACAGGGACATTTCCTAAGGTTAAAAGCCATAGTTGTGTTAGTTCAAAGGGGAAGATCAAAGCTCCCATGTGGATTTGGTGGATTTTCCCAGCCCTGGGCCTCTTCCTTTCCCTCCCATTCCTGCCCTCCTCATGCAGTGACCCTAAAGATAAGGTCCAGTAGGAAGAGAAGCAGTCCAGTTTTGGCCTCTTGCTGGATTAATTCCTTTTTTTTTTTTTTCTTTGAGACAGGGTCTTACTTTGTTGCCCAGGCTGGAGTGCCGTGGCACAATCTTGGCTCACTGCAGCCTTAACCTCCAGGTTCAAGTGATCTTTCCACCTTAGGCTCCTGAGTAGCTGGGACTACAGGCATGCACCACCATGCCAAGCTAATTTTTTGTAGAGGTGGGGTTTTGCCCTGTTGCCCAGGCTGGTCTGAAACTCCTGGGCTCAAGCAACCCACCCATCTCAGCTTCCCATAGTGCTGGGATTACAATTGTGAGCCACTGCACCCAGCCTAGATTAATTCTTAATTGTAAAAGAAGACAGAAACTAATGACAAAACATGCTTTTTATGTGTGCGTGTAAGAGAGTGCAAGATAGAATGTGACTTGCTTACTGTCTACCTCGTAATGTTAATAATCGAGGCTTACATATAGATATACATTCATATATATTATACATAATAAAGACATGTACTCATATAAAAGAGCCTGGATCACTCCTTTTATAACACTGAGCTTGTTATTCTCCATTGATGGGTTGAAGTTTTTTTTCATATTCTCCTTCTCTCTCTTCCCAGTGTTTTGGAATTTCCTGGGCATTTTTCCTACCCTTCCTTTTCTTACCCTTCGCTGGATGTCACCTCCTCCCCCGGCCACTGAATGCCATTGAATGCCATTTCCTTTCCTCTCAGCGCTGCTTCTCCCTCCCAGCTCCCCAGTTAAAGCTCTTTATTGATGTACGGCTTTGCTGGAGGGGTAGCGCATCAGAACTGGAGTGCAATTTAGAAGCGGTGTTCCTGCAAGAATTCAGAGTTCATATGCCCTCCTGAAGATGCTTTGGAGGTTAACACAAGATTCAGAAATTAACTAATTTTTATATCCTCAGAGGAGAAGAAATCTATGCTTGTCAGTTTTTTAGGAGATTTGTTTGGTTATGCATACACCTTTTTATAGCTCAGGAACATATATTTTTGCACGTTTGGCTTTATACACTAAAATCTACCTTATTACTTGCTTATACCTTTTTTCTCTAATTTTCATGCAATTCATTTTCACATTGCTGCTGAAAGAGTAGGACCATTGTGTTGCAGTGAGTTAAGCCAGGGACATTTTTGTTTACTAAAATGACTTAGGCTATAGAATCCTGAGGCGGCTCATAATAGGACAGAGTGAGCATGTGCTTTCGGGACACAGGTTCTCAGTAAATACTTGTTGTTTATTAACTGAAAGTAGCATTACCTTTGTTATTTATAAAACTAATAATATTTGGAGAACTTTCTTATTTATAAAGCTAATAATATTTGTTGGCCTTTCTTGGGGTAGATGCTTAGATATTTTCTATTTTATGTTTACCTTGAGGAACATGTAGAACCTTTTAAATGATAATTTGTTTCACTGTTTCATAAACTTTAAATAACCTAGAACTACTGTAATTCACTGCTTTAATAGCTGCTTTGGGTGAAATTCCATAAAATCTGTGAAGCCAGTTATCATTAGTATACTTTTGAATTTCAAACTCTTATGGTAATATGTAATAAGTTCATTATCCACCTTGTGTTTTTGGCCAGAAAACAAAGGTAATTAATCACTATAACTACAAATGACCTTTTTTTTGCATATAAAGTGCGTAGGAGGACTTGAAGGTAATTAATCACTATAACTACAAATGACATTTTTTGCATATAAAGTGCTGAATAGTTTAATTATTCCTACGCGAGACTGAGAAGATTCTTCTTTATGTATAATCATTAAAATGGCATCGAGAACTATGATTTGCTGAAAGAATTGGCATGTCTATAATTAGTCTAGACACCACCTTTGTGCTATGAATGGACTAATGTTCTCCAGTTATTACGGCTAGAGATTAAAAAGCCTGTGCTTTCACTTTGACCACGGATGCCCCAAGTCATATTTCATCTCGTTTCTGCTAATTTGTTTTTTTTCTCCCTTGCTTCATTCAGGCCAAAGTGGGGCACTTGTTTTTCAGTATCATATTCATCAAATGCTGGGGCAAGGAAATGTTTACTTTCACCATTTTCTCATAAGTGGTCCTTCCCTCTCCCATATATATAATGAATAATCTCACTCATTTTCATCTATTCTCAGGTTTTTAGTGGTTTTTCTAGTAACTTAGTTGTAGTAATGTAACATACTAAGTTATCTAAGTGACAAGCTAATTTTATATCCTCTACCATCCTCTATCCTTCTATGCTTTATTTTAAAAAGCTGTAGAAATATACGACATTGTGAACATCTGACCAGGCATTTTCATTTGTTATGGCAACAGACAAAAACCTCCTTTTTTTTAAAATAGCAGTATGTCAGGTTTTTAGAAGCAATGCTACTCGGCTTCATTTTGCTGTGACTCATTCCATGTGGTTTCTTTGGGGACTCTTTGGCCTGAGGGTTGGTGGCATTTTTGCATCCTGGAAATGGGCACGGCACAGTATGTTGCCTCCATTGCAGCACAAGGGCGGGCATGCCCCTGTGCCACCTGCTGTCCTAGCCCTGGGTGTGAGCAGTTGCCTGCCCTAAGTCCTCCTCTTCATTCCCTTGCTGTAATTCACCATCCATCACTGGAAGCAGAGGTTCAGCCATCAGTTCACTTTTTTCAAAGAGGCTTTGTCCCCTGGCTTTCATGCTCTGGGCCAGCCCTAGCTCAGGAATCACTAGTTCTAAAAACATCCTTTGGTGCTTCTGCAAAAACAGTTGGGTGTAGTGCAGCCCCCAACTCCCCAGAAGTTTGGTGGAGATGGTGGGTGGAGGTCACCGCCAGATTTCATGCCCGTGCTGTGGATGGAAAGTGCCATGTGTTTGGAGCAGCTTCTGGCTTCCTGGCAGCCGTGGGTATGCGTTAGCATGGTGCAGGGTCTAGTGCTGCCCTTCTGGAGCTGAAGAGAACCTGACTGTTGCTGGTAACCATATGACTCTAAAGACCAAAGTGTGACCCCCTCACCCTCCCGTGGGCTGCACCCAAGCAGACCTCCTGTCCTTATGTTTTTGCATTGTGCCTGCTGCTCCCAGAGTCTGTCGCTCCTTACAGCTTTCTTTGCCTCAAGGGCCACAAGATGCTTTTGCTCAAAAAGCCCCCTAATCAGCTGCACCCAAGCCGGTCTGTCTGTGCCATCACTACCACCCAGCATCCTGCCATTAGGACTCAGTGTTTTGAAGCTGAGCAGTATAGCAGGTGACATCTCTTTGTATGGCCACCCTTGGTCATGATGAATTTGCCACTGAGTGACTTAATTCAGTGTGCTAGGGAATTCAAGGCTTTTCTCCTCTGGAACGTTGTCCATCTTAAGCAATACTGATCTTACCATAAAATCTTGTGTGGGGAAGCAGAAGTTGACTAGAAAGGGTTTGATTGTGGCACCCACGTTGAACGTGTTAGCTATCTAGAGTATCATTTGTTTCACTTCTCATCAATCCCCAGGCTCAGTAGGCGTCTTCATTTGGATAAGATTGATTATTATACTCATCGCATTATTGCATGGGGTAAGGGACATATGTGTTGGATCGATAATCGTGATGCTGCCAATGAATTAAAAGTTTTCTGAGCCATAATATGGTTCCCAGAGCAGCAACATCAGCATCCCCTGAGAAGCTGCTGGAAATTCAGATTCTCAGGCTTTACCCCAAACCTACTACTAAATCAGAAACTCTGGGATACCCCTCCATCTCTGTTTTAGCAAGGCCTCTGGTGATTCTGGTGTCTCCGTGGTTTGAGACCCACTGCCATAGAGCAGGGCTGTCTAATAGAACGTTCTGTGGTGATGAAACGGTCAGTATCCCCGCCATGCAGTAGTGGAGCCACTAGACACCACATGTGGCTGTTGAGCTCTTTAAATGTGGCTGCTGTGACCAAACAATAGCATTCATCATTTTATTTTTGATTAATCTAGGTTTAAATTCAAATAGCTGCATATAGCTAGTGGCTGTCCATCAGATAGCCCAGCCCCAGAACACACCCTGCTAATTATTATTGTGTAAACTCCTAAAATGCTTTAAGTTGTTGGTTGTGGAATTATTAATTTTAGATCATAGAACAGGATCTTCCTTACTCAATTCAACAGAATTGAAACTATTGTTATAACAGTAGTTGATTTTAATTCTTCGTGTGGAGGGGAGATAGTTTGCGGGCTGCTGGCTGGTTGGGGGAAGGCTATTCTTGAGCTGATTGATTGTTGATTTTGTGAATGTGCATCAACTGTGCAGTGCCGGGTGGCTCATGCCTGTTGCAGATATAACCAATGGCCGTAGATACATGTCCTTTTAGGAGTAAAGCTGTTGCTCAGGAAGGGGCTGTGCCAGTGTTTCGCACAGATGGACTCTGGTTTCTCCAGCCTGTCCAGCAAAGGGGAGGTGCTTCCAGCCAAAGAGAAGTTAATGAGCCCTTCAGGCACTTTGGGCTGCTTGTGGAACCTTCCAGAAACTGTGCTGCAGGAGTCAGGGGTGCTGAATTGCCAAGTCTAGGGCTGGCACATCAGATGGACAAAACTCTTGAATCACATTCAGTTTCTTCAGTTTAGGAGAACTTGAAGGAAAAAAGGTCATGCCAGGTGTGTTAGGTGGAACTGCTGCAGAGCCTAGAAGAAACTTTGAGATTTGTCTCTGGGGTGATGTGACCACATCCTTGTCACCTTTCCAAAATACCAGCAGATGCTCTGGGATGAGAGCATCCCCAGCAGTCCTGTGATCTTGCGGCTAGAGCAAAATGTGACATTGAGGAGCCAGGGAATGTCTGGGTCCTTTGGGACCGTTCCCCCAAACCTAGCAACTGAAGTCTCAAGCTTAAAGCAACCGTCTTTGGCTAGGCAGAAAATGATACTCAATTGTTTGTCAGAAGCAAAGTTCTACATGACTAAGCTTCCTAATTGAGGGCCCCATTTTTTGAATTATTTAAAGCCATATCATTGATTTTCATAATCCATCTCCTTTTAGAATCCTAGAATGTTAAAACAAAGTGGAAGAGACCTTGGAAATGGTCATAATCCAGCCTTCTTATTTTACAGAGGCCCAGAGAGGTTATGAGTTGAGTAAGGGCACACACAGCACTGTGGGGCCAAGGACCACATTGCTCTTCAGTTTCTTTGGTGTCATAGGTCAGCTGGGGTCATAGGTCAGAAGCTGGACAGACTGATGAAAAAGGAACGTTTCAAAGACATGGTAAGAAATATACTGACACACACTATTAGGTTTTAAATGCTTCTTGCTCATGCATCCTATAGCTATCTGGAAAATTCCAATAAAATATTTTGACTGGTAAGGTATTGCAGTGGCCTTTTTGAAATAGCTAAAATTGTTCCTGCCACATATGTATATGATTTAGTCATGACACAATTCATATTGCTAACTGGTTATTTTTTCTGGACAACTAGTTTGGTTGGGAGTAGTTTATATTCCAAGCACTAGGCCTGTTTCAGTTTATTGACTTTGATACCCTATCTTTTGTAACTTATTTTCCTTAAGTAACATTCCTCTCCTACTTTATCCCCAAAGTATTGAGATGCTATGTGTAAAAAGTATGGTGCTGTGCACCTAATCAGCATTCTCTAAGTATTGGTTCAAAGAGTGAATACCATCCCATCCAGACGGGTCTGCATGTTAATTTCTTTAGATTTTCACTATGACTGGGGGTTTAAAAAATTCTGTATATTAGGGAGAATATTAGCTGTGTAATTTTTTTTCTCATCTAGCTTGAATGGAGTCTTAAGCAAAAAATTCACATGCTCACCAAAAGGCTGGGAGAGGTTTTGTAAATTGAATATGAGGTTATTGTTTGCATCCACAAGACAAAGCCCTAAACCACATTTAGCATAATTTGTGGTTTTAAATTGGACTGATTTAGCAAGGAGAGTGAAATAATCTCTCATCCTGTCAAAAAGGCGATACCTTTAGACGAGCATTTAATTCAACTGGCAGAGTAACTTTGGGAAGATGACAGTAATTCTGGCTGCATTATTCTTGGTTTGTGGCTAAATTGAGATCATCGTTTTCTCCTGATTTCACTAACTTTTGTTATTGCTCTTCAGACTAATCAGATGAAGGCTTAGTGGTAGCTGGAGGATGGACAGGGGAGGGATGAGGTCTGTGGGCAGCTGCACTGTATATACTTTATGATCTGGGGGGAGAAGATGACATCCAGTGACCTAGAAGACACAGCCTGGTGATTTGCTTTTCCTTTGAGATAGAGTTTCACTCTTGTCACCCAGACTGGAGTGCAATGGCATGATCTTAGCTCACTGCCACCTCTGCCTCCTGGGTTCAAGTGATTCTCCTGCCTCAGCCTCCCGAGTAGCTGGGATTACAGGCACCTGCCACCATGCCCGGCTAATTTTTGTATTTTGAGTAGAGTCGGGGTTTCACCATGTTGGTCAGGCTAGTCTCAAACTCCTGGCCTCAGGTAATCCACCTGCCTCGGCCTCCCAAAGTGCTGGGATTATAGGCATAAGGCACCACTCCTGGTCCCGGTGATTTTCTTGATAATTGCTTACACAAGGTGAATACCATGCATTTCCACAGAAGTGTTCCATGGACTGTGCACCTAAGAATGTGCATTTGCATCCATATTGTACAGGTAGGATTCCTTTGAATTCCTGCAGGTATCCAAGAGGGAGGGTTCTGGAGGAACTTCCAGCTGTCTAGATTACACCATGAAAACCTGTTATTTTATCAACAGCCACTTCAGGAGCTCACCCAGGGGCTGCTCACTAGACCACTGCTCCCTGCCCATGTGCCCTAGTTCAGAGTAATCCTTATTCTTCGCAGTCCCTTCTTCCAGTGAAAGCGTTTCTTTTACCTTTCACCAAGCCTTCCCTCTAAAAGAAATCAGGTCAGCGATCCTGTAGACATTTCAGAAAGCTGAAAATGATTACTCAAAACTATAATTAGCAATGTGCCTGTCCTTTTAATTTTGTTGCCCTGGGAGTTATCAATTGGTGTCCTTGAAATGGCTAGCTGCTTAAATATTTTAGATGTATGTTTGGCATTTTACACTCACCTTTGTACTGGTTCTAATCACAGGTGCTCTTGGGTCTGAGTTTAGGTCTGACTGCAGGCAAGCAGGTTGGTTTTCCAGCCTCCTGGGGCACCCCTGGAGGAAGCAGATGGGATGGGAAGTAAACCTGACTGATATGAGACATCACACTTTTTCAGGCTGGGCTCCAGGCACCTGTTCATGTTTTTAGTTACCTGGATAGTCTTGGTATCAGAGTTTACATGAACCATGGCCAAGCTTATCACCCATACAAATGTTTGTAGAATGATTGAATAGCAAATGGGATAGATGAATTACAGCCTATGGAAAGTCCTTCTACTGCCAATTTATAGTTTGTACTTTTGAGATAAAGATGCCTTTGGCTTTTACATTTGTATTTTCAAGTATATATATGCTAGGGAAGGAGGAACCTTTCAGGTCCCCAGTGGTTGATTTTCACCTTTGATCTGCACACTAGTGTTCATAGCATGTTACTGAGTTGACTTTTTTATTTCTATATAATAACAGTATATCGATGTGTTGCTAATCTGATGTAACCTTTGTGTGTGTGTGTATGTGTATATATGTGTGTATATTTGTATGTGTGTTTGGTATTGCTCAAGATACATTACTCCAGAGGCCAAAATCAGAAACTAGGGAGATAGAGTATTTCATTATTTAAAATTGAGCTAATATAATGCAATGTTAAGAGGACAGCTCTTCAGATACTGGGTTAAACAGCTTCAATGTACATCACCCAGGAAGGGATTTGGAGGTTGTTGTCTTTCTTCCAGTGGCAATGCAAGAAAACCGAAAGAAAAAAACAATTGCACTTAAAAGATCCTATATGACAGCTATAAGTGTATATGCTTCGTAATATTCACTTTTATAGGCTGCTATGGTACAGAAATTCTCTTTTGTGCCTTTTTGCTCTGTTTCCCTCTTCATTGTCTGTCTGAAACAAACTATGCCAAACACTTAGCTAATGATATACGAAGGAGCATTTCAGCGGCCACTCAGAAGTGAGTGACTGCTTATGAAAAACCCGTAAAAAATAAGTAAGACCGATAGGTGAATTCGATGGTCCTTTTGGAGTTATATGTTTCTTAGCTTTGAAGAAAAACAAAGTGTGCTGCTGCCATCCCTTGCTAGGAGTTCCATTCCCAGATTCACACTCAGCATTTATGTTTCCATGGTGGTGCCACCAAACACAGCAGAACTGAAGAATTTGGAAGTGCTCAACTTTTTAAATAACCAGATTGAGGAGCTGCCAACACAGATCAACAGGCTTCAAAAACTCAAACACCTGAACCTTGGGTGAGTATCAGTGGAAAGGAATGGATGGAGAGGAAGAGAGTGGAAGGGGCGTGCTGGGTAGGGCCAGGGGAGGGATTCCATTTATATCATTACACAGAAGTGGATTTCTAATTTCTTTTTGTGTTTTGGGTTTTAAAAAAAGTTTTATTGTTTTAATATATCCTTTCGGTGGCCTACATTAGTGAAGATTTGAGAGCTAATTGAGAAGCTAATAGTTGGCACAATAAGGAAGTTAAATTTTTACTGTATTTTGTGTCCAGTAAAATTTTATCTCAGTTCTGTTGACCAAGAAGGGACTTATTTGCATAGCATGAACTGACAGACAAGTTGTAGTATAGTTGATTTTTTTTCTCTCTGTGTTAAATAGGAATAGTTTATAAAGCACCTTCATGCCATGGAGGGAAGAATATATTCCCTAATGCTGCTTCATTCATTTTTGCAGTTCTTCTCTGTAGTTGAGAGGTGACAATCCTCTGTCTTTCTTTATGCAAAGGTGAAGAGAGGAGTTTTGGTTCAACTGAGGTTGCAGAACCGGGGAGCGGTAAATAATAATAATGATAACATGTCTTTGTGTATTGCTTTGCAGCACTTGATCCTCTTAACATTTGTGAGGTAGGGAAATCAGGTTTTAGTACTTTCATTTTATACAGAGGAAGCCAAGCCTTTTCAAAGGGGCTAAGGGACTGGGTTCTGGTCACCCCTGAGGTTAGTGGCCAAGCTGGGAAGAGAACCCCATGGTTCTGGGTCTAACGGCTCCATCAGACTCCATTAATATGGTCTGGATCTGTGTCCCCACCAAATCTCATGTGGAATTGTAATCCCCATTGTTGGAGGTGGGGCCTGGTGGGAGGTGATTAGATCATGCGGGTGGAGCTCTCATGAATGGTTTAGCACCATCCCCTCTTGGTACTGTCTTTATGATAGTGAGTGAGTTATTGCAAGACCCCTCGTGCTCTCCTTCTCCTGCCATGTAATACACATGCTCCTGCATTGCCTTCCACCATGAGTAAAAGCTTCCTGAGGCTTCCCCGCAAGCAGCAGCTGCCATGCTTCTTACACAGCCGGTAGAACCACGAGTCAGTTAAACCTCTTTTCTTGTAAGTTACCTAGCCTCAGGCATTCCTTTATAGCAATGGGAGAACAGACGAATACATCCATAGACCCCAACCGGAACTGCAACATCAGAATTCCATCTTCATTGGCACAGCTATTAGATGAAACTGCCCACTCATGCGTCAGTCTCTGTGCAAAGTCGTATACTCATTAAATTGTAGCCACTAAATGCTCTGGTTAAATTAGTGATTGATGTGGAGCAGCAATAGATGCTGGACAGATATTTGCCAATTTTTTTATTTTTATTTTTATTTTTGAGACCGAGTCTTGCTTTGTCGCCAGGCTGGAGTGCAGTGACACGATCTCAGCTCACTGCAACCTCTGCCTCTCAGGGTTAAGCGATTGTCCTGTCTCAGCCTCCCAAGTAGCTGGGACTACAGGCGCACACCACCACACCCAGCTAACTTTTGTATTTTTAGTATAGACGGGGTTTTACCATGTTGGCCAGGATGGTCTCAATCGATCTCTTGACCTCATGATCCACCCTCCTCGGCCTCCCAAAGTGCTGGGGTTATAGGCATGAGCCACCGCTCCCAGCCGCGAATGACATATTTAAACACTCACAGCACTGCCTGCCTGGGGCCTAGGAATTGTCGGTTTTTTGGCACTGTTGAGTATAAAGTGTGAGGCAGGTGGCTGTAAGGTCAGAGGTCAGGCTAGACAGGGAATCCTGGATATCTGCTGTTCAGTGAACGAGGACTTACCAAGTTCCCAATCGTGTACCAGGCATTATTCTAGCTACTGGCCATCCAGCCCTGATGGAGCTTCCATTACAGTTGAGGAAACCAACTATAACAAATAAATGTTTATAATAATGGCAGGGAATCAAAAGTGCTAATGAAAGTCCTCTGTGCTAAATAAACAAGCTCCTCCTAGGCGTGGTGGCTCATGCCTGTAGTCTCAGCACATTGGGAGGCTGAGGCTGGAGGGTCAGCTGAGGCCAGGAGTTCAAGAACAGCCTTGTCAAGATGGCGAAACCTCATCTCTACTAAAAATACAAAAATTAGCTAAGTGTGGTGATGTGCACCTATGATCCCAGCTATTCTACCCAGGAGGCTCAGGCAGGAGAGGCATTTGAACCCAGGAGGCAGAGGTTTCAGTGAGCTGAGATCATACCACTGCACTCCAGCCTATGTGACAGAGTGATACTGCATCTCAAAAATACATAAGTAAATAAATAAACGACCTCCAATTTTATCATGCTGACCATTGAGAAATTTGCATAGCCAAGTGGTGGATATGAGATATGGTCAGATTTTCCTATGAAAGATCAGTGTGGAGAAGAGGGTGGAGGGATGGAAACTAGAGGTTAGGAGACCAGTAAGAACATGAGCTTCATGTCCCTTGTGAACTAGGACAGTGACAGTGGAGGCAGGGAGGGATTTTATATGAAAAATATACAGGTGGTAACATTGACAGACAGTAACTGATGGGATGGAATGATACCTATGTTTCTGTGTTGGTCAGCTGAAAAATAGAACAGATGGAGACAGGTTTGGGAAGAAAATAATAAGCTCAGGTTTTTTTCTGTTTGGTTTGAGGCACCATAGGACAGAGCCATAAACTTTTCTTTTTCTTTTCCTTTTTTTTTTTTTTTTTTTTTAGACAGAGTTTTGCTCTTGTTGCCCAGGCTCCAGTGCAATGGCATGATCTCAGCTCACTGCAATCTCCACCTCCTAGGTTCAATCGATTCTCCTGCCTCAGCCTCCTGAGTAGCTGGGATTACAGGTGCATACCACCACACCCAGCTACTTTTGTATTGTTAGTAGAGATGCCGTTTTACCATGTTGGTCACGCCGATCTCGAACTCCTGACCTCAGGTGATCCACCTGCCTTGGCCTCCCAAAGTGCTGGGATTACAGGCGTGAGCCACTGCACCCAGCCCTCAACTTTTCTTTTTCAATGAATGCATCTTAGTTGCCTTCTTGTTCTCTTTGGAGTTGTTTGCATTTGGGGCTGTTGGTGCTTTATTCATTGTGTAAAGCTTTTTGTATTTAATTACACAGCTACATAGACGGAGTTGTCAAAGTTTGAAAAAACCTCCCAGTTCTTTGGGAAAGGAGCTAAGATGGGTTTCACTAAAGGATACCTCTGTCCTCAAATGGCATAAAGAATTATACTCACACAGTGAGGCAAGTTATAGGGAGGATCTCCATGAGGTACAGGGTGCTTCCAGACACATGTCACCTTCATCAGTCACTTCTGAAGTCTTTGCTCCTTACTCTCTCTTAGGCTTTTTTTCATCTCGAGATAGCATTAATTACAAGCTCCATCCTGCCTGTATTACAAGGTAATACAACAAGCGAAGTACTTGCCATAATGTGCTTC
The DNA here is from genome assembly GCF_029281585.2 of Gorilla gorilla gorilla. Classification (NCBI taxonomy): domain Eukaryota; kingdom Metazoa; phylum Chordata; class Mammalia; order Primates; family Hominidae; genus Gorilla; species Gorilla gorilla. The sequence continues at coordinate 70,329,494 of NC_073232.2, forward strand.
ACAAATTGTGACTTCATGGAGAATGTTCATTGTTGCTGTCATTGCAGTAGATAGTCGTGGAGGTAGTTTTGCTGGGTGTAGTCTGTCTGGGTCGTTTTCTGCCTGAGAGGGGGAACCCACGTTTCCATTTTGGTTTCCCCCTGCTGTCTGCTGTTTCTGGTGAGGCCGACTTGGTAGGACTGGACCGAGCTGGATCTGTTATGAGAAGCATTGATGACTAGAATGATTTTTATTGTCACAGTCCCTTCCACCTTTCAATATCTGTCAACTTTTATTAAAGTTTATTTTTAATTGGCTTTTAAGTATGCTCAAAGGGAACGGCATTAAGAAAAATAAGGGGCTTAAAGAAAAGGATAAAAGTGTAGAAAAAAAATTCTCCTAACATCACACACCGGGGCCCATTCTCCTAACATCACACACCGGGGCCTGTCAGGGGGTGGTGGGCTGGGGGAGGCATAGCATTAGGAGAACTACCTAATGTAAATGACGAGTTGATGGGTGCAGCAAACCAACATGGTGCATGTATACCTATGTAACAAACCTGCACGTTGTGCACATGTACCCCAGAACTTAAAGTATAATAAAAAAAAAGAAAAAAATTCCCTTAGACTTCATCGGAGACACACACACAGACACAAACACGCACACACACCCACACACACACCACACACACATACTGCGTAAACACACACACCACCACACCCCCACACACACCCCATACACATACCACACCATACCACATCCATACCCCCACACACACACCACACACATACAACACACACCACCACACCCTCCACACACACCACACCACATACACACCCCACGCCCACCCACACACATCACACACACACCACACCCCCTCCACACACCACACACACAGCACACCCCCCACACACCACACATAACATCCCCGTACACACACACATAACACTACACACAACACCACGTACACACCCACACACACCACACACCCCCGCACACACCCACACACAATTGACCCTTCAGCAACACATGGGTGGAGGGAGCACCACACTGACCCCCCATGCAGTCGAAAATCCACACGTAACTTTTGACTCTGAATAAACTTAAGTACTAATAGCCTACAGTTGACCGGAAGCCTTACCAAAACAAAAATGTCAATTAACACATATTTTGTGTGTTATATGTATTCTATTCTGCATTCTTACAATAAAGTAAGCTAAGGAACAGAAAATGTTATCAGGAAAGTCATAAGGAAAACAAAGTGCATTTACTGTTCTTCAAGTGGAAGTGGGTCATCTTAAAGGTCTTCATCCTCTTCTTCATGTTGAGTGGGCTGAGGAGGAAGAGGAGGGTTGGTCTTCTTGTCTCAGGGGTAGCAGAGGCAGAAGAAAGATATCCATGTGTCATTGGACCCAGGCAGTTCAAACCCATGTTGCTCAAGAGTCAATTGTACGATTTAAAAAATTTTTAAGTTGTGATAAAATGCACATAAAATGTACTGTCTGGCCAAGCAGTGGCTCACGCCTGTAATCCCAGCACTTTGGGAGGCTGAGGCAGGAGGATCACTAGGTCAAGAGATCAAGACCATCCTGGCCAACATGGTGAAACCTTTCTCTACTAAAAATGCAAAAATTAGCCGGGCATGGTGGCACATGCCTGTAGTCCCAGCTATTCAGGAGGCTGAGGCAGGAGAATTGCTTGAACCAGGGAGGTGGAGGTTGCAGCGAGCTGAGATCTCACCACTGCACTCCAGCCTGGGCGACAGAGCCAGACTCTGTCTCAAAAAAAAAAAAAAATTACTGTCTTTGTAGTATACAGTTCAATGGTGTTAAGCGTATTCACATTGTTGTTCAGCCAATCTCCAGAACTTTCTCATCTTGCAAACCTGAATCCTACACCCACTAAAATACATCTCTCTATTGCCCCTCCCTCCAGCCCCTGGCCATCACCATTCTAATTGAAGATAACTTTGAATTTTAACAGTTGTAGAAAAAAAAAAACATGATTTTCCCTCCTAAAAGGAAAAAATGAAATGAAATAAAGCAAAAATCTGAAAACTACAAAGCTTCATGTGTGTAGTTTCAGATATTATTACTACATTCATAAGGAAGTTTTTCTTTACAAGGACAGATATTTTGTGATGGTTTGAGTTTCTGTGTAAAACAATGATTAAATTTCACCACTGGAGAAAAATGACAACTAAGAAATTTCCAAATGTTTCAGGAATATATAAGCTCTCTAAAATTATTAGTTTAAATAAGACAACATACCACATCATACCACTTATATGTGGAATGTAAAAAAGTAAACCTCATCAAAACAGGGAATAAAATGGTTACCAGAGGCTGGAGGGAGAGGGGAATTGTGGAGATGTTAGCCAAAGGACACGAAATTTTAGTTAGACGGGAGAAGTAAGTTCAAGAGATGGATTGTACATCATGGTGACTGCAGTCAATAACAATATGTAGTATATTTGAAAATTGCTAAGAGAGTGAATTTTAAGCATTCTCACCACAAAAGACAAAAAAATGACAAGCATATGATATGAGGCAATGCATATATTAAATAGTGTGATTTAAGGCATTCCACGATGGATGATACATAGATCAGAAATATCATGTTGTACACCATAGGTATGTACAATCTTCATTTGTCAATGTAAATATTAAATAAATACTTTTTTTAATTAAAAAAAATGGGATGGGCATGGTGGCTCACACCTATACTCCCAGCATTCTGGGAGGCTGAGGTAGGAGGATGGCTCGAGCTCAGGAGTTTGAGACCAGCCTGGGCAACCTGGCAAAAACCCATCTCTGCAAAAAATGCAAACATTAGTGGGGTGTGATGGTGTGCACCTGTGGTCCCAGCTACTTGGGAGGCTGAAGTGGAAGGACTGCTTGAGCCCATGGAGGTCGAGGCTGCAGTGAGTCGAGATCGTGCCACTGCACTCCAGCCTGGGCAACAGAGCAAGGCCCCATCTCAAAAAAATAAAAAATAAAAATAAAGTATAAAGTGACTCTAGGATCATGGCACTCTCTTACACTTTCAGCCTGTGAAACAGAGGTGCCCTTGATAGTCTGTATAAATGTGTCTTTGGTGTCCTGATGTAGATTTTTGTCCCCCTGCAACAGCATGAACAGGCTGAACACTTTGTCATGAGGCTTCTGCTCCCTGCCAGCTCTTGAGGTTCTGGACTTGACTTACAACTTGAACGAAAATTCTCTTCCTGGAAACTTCTTTTTTTTTTTTTTTTTTTTTTTTAGATGGAGTTTCACTCTTGTCCCCCAGGCTGGAGTGCAATGGCATGATCTCAGCTCACTGCAACCTCTGCCTCCTCCTGCCTCAGCCTCCCGAGTAGCTGGGACTACAGGCGTGCACCACCATGCCTGGCTAATTTTTGTATCTTTAGTAGAGACGGGGTTTCACCTTGTTAGCCAGACTGGTCTCGAACTCCTGACCTAATGATCCGCCCACCTCGGCCTCCCAAAGTGTTGGGATTACAGGCGTGAGCCACCGCGCCCGGCCCCCTGGAAACTTCTACCTGAGTAAGAAACTTTCAGTTCTATAAATCTCCTCAACACTATACTTTGTGTTCTCAGAGTGAAATTTATTTGCCAGGACCTAAACTCCAAGAGAAATTATTGGACAGAGATAATTTTTTCTTTAGAGACTCCTTTTGAATATTCCTTAGTAGCTCAGCAGTATGTGCATTTGATATATCGTTATGTGACACCATTGGGCTGAAGTGGACTTAGTAACATCATATTAACATTCTGAGAGAGATTATATACCTAAATGAGATCAAGCCTCACATTTAGCTAAGAGACTTGACTTTCTTTTTAAATAGCATGCCAAAAAAAAGTATCCTCCCATGTTGGTATTAATTCTTTGCAGGATATTTGCCCAGGAAGTCCGAATCAATTATTTATAAAAATATTTATTAATAAATCACTAACAGAATTCTTAAATTTTCTAGCCAGGATTCTTATTTCCAGCCTTTTAAAAAGTACTCTTATTGACCTATTTATCCAGTACACAGGCATTAAAAATTATTGGCCATAGGTGAACACACTTTATTCTTTTATATGCCAACAAATTTCTTGCTGAAGATGCTTTTGAAAATTAAAAAATGGTTTCCTCTGGGAACTCATGCACTATTTCAGACAAGGTTTGCTTCTCTTAAATGAGTGTTCTATTTCTTCAATTAGTAATTTATGTGGCATTCAGAAAATCTGAATTTTCTGAGCTGGTCTCTAAAATTTCACTTTTTACCTTATATACATTATCTCTATGACTTTCTCAAGCACATGAAACCAACTGTAAAATATTTTCTTGGGCAGTGGAACACCTGTTTTTATTATGTTACATTAACATACAGTTCTGGAGTCTGAGCTCCAAAGATCACTTGAGGCTAGGAGTTTAAGACCAGCCTGGGCAACACAGAGAGACCCTGTCTCTAGAAACAAAGATTAAAAAATTAACCAGGCATAGTAGCATGTGCCTGTAATCTTAGCTAATCGGGAGGCTGAGGTAGGAAGATTGCTTGAGGCCAGGAATTTGAGGCTGCAGTGACCCACTGCACTTCAGTCTGGGTGACAGAACGAGACTCTGTCTCTAAAAAATGAATAAATACTGATAAACAAAACATACCTCTAATTATACTCAGCTTTTTTGGTTGAGGATAAACAGATGCTTTAGAATTTTAGCCTTCAGTAGTTTGTAATCGTATTATCATTGTGTAGTAATTGTGAACAAATTTCTGACTACTGATATTCTGCTTAATTTCTGACTACTGATATTACTGCTTAAGTTAGGATTTCTGACTGCTGATATTCCGCTGAAGTTAGGATTTACTCTGTTAACATCATGCCATTATTTTAGCCCCTTTGTCTTCATTTACTTTTGGCCTTAAGGCTGTAGAAACAAGTAGTAATAATTAGTCAGATTATGGACTGATGAGCTGTGGTTATAGCCTCCATCGCCAGAAAGCCTTTCATTAATTTTTAACACAGTGCTATTTACATAGGAAAAGGTCTATTTTAACATAGTTGTATTCCCTCGAAAGAACCTTTTTGCCCTAGGTATCCATAAAAGTGGCACAGTAGTTTTCTTTGTTTTACTTTGGATGCAAATGGAGAAATAAATGTGAATCAAAAGTAATCTGTGAGAAAAATAGCAATCTTTTTTGAAAATGTGTTGAAACTCTGTGTCCCAAAATGCTAGAGCCCACATTGTTAATTGTATCAGTCCTCTTGGATATAGATGTTTTCCTGGACACACCAGCTACACAATAAGCCAGTAAATGTAAGTTTGACCTGCTTGTTATTATTGGGAGCCCTAGGTATGTCAAAGGCTTTTCACCAAGCCAGGGTTATTAATCAAAGCTGACTCCCTCCTATTGATCAGACCTCAAATGGTTGGGTTCCATGCCACCCTGTTTATATATTGCTGTTTAATTTGCAGCCACCCTGTGTGCACTCTATCTAAGTGACAATGGTTTTGAAATCCTGCCACCAGATATTAGGAAGCTCACAAAGTTGCAGATAGTAAGTAAGTTATCTAAATTCTTAGAAAATCAATTCACTGCTGCAGCCTTGTAGGGGTAGAATCAAGTAAATCTGAGCAGAAGTAAGGTTTGTTTTGCAGGAATAAACCACTACTTCTGATAGTGTTTCTTGATTATCCGCCAGGACTTGTAAATAAATGGAAAGGACTGAGCTGTAGTAGAAGAGAGGACACGGAGGAGGATGAGAGTTTCTGTGGAGCACCTTTTCATGTGAAAATGTGTTGACAACTCCCTGTTTTCTTCTGTTAAGCTCAGCAATACGGATAAAGACCTGATCTCACTGCTTAAGGAAATTGAGGAGCTTACCCAGCTTAAAGAGCTCCATATTCAGAGGAACTGCCTCACTGTTCTACCCCCAGAACTGGGTAAGTTTGCTGTTGAATGAACTTAGTTCTGGGTTTCATGAATAACAATTATCCCAATGTAGCAATTCTGAACAACCTCCCTCCTCTTCTTGGCAACTACTCTCCACCTAGACACCCAATGTGTCAACAATGACAAATGTTGAGAAACATTTGTCGTTGACCAGAGTTCAGCTGTTATAGGTTTGACCTTCCCCGATGCTGTGTTCTGCAGCTGTAGTGTCCCGTGTCTTAGAAACTGCTGATGAAAGATGACCCTGCTCAGCTCCCTGCATGGTGTAGTGGAAAAAGCATGGGGTTAGTAGTAAGAGCCTTATGCATGGGTCCTCGTTGACTAGCTGGGTGAGCTTTCTGAGTCTTGGTTGTTATTGATAACTTTATCGAAGTATCACTCTTACTTTTTAACCCCTTACTTTTTTATTGACCTAGAAAAACTTTTACCAAAGAATTAAAGTAGTTGTTACGGCTACTTGAAGATGTTGATACCTCTTCTGGTCGTGAATTTGCCTCTCTCCTGATCCCATTTCTAGTAGGAATTGTTAAATATGTTCTTGCTGGGAATAGGTCCTACTTCTGGCCACTGAATCCTAATTCTCTGCCAGGTCGTTCCTATTTCCAGAGTGGGTTTATGTCCCCTGCCGGAAATAACCTCCAAGCCAGTCGTTCTGTTACTGCTTCATTCCACTGCAAAAGGTTCACAAGTTCCCTTATCTTTTCCTGTGCAGACCCTCAATAGCCTCTAATTTCTTTAATCCTTTGAACCACATTGTTATCTCAAACTGCGGTTATTTGCTTTTCTGCCCCAAAATACCATCATTTTTAAGAAACACATAGAGGAAGCAGTTCTTTAAACAAGTCTGGCGGTTTCAAGAGGCCATTTGTTAGAAATTAGAATGCAAGCACCAGGATGGCAGGGGCGTTTTCGCATTTGTTCCCTGGGGTGCAGTACTTGCTCAGAAAACATTGACTGAATGAATGAAAGAAGCAAGGACCTTGGATGGCAGGAGGTTAGGAAGGTTATGAGGAGGCTGATGGGGCTAATGGTTACGCACAGGAGGAATGAGACACAGAGCACGCCCATCAGCACCCAGAGTTCTGCTGGCAGCCTTATTAGGCTAAAGAGAAGGCAGTCACGTGATTTCCTGGAACAGATGGAAAGTCCCACCTCCTCCCTTCCCATTTCCCTTAACTCTCTTGTTAGTATTAAAAGACCAGATGATTATTTAATGATTTTTAAGGGCTGAGGAGCAACTCAACATTTCTCTTTACTGAGTTGCAAGCAGTCAAGTTTTGTTTTGGGAGCAGGGTTACAAAATCAAGAAACGCTTTTTGCAAACAATTTCAAGGCAAAAAACTTCTTGTCAAAGGAGAGATCTTGGGCTGGACACGGTGGCTCACACTTGTAATCCCAGCACTTTGGGAGGCCGAAGAGGGTGGATCGCTTGAGCCCAGGAGTTTGAGACCAGTGCCTGGGCAACGTGGTGAAACCCCATCTCTACAAAAAGTACAAAAAATTAGCTGAGCATTGTGGTGCATGCCTATAATCCTAGCTACTCAGGAGGCTGAGGTGAGAGGATCACCTAAGCCTGGGAGGTCAAAGCTGCAGTGAGCCGTGATTGTGCCACTGCACTCCAGCCTGGGTGACAGAACAAGACCCTGTCGAAAGGGGGGGGGAAAAAAAAAAGAGAGATAGAGATCTTGCACAGTGGTTAATAACCACAGATGTTATCATTAGTAATAGCTGCGGAGCTTCTACAGAACTCCAATACTTGCTTCCTCCCCAGCCTACTAAGTCAGGATCTCCAGGTGTGAGGTGAATTCTTGTGTAACTTGGTGTAAAGCTCATTTAATGCCTCTGACATGTGTCCTTGGTTAGCATGGTTAGTAGAAACAGAAAAATGTATATTTTGATGTCATTTGATCTTATTTCATTTTTCAAGCAATGAGGCAACGTAACATATTAAACAATTATTTTATCAGACAATAATTTGCCACAAAAATGTCTAGTTGAACCTGCACATGCCTATGTATATATTTTAAAATCTTACTCATTTTGCTTATCTTATTTAAATACTATATGAGGTCATCTTTGTTCAACATTTCTGTTAAGCTTTCCATTAACAAATCATGTATATTTTTATTCAGGTGTAGAATTGAGGGGGCAGACTTTAAATGACTTTATTTTTGCCAGCCATATGTAGAAAAGCTTAATCTTAACATTTGCCTGATAGCAGTTTTTCCTGATTATAGGCAAACACTTAGTTGTAAGTAAATGATAAACCTTTAGAAGTCATTGTCACGAGCTAAACTCAAGATGAAGACAAATGTACTATTTATTTTTGAATGGTGATTAATATAATACTAATATAGTAACAGCTATTATAATAATAGGTAGTGTGTATTAAGGCCTGGAATTGCAAGGCACTAGGATAAGTGTTTTTCCTGCAATATCGCCTACAATTACCATAAGAATTACAAGCAGACTTTTTAGAGGTGAGGACATCGAGGTGTAGAGAGGGTTGGTTGGTGACATGTCTGTGGGGGACACAGCTAGTGAGTCACAGAGGTGAGATTTGAACCTGTCAGTCCCTCCTCTGGGTCCAGCTTCCTGATCATGGTGAGGTCCTCTTTCCCACCCATATGCTGGTAAAAGGATTCCTAGAATTGCAGTTTTAAAGTTTGAACAAAACACAACCCCAGCACACCCCCCCAAAAAAAGCAGGCAGAGAGATGTTGCTGGATGGTGAGTTGGCATGGGCTTTGCTGGTGTGTGAGGAAGGCTAGCATAACACTTTGCAAAATGCAACTGAGATGGCCTCTGGAAGACAAATTGCTGTCCCATTCCAAGTCAGTTGCATTGTCCCCATGTCTCTTTCCCCTCAACAAACATAACCCCCAGTGGGAACATCTTTTGTTTGTTTGTGTCCCCAACACCTGAGGTGACCATCTGGATGCTGCTCCGAGCTGGCTGATGGGCAGTGCCGGGCACTGATGATGCACATGAAGCTTATGCTACAGGTTTGCTTCTGGGGGTGTTTTAAAGCATGGATGACGATCTCTCCCTGTATATTTGTTACGTATCTGAATATACAAGATAAATGCTTTTGAGATTTCTGTGAAATTTCCTTTCATAATAAATCCAGAGTTTATTAACTTGTAACCTTTTTGGTACTAGTATTTCATCCAAGCAAGAGAATCTAGATGAGTTCTGATTTGTCAGGTCTGAGAACGTGCAGGGACACAGCAAAATAAAGTCAGGGGCTTAACTGGAGTTTTAATATGTGATTGTGTTACTTTCCCTTTATTGTATGTCCTTGAATAAGCTACTTAAACTGTTATGTCTGATTTCTAAATAGTAAAGCACTTGCTTTCATATTAGTCTTTATACCTATCAAAAATGAGATGTAAGTTGAGTCTCTTGTGTAGCCATTCATTCATTTATTTATTCAGGTTAAGTTCCTACTTTAGGGCAGACCTTTGAGTCCAAGGAACTTTCTTTTCCAGTAAAGTAAGATTCACTTATTCAACAACTGTTTGTTGAGCCCCTGGTATTTGCTAAGGGTTATGACAAGAGACAGAACACCCGTTATTGATGATGTTCTAGTGGGAGAGGACAGAAAAAAGAAAGAGAGAATATGAATGACAGACACATGATATTAAGAGTTCTGGGAAAAAATTGAGCATGGAAGGGAGTGTCCGGCTGGGGAAGGGGTAATCAGAGAAACCCTCACTCATAGGGTGGTGCCCTTTATGCAGAGACTTAAAGGAAGAAGAGAGGTCTCCTGATGGAGAGAGAACAGTAAATGCAAAGGTCCTGGGTGGGCTTGTGTTGAGGAAGAGCAAGGCCAGTGTAGCTGGAACAGAGTGAGTGAAGGGGAGAGAGTTGTAACCAATGAGCTTATACAGGAAGTGGGGTCCGGTTCACCTGGGAACTAGTAGGACATTGTCAGAACTTGGGCTTTTACTGTGTGTGAAATGGACACCCCCATTGATGCTCCCATCCTAATCACCAGTATATGAGAATTTGTTACCTTATGTAGGGAAACAGACTTTGTTTATGGGCTTTGGAATCTTGAGATGGGGAGATTATCCTGGATTGCCCAGGTGAGCCCAATGTAATCACAAGGGTCCTCATAAGAGGGAGGAAGGAGGGTCAGACATAGGAGTAGAAGACGTGGTGACAGGAGCAAGAGGCTGGAGTCACTCGTGAAAGGGGCCACGAGCTGAGGCAGGCAACCTCCAGAAACTGGAAGGGCATGCAGCTGGATTTCTGCTCCCAACCCTGAAGCTTCCAGAAGGAATGCAGCCCTATTGGCACCTCAATTTTAGTTCCATAAAATCCAATTTTTGGACTTGTGCACTGTAGAACATTAAGAGACTAGATTTCTGTTGTTTTAAGCCACCACTTGTGGTCATTGGTTAGAACAGCAAAAGGAAACTGATACAAATGGGAAGACATTGAAGAGTTTTGAGCAAAGGCATAGCATGATCTGACTTTCTTATTTAGACATAGAGTCTTATGTGATCACACAGGCTAGAGTGCAGCAGTGCAATCATAGCTCACTACGGCTTCCATCTGCCAGGCTCAAGTGATCCTCCCGCCTCAGCCTCCCAAGTAGCTGGGACTACAGGCATGTGCCATTATGCCCCACTGATTTTCTCATGTTTTGTGTGTGGAGATGGGGTCTTGCTATGTTGCCCAGGCTGGTCTCAAACTCCTGGGCTTGAGTGATCCTCCTGCCTCAGCCTCCCAAAGTACTGGGATTACAGGCATGAGCCATGGTGTGCAGCCCCTGACTATTTTTCGGAGGAGTTCTTTGGCTGCTGTGTTGAAAATAGGCTGGAGGGCAGAGGGAAAGGGTGGAAGCAGAGAGTCTGAGAGACAGGAGACTATTGTAGCAATCCTGGTGGGAGTAGATACTGGCTTCATCCAAATGGTAATGGCAGTGATACAAGTAATGGTCGGATACTGGATCTGCTTCAAAGGCAGATCTAACAGGAATTGGTAACAGTTTAGATGAGGGGTGAGAAAGTTAAGGTTAACTGTGAGGTTTTAGTCTAAGCAACTGGAAGGCTAGGAAAGGTTATAGGAAGAGTAGAAAGGTTATAGGAAGAGTAGATTAGGAGAGGGATTGAGGAGAGGAGGTTGTACTGAACTGAGTTTCAATATGTTAAGTTTGAGATGCCTTTGGGGTATCTCATTGAGAAGGCAATGGGGTATAAGAATCTGGAGTCCAGAAGAGACATCTAGGCTGCATATATAATTTGGGGCATTATCAGCATACATTTAAGGCTACAAATTGGATGAGATCCTATGGGTGTGACTGCAGAGAATGAAAGATTGAGCCATAAAGCACTGTGGTTCCTAAACACTGAAGCCAGAAGGATTGAGGATGTTTATGGGTTGGGCTGACTCGCAGGCAGACATCTGTGGCCAGTCAGGGACTGTGGCCCCCTCGGTTGGCACCACAAATGGCTCCCCATTGCTGGGGCTGTGTGGTGTGTTTTTGCTTCATAGGAAAAAGGGGTTCTTTTAGGAGGCAGATAGGGGCTATTCTCTTTTTCCTGACATCTGCAGTTAACGCTGCCAGGGCAGGACAATGGAATGCATATAATTGAAATATCATCTGGAGCCTGCCTGAATGCAGAAGTCTCTTTTTGGCCAGTATTTTCAGCCAGCTTCCAGTCTCCTAAAAATCAGCCAGCCATGTGGCTAACTGAAATTTCGCCCCTTTTTTGTTCCTTTATATATTATTTCCTGGAAGAATTAATTAGTAGAGAGGATAAAGACCTTCATTGGTAGTGAAGAAAGGAAACTCAATATATGCCTTGACCAATCCTCAGAATAGGTCAGCAGCCCCGGAGAAAAAACAAAAAGGTAATTTGGGAGCTGGCGGCATCACCTGGGGTTTGCAAGCAGTTCTCTGTCCCACTTCTGCATTTTCTCACCCGCCGATGAGACCACTGTCATGTGAGCTGAATATTTGGATTATGTGTTTTGCATAATTCTCTTTGCTAAGCATTCCGTGGTTTCCACTGCTTGTTCTGAATTGGAATTGTTTCTGGTTTCTTGGCTTCTAGGCAATGATGGGACCTCTTCTCCTGCATTTGTTACCCAGATAATTTTGCCTTTGGAGAAGAGAAGAAAATCACATTGGTCTGCTCGGAATGCAACAAAACAAAGTATTATTGACACCAAAACCTTATTTGCACCAATCCAAACAGCCTATGGGACATATGTCTGCAATGCTGCACACACCTGGGGCTAGCCAGCTTAGTGCCCTACGATATGTGCCAATAATCGATAGCATTTTTTACTACAGTAATTATGAGAAGCATAGTATTTTCTAGCATACTTGTGAAGAGTGGAAACAAATATTAATCCCCTTCAGAGAGTAAAGGACATTATGAATTGAGAATTTCCTCCCAATTTATTCTCCAGAATGAACAGAATTAACAGTGAGTGGATGTACGTCCAAAATTTCTTCTGTTATATCTCTTAATCCTTTTCCTGCAGACATCGAGAAACTAAAGAAAAATAACTTCTTTACTGAGGCAGGCAAGAAGGAAATCCAGTATTCTTTGTTTGATCAATTAAGTCTCTGATTGTAAGTGTCTCATTTATTTTCTCTTTTGTTATTGTCACTCTGTCAACTGGCTCCCAATTATTTTATCCAGAGGTTTAAAACTTTTTTTAAATGTAAACAGCAGAGAATAGAGGTTAAGTGCTGCACTCTTCGTCACTAGGCTTGGGTTCAAACCTCACTCTCCCACTCCCTTGTTCTGTGACCTTCAGATATTGATACGGTTTGAAAGGAAAGGAAAGGAAAAAACAGATCAAAATGTTTCAATAATCATGAACGTATATGTATCTGATAATGTACCCTTTATTTATGCTCAATGAGATTTAACATGTTCATCTCAGAAAGGGATAGATCAAGCTGCAAAAAGTTTGCATACATAGAAGATCTAAATAGCATGACTAATAAGTTTAAAATATTAATGTAGAATCATAAAAATATAATTTTTTCAAGCACACATGTAATATTTGTAAAAATTGACCAGGTACAAATCACACAGTAATTCTCAATAAATTTTAGAAAAAGGAATAGCATTGTATAAACTGTGTTTATTTATCACAATGAGGTAGAAGTAGAAATTATTAACAATTATTAACAAAAGTAGAAATTATCAAAAATGTTAGCTAATAAAAAATTAAAAGTCCATATGTCTTGAAACAAAAACACATGCCACTAAATACATCTTATCTGATTAAGAAATTATAATTTTGAAATATTAAAACTGAACATCAATAAAAAGTACTTTATGTCAGAACTTTAGGGTAAATATGGTCAAATGTAATTTATGGGTTTTTTTTAACTTCCATAGGTTTTTGGGGAACAGGCAGTGTTTGGCCATATGAATAAGTTCTTTAGTGGTGATTTCTGAGATTTTGCTGCACCCATCACCCAAGCAGTATACACTGTACCCAATTTGTAGTCTTTTATCTCACATCCCCTACCCTTTCCCTCGAGTCCCCAAAGTTCACTGTATCATTCTTTGCCTTTGCATCCTCATATATGCATCCTCATATCATTCTTTGCCTTTGCATCCTCATAGCTTAGCTCCCACTTATGAGTGAGAACATACAATGTTTGGTTTTTCATTCCTGAGTTACTTCACTTAGAATAATAGTCCCCAGTTCCATTCAGGTTGCTGTGAATGCCATTATTTCATTCCTTTTCATGGCTGAGTAGTATTCCATGGTGTATATGTATGCCACAATTTCTTTATCCACTTGTTGACTGATGGGCATTTGGGCTGGTTCCATATTTTTGGAATTGTGAACTGTGCTGCTATAGACATGCATGTGCATTTACCTTTTTCATGTTATGACTTCTTTTCCTTTGGGTAGATACCCAGTAGTGGGATTGCTGCATCAAATGATAGTTCTACTTTTAGTTAAGGAATCCCCACACTGTTTTCCACAGTGGTTGTACTAGCTTATGTTCCCACCAGCAGTGTAATATGGTATATTTTTTCTTTTTCTTTTCTTTTTTTTTTTTTTTTTGAGATGGAGTTTTGCTCTTGTCGCCCAGGCTGGAGTGCAACGGTGTGATCTCAGCTCACTACAACCTCAGCCTCCTGGGTTCAAGCAATTCTCCTGCCTCAGCGTCCCAAATAGCTGGGATTACAGGCTCCCACCACCTTGCCTGGCTAATTTCTGTATTTTTAGTAGAGATGGTGTTTCACCACATTGGCCAGGCTGGTCTCAAACTCCTGACCTCAGGCGATCTGCCTGCCTCAGCTTCCCAAAGTGGTGGAATTACAAGCATGAGCCACTGTGCCCAGCCAATATGGTATATTTTTAAAAGGCTAGAAGAGAGGATTTTGAATGTTCACAACAAAAAGAAAGAATAAATGTTTGAGGGGATAGATATGCTAATTATCCTGATGTAATCATTACACAATGCATACACATTGAAATATTCTGTATCCCATAAATATGTACAATTACTATATGTCAAATAAAAATAAAGGGGAAAAATACTTCATGACAATATGTATGTGATAAAACAAATGCAGTACTCAGAAGGAAATTTATAATTCCAGATATATTTATCAGAAACCATGTGAGATCAAAAACAAATCACCTAAGCCTGTGCCTAAATGCAGAGCTTATCTGCACTGAAAGCTTTTATCTGTAGCTTTAATTCAATGCAGGAAGATTTGAGGAGGCATGCCACCTCCTTATTGAAGATATCCATTTATATTCTTCTAGAAACTGGCAGAATCATGTTGCTGGGAATATATATTTTCCACCATTCTATCAGGGCTCAGTGATACACTGATTTCACCAGCACCCCACATCCACTCAGTGACATAGCAGCAGCTGCTCATTTCAGTGCCAGCCCACAGCTTTCCACTGCTGACTCCGCCGGGTCCTTTCCCCCAGGCATCTGTGTCAGACCCTGAGTGCAATCACCTGGCTCCCTTCTTCCCAGGCAGCCCCAGACAAGCAAGACCTGCAGAGACTCAGGCCTTTCTATTCTCCTGGTCCTGAATCTTTTCATTTCCCCTCACTTATTCCAAATGTTGATTTGGAAATACAGATGCTCCTTGGCTTACAATGGGGTAACCCCCCGCCCCGATAAACTAATTTTAAGTTGAAAATATAGTAAGTCAAAACGCGTTTAATACACCTAAGCTACTGAACAGCATGGCTTAGCCTAGCTAGCCTACCTTAAACGTGCTCAGAAAACTTACAGTAGCCTGCAGTTGGGCAAAATCATCTCACACAGAGCCTATTTTATACTGAAGTGTTGAATATATCATATAATTTATTGAATATTGTGTTGAAAGTAAAAAAAACAAAGTGGTTGTGTGGGTACTTGAACAGTTTCTGCTATATTGACAATTAGCAGAATAAATTAGTTACCATTTATGTGAAATTTCCTTATTTAAGAATTAAAAAGGGCAGGTATGGTGGCTTATGCCTATAATCCCAGTACTTTGGGAGGCCAAGGTGGGCAGATCACTGGAGGTCAGAAGTTTGAGACCAGCTTGGTCAACATGGTGAAACCCTGTCTCTACTAAAAATACAAAAAGTAGCCAGGCGTGGTGGCGGGCACCTGTAATCCCAGCTACTGGGAGGCTGAGGCACGAGTATTGCTTGAACTTGGGAGGTAGAGATTGCAGCGAGCCGACACTGCACTCCAGCCTGGGTGACAAGAGCAAAACTTTGTCTCAAAAAAAAAAAGGTATATGAAATATAAAACAGGGCTAACTGCTCTGGCTATACATACACACACATATTATATACATATATATGCTATACATACATATGCATACACACAGAGAACACTTAGTCCTGTTTTGCTCCAGGTTCTGAGGATACAGCAATGAACCAAAATGACAAATAGCCCTGCCTTGGGACCTTACAATCTAGTTGAGAGAAAGGCAATAAAACAAATAAATATATTGCATGATGATGCTGGGAGAAAAGTAAAGCAAGTAATGGACAAAAGGAGAGTGGGAGGTGGGTGTTAATGATTAAAGGATGGATTTAGAGGCTACATCTGACTCCAATCAGGAAAAGGAGATGGTATCACCATTTCCTAGTCTACAATTACCGGAATGTTTTTCACTTCCTTTTCTTCATCCCTGATCCTATCAAAGTAGCCACCAATTTCTTTAGTGTCTTCATTCCCAAAGTCTCTGTCATCCACGGCTCCTCCCCATTCCTGTATGAAGACATCCTCATCCTGCCTCCTCTCGCCAAGGTCCTGTTCACACCTTTCCCCTTCCAGGAAGCCTCCCAAGCTCCTTGGCCTGAACTGCATTCCGTGTTATTTAATTCTCAGCAATTCTCTGTGGGCCACTTAGCACTGGCTGCCATAGCTGTGTAAGTTCAAATAAAAATCCCAATTATAATGCTTGTGGGATGAAACTTTCTCTGTATCAAATCACATGATTTTATGATTAGAAAAAAGCTGCAGAAACTGTTGAAGCTGTGCTGCAAAGGCCTGCAGCTGGCATGACAAAATGCTGCAAGGAGCTTCCTGGGGATTGGAGGAATTTCACTGTGTAGCCTCCTGAAGGCTCAGCTTCCTTGTCAATAAAATGGGAGTGAATAATCCCTACTTCATAGCATTGTTGAAAGGACTAAGTGGAATTAAGTAGTCAGCTTGTGCCTTGCACAAAGTAAATGAATAAGCCTTCGTAGGGCCGTTGAGGGAAACTGAGGACCGGGGAGACTGATATGGAGAACAGGAGGATTGTTTATTTTAGGCATGCACCGGCTCAGTGGATTTGCATCCAAAAAGCTGAGTCTTGAACAAAGACAGAGCGGGGTTTTTATAAGCAGACTTACAGAAGCAAAACAAAAGCAGTTAATCATACAGTGATAGGTCCCATAATCTATAGCATAACGTAACTTGTGACCTTGCGTAGCTGGTGGCCTTGTAGCTGCATCAAAAGAAAAACAAGAACTGGCTAAATACAGACATTTGTAAAACATAATCATGCCTAAGAAGCCAGGAAAAGGAGTAACAGTAAAATAATTTGTCTTTCTCTTCTTTTTCCTTCAACCTTGCTCTGGAAGGGGGGCGGGGGTGTCTGGAGCCCATTCCTTTGGCCTTGGCTTCTCAAACAGCATTATAACTGTCCTTCAAGTGAACTTGCTAGGCAGAGGAAAACTTGTTCTTTTCTTTTTAACCCTTGCCTTGCCTGTTACTTTATTTATTTTTAAATTTCTGCCTCAGGGCCATCATCACAGCAAATGTGAGGTTTCTCTTCTGCTTCTCCTCTTGGTGTTCCCTCTCCCTGAGTTCCGACTCCCATAGCTACCCCAAGCTCCCTCCCTCCACCCTTCCCTATCTTAAAGTTTACAAAGCAAGTCTGCTATTTGTCTTTTATACTTGACCAGCAGTGTGATTTTATTTAGTGGGCATAAATTCCAGTGTGTCACCTCAACCAGGATTTGCATTTTAAAACTTCAGTCTGATTTGGGAAAAGCTCCCAGCCTCACCCAGTAGGCTGGGAGAAGTGTGGGCAATTAGGGGGTTTTGGAGTCTGCCTCCAGAACGTCTCCTTCCGGCTTTGCTGAGATGAATTAATTAACAGCTTGCTCAATTGCAGCTGTGGAAAACTGCCTTCATGGTCAATGACATTTTCCAGAATCTAACATTCACCCTCCCTGACTCCAAACTCCTCTCACTTCTCCCTTCCCGCCGTGATTCAACTGAATGCAAGTTTCAGCTCACAGCCTCCCAGGAGAAGCCTCAGCACCCTGAAGAGAGGTGCTCCCTTTTGAGAAGTGCCACACAGAGATGCACATTCTTTCCCCAGGAAGGACCGCCTACAAGGCAAGTGTCTCTATATAGGGCTGTTATAAATAGAATCCCAATCTCCACAGTTAAGTTTCTCAGCATAAATGTTTAGCATCAAGTTCATCAATCCCCTTTTTGTTGTGAATTTGGGTCACTTGAACTGAAGACCCAGAAGCCAACAACTCCCACTGGAGCAACTACCAAGGGAGGCCTTTAATCTGCTCATGGTCACAGCCAGCCCCTGGATGGGCCTTCAGGGATGCCAGCAATGAGCACCGAATCTTGCCTGGACCCCCTATCCTTACTACGACAGTAAGATGATGAAATCCATTTTGGATCCGTTACCTAACAGAGTCTTATCTCCCCACTCTGAATACAAGCTCCTTCCAGGAAAACGAATTCTCTATTAAAAGGTGCATTCTGTCAGTTCTAGCATTTTCTACACGACATGGATTTCTTTCTCACATTAATTAATCAAACACACCAAGTACAAAAGCAGGCTTTCCCCACGCTCCACATTTCATCATGCGTTGTCTGTGGATGGGCCCCTGGTGGGAGAGCAGTGATCTCATGGCATCTTCAACCCTGTAGATTTAGAGTCCTACATGTAATTGAAATCGGACAACATCACCCCATGGCTGACTGGGGGGGATTTGAATGTCAACAACACCAAAAACAAAACAAAACAAAACAAAACAAAACAAACAAACAAAAAATGCACAATAAAGTTCTGAGATTCTCATGTCTAGTGTGTTTTGTAAAAAGGGACAAGACTTTCCTGAAAAGTGTCCATCATTCCTGCAAGCTTTCCCTTGTCCATGACTGATTGGAAACATGAGGTTGTAAATTACTTCAAGCTGGTGGGGACTGTTCTTAGGGATGCCAATTAGCATGGACTCTGGATTGACAAGGAGGAGACCTTGTGTGAGCCATTCAACTCTGCGAAGCTACCAGTGATGAAACTGATCCTCTGAGGCAAAGTCCTTCATCAATGGGATTATTAGCTACACGGGCAAGAAAACGAGAATGCTTAGTGAAAACGAAGAAAAAAATGTTTTTTAAGAAAAATCACCTAAGCAAAAGAATTTCTTGTTTTGGCAGTTTTAATGATGACTGTTAACAAGCAGCCAGCCACCATGCCGCGTTCTTTTCAGCTGCATCTAATCTCACACCTGCATCTAATACTCATTAATCCTTAACATCTGATAGCATTTCCATAATTTCCACAGAAGGGGGCATTTTCTCCTCATCTCAGTAATTAACTGTGTGGTGCATGCAGCTGAAGAGAAAACCTAGCAAGTGCTCAGGATTGATAAGCAGGGTCCTGAGTTACAGGGTCCAAGCTGGGCATGGGGTGGCTGCTGTGGTTTGTGGGACACCCAGAGGCAGAAAGGCCTGTTCTCTCCCTGGGCCCCCCGAGGCTGCAGGTCAGCAGCACTGCTCACTGAGCCAACACCAGGAGCTCTCTCTTCATCTAATCAAATGCATTCTTATCACAGGTTTGATATTATTTACAGATACACAATGTATTAGTCTGTTCTCATGCTGCTAATAAAACATAATTGAGACTAGGTAATTTATAAAGGAAAGAGATTTAATGGACTCATAGCTCCACATGGCTGGGGAGGCCTCACAATCATGGCGGAAGGCAAAGGGGGACCAAAGTCACATTTTACATGGTGGGAGGCAAGAGGGCTTGTGCAGGGGAACTCCCATTTATAAAACCATCAGATCTCATGAGATTTATTTACTATCACAAGAACAGCATGGGAAAGACCCACCCCCATTATTCAATTACCTCCCACCAAATCGTCCCATGACACGTGGGAATTATAGGAGCTACAATTCAAGATGAGATTTGGGTGGGGACACAGCCAAACCATATCAAATGACATTCACATTATTTAATTTTCTCCCTGGAAGCCTAAGCCACACAGACAGTAATCATGTTTAGTGGAGTATCCAAATTAACTGGGATTTGAAGGTTTCCAATGACCTGTGCTGTCTATTAAATACTTACATTAGAATAACTAGAATTATACAGGAAGTTGCAAAGATATTCACAGCCATGTGGGGTGATCTTGGGAGGGAGCAGTACAGAGGCAATAAAAGTTATTCCTGCAATTCCCTTCTTGCAATTACTCTGCCTCAGTCACAGCATGTATTTTTAAGAATCCATTTTGTTAGAATGGCACTCTGATATATTTCTTTGTCAGTGATCTTGTAGCCCCTGTTGGTGCTTACTTCTGGAGAAGGCCTGTGGTCTATGTGAACATCGGAAACCTTCTGGGCATGGGCTGTGGCTCAGTGAATGTCATCAGTGCCTGATGCTGGAGACCAGCCTCTGTCGAGGCTCTGTGTCATGACTGGCTCTGCCTTCTCTCCCTTTTCTGAGCCTTTCTTACCTGAAACAGAGAAAAGCAGAAAAGACACGCCTCCAGGGAAGCTATTTTGGTCACCACTGGGGAAGTTTTGCCATGGCTGATGCCTGATTCTGAGAAAGCGGGCACTCCATTTTTGGCTCGGAGCCACAATTGGCCTCCTTCCCTGAATCCCCTGCTGATGGAGACAGCTGGGGAGAGATCCGCCTTACCAGACAACTGGTCCTGGAAACCGTGCCCTGAACCAGCCCACAAAGCTACTTGCCATCTGAGGGAAATGTTACTCATAATTTCCCACCTTAGATATGTCCACCTGCATGTCTGTCTGCAAGACTTAAGACTGTCCTGGGGAGCAGAGGGCTTTGCTGTGGCTCACACTGCATACTGGGATTGTGTACAAGGCCTAGCATGTCAGAGGCATGTTGTGGATGTCTTTTTTTTTTTTTTTTTTAAGATTCTGTCTCCCAGGCTGGAGTGCAGTGGCACGATCTCGGCTCACTGCAATTTCCGCCTCCCCAGTTCTCCTACCTCAGCCTCCCAAGTAGGGCTAATTAGCCCTAAAATTAGCCACCGCGCCTGGCTAATTTTTTGTATTCTTATTAGAGGGGGGTTTCACTGTGTTAGCCAGGATGGTCTCTATCTCCTGAACTCATGATCTGCCTGCCTCGGCCTCCCAAAGTGCTGGGATTACAGGCGTGGGCCACCGTGCCCGGCCCGGATGTCTTTATAATAAATGAGCAGATGTGTGGGTCTATAGACTCCCTTACCCTGCATCTTCTGGCCCTCACTTGGCCTTTTATGATTCTCCTTCCCCTCCATTCCCCACGTGGCATCTGATTTTACCTGGATAAAAACAGTGGGGAAAAAGCAGAAAGCACCATGGGATCTTCTCATGAACCTCTTTGTGCTGGCCCCAACAGACACAAATAGTTCAGAGAGCAGTCCTCACTCCCGGATGTACTGATCTGTGACCACCCCCAGGGTACTGGTCTCCCAGCCTGCAAAGGTGTGACCCATGCCCAACTAGACCCCACTACAAACTGACCACAGAGAACCAGACACAGAAAGTGGTCTAATTATTTGCATTTAATTTTCCTTCCTTCCTTCCTTCCTTCTTTCCTTCCTTCCTTCTTTCCTTCCTTCCTTCCTTCTTTCCTTCCTTCCTTCCTTCCTCCCTCCCTTCCTCCTTCCCTCCTTCCTCCACTGTTACTGAACCAGTTACCAGATTTCATGGGAAAAAGAGTTGGGTCTCCCTTCATCCTACCAAGTGCTCCCAAATTTTACCCACTTAATCTGCTCCAAAACAAGACACTGACCTGCAAGACTTGTGGGGAGAGACTCTCCAGAGGTCGGAGCTTACTGCTCTCCTGCACCCCCACTGGCTCTGTGACTCTGAAAATCTCACTCAACCAAGTTTTCTCATTTTTCGAAAGTGAGATGACAGCATGTGCCCTTGTTTCCTCCTGGGTCCCTCTGGGGATGCCAGGAAACCACATGTGAGGGGCTCTGTAAATGTAAATTCCTACCCAGGGGAGTAGTAATTGTTTCTCAGCTGGTAAAGATTTGGAATTTTGTAGTAAATTAGAGGGGAAACTGTTCTGCCACCTTTTTTTCTTTTTTAAATTTACAGACAGGGTCTTGCTCTGTTGCCCAGGCTGGAGTGCAGAGGCACAAATATCACTCACTGCAGCTGTGAACTCCTTGGCTCAAGCAATCCTCCCACCTCAGCTTTCTGAGTAGCTGGGACAGTGCATGCCTCCATGCCCAGCTATTTCTTTAAAAATTTTTGTAGAGTCGAGGGTCTCACTGTGTTACCCAGGGTGGTCTCAAACTCCTGACCTCAATCAATCCTCCCACCTCAGCCTCCCAAGTGTTTGAATTACAGGTGTGAGCCATGGCACCCAGCCCAGAGAGCTCTTTCTAAAACATAATTCTATTTATGACATTTCCTAATTAAGACCTATTTATGGGACATGTCTCCCCCAGTCCAAATACAGAGGAAAAAAAATAGATTAAATAGAAACACAGAACACTGAAAGCATAATGAGACTCAAATAACAAGATAAATCTCCCCATGAACCAGAAACAGAAGAGAAACGCAAGTCAGTGGGCTCTGCTGGAGCCAGGGGCCTGCTGGACGGCTGTTCTGGAAGGAGGCTGTGGCAGTCTGCAGTTTGGTTCCAGTGGGGTAAAGAGGATACAATTACTCCACTCAAGAGTCTGAGACTAGCATCACTCACCAGCTCCCACCCCCGCTCCCAATACCCACCCATAAAACAAACTAAAAGCTGTGGCTAACCCTTCCCTCGGAGCTAGAGTTTTGAATAAGCTACAAACCTAGGAAGGAAAAAGAAGACTGAAACACAGTGTCCGATCAAGACAGGAAGGAAGCCACAGTATATCCCCAAAGCCACTGTGGGACAGGAGCACTGCAGCACTGCCAGGTTTAGGGCAGGGAGTCCTGAACAGCTGCAAAAAGGTGACCACAAAATCCCCGGCCCAGGAGGGGTGAACACAGAAGGAAACAGAAAGAAGAAAAACAAAAACAAAAGCCTCCCACTCAAAATAAGCCTGCAAAGCAAAATTCCAAAACAGAGGAAGAAATCTAATACTGAGAAAGACAGCCAGCAAAATCAACCTTCAAAACATGAATATGCCTCAGAGGAAATTAAGTGTGTGGATCCAGCTGGCAAAACTTTAAAATAGGTATGTTCAGTCGCCCAATGAGATAAATGAATAACTTCCATTTTAAAAGTGTGAGAGATTAAAATAAAGGCAGATATAAATGAAAAAAAAATGAAGGCATTGAGTTAAAAAAAAAAAAAAAACCTTCAATGAATGATATATGCCCAGATCTGAGACAGAGAGAAGCAGAGAACTGCTAGGAATCTGCCCCAAACACAGTGCAGAAAGATGACACACATTAACATCCACAGAGAATGACTGAGAGGATTTAAGTGTCCAACAGGAATTCTCCAACAAGGAAACAGACAAAATAGTGAAAAAGCACTATTCAGAATTTAAGATTTTCCAGATTTGAAAAAAGACATGAATCCTTAAATGGACAGTACACCCCAACTACCCATCAGGATAAATAATGGTAAAGCCATTCCCAGAATTGTCACAGTAAAACTGCAGAACATGAGGAATAAAAATAAAACGTTTACAGCTACCAGAGAGAAAAGACACATTATCTGCAAAGGAACTACAGTTAGAACAACATTGGAACTTCTCATGAGCAACAATAAATGATGGAAGCCAATGAAATTATATCTTCAACCTGATAAGAAAAATTTGTAACTCTCAACCTGAAGTTTTATACACAGATAAACTATCAACTCAAGACTAATGGGGGGTGGAATCTGTGTTTAGAAAAATCAAGAGTTAAATACCCATAGACCCTCACTAAGAAAATAATTAAAGGATTATTTCAGGGGGAAAAAAAGTAAGCTCAGAGATATATGTATATAGAATTTTAAAAGTAAAGGTGATTAGGAAAAAAGGTAACAAGTTTTAGTAAACGTATTTAAGTGAAAAAAATATTTTTTAAAAAAAGAAACTAAAAAGAATGCTAAGATGGATACAATATTCCATGGATGGTTGATATGTGCCCATGTCACATTCAGGGGCAGGAAGGAAATACTATGTTAGAAAAATGTACAGCTAATGGTGTTGGTTAAAAAGTTAAAAAACCGAAAAATGGAAACAGAAAAATGTACAGCTAAGGGTGTTGGTTAAAAAGTTAAAAATAACTGAAAAATGGAAACACAATGTGTAGCTTCCAAATCAGTACAGATTAAAAGGGGGAGCTCTAGAAAACTTTGTCCATCCAATAGAGAGCTGAAAAGTGAAAACAAAAAGGCAGATAAAGATGGTATAAAGAAAATTCAAGCTGGGTGCGGTGGCTCATGCCTGTAATCCCAGCACTTTGGGAGGCTGAGGCAGGGGGATCACTTGATGTCAGGAATTCGAGACCAACCTGGCCAACATGGTGAAACCCTGTCTCCACTAAAAATACACAAATTAGCCGGGCGTGGTGGTGTGTGCCTGTAATCCCAGCTACTCAGGAGGCTGAAGCAGGAAAATCACTTGAACCCAGAGGCAGAGGTTACAATGAGTTGAGATTGCATCAGTGCACTCCAGCCTGGGTTACAGAACGAAGACTGTATCTCAAAAAACAAAAAAAAAAAAAGAAAAGAAAAAGAAAAAATTCAAAATAGGGTGGTAAAAAATGTATCAGTAAGTACATTAAATGTAAAAGGATTTATCCATATATTCAAAGGTAGAGATTATCCAATGATTTTAAAAATAGGCCAGAGGTGGTGGCTCACACTTATAATCCCAGCACTTTGGGAGGCCAGGACAGGAGGATCCCTTGAGGCTAGGAGTTCAACACCAGACTAGGAGACACCAGACTAGGAGGCACCAGACTAGGAGCAAGACTCCTGCCCTACAAAAAATTAAAAATTAGTTGGGTGTGGTGGTGCACAGCTGTGTCTTAGCTGTTCAGGAGGATAAGGCAGGAGGATAGCTTGAGCCCAGGAGGTAGAGGAAACCGAGCTATGATCACACCACTGCACTCCAACCTGGGCAAATAGTTAAGACCCTGTTTTTGAAAATAAATAAAATAAAATAAAAACTCCTGCTATATGCTACTTGTATGAGAACATCTAAAACAAAAGATCTTACAGGATTAAACATAAAGGAGAAATAATATGCCATGGAAACACACGTTAAAGACAAACCTATTACAGCAATGTTAATACCAGGCAAACTATGAATTAAGAAAAAACAAGTAAGAAGAGACAGAAGGGGGATAGAAAGAAATAGTTGTATATAATTCTGCACTCAAAGAACTAGCAATATACATTATTTTTATGTCAAATATTTTTAATAGTGATATCTTAGGTTACAAAGGACATCTCAATGAAGATCAAAGATTTAGTATAATATAAACCACATTTTCTCATCAAAATGTAATCAAATTTTGTAAAAATATACAAAGATGGAACCAAAAAATATGTGACTAGAAACACATATTAACTCATAAGTAAACTCGTAAGTAAATTAACTCATAAGTAAAACAGAAATTCACAATAAAAATGAGTACTGTTTAGAACTAAACAATAATAATGAATTAACTACATATGAAAACTTATGAAGCCATAAAAATATTTAAGTATAGAATTATAATGTTAAATGTATTAATGTATAAAATATGTAAGATGAAATATAGATAGGTTAAGCATTAAGCATTCAACTTGGATGCTTGGTGGGAAGACTATATATAAGAAGGAGGAGGAAATAATAAAGATAATAAATAAAATAATAGCAAAAATGTAACATAAGGTAATCTAAAGCTGACTATTTTAAAATGATCATGACAAATCACTTGAAAGACTGCTTAAGAAAAAATTAGAAAACATATATTAATAATATTAAGAATAAAAGGAGGCCATGATTATAGGCATAAAAATTTTAATTGAAAGAATTCACTAAACAATTTTATAAAAATAAATTTTAAAACTTGATAAAATAACCTTTTAGAAAATAAAATTACCAATTGTATTCGGCTGTTCTTGTGTTGCTAAAAACACCTGAAACTAAACCATTCATGGGAACTCTTCCCCCATGAGCCAATCACCTCCCACCAGGCCCCACCTCCAACACTGGAGATTATATTTCAACATGAGATTTGGTGGGGACACAGATCCAAACCATATCACCAATATTGACTATAGAAGAAATTTATAACTGAATAAATCAATAATCTATTTTAAAATTAAATTAGTAGTCAAATCTTCATCTCTAAGAGTCATCAGACCCAGAGCATTTTAAAGGAGAGTTTTACCAAACATTGGTGGAATAGATAATTTCTCTTTTACTAACTGTTTCTAAGTTGGAAGAGAAGAAAAAGGTACCTTTTGGGGGTATTAGTTAAAACCTTGATACCCAAAAGAGACAGGCAGGATCAATACCATAGAAGAAAGTTACAGATAAATCTTGTGTATGTACATACATGCAAAAATCCTTAAAAATTAATTTTTAAAAAGCAAATCAAATTTACATGTTTGTAAAAGTAATACACCATACACCATGTAGTGGATCATTTGAGGTCAGGAGTTCGAGACCAGCCTGGCCAATATGGTAAAACCCCATCTCTACTAAAAACACAAAAATTAGCTGCGTGTAGTGGTGGGCACCTGTAATCCCAGCTACTCGGGAGGCTGAAGCAAGTAGAATCCCTTGAACCCGGGACGGGGAGGTTGCAGTGAGCCGAGATTGCACCACTGCACTCCAGCCTGGGCAACAGAGCCAGACTCTGTCTCAAAAACAAACAAACCAAAACAAAACAAAAAAACACTAGATGAAATTCAACATATTTTTATTATTAAAATATATTTGAAAACTAGATAGGAATAGGACAATTCTTAAACTAAAATACCTCGCTACAAACCTACACAAATGTTGCACTTAGATTTGAAATTTAGAAAATTTTTATTCAAGTCAAGAACTTTCTAGTTACAATTTGTATTTAACACTATATTGAATGCCCTACTCAATCCAATAGGACAGGAAAAATAAATACTATGAAAATTAGAAAGAAAAAGACAAAATTTGCCTTTATTTGTAGGTGCTATAATTGCTCACAGAGGAAATCTAAAAGACTAGAGTTATTATTGTAACTCTTTCAATATAGAAATTTTGCAGTAATATAGGTACATTGACAATCTTCAGCTTTGATCCTATAGTTGTTATATATATATATATGGATTTATAAACAGCACAAGTCATTCTTATAATTTATGCCTTAAATAAGAATATGTACTTTCAAGTAATTAGGAGGAAAATATAGACTTGGAAATTTATCTATTATTCTAACTATTTCTCATGTTCTTCTCTCCTTCAGAAAGATCTGGTATCATTTCCTTTAAGCATGACAAACTTCCTTTAGCATTTTTATAACTGAAACATTTCTTGAAACTTAGCATTGCTAGTTCTGCTGGCAATAAACTTCATTTCTTTCATCTGAAAAAGTTTTTGTGTTGTTATTACTCCTATTGTTTTCTCTGGATATAGAATCTGGGTTGACAGATTTTTTTGTTTTCTTTCAGCACCTTACATATGTTATTTCACCAACTTCTGGACTCTATTGTTTGATAAAGTCACCAGTCATTTGAATGATTGCTTCCTATAGGCAATGTATCATTTTTCTCTGTTTTCAAGACTTTCCCTTCATCTTTGATTTTCATCAGTTTGACCTTGATGTGCTTAGGCATGTTTTTCTGTCAATTTATCCTACTTGGGATTTATTGAAATTCTTGAATCTGTAAATTTGTATGTTTTATCAAATTTGGAAACCTTTCTAGCATCATGACTTCTTTTTTTTTTTTGAGACAGGATCTCTGTCACCCAGAGGAATCACAGCTCACTACAGCCTCGACCTCCCAGGCTCAGGTGATTCTCCCACCTCAGCCTCCTGAGTAACTGGGACTACAGACATGCACTGACTTGCCTGGCTAATTTTTTTTGTAATTTTGGTAGAGACTGGGTCTCGCCATGTTGCCCAGGCCTGGTATTGAACTCCTGAGCTCAAGCAATCCACCCATCTCAGCCTCCCAAAGTGAGCAAACATGCCCAGCACATTGTCTTTACATAATGTTTTCTGTCCATTATCTCTCTTCTCTACTTCTGGGACCCCAGTTATGCATATGTTACATATCATTCTTTCTTCACAGTTCTCTGGGGCTCTGTTCATTTTTTCTCTTTTCTCTCTGTTCTTCATGTTGCATAGTTTCTATTGATCAATCATTAAGATAACTATAATTTCCTGTCATCTCCATTCAATTGTTAAGACTAGTGAGTTTTTAATATATTTGATTTTTTAGTTCTAGAATTTCCATATTTCTGAATTCTTATTCTTCTGCTGAAATTTCCTCTGCCTTTGTCCGTTCTGAGCATATTTTCTTTTACAGCATTGAGCATTTTTATAGTTGCTGCTTTATACAGTTTGCCTGATAATTTCAACAGCCAGGAATGGTCCTTGTTGATTTTCTTTTCTTAGAGAATGGGTCACATATACCTGAATCTTTGCAGTCAGATAACATTGGATTTTATCCTGGACATTGTGAATATTAAGTTATGGAATCTCTGGGTTTTATCATTAGTCCTTCAAAGAATACGGATTTTGTTTGTTTTACAAGGTAAAAACTCTGTGTGTTTGATAGCAACTCAAATCTCAGTTCACTTTTTGTATTGTTAGTTGAGCTTCTCAGAGTCTGCCTCACATATAATATGGCTCAAGTGTTAACCAAGATTTGGGCAGAGTTTATGCAAACAATTTGGAGATTCCCTTTCTGGCTCTCTGCTCTCTGAGATTCCTCCTTAACTTTCCAGAGACTGTTGTTGCCTAAATTTTTCCTCTGGTTCTTCATGCCAGAAATACTATAGATTTCCTCTTGGAATTTTAGCTGCCTCACATGCTACAGAATCCCCTGAGGCATTTCAGTGCCTAAAAATGAGTCACTCATCTAGAGTCATTGCCTTCTTTCAAGCATTAACTCCCTTTCATAATATTCCTACTTTGGTTCACCTTCCAGTGCCACCTCTGTTTTCTCTTTTTCCTTTAATTTTCCTTCTCTTTTGTTTGTCTGTTCAATGTGTATAGTTATTAAAGGTGAAATCTCAGTCTGATACGAGCTTACTTGGCTATTAGTAGAGGAACTAATATTTTTAAAAACTTATAAATTGTTTGAATATATAAAAGAGTACAGTAAGGCACTAGATACAAAGTCAGCATCATTTAATTTCACACCAGTGATAGCCACTTAAAATGTAATAGAAAATATAATTTTTTAATTCCCACAGAAATTTTCTATCAAAATTAGAAATACCTTGTATTAATCCAAAAAACAAAAATATAAAGAACTTAATAAAAAATAATTATTAACAGACATACAGGAATTTTGGGATAAATGAGAGAGCAACTATATTTATAGAGAGAAAAACTCAGAGTAAAGATATCAGTTCTTTAAAAATTAATCTATAAATTTAAAGCCATTCTGATTAAAAGCCCCAAAGAGGTTTTCATTGACAAGCTGCTCCTTAAACTCATATGGAGAACAAACGTCAAGAGCTAGAACAAACAACAACTTATGAAAATACCAAGACATTTTATGAAGTTACATGTTCTATAAGTAGTGAGACCTACAAGTAAACCCATGGAAGAGAACAGAGAGTACAGAAAGAGAACCACACATATATGAAAACTAGACATAAAGAAAAGGTGACAATATAAATTAAGAGAAGGAGAAAGAATGAAAAACTCAAATGGTACTAGAACAATTGATGATTCCTAAGGAAAATGGAGTAAAATTACATCCATACCCCAAAATAAATTCAGTTAGATTCAAGACCTAAAAGTGAAGTATCGGACTCTTAAAGATTTAGAAAACAATATGGGAAACAACTTAGAATAGCATCTTGGGTAATGATTTCCTAAACTAGACAATGAAAAATATAAACCAGAAATGAAAACATGGCATCCTTTCACTAAATTAAAAGTTAAAGCCTATTGTATGTCAATAAACATCATAAACAAGATAAATCACTGACCTGAAGTTATTTACTGTGCATACATACCTTTGTTTATTACACTCTATAATTTTCATTATGTTTGAAATACAATATTTCAACACAGTTATTTTGAAGATCGTTCCATTGCCATTCACTTTTCTTAGAAGAAAGACAAAAACCCCAAGCTGCTCTTCTTCCAGCTGTTTTCTTTCCAGACTCCGTTCCCCACTGTCTGTGACTTTTCCTGTTTTGGGGCCTTCAGATAAGTTGTGCTATTCCTTCTAATGAAAACACCTGCCCCCCGCTTCACTTAGTGAACTCCTCTTTCACCATCAAGCTCACATGTAATCCTGCCATAATGATTTTTCTTGCCCATCCACTATAGCACAAGTTAGTCCCCTGTTACAAACTCTCACACACTGTGAACTTCTCTTTCATTGTCATAAACGTTAACATTAATTATGTGTGTATTTTTGTAATGTCTGCTCTGTAAATTTCATGAAAGCAAATAAAATGTCTGTGCTATTCACCACTTAATCTACCACAAGACTTGACACATAGTATATGCCCAGTTGATGTACTGGGGAAAAAAGGGCAATAGAGGAAAGAGAAAAAGGGACAGGAAAGGAGGGAAGGAGAGAGGGGATGAAGGAGGAAAGAAGGAAGGAAGGGAAGGAGAGAGGGAGGAAGGAAAGGAGGGAGAGAGGGAGGAAGAGAAGGAGGGAGAGAGGGAGGAGGAAGGGAGGGAGGGATGGTGGGTTCTGGCCATTATGAACTGTTGGTTGGGGATGGTGAGATTGAACTGGGAGTCCAAAAAAAGTGGAAGAGGAGAGACAAAGATGAAGCAAGATTATACCTAAGATAGCTTCAATTTCTTAAACTCTATATTGAAAGGAGCTTGGGGGCTGATATCTATTGGCATTGGCCTACATGCAATTTTCCAGTGTTCTGTTATTTACAATTTCTGACCCGTAATTATATACTTCCATCAGGGGCCCAGTTGCAGGAAGTCATGATTAAGAGTTCCTGCTAAATTGGCCCCTTGTATATTAGTCACTATTTTAACACTGAGTGTAACAACATATTCGACAGTGTATCTGTATATTTAAAAGGGGGAAAGGAGTCATTCTCTGTTAATACGAGGCATTAGTTCTGCAAATGAAGCAATTAATTTAAGTGGATCGGAGTTTTTAAAGATTGGATCCACTAAAACACACACATACACACACACATACACTCATCAGCACTTTCACACACTAATACTTACGCTCATACTCACACACTCACACACACACACCATTTAATTTGTTTCTAATGCAGTAAATACCTATTAGAAAATAAACCTAAAGAAAGCTATTTTTGAAGGGTGTAAAATTCATTTTGTATTTTGAAATAAGAGGACAAAGGTGATAATGGTGATGATGATGATGATACATGTTGACACAGAATAGTGACTAATATTTAGTGCATGTTTACTATGTGCTAGGGATTATACTAAGTACTTTACATGCAATAATTATCTTAAGTAATCCTTATAAGACCTTATGAAATAAATAATTTTATTACTCCCTTGTACAGTTGAGAAAAGTAAGGTATTCTTACCCAAAAGTTATCTAACTTTAAAGCCTATGATATGCCTAGCCACTTGGCTAATTGTCTCACCTGCCCCCACCACATCCCCAAAATTGTCACTCATGTGCCACATACCACATGCCACAAACATACACACACACACAGCTTAAAGTTCATTTTCACAAATATATAGTGGAAGCCAGATGTAGAAAAACTTTCATTCAAATGCTTAAAAATAGAGGCATTCACAGTAAAAGCAGATCTTCATACTGAATTCCCCAAATTGTAGAATGATTAATCTAATTTCCTCCTCCATGTTTTAATTCTGAACAGATGGCCACACAAACTGTTTAGTCTCATTGGTTAGTATCTATTTTCCAGACAATTCAAAGTCCCAACAGATGCTTGAGCCTAAATGTCACAAATTTATAAATGAACCTCCCACTCCTGATTTTTTTGTGCATTACAAAGCACCATACCTGACATAGTTGATGTGTTCATTTTAAAATAAATAAAGTTGAGGTTTTTCATAGCAATAACACATTAAATGACGCTTTCAGTTATGGTGACCATGTGATTGACAAAAATAAATGGAGATCCAGAAACCTGTATCTGAGAAAGAAAATAATCTGATATATTTCCCATGAGAATTTAGAGGCCATCCAGATGGAAATAGCCTGTTTGCTAGGATTGGATAAGAGTTCAAGTGCCCCAAGTGAGTACTGAATGTCCAGGATTCTCAAACAGCCTTTATTACCTTAAAATGCCCAATTTGAAAGGCATCCTGAGCGCAGATGGATTTTAAAAGCAAGGCAGGTATCTGTCTTTGCATATCAAAACAGAAGAGCATAATTGGAATATTTGCAACACAAAGAAATAATCGATACTTGAGGTGACAGATACCCCATTTACCCTGATGTGATTATTACACATCGTACGCCTGTATCAAAATATCTCATGCACCCCACAAATATATACACCTATGTACCCATGAAAATTATTTAAAAATTTTTAAAAGAAATATCAAAGAAAAAATTAACAGAATTTTAGAAGTAAAAGGGAATTTTCTTCTTGCCTTAAGTAGAATTGGAACAAACGGAAACTGATATTAAACTTGGGACAAAAAGAAATAATTAAATGAAAGAAACATCAAAATATTTCCATGATTTTTAAATGCGTCTTTTCTCTTGTCTCTCTCCCCTCCACACCCTTACCAGAAAAAAACAAACTCTCATCTGGAGAGAGGGGCAAGTGGGACCATAGTTAACCGCCTTCAATTCTCAAATCTCAGATGCAGTTATCAATACTTCCAAGCCAGAGGCAGTGGCTTTACTGTCTAACAAAGAATGGCATTCCCAACATCATTTTCTGACAGCTTCTGACGCTCATCATTGTAATATGGAACTCTGCAATAGGACAGGAAGAGTTAGAGAGACTTAGTCTTCCCTAATCTTCCCCTTTGTTAGCTCCTTGATTTTGGACAAGTTACTAATATGAGTCTCTGCTTCTTTGGCTCTAAAATAAGAGCAACCCTACCTATCTGATAACAAATGGAAATGCCTAGAATAACACTAGACAGGCACACAGTATACTGTCAACAACAGTGCGTAGTTCATGCAAGTAGAGTCAATTCAAGGAATAGAGTTTTGAGAGTCAACAGAGAATATCGTCACAAAATCAAAGAATTTTAGAATCAGAAGGAAACCTTTAGATAATTCTAGTATAGTTCCTTCCTGTTTAAGAAGAGGAAACTGAGAATCTTACCATCCATTAGCATCTTTTAATACTTAATGGAAGCACAGACTTAAAATGATAACCATTTAAAAAAAAAAAAAAAAAGAGAAGACCGGTTCTTAAAAAATGGTCCTAACACACAGTAAAGTCCCTAGTGGTCAGGGCCAAGCCAGAGCTCAATATATTTCTAGTGGAAGAATGACTTCATAGAAAGACTGTGCAGCACTTTGGGATGCCAAGGCAGGAGAATTGCTTGAGCTCAGAAGTTCAAGACCAGCCTGGGCAACATGGTAAGAGCCCACCTCTATAAAAAAGAAACAAGATCACAAGGTCAGGAGTTCAAGACCAGCCTGGCCAACATGGTGAAACCCCATCTCTCCTAAAGATACAAAAAAATTAGCTGGGTGTGGTGGCACACGCCTGTAATCCCAGCTACTTGGGAGGCTGAGGCAGGAGAATCGCTTGAACCCAGGAGGCAGAGGTTGCACTGAGCCAAGTTTGCGCCATTGTACTCCGCTCATTGCAATGAGCGGGGATGGCACCACTGCACTCCAGCCTAGGCAACAAGGTGAGACTCCATCTCCAAAAAAAATCCAACAACAGGGCTGGGTGTGGTGGCTCATGCCTGTAATCCCAGCACTTTGGGAGGCCGAGGTGGGCAGATCACAAGGTCAGGAGATCAAGACCATCCTGGCTAACACAGTGAAACTCCGTCTCTACTAAAAATACAAAAAATTAGCCGGGTGTGGTGGTGGGCACCTGTAGTCCCAGCTACTCGGGAGGCTGAGGCAGGAGAATGGTGTGAACCTGGGTGGTGGAGCTTGCAGTGAGCCGAGATTGTGCCACTGCACTGTAGCCTGGGCAACAGAGCGAGACTCCGTCTAAAAATAAAAAATAAATAAATAAATTAATTAATTAATAAAATAAAATGAAATGAAATAAAATAAAATCACCACCACCACCAACAGCAAAAAAGAAACAAAATTAGCCAGCTGTGGTGCTGCAGGCCTGTAGTCCTAGCTACTTGGGAGGCTGAGGTGGGAGGACTGCTTGAGCCTGCCTGGGAGGTCAAAGCTACAGTGAGCCATGACGGAGCCACTGCACTCCAGTCTGGGTGACAGAGTGAGACTCTGTCTCAAAAAATAAATAAATACATAAATAAATAAAATTGATGTGTGTGATCACTGAGATGCCTGAAAACCCATTGAAAGCAGTTACCCAGTCCCTTCCGAAACTTTTTTCTGTGCCCTTAACCGTATCCTTTATCACCTCCCTCAAGACTCTAGAGGCATCTGTAACGCGTCCAGCTCAAAGAGTCGGCTGTTCAGAACTGGGCCTGGTCCTTCATATAGGATCTGACTATTTTAGAATACTAAGGCATTCTCAACTTTGCCAACCCGGGCAATATGCTGTTATCCATTTAGCCATTATCTTTTTCAGTAGCTCATTCACACCACTGATTAAAGCGAAGCTTGATTTTTAACAAAAACCTTCACTCCGTTTCACACGCACATTTGTTAAGCCAAATTTTCCCGATCTTTTCTTGCACAACTGATTGTTTAAATGTTAAAATTCATGATTATCTTGATTAAATGTGCAGTTTCCTACAAAGACTAGATAACTCTACTATAGTATTTATTATTGTTATTAGTTTAGAGACAGAGTCTCACTATGTTGCCCAGGCTGGTATCGAACTCCTGACCTCAAGCAATCCTTCTCACTTGGACTCCCAAAGTGCTAGACTGCAGGCATAAGCCACCATGCTGGCCATGTTTATTATCCATATTTATTATTCTTAATAACAACTATGATGACAGTAATAATAGCTAAAAGGTATTGGGGGCTACTATGCTAAGTATTTGACATGTCCTATCCTATCAAGTTCTATTCTAGGTACTAATATTATCCCATTTTCTAGATAAGAACATTGAGAATTTTAGAGACTAAGTGTAACTAGCTCAAGGTTGTACGAATTAGTGTTAGAACAGGGATTCAAATGCAGGCTTAAATGTGCATCTTGTTAATTGCGTCTTATTTTAGTTGTTTATGCGTGGATCTCCCAGTTAAAATTGTAGAATCCCCAATATGATATGTACCCACTCCCGAGGATCTAAATTGTGAGTGCTCAGATATTTGTTTTCATTGGATTCTACATTAAATGTTGGTAGTTTCATCAACCTTGGTGGCTATTCCACCTGGGTTTCCACAAGTGTCTTCTTTGTCTTCATGCAGCCATTAATAAATATTTTGAAAGATATGAAGCCCTGTAACATTCCCCTGAGAACCTCTGCTCTTTGGGATAATATTGGTGACTTTCGATATATGGTTGTTCACAAGCTATGGATCTTTCTAACTAGATTTCTTCTTTTGACATTTCTCCCTACATATAACAAATGCTTCCTGGGTGTCAGCTGTCATTATTGTCATTATTTCCACTTGAACACTCACATGCTACCATGAGAGAATTTTTCCAATGATTTATTAAATCATGATTACATCAAGTTTATAGCAATCCACTACTCTTAACAGTAATCACTTTATCAAAGAATTAAAAAGCAGAGGAAAGGAGTAAGCTTCCTTTTCTTTGTTCACCAATGCAGGCTCAAAATAATCCACCATTTTCTATTCTGAGCACTCTCTACTGCATTTAATAATGTATTACTCAAATTGATGCAGATTATGATTAAATTCACAAGAATAACTTTTCCATCTTCTAATGAAGGCACACTCCAATAGTGCTTTGCAATTTACAAAATAGTAAATACTCCAATAGTGCTTTGCAATTGACCCACAAGAAATCTTTCAGAAAATGTGAGGGTGTAATGACTCCCCTGCTTAAAGGGGTCATTTACTGTGCCTCCTTGATTCAAAAGATAAAAGCAATAAAATAGATATTTGCATGCACAAGATTTTACATTGTTTTCAATATTCTTATACCTGCAACTTTTGATCTGGAAAATCTCTCCTAAAGTTTTCTTTTAACTGCAGCATTCAACACGGAAAAGATTGCAGAAAGCCTTCCAAGAGCTATAAAAATAGAATTAGTAACATTTGGCTTGTGGGGAGGGCTGTGTGTTTACCAGCTTTAAGGTAGAGTGGTGCGCAGCAGCTCTATGCATTTTCTCACGGGGCATGGTTTCAAAGCCCTTCCTTCCTGTGCTCCCCCAAACCTGTTTACAACAATCTCTCTCCTCCACAGTACTTGCCACACGTAGTTAAGTGTGAATAATGACAACCAAAAAAAAAAAAAAAAAAAGAAACAAAACTAAATTCCCATCACTACAGAAAAACTCAAGTTAGCCCTCTGGGGGAGAAGCTCACAAGGATTAATTATATTGTAGGTGTTGATATCTCCATTTCCCTTTCCAGCAGTTTTGCAAATACATTTTTCCACAGTTTTAAAGAAGTGTAAGACTTCCCAAGTTCCACAACCAGAAAATCCTGTGTCTCTGATAGCTGAATAATGGATGAATCTCCACTGTTTACTTAGCAGGAGAAAAAAAAGAACGATAGAGAAGTCCAGATAAAGTGCAGGAATCTGACATCCTCTTGTGCTGAACAATGGTGAGAAGAATATCCCAGCTTCTTTTTTTTTTTTTTTTTGTCCATGTGCAAAACGTATATGGAAACAACAGTTCAGTATGGGATTTATTATTATTTCACACCTGTACCTAAGAGTTAATCGAGTGATTCTCTTCCGTGTCAATGTGATTGCTTCCTTCAGTAATGGGCTAAGACCCGGAACACAGATTACTAAGCATTTCCATCCCAACAACTCCACTCCATCCCCTACTCCACTGTCACTCCAGAGAACTTTCTCTAAGATACCGCATAATTTTCCCAGCCAGGAAACACCTCCAATATTACCACATACTCATTTACTGAAATGTTGATTAAAACATTAAAGTATAATTAGCAAAGCTGAAGGTTTTCTTTGCAATAACGTTCAGTATTTCATGGCTGATTAATTCACATTCCTGTACTCCTTTGTAGGGTCAACCATACCAAGTCAGTCAAGTCGAAAGCTGTGGGGGGAGGTGTCTGTCTTCTGAGAGAATCCTCCCCATGAAATCTCCCACAATGCCTGTCACTGGTATCTAAAATTACACCATTAGAGATTCAGTCTTCTGGTTCTGGAGGCGTTTTAATCCCTGGGGGTCCTATTAAAATGCAAAATCTCCGAGAAGAATAATAGCATTGAAAGCT
This sequence comes from Gorilla gorilla gorilla, assembly GCF_029281585.2. Taxonomy (NCBI): domain Eukaryota; kingdom Metazoa; phylum Chordata; class Mammalia; order Primates; family Hominidae; genus Gorilla; species Gorilla gorilla. Next base: position 70,366,704 of record NC_073232.2, read on the forward strand.
ATTATTAACTGACAGCAAGGAGGCCCTTGGGAATTGGACACGGGATCGAGTCTGAGGAACAACTCCAGGAAATTGGGGTACAAGCAGAGGGAAGGTAAGATGGCAGCAAAAATAAACTTTATCTACTTCGCCATTTTGCAGGGGCAAGGCAGCCCCACTTCTGATATTCTGTACACTGAGGAAATTCCATTCAAGGTGAGATGATGGACACAGTGAGAGCAACTTATTTTCGGTTGTGCTAAAGGAGAATATCAACAGTGACACAGAATAGTGTTTATGCAGAACTCTGACTTCAGTGCAGCATGTTTAATCAGCATGTTGCCCCTGCCTGCCAGTGCCTTGAAGTACTCACTTGGGCTTGTCAAGGGTCTAAATCATATGATTATAAGCTCCTGTTCTTCTATTCTCTCATCCTCTTTAGAGACAGCGATATGGAACTTTTCTTTCTCTGCTTGCTTTTAAAATTGTACTTTTCACAAACACTGGGAATGTTTATGTAGAAAATGTGGAAGTGACTTAAACTAATAAGGTGTCACCAGAAGAGAAGAACTAGGAGTCTACGGAAGCTGACTTTGTAGATTTCAGAAAATCTGCCTGTATCTGATAAGGTGCTGATAGGCAGGAGCAGAAGTTGGTCCCAGAGCCGTTTCTCTCCCTCTCAGAGATGCTTCCTACCTTGAAAAGTCATATGGACACTAAAAGCTTTAAAATGCCAGGAAAGATTGAATTTCTGTTATTATTGTGTGGTGGTGATATGCGTATATGTGTGTATATGCATATGTACGTGTGTGTGTATTGAAAAATGTAAATGCACAGTGGGAAAAATTGCAGTGGGAGATTAGATTTCCCCTAGAAAGATAACGTAAAACATTTAAACGTGTTAGGACTCTAGGGAGAAAAGAATAGGTTGAGGCAATAAGTTTCTACACTTTTCTTATGTACCTGAAACAAAAAGTTATGGAGGTATTTTGGGCGTTTTATTATCGTTGCCATTGTTGTCATTTTTATAGTATACAGACGGAATGATTTAACCCAAACTTAGATCCACCTCAAAGAACGTCAAAGTCCAAGGCTTCTCAGTGAAGGCTGCCCAGGGTCAAGTCAGAGAACCAGGATTACAAATTGCTTCTGGCCAGAAGGAGAGAAGTATGGTGCAGAAAATAAACTCCTGGGGAAACAAAGTGAGTAGGCCTTTAGAAAACTGTAGATTTAAGAAGACAGAATAGATGCATTTTTTTAAATCATGGTGTCTTCACCATAAGCAAGTAACTGTGTAACTGTACTTCATTAAGGATGAGCTGATGGTTATAATATTTTAACAAAGAGTTACACTTTTGTGGAGAAAGCTTAATCAAGGGTGTCTTTACTCTGTCACTCATCTCAGTTATCTGAACTTGATGTAATATCTGTATCTCCACTTGCTTGCGTTATACCATAACTGGCCTTCATCAGACAGGATGTGCTCCATTTCTAATGCTCCAGAAGCACAAACACAAAACTCAGAAATATCTGAGAAAAATCCAGCAAAACCCTCGCCAATATAAAGATATGGAAGACTGCACACTACAAGAAAAAACAGAAAATGAGTATCCTTCAAACCACAGGTCAACAGCTTCATCTACATGCATCTGCAAAACAGCAGCTTATTTTCCCCCTGACCAGCATTTAGTGGCCTTATTTCATGCTCTACTCTTTCCAGGGTAAGGAAGGAGGAGCAAAGACCCACAGGAATCTCCTGAAGTTGCCTTCCATAGCCACTTCTGAAAGAAGTAAATAAGGAATACAGTGTCTGGGGATTGTCAATATTTTGATTACAGATATGGAGGAGCATGAGAATGTACATGCGTGTTGGGTGTGTTTTATAATTTTAAAGTCAGTATCACCGGTTGCTGATAACAGTCACAACCATTCATCCAATCAACAAATACTGATTACCTATTAGGTGCCAAGGAATGTCCTATTAAGAAAAAAATAAATGAGAGTTTCTGCCATTTAGTCTAGGCTAGGAAATAATTCCATAAAATAATTACTAGGGCCAGGTGTGGTGGCTCACATCTGTAATTCCAGCACTTTGGGAGGCCAAGGCGGCTGGATCACCTGAGGTCAGGAGCTCGAGACCAGCCTGGTCAATATGGTGAAACCTCATCTCTACTAAAAATACAAAAATTGGCAGAAGAATCGCTTGAACCAGGGAGGTGGAGGTTGCAGTGAGCTGAGATCATGCCACTGCACTCCAGCCTGGCTAACAAAGTGAGACTCCTTCTCAAATAATAATAATAATTGTTGTTATTATTGTTATTACTGGCCAGGCATGGTGGCTCACACTTATAATCTCAGCACTCTGGGATGCCAAGGCAGGAGAATCACTTGAGGCCAGGAATTTGAGAACTGCCTGGGCAACATAGGAAAACTTCATGTCTACAAACATGTTTTTAAAAATTAGCTGGGTATAGAAGACATGAACCAGCAGGAGTTCATCAGAGCTCTGGCAGCCTTTCTCAAAAAGTCTGGGAAGCTGAAAGTCACCGAATGGGTGGACACCATCAAGCCGGCCAAGCACAGAGAGCTTGCTCCCTACGATAAGAACTGGTTCTACACGTGAGCTGCTTCCACAGCGCGGCACCTGTACCTCTTGGGTGGTGCTGGGGTTGGCTCTATGACCAAGATCTACAAGGGCCGTCAGAGAAACAGCATCATGCCCAGCCACTTCAGCTAAGGCTCCAAGAGTGTGGCCCGCCGGGTCCTCCAAGCCCTGGAGGGGCTGAAAATGGTGGAAAAGGACCAAGATGCAAACTGAAACCTCAGGGAGAGAGAGATCTGGACAGAATTGCTGGACAGATGGCAGCTGCCAACAAGAAGCATTAGAACAAACCATGCTGGGTTAATAAATTGCCTCATTAAAAAAAAAAAAATTAGCTGGATGTGACCAAGCATGGTGGCTCATGCCTGTAATCCCAGCACTTTGGGAGGCCGAGGCGGGCACCTCGGTCAGGAGTTTGAGACCTGAGGTCAGGAGTTTGAGACCAGCCTGCCTGACATGGTGAAACCCCATCTCTACTAAAAATACAAAATTAGCTGGGCATGGTGGCAGGTGCCTGTAATCCCAGCTACTTGGGAGGCTGAGGCAGGAGAATCACTTGAACCCAGGAGGCGGAGGCTGTGGTGAGCTGGGATGGTACCACTGCACTCCAGCCTGGGCAACAGTGTGAGACTCTGTCTAAAAAAAAAAAAACCGGGTGCAGTGGCTCATGCCTGTAATCCCAGCACATTGGGAGGCCAAGGCGGGTGGATCATAAGGTCAGGAGATCAAGACCATCCTGGCCAACATGGTGAAACCCTGTCTCTACTAAAAAAAAAATTACAAAAATTAGCTAGGCGTGGTGGCGTGTGACTGTAATCCCACCTACTCAGGAGGCTGAGGCAGGAGAATCACTTGAACCTGGGAGGAAGAGGTTGCAGTGAGCCAAGATCACGCCACTGCACTCCAGCCTGACGACAAAGCAAGACTCTGTCTCAAAAAAAAAAAAAAAAAAAAAAAAAAAAATTAGCTGGGTGTGGTGGCAGGTGCCTGTAATCCCAGCTACTCGGGAGGCTGAGGGAGGAGAATCACTTGAACCCATGAGGCAAAGGCTGCAGTGAGCGGGGATGGCACTACCGTACTCCAGCTTGGGCAACAGGGTGAGACTGTCTCAACAACAACAACAACAACAAAAATGGCCAGCCGCGGTGGCTCACGCCTGTAATCCCAGCACTTTGTAAGGCCAAGGCAGGCGGATCACGAGGTCAAGAGATCAAGACCATCCTGGCCAACATGGTGAAACCCCGTCTATACTAAAAAAAATACAAAAATTAGCTGGGCATGGTGGCGTGCGCCTGTAATCCCAGCTACTCAGGAGGCTGAGGCAGGAGAATCGCTTGAACCCGGGAAGCGGAGGTTGCCGTGAGCCGAGATCATGCCAATGCACTCCAGTCAAACAACAGAGTGAGACTCTGTCTCAAAAAAAAAAAAAAAAAAGGAAAAAGAAAAAGAAAAAAAAAAGTAACTGGGTGTGGTGGCAGGTGCCTGTAATCCCATCTACTCGAGGGGCTGAGGCAGGAGAATCGCTTGAACCAGGGAGGCGGAGGTTGCAGTGAGCTGACATCCGCCACTGCACTCCAGCTTGGCGAGAGAGCGAGACTCTGTCTCAAAAAAAAAAAAAAAAAAAAAAATTAGCTGGGTGTGGTGGCTTGTGCCTACACTCTCAGCTACCTAGGAGGCTGGAGCGGGAGGATCGCTGAAACCCAGGAGTTCAAAGTTATTGTGACTGTGATGACATCACTGCATTCCAGCCTGGGCAACAGAGCAAGAGCCTGTTGGGTGGCACTGGGGGCGCCATGCCTCGCCCGGAGCCTCACCCAGAGCCTTCTGGGGTGGTGGATAGGTGAGGACCTCATCGAGGTAGGGGTTGTGTGGTGGGGAAGGGAGAGTGGCGGGGTAGCTTAGGGAAGCTCGTGAGCCAATCAGCACACAATGCGCCAGAGTGTGGGCGTGGACTGAGGGAAGAAGTGAAAAACACAGCCTGCAACGGTGCCTCAACAGTACCTCCATTTGAAATTTCGCCGGCTCCTGAGCAGGCTGGGGGTCTGGAGGGCTTTTGACATAGATTGTCAAGATTGTTTCAATTATACACTTGCAGTTATTGAGGCTGAGAGAGGTGAAGCACCTTGCCTAAGGTCACACAGCCAGTGTTCGAGCCCAGGTGAGTCATAGCTAGATGACCTCACCAACCCCTCCCACCCCTCTGCATAGGAGATCAGCTAGTTCTGGAGGAGGATTATAATGAGACCTACATTTTAAGTGAGCAAGAAATTCTTGAATTTGCCCGGGAGATTGGTATTGATCCCATCAAGGAAACAGAACTGATGTGGCTGGCATGGGAGGGCACTGTGGCCCCACTGCCTGGGGAGTGGAAACTATGCCAGGACATGGCGGGTGACAAATATTTTTTCAACTTTGCCAACAGGTAGTCTATGTGGGACCATCCACATGACAAACACTATCAGAACTCGGTGATCTGAGAGTGGGCAAAGCTGTCAACTCTGGGGTCATTAAGAAGAAGAAGAAAAAGGAAAAGAAAGACAAGAAGGACAAAAAAGACCCCCAAAAGTCCCCTGGCCCTGGGTTCCTCGTTAGCCCCAGTTCATGTTCCTTTTGGGGCCTGGCTCCTTTAAGAGGTCTTGTTAGAAATACCAAAACTGTTAGAAATTGATCATCGGTGCTGTGAAGAAAAGTCAGCACAGAGACAAAAGATCTCTCAGCAAGGCAATCTTTACTTTCTGCAGAAAGGTTGCTCAATCACAGATGGACCAATGGTGAAAGCACACCTGAACAAAGGAAAAGCAGACATATTTATCCCTTACACATTTGGGTTGTCCTTACTGCTGTGTCCTGCATCCATTGGCTGGAACGGAACCTCACACTCTTAAACTGATACCCGATTTGCTAATAGCCTAAAACTTCCTAAATAGGTAAGTGCAGGGACGAACAAAGAAGTTGCTTACGAAAAGTTTAAGGAAGCAATAACATTTCCAAATAAAGAAGTGGCATAGGCTGTGAGCTGGAACGTGCCTGTGAGCATGTCCAACAGTTACATAGAATAGGGTTTAACAAAGCAAGGAGGCTTGAAGAAAGTTAGTCTTTAAAAGAAACTATTATTTCTAACACTTATGATTTATTCTTTAACAAGAAGGGAAACTTTGAAGAGGAAACTTTTTACTTTCTACAATTCCCTCCTCTTTACAGTTTCAAACTTGCTTAGCAAGTCTTGACTTAGTTGTTTTGATTAACTCCTGGATGTATGGTACAACATAACACCTAAGAAGAAGGAGTATACTTATTATAGTTGTTAAAGAGGTAAGAATTGAGGCTATGTGTTTTTTTTTCTTTTTCTTCTTTTTCTGGTTGATGAAATGCCAGGGTAAAAGGGATAGCCAATTGAATTAGAGCATAAGTACTGCTCTAATTATTTGGCAGAGTGTCCAGTGAAGGTCCTCCATAATACCACCACACATCCAATCAGGGATGAATAAGGGCAGACTGATGGGTCAACTCTTGGAAGTGCCTGACTTCACTGCATGCTGTTAAGTCTCCAAGGAACACGAAAATTTTCCTCTTGTTGTTGGAGACATGAGGTAAAATTGGTCTTGGAAGATGGAGGCTGACCCGCAGGGTGTTGAACTTCAGGAAATAGCAGAGAAAGAGCTTGGCACAATTTTTTATTCCAGGCAGTGGAATCTTGAAAGAGAGCTACCATGCACTCCATGTCCACTTGATTTGAGGACCATCCTAGTGGAAAGGGAACAACCTGGGCCTCTGGCCTACCATGCGCACAACTGTAATAGTCGCTGTTGTTTAAAGTGCGAATGGAATATTTAATCCATTCTAACCAGGCATTTACATCTTTATACCCTGTTTTAATGGCTATGGTTTGCCTTAGGTCTCTTATTTGTACTACTGAGACCTTGGTTTCGCCATTGGGCATGAGGCGAGGTATAGTTTGATTTTGTAGGTTTGAGAAAGGGGCAGTTGTAGGAGGTGGAGAAAGGAGAACAAAGCGCATCTTAAAGAAGCCTATAGGATTCTTTCCAGTGACCTTTGCTCCTAAACCATAGAAACGCTCTAAAGTGGGGTTAGAGTTGCTAGTGGTAGGAATAGTAATGGATACAGGCACTGGGTTAGGAAAGAAAAGGAAAAAATAGATAGACTAAGCTTTTCTTAGCTTTAATCTGGTAGGGCTTGATCCAGGAACAATGGCCCATGATTCTGATGATAATGGTGCTTGCTTGACTCGGGTGTAATGTGTACATTCCCTTTCCACTGTGTGAACAGCAGTCTCGGTGGTTAGCAGCACAAAGTAGGGTCCTTCCTGATCTGGCTTGAGTTTCCCTTCTTTCCACCCTTTGATGAGAACATGATCCTCTGGCTGGTGCTGGTTTACCGGAAATTTTAGGGGTGGTACCTGTGCTAAAAGACTTTCAGTTCTGAGGGAAAGTGGAAGATAAACCAAGTATAAAATTTCTGAGAAACTGATCTTTTGTTTTAAGTGTGGGCACATCAGCAAGAACACACATTGGGGAAACAACAGTCTCTTCAATAAATGGTGCTGGAAAAACTCAGTATCTATATGCAGAAGAATGAAACTAAAACCCCTATCTCCCACTATATGCAAAAATCAAATCAAAATAAATTAAAGACTTAAATCCATGACCTCAAACTATGAAACTAGTACAAGAAAACATTGGGGAAACTCTCCAGGACATTGGTCTAGGCAAAGATTTATTGAGTAATAACTCAAAAGCACAGGTAAGCAAAGCAAACATGGATAAATGAGATTACATCAAGTTAAAAAGCTTCTGCACAGCAAATGAAACAGTCAACAAACTGAAGACACAACCCTCAGAATGGGAGATAATATTTGCAAAGTATCCATTTTACAAAAGATTAATAACCAAAATATATAAGGAGCTCAAACAACTCAACAGGAAAAATATCTAATAATCCCATTAGAAGTGGGCCAAGCATCTGAATAGGCATTTCTCAAAAGAAGACATACAGATGGTAAACAGGCATATGAAAAGTTGCTCAACATCATTGATCATCAGAGAAATGCAAATCAAAATACAATGAGATATCATCTCATCCCAGTTAAAATGGCTTTTATCCAAAAGATAGGCAATAACAAATGCTGTCAAGGGTGCGGAGAAAAGGGAACCCTCATACACTGCTGGTGGGAATGTAAATTAGTACAGCCACTTAGAACAGTTCGGACCTTCCTCTAAAAACTAAAAATAGAACTACCATAAGATCCAGCAATCCCACTGCTAGGTATATATCCAAAAGAAATTAGTATATTGAAGAGATATATGTACACCCATGTTTATTGCAGAACTCTCCACAATAGCCAAAATTTGGAAGCAGCCTAAGTGTCCATCAACAGATGAATGGATAAAGAAAATGTGGTACATAATGACAATGCAGTACAATAAAAAAGAATAAAAAGCCATAAAAAACTGAGATCCTGTCATTTGCAACAACATGGATGGAACTAGAGGACATTACATTAAGTGAAATAAGCCAAACACAGATAGTCAAACTCCACATGTTATCCCTAATTTGTGGGAGCTAAAAATTAAGACAATTGAATTCACAGAGATAGAAAGTAGAACGATGGTTACCAGAGGTATGAAGGGTAGCGGAGTGGGGGCGGGGGAGTGAGGATGGTTAATGGGGACAAAAATGTAGTTAGATGGCATTAATAAGATCTAGTATTTGATAGCACAACAGAGTGCTTACAATCAACAATAATTTACTGTACATTTTAAAATAAACAAAAGAGTGTAATTGGAATGTTCGTAACACAAGGAAATGATAAATGCTTGAGGTGAAGAATACCCCATTTACCCTAGTGTGATTATTACACATTGTATGCCTGTATCAAAATACCTCATGTGCTACATAAATATATATATCTACTATGTATCCATAAAAATTAAAAATTTTAATTTTAATTTTAAAATAAGAAAAACAAAATCAAAACACAAAACCAAAAAAAATCAAATAGCCCTCAGAGAGATTACTTGTTACTGCTATTCACTTCTGGGTGAACTGTTTTATCAGATCCCCTGGCTCAGAATATGCATTCAACTATTTGTTGAAATAATTAATGAATCATTTATCTGTCCAGATGGATTTAGGCAGAATTAGAGCACTCAGCACAGAAAATAAATTTCAGCATTGACAAGCAGAGCCGCTAAGGTGTGAATGTGTTTCCTAAAAGTTAGAAACTTGTGTTAGAAACTTAATCCTCAATGTAGCAGTATTGGGAGGTGGGTTCTAATAAGAGGTGACTGGGTCATGAGGACAGAGCCCTCATGAATGAATCAATGTCATTATCATGGGAATGGGTTTTTTATTGCAAGAGTGGGTTGTTATAAAGTGAGTCCAGCTCCTGGAGCCTTTCTCTGTCTCATTGGCTCATTTGCCCTTCCACTATGTTAGGATACAGCAAGAAGGTCCTTATCCGATGCCAGTGCCATGCTCCCGGACTACCCAGCCTCCAGAACTAAATTTATTTTCTTTATAAATAACCCAGTCTATAGCTTTCTGTTATAGCAACAGAAAACGAACTAAGACAAAGGCTCCCAAAGAAGATGTGAGAGGTATATAGCTAACCTACTTTGTAATTTTGCCTTATCAGGGAATTAAAACAAAAATCCTCACATGAAATGATTCAGTACTTTTCAGATAGAATGTAATTCGTTTGAGTTTACTTTTTTAAAAAAATCAGCAGAAATCAATTTTATGTTCCTTTTGGTAATCATTTAGTATAATATGTGCTACTTAATTATAATCATGTCGATATACAGATGAGTATTATAGCTAAGACTTACGACATACACTTCCCTCCCAATAGCTGCTAAGAAGACCGCAGCAGCCTTCATAAGTTGTATCTTCTCCTTTACTGAAGAATCACCAGTCACCTACAGTTGCACAGCAAGCATGGGAAAATAACTGAAATTTTGATGTGCCATTTCTCACTTCTTTAAGAACCCTCCTTCAAATTCCTGAATAAAGCTGCTAACTAAGACAAATGAATTTTAAAAGTGAGCCACTTATTTTTATGAATGAATGACAGAGAAAAGAAATAGGATTTGTAAAGTGACTGGAAAGTGATAATTATAGTTAGTTAATATTTTCTTCTTCCCAAATTTCAGGTTTGAGACTTAAATACCTCTCTACTAAAAGGGAAATGGATAAAAAGGTAAAGTAACAGGGCCCAGTTACCCCTTCTAGTCTCTGCTTGAGGTTGTCAGGGCTTTGGAAATTTGGCGGGACTGAATTTCAATGCAAGAATAATCACCAGGTGACAGATTAATAATAAGAAAGAGAGAAGGTGCACAAATGCAAGGCAGTCTAGAAATGAGAAAACACGGCTCTCAGCTGGACATAGTGGCTCACACCTGTCTTCTTAGGCAGGACCAGAAACTGTGCACCAAATCTCAGTTTCCGAGGTGTCCATGTGCCTGTCCCTATGTGTGAAAATACATCTGCCTTCTGCATATCTATTGAAATACATTCAAGGACAAATAGTGACCACTTTTCAATTAGCCATGACTTTAGAATGCCCACTTCAGGGCTTCTGTCCACTAGATGCCACACTCTTCCCCAAGGCTCACAGGGCTGTCTCTTTATCATTCAGGATGACGTTCAAAGAGCACCCCCTTATGAAAGTTTTATCTTGCTTTCCAGCCTAAAGAAATTTCCCAGTCATTTAAACTGATATCACACTGTTTTGTTTTCATTATAACACCCATGATTTCTTATGTACTACTGCATTCTTTCTTTCTTTCTTTCTTTTTTTTTTTTTTGGAGGCAGAGTCTTGCTCCGTCTCCCAGGCTGGAGTGCATTGCTGCTATCTAGGCTCACTGCAACCTCCACCTCCTTGGTTCAAGCAATTATCCTGTCTCAGCCTCCTGAGTAGCTGGGACTACAGGCGCACGCCATTCACACCTGTCTGATTTTTGTATTTTTAGTAGAGACAGGGTTTCACCATATTGGTCAGGCTGGTCTCAAACTCCTGACCTCAGGTGATCCACCCGCCTCGAGCTCCCAAATTTCTGGGATTACAGGCGTGAGCCACCGCACCTAGCCCATTATTTCTTTATTATCTCTGTTTCTGCACTGGAGTGGAAGACTCATAAGAGAAAGTAGCTGTCTGTCCTGCTTACTACTTGTCCCCGGAATAATGCCTGGTACATATTGCATAATCAATAAGTATCTGTTGGCAAATCAGTGAATTCACATTCTAAGAATGCAGTTGTGATTTTTCTTTAATTATTCCACTCCTCATTTACAAATGAAAGAACTACCTGGTAGCATAGGAAGTTTTCTAATTTACTTTAGGAAGGTTCTGCTCTTTTGTCATTGCTGTAACGATGCCAGGGCCGCAGTGTTCTCAGAGCTCTTGACTCAGCCTTTCTTCCATTCACCCTTTGAAACCACTTCCTTGTACAGAGAGTAGCTAATTAACGTACTTCATTGCAAAATCCAGGCAACTTCAAAATGTTTAATAGCCTTGTGGGTTTTACTGGGGAATAAAGGGATATTTAAAAGCTATCACTGAGCATTTTAAAATTCAGTCTCTTCTGTGATCATATGAAGTAGAAATAGTATATTCTCGAATGACAGAAAATGGAACCCTCAAGGGGTTTAAATGCTTGGATCAGGCCCAGTGTGGTGGTTCACACCTGTAGTCCCAGCAGTTTGGGAGACTGAGGTGGGAGGATCGCTTGAGGTCAGGAGCTCGAGATCAACTTGGGCAATGTAGTGAGACTCTGTTTGTATGAAAAAAGTAATTTTTAAAAATATTTGGCTGTGCACGGCAGCATCCCAGCACTTTGGGAGGCTGAGGTGGGTGGATCACCTGAGGTCAGGAATTCGAGACCAGCCTGGCCAACATGATGAAACTGTCTCTACTAAAAATACAAAAATTAGCTAGGTGTGGTCGTGGGCACCTGTAATCCCAGCTCCTCAGGAGGCTGAGGCAGGAGAATTGCTTGAACCCAGGAGGCAGAGGTTGCAGCCGAAATCACGCCATTGCACTCCAGCCTGGGCAACGAGAATGAAACTTCATCTCAAAAAAAAAAAAAAAAAAAAAATGGGGAGGCCAAAGCGGGCGGATCATGAGTTCAGGAGATTGAGACCATCCATCCTGGCTAACACGGTGAAACCCCGTCTCTACTAAAAGTACAAAAAATTAGCCGAGTGTGGTGGCGAGCACCTGTAGTCCCAGCTACTCGGGAGGCTGAGGCAGGAGAATGGCATGAACCCGGGAGGCGGAGCTTGCAGTGAGCCGAGATCACGCCACTGCACTCCAGCCTGGGTGACATAGCGAGACTCCGTCTCAAAAAAAAAAAAGTTTAAAATTAGCCAGGCATTTGGCATGAACCTGTAGTCCTAGTTCTTGGAGGCTAAGGCAGGAGGATCACTTGAGTCCAGGAGTTTGAGGCTGCAGTGAGCTATAATCATGCCACTGCACACTCTAGCCTATGCAACAGAGTGAGACTCTGTCTCAAACAAACAACAAATGTTCAGGTCATATGAGTAGAAAGTGGTCAGAGCTGCATGCAAACCTGGGTCTTTTAATTTCATATCAACCATACATCCTTTCACATCTCCTAACACCAGTTTCTAAGAGGCAACATCGTCTCATGAAAGCAGGCCTAGACCAGAAGTAGGAAAATCTCTCCTCATTCAAAGGTCAGCTTGCCATTTGCCAGCCATGCTATCCTCAGCAGCTTCTCCTTCTGTAAAGCTGGGATAACAAAAAAGTTTCCCTCCTTGCCAACCTCCTCTGGTGACTGGGATAAGCACACAAGATGATGTACATCAAGACACAACACTCCCAGCAAACAATGGCGTCCCAGCGGACTCTTGTGGACTGCCTGCCACGTGATGGCTTTCGCTTCAAGTCTACTGCCGAATCTGCTAAAGCGAGGGAGGAGTCGCAGGTGAGAAACACAATGACGTCATGGGTTTGTTAGCTGAGGATGGTGGTAAGCGAAGAAACCTCTTCTGGAAGAATAAAAATGGAAATAGCAACTAATGCTATTCAAATGGCTTGTTGCCATTTGAAGTGAGTATTAGCTTGCCTTGTCTTGGCAAGTCCTAGAGAGATATTTCACCGTGAGCACCGGAGTTAAAGGCGGCATGCTTCAGCTAGCACATTTCAGCTGGCTTAACACAACAAACTCAGAGGAAACCAACCAGCCCCAAAGGGAACTGAGCGCACAGCTCTACATCCCCATAAGGGATAGTTCATACTCACTGTGGCAAGCTGCTGGAGAAGATGCAGGGAATCCGTTCCTTCTCTAGCTGAGGATTCAGATCTGACAGGTCCAATGAACCAGGATCACCCTTTCCTCCTCCCTGATCAAGTTTTTCAGAGAAACTGTGAGGGAACAAAAATAAATCCCTAGAATAATCCTTCACAGACTCCTTCTCAAAATTGTAACTAATCTAAAATGAAAACCAATCAGAAAAAAGCTAAAAGTTTTATTCATTTTGGCTGAATTAGAATAATTTTTGTTATGACCTAGATAAGAGGCTCTTCCATATTTTTTTCTTTTGACTTAAGACACTATTGAAATGAGGCTTTTAAGGCCAGGCGCGGTGGCTCATGCCTGTAATCCCAGCACTTTGGGAGGCCGAGGCTGGTGGATCATGAGATCAGGAGATCGAGACCATCCTGGCTAACATGGTGAAACCCCGTCTCTACTAAAAACATACAAAAAAAAATTAGCCAGGCATGGTGGCGGGCACCTGTAGTCCCAGCTACTCGGGAGGCTGAGGCAGGAGAATGGAGTGAACCCGGGAGGTGGAGCTTACAATGAGCCAAGATCACACCACTGCACTCCAGCCTGGGAGACAGAGCGAGACTCCATCTCAAAATAAATAAATAAATAAATTAGGCTTTTAATATCTTATCCTAAAAAGCCTTGGACATATCTATAATTTATGTTATGATTTTTGAGAGGTTTCACCTGAAGGGAGCGTGGAGACTATCAGCGCTCTATCGAGCTCTCCTTGAAAATGCTTTCCATTACTAATAGAACCTCTTTTTCTTATTATTTATACAAGACCTTCTTTGATTTCCTGCTTGTGACACTTTGGAATGAAAAACTGGTGACTGCATTAATTAAAAACAAAAATGAGATGGCTTATTTTTTTCTTTCCAGAAAATCCTAGCCAGAGTCCCTGCAAGCAGACCTCAGTGTGAGCCTGCAGTCTGCAGGGCCAAATGTTCAGGTTTCTGTCATTTGATCTAATACAAGCTTAAGTACTGATTACAATCATTTTGTTGGGTGTGTGTGTGTGTGTGTGTGTGTGTGTGTGTGTGTGAGAAAGAGAGAGAGAGAATGACAGGGTCTCATTCTATTGCCCAGTCTGGAATGCAGTGGTGCCATAATGGCTCACTGCAGCTTTGAACTTCCTGGTAAGCGATCCTCCCACCTCAGCCCCCCAAGCACCTCAGACTCCCAAGTAACTGGGACTACAGGCTATGCCACTAGGCCTGGCTATTTTTTCTTTCTTTCTTTTATCTTTTTTTTTTTTTTTTGAGAAGGAGTCCCTCTCTGTCACCAGGCCGGAGTGCAGTGGCACCATCTTGGCTCACAGCAGTCTCTGCCTCCCGAGCTCAAGCGATTCTCCTGCCTCAGCCTCCCGGGTAGCTGGAACTACAGGCACATGCCACCACACCCAGCTAATTTTTGTATTTTTAGTAGAGACGGGGTTTCACCATGAGGCCAGGATGGTCTCAATCTCCTGACCTCGTGACCCACCCGCCTCAGCCTCCCAAAGTGCTGGCGTTATAGGCATGAGCCACCGTGCCCAGCCGCTGTTTTCTTTTTTAATTTTTTGTAGAGATGAGATCTCACTATGTTGCCCACACTGGTCTCAAACTCCTGGCCCCAAGCGATCCTCCCGCCTCCGTGTCCCGAAGCGCTGGGATTATAGGTGTGAGCCACTGCGCCCAGCAGAACCATTATTAATTGGAGAGTAAGATGAAGCCGAGCAACAGAGGCAGGTGGAGGTGGCAGTTTGATCGGCCATCTTAAAATTCAAAGAGGAAAGGAAACTTCACCTGCCTCCTTGACCTCCTACTTCCTTTCCCTCTCCTCCCCTCCCCTACCCCAATCAAATTGCATGATCAGACCTGAGAAAGAAGAGAGACTTAAAAGAGAAGAGGGTGAGGACTTCTGCAGCAGCAAAATGACCAATGAAGAGCTTGTGACCCACTTTTCACTACATGGAGGAATAGCCCAGGTGCTTGGGGGACAGCTGCAGCTGGATGCAAATCCTGAAACCAGGAGGTCCTGGCCAGGTGCGGTGACTCATGCCTATAATAATCTCAACACTTTGGGAGGCCAAGGCAAGAGGATCACTTGAGGCCAGGTGTTTGAGAACAGCCTGGGCAACATAGTTAGGCCCCATCTCTACAAAAAGTAGAAAAATTTGCTGGGCATGGTGGCATGCTCTGTAGTCTCAGCTATTCAGGAGGCTAAGGTGGGAGGACAGCTCAAGCCCAGGAGTTCAATGCTGCCATGAGCCACAATGGCATCACTGAACTCTAGCCTGGGCAACACAACAAGATCCTGTCTCTACTTGAATAAATAAATAAAATAAAAGTAAGAAGTCCCATCTCTCTCAGAAAACCACCAACCAGTAAATGATAATACCCATACATGGGAGATGAACAGGAGCTTTCAGCTGTATTATCCCACACAAATCCTCCTTCAGTCAGTTCGTTCAGTAGGAGACTTCTGCCGTTGCGAGGGTAAGGAAATGGTCAGCTTGTGCAAGAATCCTCTGTATGAGAAAGAAAAGACACAATACCAGAATTTGGATTTTCCGTCTGAGTCAGATCTCTCTCTTACCTCTCTGACACATTTAACTGAGTAACTATCACAAAGCAAAGGAAAATAAAGAAATACTAGACTTGATCTCTACCCTTAAAGAGCTTCCTGATCTGTGTGGGAATTCAGGGCATCATCTGGCTGTGAGTTACAGCTGTAATAGCTCAGTACAATGGCTGGGATGTTATGTAAGGGCAATGAGTTTATGCTTGCATTCTAGGGATAATCAGCTCTCACCTGCTCTCTAGAATGCCCAGCCCAGAGGCGATCAGCAGTACTTAATCAGAAAGGGCCACACTGGGTGATACGGCTTGGCTCTGTGTCCCCACTGAAATCTCATCTTGAATGTAATCCCCATGTGTTGGGGGAGCGGCCTGGTGGGAGGTGATTGGATCATGGGGGCTGATTTCCCCCTTGCTTTTCTTGTGATAGTGAGTTCTCCTGAAACCTGGTTGTTTGAAATTGTGTGGCACTTTCCCCTTCACTCTCCTGCTCCGCAGTAGTAAGATGTGCTTGCTTCCCCTATTCCTCCCACATGATTGTAAATTTCCTGAGGCCTCCTAGTCATGCTTCCTGTTAAGCCTGAAGAACCGTGAGTCAATTAAACCTCTTTTCTTCATATAAATTACCCAGTCTCAAGTAGTTCTGTATAGCAGTGTGAAAACAGACTAATACACTGGGGCAACAAATGTAAGTTCATCTGTTATCCTTATTGCCATCAAAAATTCATATTTTGCAAGTCAATAGGGCAGCTCCTCAAAAAATTAAAGTTAAATTACCATGTGACCCAGTCATTCCACTTCTGGATATTTCCCCAAATGAATTGAAAGCAGGGTCACAAAGAGATATTCAAACATCCATGTTCATAGCAGCTCTATTCACAATAAGCCAAAACATAGAGCAACTCAAGTGTTCATCAAAGGATGAGTGCATAAAAATGATGGTATATACATGTGAAGGAATTCAGCATTAAAAAGGTAGAAAATTATAACATGTGCCACAATGTGAATGAATTTCTTTAATTCAGACAATGAAGATGGTACAGCCTAAACCCTGACTTTTGATCCTGGTATTGTTTTTGGTTAAGCTGTTGTTTTTGATGGTAGACATCAGGTCCATTTTTCTCTTAAAACTATTTTGTGTCTACCATAGTAAAATTATGTTTCTAATCCATCTAAAAGCTGCATGAAATTATTTAGATCTGGAGGAAGAAGGGGGCTAGAAAAAGCCTCGTCTCACACCTCTTGGGATGAACCTTGAGGACATTATGCCAAGTAAAGTGGGACAATCACAAAAGGACAAGTATTGTCTGATTCCACTTAATGAAGTAGTGAAAATCATCAACTTTATAGACAGAAAGTAGAATGATGATTGCCAGGGGTTCGGGGGAGGAGAGAATGGGCAGTTACTATTTAATGGGGACAGAATTTCCATTTTGCAAGATGAAAAGAGTTCTGAAGATAGATGGTGGTGATGGTTGCACAACAATGTGAATGTATTCAATGCTATTAAACTGTATACTCACAACGATTAAGATGGTACATTTTCCAGCCTGGCCAACAGGGCATAACCACATCTCTACTAAAAATGCAAAAATTAGCTGGGCATGGTGGTGTGTGCCTGTAGTCCCAGCTACTCAGGAGGCTGAGGCACGAGAATCACTTGAACCCAGGAGGTGGAGGCTGCAGTGAGCCAAGATTGCACCACTGCACTCCAGCCTGGACAACAGCATAAGACTCTGTCTCAAACAAAACAAAACAAAACAAAACAAAAAGATGGTAAATTTTATGTTTCATATATTTAACCAGAATTTAAAAAATAACAATAGATACATTTATAAAAAATTGTTTTAATGTTTTGCAAATGAACATATTGAATGTCAAAAATGGGTTTTCATTAGTGAAACAAGTAACTTTCAAGTAGCATAATTAATATTAGAAAATGACTTTCATTGGTGAAATGAAATGTAGTCAGAGCATGTGGATTCACTAAAATTGTCATTGCTCCCCAGCCTTACATGAACCGGGCATAGAAGAGCATTCAGCCAGTGCTGGGTACTCCAAGGACAGCACTTGAGGTCTGATCCCTGGGCAGAGCACAGTGTAGTCAGTGATGTTTGTAGAGATGGGATCTCATCATGTTGCCCAGGCTGATCTGGAACTCCTGGCCTCAAGCAATCCTCCCGCCTCAGCCTCCTGAGCTAGGATCAATCCATTGTTGAAGAGTACATGGATGTTACTTTGCAGACTGTCAACCTGAATTTGTGTTTGCTTGACATTGCCTAATTATTAGTTTCAGTTTCAGCTTACTCACTTTCTGTCAGCAATATGCAGAAGAGACTGTGCCCTTTTTAGTGTATCATATCAGGAAGCATCTCATATTGGTTTGTGCCATTACTGGTGCAGTGACTTTCAGCCACTTGGTTAAGGTGGAGTTGGCCATATTTCTTCACTGCAAAATTACTGATTTTCCTTTTGTAATTAATAAGTGTGTTTGAGAAGATTCTTTGAAATGAGGTATATATCTCATTCTTCATCGAACTATAAGGTTTTTTTTTAAGTGAAAGAAAATTTATTAAGAAACTAAAGGAATAAAAGAATGGCTACTCCATAGGCAGAGCAGCGTCACTTTAAGGTTTTGACGTCAACTGATTTTTGTCCAAATCAATAATTACTGCAATGATTGAAAAATGATTATTACTAAGTTTATTTTCATTGTCTCAAGGTCTGCTGAACTCTGGATCCAGGCTGTGTCAATAGGGTAGTGTGGTGCCTCCTGTACCTGTCTCGGTCTCCTACAGTCCTTTTTATTTATTTTGTTTTTTATAATAGAGACAGGGTCTTACTATGCTGCCCAGATTGGTTTTGAACTCCTGGGCCCAAGCAATCTTCCTGCCTCAGCCTCCCAAAGTGCTGAGATTACAAGCGTGAGCCACCACACCCGGCCAAGTCCTTTACCATTTTCAGAAGGCTTAGCTTGCACTTTCAGCAGAAGGATAGACTCCAGGAAGACTGTGAGAGAGATTTAGGGCCCAAGTTGATAATATCAAATACACTGAACTTGACTGTGTTCACCATGTTCTGGCTCTAGAGAAATGAGAGTGCTAGTGAGGTTGGTGCCATTTTGTGTATCTTCTGTACCTTGAAGTCCCTCAGAAATCTTGCCCCTGGTCTTCTTGTTCTAAGGACATAACAGGTTCCCTTTTCTCTGGAGATGAAATCTAGATCTTCAATTTTTGGAACCAAATTTGGACTCTTGACTCTGGAGCACCAATTTCTTCAGCAAGTTGTTCTCTGGAATCAATCCCAGGGTATGGATTTTTCATAAATGCCTTGATGAGAGTGTGTAATTGAGAGGTGCTATAGGTGGTATGACACCGTCTGGCTTCTCTACTTTGAAATTCCACACCAGGTTGATCTTGCCCATGGCTCTGGCTTGAATCTAAAGTCTCAGGTTCTGGTCTTTTCTGGAATCCATTCCTAGCTCTTTGATTCTGAAACCAAATCTGGATTCTGTACTTTTCTGTATTGATTTCTAAAGCAAGTTTTTGTTTGGTAGCATAATCTGCGTAAGGTTTTTGATTGAAGGTATTGATAAGGATTTTCAATTGATCTTCTGTGAATTTGGTGTGATTGCTCCTGCGATTTGTGGCTACCATCTTGTGTGAAGAGGTGTCTTTGGCCATGCTGGAAGAGATTCCTGGAGGCTGAGCTACTGTCTGGGAGACTGCTCACAGCTCATTTTTAAAAAGAAAGATTGCATATAATACAACATAATTCACAAATCTAAAGCATATGATTTTCTGGGTTTTGACAAATGAAAACACCTGTGCAACTTCAGCCTTACCAGGATATGGATGAGAGTTTCTACCCGAAAGCACCAGTATTCTAACAAACAGCTTTGGATTTTTTGAATTGTTCAGTGCCTATGAGGATTCCTTACTCCAAGTTTATGACAAATATATTCAGAAGGCATAGTCTATAATTAGTGTTTGGGTAAGTATTTTCATTGATTGTCTGATTATTTGCTGTGATTTTAAGTATGCTGATTTTTATGTAGTTGTCTTCTGAGAAACATTGTGCCATTTTTCATGTGGAAACCACTTGTAGAATAAACAGAGATTATTAATGCACGGAGTTGGTTGTGATGGGCACGTCTACCTGTGGCTGCCATTTGAGTGGAAAGTGGAATCCGACTCTGGAGCATCAGCAGCCTGAGCCGGTGCTGGGCTCACACTGACCCTGGGAGTGCTCTATGTGTGCTTCACCTTATGAGGGGTGCGGCAGGAACAAAAATAGAAAAGTGTGCTCTACTTTCACATGTTACCAAAGGACAGAGGATACCACCAAGGAATTAGAAAACTGTTAAGTGAGGATGTATTCTTCTTAATAGCCTTTCAAACAAGGAATTTGAAAACAAGATTCTACTCATCCCACACCAAAATGTAAACAGATATATTATTTTTTATATTCCCAGGATGATTTTGGTTTTACTTAAGCATCACTATGCAATCATGAGCAAAAGAACAAAGCTGGAGGCATTGCACTATCTGATTTCAAACTTTACCACAAAGCTATAGCAAATAAGACAATGTGGTACTGACCAAAAATGGACACACTGACAAATGGAACAGACTAGAAAGCTCAGAAATGAACTCACTCATGCACAGTAAATTAATTTTGACATATGTGCCAAGAATACACAGTGGGAAAACATAGTATCTTCAATAAATGGTGTTGGAAAAACTAGATATTCACATGCAGAAGAATGAATCAAACCCTTATCTCACACATATATGAAAATAAACTCAAAATGGATTATAGTCGTAAATGTAAGACTGGAAACTGTAAAACTACTTGAAGAAAACACATGGGGAAAACTACATGACATTGTTCTGGGCAATAATTTTTTGTATTAAACCCCAAAGCACTGGCAAGAAAAGATGAATGACATTACATCAAACTAAAAAGCTTCTGCACAACAAAGGAAACAAGTATCAGTATGAAGAGACAACCTACAGATTGAGAAAAAATATTTGCAAGTCATACATTTGATAGTGGGTTAATATCCAAAATACATAAGGAACTCAAACAACTCAATAGCAAAAAAATTTAAAAGTCAATTAAAAATTTGGTAAGGGACCTGAATAGACCTTTATCACGAGAATACCTACAAATGACCAATGAATATACGAAAAAAATGCTTAACATTGCTAATCATTAGGAAAATGCAAATTAAACCCATAATGAGATACAATCTTACATCTGTCAGAATGGCTATGATCAAAAAGACAAAAATGATAACAAGTGTTGGTGAGGAAGTACAGAAAAAGGAATCCTTGTATACTGCTGGTGGGAATGTAAATTAGTACAGATATTATGGAAAACCATATGGCAGTTCCTCAAAAAACTGAAAATAGATTTACCATATGATCTAGCAATCCCTCTTTTGGTTATTTACCCAAAATATTTGAAATCAGTTTGTTGACAAGATGTCTGCCCTCTCATATTCATTGCAGAACTGTTCACAATAGCCAAGTTATGAAATCAGCCTAAGTGTTAATCATCAGATGAGCGAATGAAGAAATGTGGTATACATACACAATGGAATACCATTCAGTCTTCGAAAAGAAGAGTATTCTGTCATTTGCAGCAACATAGATGGAAATGTAGAACATTATGCTAAGTGAAATAAGCCAGGCACAGAAAGACAAATACCACATGATCTCACTTACATGTGGAATCTAAAAAAGTCAAACTGATAGAAGCACAAATTAGAATGGTGGTTACAGAGTCTGCCAGTGGTGGAGACAGAAATGGAGAGATGATGGTCAAAGGTTACAAAATTTCAGTTAGATAGGAGGAATAAGATTTTTTTAAGATCTACTGCACAGCATGGTGAATTTAGTTAAAAATGGTGTATTGTACATTTCAAAATTGCTAATACATTTCAAATGTTCTCATCACAAAATAAATAAGTATTTGAGTTGATGGGTATATGTTAATTAGCTTGATTTAATTATTCCACATTGTATTTTAAATCATAACATCCCTTTTACCTCATGTATATACAAATATAAATTGTCAATTTGTAATTTTTAAAATATATGTTTCCAAATGAAGAAAAACTAAGATATTTTGTTGCCATCAGACCTACTCTTCCTCTACTGTTGCTAAAGAAATTTCTTCAGACAGAAGGAAATGATACCAGAAAGGAACTTGAAAAATCATGAGTGAAAAAAGAACAATAAAAAGGGTAAAAATATGCAACTCAAATGATGTAACATTTCTGAGACTAGGATTTAACAGGCATCACAATGTCTGCTTTCAGTCTCTTAGAACATTGAGACCTCTATGTTGTGAAGAAGTCCAACCTAGCTTACTAGAGGAGGAGAGGCATGTCAGATAATAGCTAGTACCAACTTCCAGAATGTAAATAGGGTTGTTTGGGACCTTTTAGTTTCAGTCAAGCTGTAAGATATCTGTAATTGTATGAGTAATCTCGTGTAAGACCAGTTGGAAAACCACCCAGATGGCCAGTCTACAGAACTGTTTGTTTTTTTAAAGCCTATTTCAAAAAATTCTTAAGAAAATAAAGATGAGCAACAGATTTTGAGAAAATATTTCCAAAACACATATCTAATAAAGGACTTGTGCCAAGAATATGGGAAGGACTCTTACAATTCAATAAGAAGAAAACAATCACCCCAAATAAATAAATGGAAAATATATTTCTATCAATACTTCATTGAAGAAGGTATATAAAAGGCCAGTGAGTATAAAGAAGATGGCCACAAATCGTTGGTCACCATGGAAATGGATTTCTACTTAGAAATTAAATGAAATCAACCATTGATGTTTGCAAAAAGTATAGGCATCTCCAAAACATGCAGAATCAAAGAAGCTAGACACAGAGAGTACATATTGCATGATTTGAATTATATGAAGTTTTAAAATAGATGAAACTATTATATGATAGTGGAAAAAAGAACCGTGTTTTTCTCTTGGGGCAAAAGGCAGTAATTGAGGAAAGAAAGAAGAGAGCTTTTGGGGTTTTAGAAATGTTCTATATCTTAATTAAAGTAGTGGCTACACATATGTATACATTTTTCAAATTAATCAAACTTTAAACTTATAAACTATGCTTTTTATTAAATATAAATTATGCCCCAAAAAGATAAATAGAAAAAATAAATGCTAAATACAAGCTGACATTTTCATACAAATTATAAAGATACATAGTTTTAATCTCAAGACATAAAAGTCCTTACAAAAAATAAAAAATAAAAAATTATGTGTTCTTCAGAAACATAATCTTACAAAACAAAGTGTTACAGTCATCTGAGTTGTGAGTGTATTTATGTGAAAAATTTTTCTAACTGTTGAGAAATTCTTAACTCCAATGGGAAGAACAGTACAGAGATAGTTATGAGCTGACAACAAAAATATTCTCCAACTCTTTATTGTTCAAATAACCCATTTCTTGTTTGATAACTTTAAGGAAACTTTTAGAAAAATATTGGAGTTTTTGCAGAGGCTAACCTTTATATTGATAATGAATTGTGGTCTATTTTCAAGAAAACTGATTGTGCCTTCATATTCTTTATTTCCATGATGTTTAGAAAGAAATCCCAATGCAGGAGCACATGAAAAATTTCAGTGTTGTCATGAATACATTCCATTTGCTGAAAATTTCTCTAAAGTAAAATAAGAATTTTTCTTGTAATAAAATTTTAATCCTATTCAATTACAAATTGTAATGTAGGATGTATTTTCATCATGAGGCATAATAATTTAGGTCATTATAATATATTATATTAATAAAATCCATTCCTAGCTAAATACAAATTTATATGATGTTAAAAACTGGTAAGAAGCCAGCCAAGGAGTCTCAGTGGGTTATCGAAGTGATATACAGAGAACAGGATGATACCATAGTTGTGAAGTCTGGTTTTAAAAGTGTGTTTGTCCAGAGTCACTGTAGTCAATAATAATTTAATTTTACATTTAAAAATAACTAAAAGAGTATAAATGAATGATTTGTAACACAAAGGATAAGTGCTTGAGGTAATGGATATTCCATTTCTTTTGGGGGGATTATTACACATTGTATGCCTGTATCAAAATATTTCATGTATCCCATAAGTATTTATAGCTACTGCATACCCATAGAAATTAAAAATTAAAAAAAAAAAGTGTCTGTGAAGTGCACCCAGCTCTCCTGAAGGAGGGCAAGCCAGGAACAAAGATAAGTGGATTTTACCAGAAAGATGCTACTGGGGATAAGTGCCAAAGTGTTATCAGCAGACTGTGGAGATTAAAATCCAGGCCAAGAGAGAGAGCAGACATAGAATGGAGGTTTTGGCATTGCCAGCCCGTCACACCCAGCCTACCCATATACCCTCTGCCTACCCTTTCCACCCCACCACCACTTGGTGCTGGTGACATGTTGTCTTCCAAGCATGGTAGGAAACCAGTTCAATAGGTCTTTACAATTTGACAAGCAACCCACACCTAGGATGCACTGTTTTTGCTCATTATGCCACTGCCAGCCAATAACTAATTTCCTACTCGCAGTGGTTCTCAAATTTGGCATGCATCACTATCACTTGGAAGGTTTGTGAAATCGCAGATTGCTGGGCCCTATCCCAGGAGTTTCTAATTCCGTACGCAGGGTCCAAGAATTTGCATTTATAACAAGGTGCTGTATTGCTACTGGTCCAGGGACCACAGTTTGAGAACCAATGTCATATTTCATTCTTCTGACACTCATTTTAATTCTCTTTCGCTAAGTGTAAATTAGTTTTTCCAGAACATTAACAGTAATGGAAATGAAGCTGAGGAACTAATGAGCTGTTTTACATACAAGAACAAGGCGGGGTATAAGCAAATCTGTATCACAGGTCGTATCAGTCTTAAATGAGGTGCTTATTATAATCATGCTGCTTGTAGGGGATAGAAAGACTGGAGACATGAGAGAAGAAAGGGAAAGTTTATTTTTGCCTACTTTGCACCAGCTGGCTCTGAGAGCCATGAGCAGAAGTGGCTTCAGTGCTAGTTAGTGGTAATTGTGATAGAACATTTTCAGAGATGGGGATAGAGTTCTCTAGGGTTGCCTAAAACCCCTGTCATCCATTAACGCCACAAGTAAAGAGCTGCCACAGAATTTCTCTGCCCATTTGGGCTTAAGCTAGAAAGTGATAAGTTCATTACCTGGCCTACTGGTCACTCCAATGGGGATAAATAAACAGATAATTAATTCTTCAGAGAGTATATTTTCTTCCATTGTTTAGTTCAACTTGAAAATGTTTTCAATGAAACTAACATGCCTGTGGGAAATTATAATAGCTTGCTTTAATTATATTACTAATGTGCTAAGTAATTAGTGTAGAAAAGTAGTTATAAGGCATTTCCTATTATGAAATGCCTTGGTGAGTTGAATCTTTGAACTCAGGGCAGGGCTAGGCAAGGGAGTTACAATATAAAATGTCACTTAACAGTATAGTGACATAGTATTGATTGGGGAAGAAAGAAAATGAGGTGAGACCATAAGATGTTAAAAAACTAGAGGACAATATTAGGTGTAGGTGATGCGTGACAATAGAGGAATAAATAACTTGTAGGAGCCAGTTTTAGATAGGATGGAGAAAACACATTCCACCCTGTCTCTACCACTGAATGCAGCTATGAAATAGAATATATATTGAGCAGTTATTATCGGACTCTAAAAAATTAGTAGTAGCAGGATTGGAAAGAAGATCAGAATCCAAAGCCCCACCAAATCAGTGGCGAGTTTACCATTTTTCAGTCTTCTTGTCCTCTTGTGTGTTGCTCCAGGACATAGGTACAGTCACAAAAGTAAGCAACAGAGAAGAGTAACTAAGGCTCTATGTTTCTGGCTACAGAACCTAAAAGAAGAGCCTCAAGGAAAAAAGATGTACTGAGGAGACTGTAATGATGAAGAACCTTAAGAAAGAAACTCCATTATGTTAAATAATCCCAAAGTTTACTCCAAAACTACACATGATTGGATCTGGCACTAATCAGTATAACAAAGACATTGAAAATTGAACTAACAGAAAGATTTCTGGCCAGAACCCACACCACAAAAGGATAATACACAAATGGGACAGATCTGAATAGCTCTTTAAAAGTTTTGAAGACTGAGCTGATGGGAAACCACTTCAGGTGGGATAAAACTTTTGGCCCAAATTTAACCAGGTCAATTTCTTCCCAAAATAAATATATCAAAATTCTCCAGATGATTTTACTTCAAGCCTCAAAACATGATACCTCAGTCCAAAACTACTCAGCAAATGGACACAACAGATACAAACACTGAGATGGCACAGATGTTGGAATTATCTGACACATACTTGAAATCAGCTATTTAAAAGTGTTCTAACAAGCAATTGCAGACACGCTAAAATTTAAAGAAAAATGGTCTCAGCAATGATATGAAAAGAAAAACAAATGAAAATATAGAACTAAAAAATACAATAACTGAAATATAAAACTCATTGAAAGAGCTCAAAAGCATAATTGAGATGACAGATTAAGTGGTAAGTGAAACTGAAAATAGATCAGTAGAAATTATCCAATTTGGAAATCAGAAAAAAAAAAACATTTAAAGCAAATGAACAGAGCCTCAGACCTGGGGGAAAATAATAAAGGTATAACATTCTTGTCATCAGAGTCTCAGGACAGCAGAAAACAGTGCTAAAAAGTACATTTCAAGAGATAATGGCTGTGAAATTCCCAAGTTTGGGAAACTACGTAAACCTATAGATTCAGGAAGATGAGTGAATCTCAAATGGGATAAACTCAAAGAAATTTCATGCTTAGACCAATCATAATCAAATTACTGTAAACTAGAGGACAAAGAAAAAATAATTGAAATCAACCAGAAAATAGGCACATCACCTATAAGGAAAGAACAATTTGTGTTTTTTGTTTTTTTTCAACTTCTAGTTTCTGGGGTTACATGTGCAGGTTTATTACATGGGTAAATTGTGTGTCAGCGAGATTGGCTGTATGAATGATCCCATCACCCAAATAATGAGCATAGTACCCGATACGTAGTTCTTCAACCCTCACCCCCTCCCACCCTGCCTACTCTAGTAGTTCCCAGTGTCTGTTGTTCCCATCTTTATGTCCATGTATACTCATTTTTTAGCTTCCCTTATAAGTGAGAACATGTGGTAGTTGGTTTTCTGTTCCTGCATCAATTCACTTAGAATAATGGCCTCCTGTAGATTTCTAACCAGAAACTACAAAAGGAAATAGCATAATATTTTTCAATTACTGAAAGAAAAAGACTTTTGGGGCCAGGCATGGTGGTTCACATCTGTAATCTCAGAGCCTTGGGAGGCCGAGGCAGGAGGATCACATGAGCCCAGGAGTTTGAGACTAGCCTGAGCAACATAGTGAGACTCTGTCTCTACAAAAAATTTTAAAAATTAGCCAAATGTGGTGGCATATGCCTGTAGTCCCAGCTACTTAGGAGACCGAGGTGGAAGAATCACTGGAGCCCAAGAGGCCGAGGCTGCAGTTAAATCCTGCAGCAAAAATCCTAAAAGTATATACATGTTTGTGCCACTGCACTCCAGCCTGGCTGATAGAGTGAGACCCTGTCTCGAAACAAAAACAAGCAAACAAACAAACAAAAAGAAAAAGAAAATAACTGTCAACTTGAATTTTTTTTTTTTTTGAGGTGGAGTCTCACTCTGTCACCCAGGCTGGAGTGCAGTGGTGCGATGTCGGCTCATTGCAAGCTCTGCCTCCCGGGTTCATGCCATTCTCCTCCCTCAGCCTCCTGAGCAGCTGGGACTACAGGGGCCCGCCACCATGCTCAGCTAATTTTTTCTTTTGTATTTTTAGTAGAGACAGGGTTTCACTGTGCCAGTCAGGATGGTCTCAATCTCCTGACCTGGTGAGCTGCCTGCCTCAGCCTCCCAAAGTGCTGGGATTATAGGCGTGAGCCACCATGCCCAACCGTCAACTTGAAATTTTACAGTTATCAAAACAGCCTTTAAAAATTGAAGGTGAAATGACAGTGTTACGGATGAAGGAAAACTAAGAATATTTTGCTAGCAGATGTGCTGTAAAGGAATTGCTAAAGGAAGTTCTTCAGACAGAAAGAAAATGATACCAAAAGAAAATGGTACAACAGGGATAATAAGAGAGAAATTGCGAATATCTTGGTAAATATAATAGGTTATTCTTATCCTCTTGAATTCTTTAAAATACATTTGATAGTTAAAAGAAAAATAATAACATTAAATAAATGTTTCAATGTATATAAATGTAACCTAAAAGACAGCTATAACATAAAGTGGGGAGGGTAAAGTGACACATATGGTTGTGGGTTTTCTACATTCCACTTAAGTGATAAAACATTGATTCTAATTAACCTGTGAAAACTAAAATATGTTCATTATAATTTTCAAAGTAACACTAAACAAATCTATTCCAAGAGATATAGCAAAAACATGCTTGGTAAATTAAAAGATAATACAAAAAAATCAAAATAATCCAAGAAGGCAGAAAATGGGGAAACATAAAAAAGCAAAACGGGGGAAATCAAACAAATAATAATATGGCATAGCTAAATCCAAACATATCAATAATTAAGTTAAATAGAAATGGCCTAAAGTCACAAGTTAAAAGACAGAGATTGCCAGGACAAATCCTACATGATTCTATTTTATGAGGCATCTAAAGTAGTCAAACTCTTGGAAACAGAAAGTATAATAAATAGTCTTTACTGGAGGCTGGAAGGAAATGGAAAAGGGGAGTTGTTGTTCAATGAGTATAGAATTCCAGTTTTGCAAGATGAATAAATTCTAAAGATTTGTTGCACAACAATGTGCATATAGTTAACATTAGTATATTATAGACTTAAAATGGTTAAGATGACAAATTTTATATTTGCAAATAAATATATGGCAAAAATTTATATTATGTGTTTTAACTTAATAAAAAAGATAGATTTTCAGATTCATTAAACAAATAAACATGATCACAGTATATACAGTTTCAAGAAATAAATTTCAAATATGCTTGTATAGATAGGTTACAAGTAAAGAATGAAAAATGAGATAGTATGCAAATACTAAATTGTACTTTGGTGAATATACTAGTATCAGACAAAGTACACTTCAGAGCAAAAAAAAAATTACCAAGGATAAAGAAGAACATTACATAATAAAATTGTCAATTCATCAGGAAGATGCAAAAATCCTAAAAGTATATACACATATGCCTAACTAAAGAGCTCCAAAATAGTTGGAACAAAAAAAGGGCAGAATTGAAAGGAGAAATAGAGAAATTCACACATATAATTGGAGACTTCAACACTCCTATGTTAGTAATGGGTTTAACTAAGAAAAAGAAAAAAGCAAGTATACAAAAGAACTGAACGACACCATAAACTAAATAGATACAAACAACATTTACAGAATGCTTTACAAGACAACAGCAGAATATACTGTCAGGCCTCTGAGCCCAAGCTAAGCCATCATATCCCCTGTGACCTGCACGTACACATCTAGATGGCCAGTTCCTGCCTTAACTGATGACATTCCACCACAAAAGAAGAGAAAATGGCCGGTCCTTGCCTTAACTGATGACATTGTCTTGTGAAATTCCTTTTCCTGGCTCATCCTCACTCAAAGCTCCCCTACTGAGCACCTTGTGACCCCCACTCCTGCCCACCAGAGAACAACCCCCCTTTGACTATAATTTTCCTTTACCTACCCAAATCTTATAAAATGGCCCCATCCCATCTCCCTTCACTGACTCTCTTTTCGGACTCAGCCCGCCTGCACCCAGGTGAAATAAACAGCCTTGTTGCTCACACAAAGCCTGTTTGGTGGTCTCTTCACACGGACACGAGTGAAATTTGGTGCCATGACTCAGATTGGGGGACCTCACTTGGGAGATCAATCCCCTGTCCTCCTGCTCTTTGCTCCATGAGAAAGATCCACCTACGACCTCAAGTCCTCAGACCGAACAGCCCAAGAAACATCTCACCAATTTCAAATCCGGTAAGTGGCCTCTTTTTACTCTCCTCTCCAACCTCCCTCACTATCCCTCAACCTCTTTCTCCTTTCAGTCTTGGTGCCACACTTCAATGTCTCCCTTCTCTTAATTTCAATTCCTTTCATTTTCTGGTAGAGACAAAAGAGACACGTTTCATCCGTGGACCCAAAACTCTGGTGCCAGTCACAGACTAAGGAAGGCAGCCTTCCCTTGCTGTTTAATCATTGCAGGGACGCCTCTCTGATTATTCACCCAGGTTTCAGAGGTGTCAGACCACATGAGGATGCCTGCCTTGGTCCTTCACCCTTAGTGGCAAGTCCTGCTTTTCCGGGGGAGGGGCAAGAACCCCAACCCCTTCTCTCCATGTCTCTACCCCTTCTGTGCTTTTCTGGGGGAGAGGCAAGAACTCCTTAACCCCTTCTCCTTCACCCTTAGTTGCAGGTCCTGCTTTTCTGGGGGAGGGGCAAGAACCCCTCAACCCCTTCTCCTTCACCCTTAGTGGCCAGTCTCACTTTTCTGGGGGAGGGGCAGGAACCCTGACCTCTTATCTCTGGGCCCCAATCCCTTATTTCCACACCCCGACCTCTTATCTCTGTGCCCCAACCCCTTATTTCCATGCCCCGACCCCTTCTCTGCTTTTCTGGAGGGCAAGAACCCCCCACCTCTTCTCTGTGTCTCTACTCCCTTTTCTCTGGGCTTGCCTCCTTCACTATGGGCAAGCTTCCACCTTCCATTCCTCCTTCTTCTCCCTTAGCCTGTGTTCTTAAGAACTTAAAACCTCTTCAATTCACACCTGACCTAAAATCTAAGTGTCTTATTTTCTTCTGCAATGCCGCTCGACCCCAATACAAACCCGACAGTAGTTCCAAATAGCCAGAAAATGGCTCTTTCAATTTTTCCATCCTACAAGATCTAAATAATTCTTGTAAAATGGGCAAATGGTCGGTGATGCCTGACGTCCAGGCATTCTTTTACACATCGGTCCCTCCCTAATCTCTGTGCCCAATGCAACTCATCCCAAATCTTCCTTCTTTCCTTCCCACCTGTCCCCTCAGTCCCAACCCCAAGCGTTGCTGAGTCTTTCTAATCTTCCTTTTCTACAGACCCATCTGACCTCTCCCCTCCTCGCCAGGCTGAGCTAGGTCCTAATTCTTCCTCAGCCTCCGCTCCTCCACCCTATAATCATTTTATCACCTCACCTCCTCACACCCGGTCCCGCTTACAGTTTCATTCCGTGACTAGCCCTCCCCCACCTGCCCAGCAATTTACTCTTAAAAAGGTGGCTGGAGCTAAAGGCATAGTCAAGGTTAAATGATCCTTTTTCTTATCCCAAATCAGATAGTGTTTAGGCTCTTTTTCATCAAATATAAAAATCCAGCCCAGTTCATGGCTTGTTTGGCAGCAACCCTGAGATGCTTTACAGCCCTAGACCCTGAAAGGTCAAAAGGTCATCCTATTCTCAATATACATTTCATTACCCAATCCGCTCCCGACATTAAATAAAACTCCAAAAATTAAATTCCAGCCCTCAAACCCCACAACAGGACTTAATTAACTTCGCCTTCAAGGTGTACAATAATAGAGTAGAGGCAGCCAAGTAGCAACATATTTCTGAGTTGCAATTCCTTGCCTCCACTGTGAGACAAACCCAGCCACATCTCCAGCACACAAGAACTTCCAAACGCCTAAACCGCAGTGGCCAGGCATTCCTCCAGAACTGCCTCCCCCAGGAGCTTGCTACCAGTGCCAGAAATCTGGCCACCAGGCCAAGGAATACCCGCAGCTTGGGATTCCTTCTAAGGCATGTCCCATCTCTGTGGGACCCCACTGGAAACTGGACTGTTCAACTCACCTGGCAGCCACTCCCAGAGCCCCTGGAACTTCTTTTCAAAGGCCTGTTTCCCTTGCCGCTCAATGCCAATATCCCATCCCACAGCACGCTTTAAAAGGATTAAAGCCTGTTATCACTCACCTATTACAGCATGGCCTTTTAAAGCCTATAAACTCTCCTTACAATTCCCCCATTTTACCTGTCCTAAAACCAGACAAGACTTACAGGTTAGTTCAGGATCTGTGCCTTATCAACCAAATTGTTTTGCCTATCCACCCCATGGTGCCAAACCCATATACTCTCCTATCCTCAATACCTCCCTCTACAACCCATTATTCTGTTCTGGATCTCAAACATGCTTTCTTTACTAGTCCTTTGAACCCTTCCTCCCAGCCTCTCTTCGCTTTCACTTGGACTGACCTGACACCCATTAGGCTAAGCAAATTACCTGGGCTGTACTGCCACAAGCCTTCACAGACAGCCACCTTTACTTCAGTCAAGCCCAAATTTCATCCTCATCTGTTACCTATCTTGGCATAATTCTCATAAAAACACACATGCTCTCCCTGCTGATCATGTCCGACTAATCTCCCAAACCTCAATCCGTCACAAAACAACAACTGCTTTCCTTCCTAGGCATGGTTAGTGTGGTCAGAATTCTTACACAAGAGCCAGGACTGCACCCTGTAGCCTTTCTGTCCAAACAACTTGACCTTACTGTTTTAACCTAGCCCTCATGTCTGCGTGCAGTGGCTGCCGCTGCTTTAATACTTTTAAAGGCCCTAAAAATCACAAACTGTGCTCAACTCACTCTCTACGTTTCTCATAACTTCCAAAATCTATTTTCTTCCTCATACCTGATCATATAATTTCTGCTCCCTGGCTCCTTCAGCTATACTCACTCTTTGTTGAGTCTCCCACAATTACCATTGTTCTTGGCACGAACTTCAATCTAGCCTCCCACATTATTCTGGATACCACACCTGACCCTCATGACTGCATCTCTCTGATCCACCTGACGTTCACCCCATTTCTCCACATTTCCTTCTTCCCTGTTTCTCACCCTGATCACACTTGGTTTATTGATGGCAGTTCCACCAGGCCTAATTGCCACACACCAGCAAAGGCAGGCTATGCTGTAGGACAAGCCACTAGCCCCTCTTAGAACCTCTCATTTCCTTTCCATCGTGGAAATCTATCCTCAAGGAAATAACTTCTCAGTGTTCCATCTGTTATTCTACTACTCCTAAGGGATTATTCAGGCCCCCTCCCTTCCCTACACATCAAGCTCAGAGATTTGCCCCTGCCCAGGACTGGCAAATTGGCTTTGCTCAACATGCCCTGAGTTAGAAAACAAAAAATACCTCTTAGTCTAAGTAGACACTTTCACTGGATAAGTAGAGGCCTTTCCTACAGGGTCTGAGAAGGCCACCGCAGTTATTTCTTCCCTTCTGTCAGACATAATTCCTCGGTTTAGCCTTCTCACTTCTATACAGTCTGATAACAGACCAGCCTTTATTAGGCAAATCAGCCAAGCATTTTTTTAGGCTCTTGGTATTCAGTGAAACCTTTATATCCCTTACAGTCCTCACTCTTCAGGAAAGGTAGAACAGACTAATGGTCTTTTAAAAACACACCTCACCAAACTCAGCCACCAACTTAAAAAGGACTGGACAATACTTTTACCATTTTCCCTTCTCAGAATTCAGGCCTGTCCTCAGAATGCTGCAGGGTACAGCCCATTTGAGCTCCTGTATGGACGCTCCTTTTTATTAAGCCCCAGTCTCATTCCAGACACCAGACCAACTTGTACTGTGCCCCAAAAAACTTTTCATCCCTACTATCTTCTCTCTAGTCATACTCCTATTCACTGTTCTCAGCTACTCATACATGTCCTGCTCTTGTTCACACTGCCGGTTTACACTGTTTCTCCAAGCCATCACAGCTGATATCTCCTGGTGCTATCCCCAAACTGCCACTCTTAACTCTTAAAGTAAATAAATAATCTTTGCTGGCAGGACTATGCTGAATCTCCTTAGGCACTCTCTAATTAGATGTCCTGGGTCCTCCCAATGCTTAGACCTTTAATTCCTGTTTTTCTCCTTCTCTTATTCCCTTTAGTTTTTCAATTCATACAAAACCGTATCCAGGCCATCATCAATAATTCTAAATGACAAATGTTTCTTCTAACAGTCTCACAATATCACCCCTTACCACAAAATCTTCCTTCAGCTTAATCTCTCCCACTCCAGGTTCCCACATCGCCCCTAATCCTGCTAGAAGCAGCCCTGAGAAACATCGCCCATTATCTCTCCATACCACCCCCAAAAAATTTTCGCTGTCCCAACACTTTACCACTATTTCATTTTATTTTTCTTATTAATATAAGAAGACAGGAATGTCAGGCCTCTGAACCCAAGCTAAGCCATCATATCCCCTGTGACCTTCATGTACACATCCAGCTGGCCAGTTCCTGCCTTGACTGATGACATTCCACCACAAAAGAAATGAAAATGGCATGTTCCTGCCTTAACTGATGACATTATCTTGTGAAATTCCTTCTCCTGGCTCATCCTGGCTCAAAAGCTCCCCTACTGAGCACCTTGTGACCCCCAATCCTGCCCACCAGAGAACAACCCCCATTTTTCCTTTACCTACACAAATCCTATAAAACGGCCCCCCCCCATCTCCCTTCGCTGACTCTTTTCGGACTCAGCCTGCCTGCATCCAGGTGAAATAAACAGCCTTGTTGCTCACACAAAGCCTGTTTGGTGGTCTCTTCACACAGACGCGAGTGAAATATACATTATTTTCAAGTACACATAGAATATTTACCAAGGTAGATATGACACAGTTGTTGGCATTATCAGACAGATAATTTAAAATAACTATCACTAATATGTTAAAGCCTGTAATAGAAAAGTAAATAACATACATGCAAGGTGAGTAATGCTCTTAGAATATTTATTAGGAAATGCTCTAAGAGAAAGTTTTTTTTTTTAAGTTAGGAATAAAAAAGCCACCGTAAAAAAAAAAAAAAAAAATAGAGAATGCCTCTGATGGGCTCATCAGCAGAGTTGGTACAAGTGAGAAATCAGTGAGCTTGAAGATAGGTCAGTAAAAACTTCCTCAACTAAAATGCACAGAGAAAAATATAATTTAAAAATGAGAAAAGGTTAGAAGATCCTAACATGGAATACAGAATGTAATAAAAGTATTAAAAAAAAAACCTCGCTGGGCTAAAAAGTTGCTGATTTAAGTAACTTTGCTATGAATGGAGCCTGTAAGCCTAAAGGCTAAAGAAGTTGTATGTAAGCACTGTATTCTGATTGATAGTTATTTCTCACAGGGGTATGTTTTAACAATTCTGATGCCACGATACATGTATACAGGGATTGAAATTTGCATAAATAATTGGCAGATGGGAGCTAGGTTTCACACTGTTGGAGCTGGGGATTACTGGTAATAATGGGAAGGAGGCTAGAATGATCCATGTGGTAATGAATGAGAGTTGTAGACATCAGTATGAACTCATGTTTGGCTTAATATAGACAGTACAGGACTTATTAAGAAATTATTTTTAGGCAGATAGAAAGGGGAAAAGTTCTCAGTGGAATTTTCCTTTAATGAAAGCAGCCCTAAACCATTTCTTTTCTAACAGAAAGCAGCCTGATAGATATGAGAACTAGGGGCTTTCATATGTAAATGCAAGCAGCTGTACCTGGAAGCCAGGTACCTTCAATATGGCATTTACCACCCTCTTTTCCTTGTCACCACATGTGCCGGTGTCTTGGCGACCTCCAGGTAAAAACGTGTGCAGATATCATGGCAACCTTCAGGTAGAAGTCACATCTGCACAATAAAAGAACCTAGTCTTTTATCGTGGGAGGGTCTGTCTTTCGCAGGCTATGTGAATGGCACACATACTCAAACCAATCCCCTGGGCCCTATGTCAATCAATCACTGCATCCTCAAGCCTCTGTACAAAATCAACTGTGTTCTGCCACAAACCAGAGATCCTCTCTTGGGCAACCCACTTTATCAACATGAGAACGCTTTTCTTCTCTTTCTTCCACTTTGTCTATTAAACTTTCCACTCCTAAACCCACTCCTTGTGTGTGTCTGTGTCTTGAACTCTTTCTCAACTGAGACAAAGAACCAGTCTTTGTATTAATATTGGTTTATTTGTAACAAATATGCCATGATAATATAAGATGTTAATAGTAGGCAAACTAGGTATAGGGTATGTGGAAACTATATTATCTTCATAAATATTTCTGTAATCTAAAACTATTTTAAAATAAAAATATTGTTTAAAGAACTTCTAATAAAGAAATTTCTAGGTCCAGATGGTTTTAATGGTAAGTCTACCAAAAATTCAAAGGAGAAATAACACTAATTTTAGAAATATATCCTAGAAAATACAAGAGAAAGAGACAATTTCTTACTCACTATATGAGTTCAATATCACCCTGCTTCAAACTAGACAAAGACATGATGAAAAAAATAACTACACATAAATATCCTTCATAGACATAGATTTAAAAAAACTCAACAAAATATTAGCAAACTCAATCTAGAAAAATATTAAAATAATAATAAAATACCACTTATGGGGCTTATCCAAAGAACTCAGGGATGGTTCAATTTTTAAAAACCAGTAAATATAATGCATAATATTACTAATCAAAAGAAAAAGCACATCACAATACCAATTGATGCAGAACAGACATATGACAAAATTTAACATCTATTCATGGTGAAAATTTCCCAGAAATCTTCTTCAATGTAATAAGGGCATTTACAAAAAAAGTCATGATATACTTAAATGGTAAAAGGGTGAATGCTTTCCCCCTAAAAGTCGGTAGCAAATCAAAGATGTCCCCCTTCACCATCCCAATTTAACACCATACTACAAGTCCCAGCCAGTATAATAAGGTAAGATAAAAAAGTAAAAGACACACAGACTGTAAAGGGAGAAACAAGACTGTACCTACCAACAGATGACATGATTATCTTCATAGAAAAACCCAAAGAAACTCTAGAAGGCTTCTTAGATCTAATAAGTGAGTTCAGTAAGTTGCAAGATACAAAGTGAACACACAAACCTCAATCATATTTCCATACACTAGCAATGTAAATAGAAACAGAAATTTTAAAACAATAATTAAAATATCTCAAAAATGTAAATAAGTATAAATATAACAAAATATGTACAGGTGTGTTGTGCTGAAAACCACAAATTAATGAGCAACAAGATCAAAAAAGATCTAAATAAATACCGTGTCCATAGACTATACAATCAATATTGCAAACGTATACATTCTTCCCAGATTGATTTAAATTTTAAGTCAATTTCAATGAATATCTCAGCAAGATTTATTACAGATATAGAAAAATTGATTCTACTATATATGGAAATGCAAAAGATTAGAATATCTTCAATAATTTTGAAAAAGGAGATAAAAATGGAAGAAGGTAAAGCAGTGGAAGGTGAATATAAGTGGAGTCATATTAGAGCTATAGTGAAGAGCCATAATAAAAGACTTCCAAAACCACACAGAGAAGACAAAACATTGCTATGAAAATTTGAATCCTATTATATGCTTACTGTCCAGGGATCCTAGACCTAAAAAACAAATCTTTCTCAGATATAGAATAAATAATTATTGAAACCTACCAAGGGGAAATTGAAAAACATTTTTAAAATTCCACCATGCATAACAGTAAACAAGAACTAGAAAGAACAAGAAAAGTAGGGCAAAACTCCAAGAAGGCCATCTGAAGATTTTCTTTTATAAACTAATATCTAAGGTTATAAACAAGAAAAAGAAAAATGTAGAGAAGATTTTTGGATTCTACTTCAGGAGACTTCCAAAAAATATTCTGAAGCAGGCCCAAAGCTATTGTAAAAGGAGCCCTGTCCTCTCTTTATGTAATAGATGTGCTAAAATCTGAAATAGAAAATTTGGTTAAAAATTGCTTGGAAAATTGTAGTTATGGGGGAATCTCCAATATTTGGCGAAGTGATTTCAAGTGGACTTACAACAGTTGATATGCTAAAGGCCAAGACAAACTTATGGCCCTTCAGGTAAAACAACAGGTCTCTAAATAGAAACTGAATTGAAGGGCCTTCCATAATCTAAGAATTAGGGAATTATTACTGAGGATATGTACAGCTATTGCAAGCAAAAAAGCAATTGGTAGAGCCAATGTCTCATATTATTGAAAATCAAAACAAAGCAAAACTAATCACCCCTTTCACTAGTCTATGTAATATGCCTGATTTGCTCATAAGGGCCAAATGGATGAGATTGTAGTTCTTTTCAAGATTTCCAAGTAACTAATACAAAGCTATGTGGTTATACTTTACTTTCTGGTATTTCCTAACCCACTGAGCATACTTTGCTCAGTCTTACCCTGAAGATAGAAAATTCTTCACTAATGTAGACTTCTATTCAGCATTCTTTACTATCCCGGTAACTAAAGATAGTTAATATTTATTTTCTTTTCCTGGGAAAATATATTACTTGGACAGTGAAACCTGTGTAATTACTGGGGCTCTAGCTCATGTCTCTCAACTTTTAGATTAGGATATCTAAAATAAAATTTCCATTTTGATCTCCCTTATACAATATGTAGATGATCTCCTTCTACACTTCACTGATTCAGATTCTTCTACAACTAACTCTAAATATCTATTTGCTGAAGTGGTTTAAAAAGGATACATAGATTAAGGAGAAGCTTCCCAGTTCTAAAAGGCCAATCATTACCTCAATCATGATTTGTCAGCGAAAGTTAGGGTGTTATCTGGGGAAATATTGTTAACTATTCAAAATTATCCAAAGCTATTTTCTAAAAGACAAAATTTTTTGGATTTGCTGTATTTTTATACAATGGTGACTCAGCTTTACTGAAATAGCAAGGCCTATACATGAGCTTCACTTCTGTGAAACTCAGAAATTAAAAAATGCCCTTAGTAACCTCAAAATACCTCTTCAATAACTACCTTTGCTGGGTCTTCCAGATTATGATAAACAGCTGTTTTTGTTTGTTTGTTTCTTTGTTTGTTTGTTTTTTCTGTGTTTCCAGATAAGTTCAGATCATGGTCTTAAGGCATGAATGTAAAACACCCATCAGTGACTCATTGCCTATAGCCTGTCTCTTGATCCAGAAGCCAAGACTT
The DNA here is from genome assembly GCF_029281585.2 of Gorilla gorilla gorilla. Taxonomy (NCBI): domain Eukaryota; kingdom Metazoa; phylum Chordata; class Mammalia; order Primates; family Hominidae; genus Gorilla; species Gorilla gorilla. Next base: position 70,405,217 of record NC_073232.2, read on the forward strand.
ATCCTTTTGCCTCCAAGTGACTGCAGCTTCAGCTAAATTTTTCAGCTAGTGAAATTAGTTACTCTTTTCCCCTTACCTGATGACTGAGCTGCAATGATGTTTTTATCAGGAAGAATGCCAAAGGCTGATAATCTAGATTTTCCCCTTCAAAATCTTAATGTGACTTTATTTGTTGATGGGTCTTATCTAAAAAATGACAAAGGTCAATACTACATTTGGTTTCCTGTTTGCCTAAGCAAGAATTTTGAAATTTTTTTGTTGGAGATTTGAGAAAAGTGTGATTTCCTTTAATTAGCAGCTGCACAACTGTGCCACGGTTCTTAAGCAAGAGAAGAAATTCAGAAGCTGTCAAGCTAATTGTTAAAACAACTAAACTAAAAGCTGAATTTTAAGAACATAAATGATTATTAAGATTCTGCATAGCAAAATATACATTTATATGAACAAGTCAAGTGCAAAATGATAGATTGGAAGAAAATAGTTGTATTTTTTTAAAAATTCAATAGATTTGGGGAAACAGGTGGTATTTGGTTCAATGGATAAACTCTTTAGTGGTGTTTCCTGAGATTCTGGTGCACCCATCACCCAAGCAATGTACCCTGTACCCAATGTGTGATATTTTATCCCTTACCCCACTCCCACCCATTCTCCCATGCCCCCAAAGTTCATTGTATCATTCTTATGCCTCTGTGTCCTCATAGATTAACTCCCACTTATAAGTGAGAACATATGATGTTTGGCTTTCCATTTCTGAGTTACTTCACGTAGCATAATGGTCTCCAACTTCATCCAGGTTGTTGTGAATGACATTATTTTGCTCCTTTTTATGGCTGAGTAGTATTCCATGGTGTATATACATATACCACATTTTCTTTATCCACTCATTGATTGATGGCATTTGGGCTGATTCCATATTTTTATAAATACAAATTTTGCTGCTATAAACATGCGTGTGCAAGTCTTTTTTGTAAAATGATTTCTTTTCCTCTGGGTGGATACCTAGTAGTGGGATTGCTGGGTCAAACGGTAGATCTACTTACAGTTCTTTAAGGAATCTCCACAATGATTTCCATAGTAGTTGTACTAGTTTACATTCCCCACAACAGTGTAAAAGTGTTCCCTTTTCACTGCATCCATGCCAACATCTATTATTTTTTTATTTTTTATTATGCCTATTCTTGCAGGAGTAAGGTGGTTTTGCACTGTGGTTTTGATTTGCATTTCCCTGATAATTAGTGATTGTTGAGCATTTTTTCATATGTTTGTTAGCCATTTGTATATCTTCTTTTGAGAATTGTCTGTTCATGTCCTTAGCCCAATTTTTGATGAGATTATTTGTTTTTTCTTGCTTTATTTGAGTTTCTGGTAGGTTCTGGATGTTAGTCTTTTATTGAATGCATAGTTTGTGAAGATTTTCTCCCACTTTGTGGGTTTTCTGTTTATTCTGCTCATATTTATTTTGCTTTGCAGGAGAATTTTAGTTGAATTAAGTACCACCTATTTACTTTTGTTTTTGTTGCATTTGCTTTTGGGTTCTTGTTCATGAAGTCTTTGTCTAAGCCAATGCCAAGAACGGTTTTTCCAATGTAATCTTTGAGAATATTTGTATTTTCAGGTCTTAGATTTTAGTCTGATCCATCTTGAGTTGATTTTTGTATAAAGTGAGAGATGAGGATCCAGTTTCATTCTTCAACATGTGGCTTGCTAATGATCCCAGCACCATTTTTCAAATAGGGTGTTCTTTCCTCCAAGTTATGTTTTTGTTTGCTTTGTCAGAGATCATTTGGCTGTAATTATTTGGCTCTATTCCTGGGTTCTCATTTTGTTTCATTGGTCTATGTGCCTATTTTTATACCTGTACTATGCTGTTTTGATGACCACAGCCTTATAGCATAGTTTCAAGTTGGGTAATGTGGTACCTCCAGATTTGTTCTTTTTGCTTAGTCTTGCTTTGCCTATGTGGGCTCTTTTTTGGTTTCATATGAATTTTAGGATTGTTTTTTCTAGTTCTGTGAAGAATGATGGTGGTATTTTGATGGGAATTCCATTGAATTTGCAGATTGCTTTTGGCAGTATAGTTATTTTGCAATATTGATTCTACCCCTCCATGAGCATGGGATGTGTTTCCATTCATTTGTGTTGTTTATGATTTCTTTCAGCAGTGTTTTGTAGTTGTCCTTGTAGAGGTCCTTCACCTACTTGGTTAGGTATGCTCCTAAGTATTTTATTTTATTCATGGCTGTTGTAAAAGGGGTTGAGTTCTTGGTTTGATTCTCAGCTTGGTTGCTGGTGTATAGCAGTGCTACTGATTTGTGTATACTGATTTGGTGTAGCAGTGCTACTGATTTGGTATATAGCAGTGCTACTGATTTGGTGTATAGCAGTGCTACTGATTTGTGTACATTGATTTTGTATCCTGAAACTTTACTGAATTCATTTATCAGATCTATGAGCTTTTTGGATGAGTCTTTAGGGTTTTCTAGGTATACAATCATATCATCAGCAAGCAGCAACAGTTTGACTTCCTCTTTACCGATTTGGATGCCTTCATTTCTTTCTCTTGTTTGATTGCTCTGGCTAGGACTTCCAGTACTATGTTGGATAAAGGTGGTGAAAGTGGGCATCCTTGTCTTGTTCCAGTCTCACAGCATTTGCAGTGGCAAGCTGCTTCTTTCAAGGCATCTGCGAATTCTTTCAGTTTTCCTATGTTCCTGTGGTGGTTCTTGGAGCAAAAGTTCATGATGTGGGTCTCCACATGCTGTTCTGCCCACCTGAGTGGGAGCTGCAAGTTAGTCCTTCCTTCTATCCACAATTCTCATCAAACCTCCCCTACATCATATTTGACAGACAAAGGTTAGTTTTCTTAACACAAAAATCTCTCTTAATAGATAATCCAATAGAAAAATTGACACACGACATAAAGAGACAACTCTCAGAAGAGGAAGTGTGCATGTCAGTCATGCTGGTCACCAAAAAAAAAAGCAAAAGAATAATACATAATAAGTAATAAAATAATAAATAACAGTAAAATGACATTTATCCATGATATTGGCCCACACTTAAAAGAAGTACAACAGTCAGGGCAAACAAAAGATACAGGGAAAAAGCCCCATTCCTCTGCTTTGGGTGAGTTGCTGCAGCCTTTGTGGATCAGAATGTGCAGTACCTAGTGACACTGAGACTTGCATACACTTTTATTTTTTAACTTTTAAGTCCCAGGGTACATATGCAGAATGTGCAGGTTTGTTATATAGGTAAACAGGTATCGGGGGTTTGTTGTACAGATTATTTCATCACTCAGGTATTAAGCCTAGTATCCATTAGTTATTTTTCCTGATCCTCTCCCTCCTCTCACCCTCTGCCCTCTGGTAGGCCCCAGTGTGCATTGTTCCCCTTTATGTGTTCATGTGTTCTCATTATTTAGCTCCCACTTATAAATGAGAACGTGTGGCATTTGGTTTTCTGTTCCTGCATTAATTTACTAAGTATAATGGCCTCCAGCTCCATCCATGTCCCTTCAGAGGACATAATATCATTTTTATGGCTGCATAGTATTCCATGGTGTATATGTACCACATTTTCTTTATCCAGTCTATCATTGATGGACATTTCAATTGATTCCATGTCTTTGCTATTGTGAATAGTGCTGCAGTGAACATATGCATGCATGGGTCTTTATAATAGAATAATTTATATATACCCAGTAATGGGATTGCTGGATCAAATGGTATTTCTGCCTGTAGGTCTTTGAGAAATTACCACACTGTCTTCCACAATGGTTGAACTAAGTTGCATTCCCACCAATGTAAAAGCATTCTTTTTTCTCCACATTCTGCCAGCTTCTGTTATTTTTTGACTTTTTAATAACAGCCATTCTGACTGGTGGAAGATGGAATCTCACTGTGGTTTTGATTTGCATTTCTCTAATGATTGGTGATGTTGAGCTTTTTTTCATATATGCTTGTAGGATGCAGAGACAGGCATACATTTTGACAAAGCAATCACACTTGGGGGAGTCTATCCCACAGAACTTAAAGCCCTAGTACAGAAAGATCTATGTGCAAAATTTGTATCACAGTCTCAGCTTCCACACTGGTAAATAGTTGACTGTGGTGTGTACTTCATGAGTCCATTACTGGGGTTAAAGCTGATGAACAGGAAATGCATTTTGAAAATTAGTTATCACTATTAAAACACATGGCAACATGGAAATACTGTGGGATTTCCAAAAGAAGATCCCAGATTTCCTACCCAGACTCCTCACACAGCATCCTTTGTGTTTCCCACAGTGTAGTACTCAGAGGACACAACATGGGAAATAGCAGAGATAAATGTGACAGTACAGGAGAGAAGCCTGTGCTTCCTCAGCCCAGAATAGAGCCACCCTAGAGGGCCACTTTCTGGAACTTTGACTAACTAGTCTACTGAGGTTTCTCTTGGTATTAATTACTCCAGAAAGTTTGGGGAAACTACAAAAAGAAGCCTCTGGATCTTGGAAGCAGAGACAGCTCCAGCCATGTCTGCAGGGATCCTGGAGTTCAGTCATTATCTGCCTGTCTCTGAGGACTTTGTTATCTCTAGGAGGCTGGCCTCCCAGTGGGCTCTTCCAGGCAGCTTGGAGGCTCTGGGGTGTTTTCAGAGGTCAATTCTAGACTGAAGTGACCCGGAGCCTTTGGGAAATTTCCCCTAGTAGATAAGGGATGGATAAATTCAGGGGAATTATTGTGACTAAGAGAAAAGTCTACAGGCTGGAGTAAATGTATGCCAAGAAAATAGAGGCTGCAGAGGACCCTTTGCTTTGGGAATCATATATCTTTCTACCAATGATGTCCCAAGTTAGTGAGGGAGCTTTCCCAAAAGCCTGCAGGGTTAGGATACTTGCTTTGAGTAATGAGAGATGTGCAGCGTTTATAGGGCTTCCCCTCCTCCACCATCACCCAACATTTATCCCTCTTACCCCATATCCCACCCTCTCAACCACAACTTCACTGGCTTTAGGGTGGCATGACTCTTTTTAAAAAAATAAAATGTGGAGACAATGCTATTATGTTAGTCTGATAAGTGAGGTAACTAGAATTTGGCTGGAGTTAATTCTATGAGATCCTTGGTCTGTGCAGAGAGGCAGGAATATGTAGGTAATGTGGAGTTACACAATGTTAGGACATCACCCTGTCACTTGCCTGTCATGTGCCTGTCACAGTGATTTCACCTCTGATATCTCTCTCTTGTGTAAAGTGGCCTGAAACCACAGAAGAGCTCAGCACATGTTAGTTTCCTTTACCTTTGAAATTAAGGCTGTGCAATTGAAAGTTTCTTATATGGGTTTTATCACTTGACTATAGAAAATCATCATAATCTAATAGAACAGAAAAATGGGCTCCAAACAAACTTGTAGCACATAGTTTCACAAATAAATGCTGGTGTTTGAACAATGAATTATTTACAAAAATAGCTACTCACTTTATAATATATGGTAAACTAAATTCTAGTTGAATTAAAGAGTTAAATATGAATAATGAAACAATAGGAAAGTACAGTGGATATTTAACTCATCTCTTAATCACAAAACTTAAGCACAAAAGTGAAAAAGAAGGAGAAGAAGAGGAGGAGGAGAAAGAGAAAAGGGAAAGAAGAGAAAAAGGAGAAGGATAAACACGTAAGATTTAACTGTATAAAATGCTAAACTTCTGTATTAAATGTAAAAATAGCCAGAATATATAGGAGAAAGAGTTAATTTCTTAATGTGTAAAAAAGCTCAACCAAGTCACTCAGTAAAATACATACATTCTAAAACTGTCAAAAGATAGTAATAGAAAATAGCAAAATCATTTCAAGTGCTAATAAATGTGTGAAAAATCCAACAAACTATAACACTTAAGAGAGCAAGATCTAGACGTTGACTATAAAATGAAAAGGCCGAAGTGTGCATTAATACTGAATGCTGGAATGGATGCAGACAAATGGGCCCTGCTGGGAAGTGGGGGCATAAGCAGTTCCACAGGGATGTGCCACTGGAAACACCAGGAAGAGCATGTGCCAACTGTGGGGCAGCCTGATTCCAGGAGGAAGGGAAAAGGAAGGATGAGGACATACCTGCCCAGCTTTTCTCTCAAAATTCACCAATAACATAGGTCATCCTCCAATTCACATCTCCTCAGTAAATGAGGTTGGGGGAAAGCAAATGTCTTACAGTTGGAGGAGCTCTCTCTGCATGAAAAGAAACATCAGGAGTTGGAAAGAAGTCCCCCCTTCCAATGACAAGTGCATTCCATTATCTTCTCCTTGCCCTCAACTGTTTAACTAATTGTATTACTTTTCAATTGCTGAGTAGCAAATTATCACAAATACACCAGCTTAAAACAACACAAATTTATTATCTCACAATTTCTATGGGCCAAGATTCTGGGCATGGTTTAACTGGGTCCTCTGCAAAGCTGTAATCAAGGTGTCTGTCAGAGCTTGGTTCTCATCTGGAGGCTCAAATGGTGATGAATCCACTTCTAAGGTGTTGACAGAATTCATTTCCTTGTTGCTATAAGATTGAGAGTCAGCTTCTTGCTGGCTGTTGGCTGGAGGCCATCCTAAACTCCCAGAGGCTGTCTGCAGTTCCCTGACACCTGACCCTCTTCAGAGGCCCTCTCATAATGTAACAGTTTGGTTCTTCAAAGCCAGCGTGGGAGAAAGAGTGAAATTCTGGCAAGATGGAGTCTTAGATAATGTAATCATGAGAGTGATAGCCCATCATCTTTGCCATATTCTGTCTTGATAGAGGCAAGTCAGAGGTCATTCCCATTCAAGGGTACATCACACAGGGTCTGACCACTAGGAGGTGAGCAGCATAGGGGCAATCTTAGAGTCTGTCCACCACAACACTGCATAACAGGGACAACGTGGCCACAGATCGAGGAATGCTCACGTTCCTCATTCCCCCATCTCATCATATTTTACAATCTGTCGTTTATAACACTCCAATTCCAAGAAACATATTTCTATATTAATCAAAACTTCCAGTTTTAAAATAACATACACCAAACCAAAACTAGTTTATGAAGAAGCTAAATTTGTTAACTCACAAATACAAGAAATAAAAGAATATCCCAACTATAAGAAGAGACCAGGGATTGTGGCTCATGCTTGTAACCCAGCACTTTAAAGGGCTGAGGCAGGAGGACTACCTGAAGTCAGGAGTTCAAGACCAGCCCGGGCAACATAGTGAGACCCCATCTCTACAGAAAATGTAAAAAGTAGTCAGGTATGCTGGCACACACCTGTAGTCCCAGTTGCTCAAGAGGCTGAAATGGAAGGATTGCTTGAGCCCAGAAGTTGGAGACTGCAGTAAGCTATGATCATGCCACTGCATTGCAGCCTGCCTGAAAGAACAAGACCTTATTTAAAAAAATAAAATAAAATAAAAATGGGCCTCAACAAAAACTGAACCTAGGACTCCAGGACTTTAAATGCTATCAGGACATGTTTTCCATCTCTCATAAATGCATCTCTTTGTGTGTTAGCTTCTTTGTTTCTTAGAGTGGTGAAATTTCTCCGGCACTATTAAACATGGCTACTGATAGCACTCAGGTTTTATGTCTTACAGCTTCTACAACTGGGAAGATATCAACCCACTTTTAATTTCAATGTTAAAAATACCACATGAGGGGTTTCACTTATGTGTAGTGGACTACTACATGTGGTATGGTTGAAAAGACAAAAAAGATCTTGAGACCAATTTGAGAAACCAGATAAGATTTTGTTTTTTCTAATTTAAAAGCACCGGCCAGGCACAGTGGCTCATGCCTATAATCCCAGCACTTTGGGAGGCCGAGGTGGGCAGATCACAAGGTCAGGAGATCAAGACCATCCTGGCTAACATGGTGAAACCCCATCTCTACTAAAAATACAAAAAAATTAGCTGGGTGTGGTGGCGGGCACCTGTAGTCCCAGCTACTCAGGAGGCTGAGGCAGGAGAATGGTGTGAATCTGGGAGGCAGAGTTTGCAGTGAGCCCAGGTCGCACTACTGCACTCCAGCCTGGATGACACAGCGAGACTCCATCTCAAAAAAAAAAAAAAAAAAAAAAAATTAAAGGCACTAGGGAGTTGTTGAATTAACCAGGACTAGAAGCACCAATATTTTACACAGAGGAGAGAAATCATGGATTGATTAGATGATGCTTTGCAGTCACATTTTTCCCTAGAAGCATTTGCTGACTCCTGTTGCAGGAAGTCAGGGACCCTGAACGGAGGGACCGGCTGAAGCCATGGCAGAACATAAATTGTGAAGATTTCATGGCCATTTATTAGTTCCCTAAATTAATACTTTTATAATTTCTTATGCCTGTCTTTACTACAATCTCTGAACATAAATTGTGAAGATTTCATGGACACTTATCACTTCCCCAATCAATATCTTTGTGATTTCCTATGCCTGTCTTTACTTTAATCTCTTAATCCCAACATCTTTGCAAGCTGAGGAGAATGTATGTCTCCTCAGGACCCTGTGATGATTGCGTTAACTGCACAAATTGTTTGTAGAGCATGTGTGTTTGAACAATATGAAATCTGGGCTCCTTGAAAAAAGAACAGGATAACAGCAACGTTCAGGGAACAAGAGAGATAACCTTAAACTCTGACTGCCGGTGAGCCAGGTGGAACAGAGCCATATTTCTCTTCTTTCAAAAGCAAATGGGAGAAATATCGCTGAATTCTTTTTCTCAGCAAGGAACATTCCTGAGAAAGAGAATGTGTCCCTGAGGGGAGGCCTCTAAAATGGCCGCTTTGGGGTGGCTGTCTTTTATGGTTGCAGCAGTGGAATGAAATAAGCCCCAGTCTCCCATAGCACTGCCAGGCTTATTAGGATGAGGAAATTCCCGCCTAATAAATTTTGGTTAGACCGGTCGTCTGCTCTCAAACTCTGTTTCCTGATAAGATGTTATCAGCGACAATGGTTGCCTGAAACTTCATTAGCAATTTTAATTTCACCACGGTCCTGTGGTCCTGTGATCTCACCCTGCCTCCATTTACCTTGTGATATCTTATTACCTTGTGAAGCATGTGATCTCTGTGACCCACACCCTATTCGTACACTCCCTCCCCTTTTGAAATCACTAATAAAAACTTGCTGGTTTTACGGCTCAGGGGGCATCACGGAACCTGCTGACATGTGATGTCTCCCCTGGACACCCTGCTTTAAAATTTCTCTCTTTTGTACTCTGTCCCTTTATTTCTCAGACCGGCTGACACTTAAGGAAAATAGAAAAGAACCTACATGAAATATCTGGGGTGAATTTCGCCTGATAGACTCCTAGTGCAGAGAAAAGAGGCTAAGAATCTGGTTAGGTAGAGGATCATTAGTGGGAAGCAAAGAAACTAGTCGAAACTCTAGAAATCTTCTGGAGTTGAAGAAGAGAAATTAGAGATTGGAAGAAACAAGATCTTAATGAGAAGAAAAGAAAAAAAAATCCTGTGCCAGATATGTGGACAAGTTTCCCTTTAAGACATTTGCTGAGTCCTGAAGCTTCACAGAAAAGAAGGCAAGCGGGGGCACAGCTGGGGGGTGGGAGTGTGGGGGGAAAAGCATCTGGATAGTGGTGAAGCATGTTTAGCAAGCATGGCTAGTTGAGGAAACAAGGCAGTTGAGGAACCTCCAAGAGAAGGGGCCCAGGTGAATATGCTAGGCTTTCAGTTAGAATCACTAAACAACTGTACCCTAAGAACATGGATGAGCCAGAGGCAGATGGAGCCTTTCTGAAGCTGCAATCACATTTGACTCAACACAACACAATTCCTCATGAAAATAAAGTGATCAGCCAACTCCCAGACTAGGTAACATAACAAGCCTCTGTCTCTACCAAAAAAAAAAAAAAAAAAAAAAAAAGGCAGGTTTGGTGATGTGTTCCTATGGTCCTAGCTACCTGGGAGGCTGAGGTGGGAGGATTTCTTGAGTTTGGGAGGTGAAGGCTGCAATGAGCTGTGATTGTGCCACTGCATTCCAGCCTGGGTGACAAAGTGAGACCCTGTCTCAAAAAAAAAAGAAAAATTAAAGAAAAATGATGCTAGATGGAAATGCAGAAATGCAGGAGGGAATATAAATATAAAATATAAAAATTAAAAATGAAAGGACTTACAGGTAATTCAGCTATTGAGGTTAGCAGATAAGGGCTTAAAATGAGTTATTTAAAAACATTAACATATCCAAGATATAGAGGAGAAGGTGGAGGAAACAATGGAAACAATTTCACCAGATAATTTGTATTTAATAAAAAGAATCTAGTTGAAATTCTGCAGTAGAAAAATATTCAAAATTAATAACTGAAAAGAATAGATTTAACAAGCAGATTAGAAACAACAGAAGAAACAATTTGTAAATTAGAAGACAGCTCAATAAAAAATATCCAAATGAAAGCACAGAGAGATTAAAAAAATAAAAAGAACAAAGGAGTGTAAGAGTCATGAGGTACACAGTGAAAAATGCACATATAACTGGAGACATACAAGAAAACAGAATGGGGCAGAAGAAATATTTGAAAAATAGTGGTCGAGAACTATCCAGAACTAAGAAAAAGACTTCGGCCCGCAGACGCAAGAAGCTCTGTGAATGATGAATACGTTAAATACAAACAAAACCATACCTAAATATATCATAGTAAAACTTCTGAAAATCAAAGACAGATAATTTTAAGAACAACCAGAGAAAATAATTTAATTTAGTAGCAATAAAACTGAAGTCAAATTCTCAATAGAAACAAGAGAAGGTAGACTATAAGAAAACAATATTCAAAGTGTTGAAATAAAATTAACTGTCAACTGAGAATTCTATACCAAGAAATATGTTCTTCAAAAACAAAGATAAAATATTTTGATAAGATACTTTGCAAAAAACATTGAGTAACTCTATTGCCAAGTAACTTCATTAAAAGAAACACTAAAGGGAGTTGTCTAGGCAGAAGAAAAGTGATGCTAGATGGAAATGTAGAAATGCAGGAGGGAATAAAGGAACATATAAGGAAATATAAGTGACTGAATATTGCCTGTACAAACAATAATAACAGTTTCTTATGCAATTTAAAATACATATAGAATTAAGATGCATGCCAAACTTAAGATAAAAGGCATGCAGATGATAAAAGAAGTGAAATTGTTCTAAAGCATTGGTATTATCAGGGAAATAATAAAAGTAATTATATTGGACTGCAAATACCTAAGATACACATAATTATTAGAGTAACAACTAAAAGGGTAAAATTTTGTATGGCTAACAAGTTAAGATATATATATTTATATAATATTTGTAATATTAAGTAACATTTAGTAATTGATAATAATTAGTATTAATATAATTAATATATAACATAATTAAAATAAATAATATATAGTAAATAATACATAGTACTATATGGTAAATATATAGTAATTATATAATTACTATATATAATAACCATATAATTAAATAATATACAGTACATTCATATATTTTAAAATGTATTATATATATAGTATATTTAAATATACTATATATAAAAATTATATAATTAAGAAATATATGGTACATTTGAATAGATTATATAAATATCTAATACAAAATATTAGATATATAAATATATAATATTAGATATACAAATATCTAATAAGTAATATTAGATAATTCTAATATCTAATATTAGCTATAATATATACATATCTAATAAGTAATATTAGATATAATATATAAATATCTAATATGTAACATTAGATATAATATATAAATATCTAATATATAAATATCTAATATGTAACATTAGATATAATATATAAATATCTAATATATAAATATCTAATATGTAACATTAGATATAATATATAAATATCTAATATATAAATATCTAATATGTAACATTAGATATAATATATAAATATCTAATATGTAATATTATATATACTATATATAAACATCTAATATGTATATTTGTGTAATTAATTATTGAATATTGTACATATTAGATGTTTATATATAGTATATATAAAATTAAATCTTTCTCCCACAAAAAAAGAGAAGGAAAAGAAATATATCAAATAGAAAAAAGTTAAACCATATAAAGAAAAAAGACGGTATATATAAACATATTTATCTCTGTAACTATGTTAAATATAAATAATGTAATTGTGTCAATAAATAGACAATCAAACTGAATTAGAAAAGTAGAAGACTAATTCACCTATATGCTATTACAAGTAAACAACTTGTTAAGGACACAAAGTTTAAAAGCAAAATTGTGGGAAAAGGTATTAAGAAAACAGTGAAAAAGGGAAAGTGATATAGAAATTAATGGCAAAGTAGGCTTTAAGGCAGGAAAAGTCACTAGAGAAAAAGGAATATTTCATAATTAGGAAGGAATCAATTTACCAGGAAGATATAACAATTCTCAATGTATATGCACCAAATAATATAGTTTCTAAATATATAAAACAAAAATTGACAAAATAGAAGAAGAAACAGACAAAACACAATTAAAGTAGGAGACTATAATATGCCTCTCAATAACCAATAATATAATCTAAAAAGGATATATAGTAAAGATAAACATTCTGAAGAGCTTAACTGAGAAATGTGACCCAACTGATGTGCATAGAATCCAACAACATCAAAATACAAAATCTTTCAAGTGTACATGGAACATTCACCAAAACTGGCCATATTTTGAGTACAAAGTAAATCTCAATACAAAATAATCAAAATTATTCAAAGTACGTACTCTAAGCATAGTTCATAGAGGAAAATTTCTGGCCTTAAATGCATACTTAGAGGAAAAAGTACATCTGAAATGTTGTGTTTTAACTTTCCTCTAAATAAGCTAGAAAAAGAAAGTAAATCAAACTTTTGAAAGCCTACTAAAAACATAAAGAAAATAGCTGAATTCCATGACATTAAAAAAACAAATGAAAATAGAAAACTCAACAATTTCAATAAAATGACTTTTTTGATATGTTAATAGAATTGATGTTAGAATTGATATGATAGCAAGACTGATAAAGAAAAAAACACAAAAATTACAAATAACAGGAATGAAAAAAGGGACATCACTCCAAATACTACAGATATTTTAAAAATAATAAAATATTTTGGCAGTTTTTTGCTTAATTCATATATATCATTCTCTGGGTTCTTCCCTGGAAGGACTACACCAATAGGAGTTCTTTGTTCTCTGTTCTTCCATTTGGGGGTACCCTGACAGATTGGAGGTTGGAAGGAGAGTGAAGTCAGGGTATTTATTCTAACAGCTTCCTCCCTACTGTGTCATTTCAGAGGAATGGAGGCTGGTTGCCTCCATCAAGTGCCCCAGCTCCTCTCAATGGTCACCCTCACCATACAATTATCCTTCCCACTATGACAATCATTCCTTCCCCTCTTCTCCCCTCTTTAAGCCTAAGGGTGGTTCCAGCCACACTGCTACTAGCCCCAGGGTGCTGCACTGTTTCTTGTGATTTTCCCACATCTTGCCCATACCTTTAATAATTTTCTCTATAAGAGATAGTTTCTTTAATAAACCCTCTACAGAAAATCCTAATTGGAACATACCATCTGTTTCCTGCTGTGACTTTCACTGATAAAGCTCCTTTGTCCCCAATATCCTTCTCCTAAGATATAGCTTTATCTTAATTAGCAATGTCACATTTCAATAGGTTGTCCAAGCCAGAGATGCAAAAAAAATCATTCTAGCGCCCTTCCCTTCTCTCATCCCTCATACCTAGCCATTGCTGAGTCTGTGTGATTCTTGCTTTTTTTTTAAAAAAAAAAAGAAATCACTTTTGTTGCTCCCCTCTTCTATTGTCACAACCACTGGCCTCATTAATCAGGCCCATATCTTTTTTCTCTGAAAAAAAAAAAAATGCCGCACTCTTTCAGTTGGCACCTGCAAGGTTGTTGCTCTGCACTCTACTTGTGCACTCATCAGTGGAAGGATGAAGGGGGCTGAAACCTCACTTCTCCTCCACATTACATGTTATATGTCCTGCAGCAGAGTCCTGTTAACTTGGAGGAAAGGATTCCTTTCTTATTCATACAAAAGCAATGAAACTAGTGGTGGTCCTGAATTTAGCAACCTACAACCCATGTAATGTTCTGACCACCAATATAATCCAGCCAACACATGATCTAGTAACATAATCTAGAGCCTTGCTTGGCATAAGAAGCCCACAAAGATGTGGTCCCTGCTTAGTTCAGATTTTACTAATCTCTACTTTGTATTCTATTCTCCAGCTATGCTAACCCCTGGCAAGTCCCTAAATGTGACATTCTATCTCAAACTTTCATATCTTTGTACAAACTGCAATCTCTGGAATACCCTTCCTCTGCTCCTGTGCTGTGTGGGCTTCAAGATGGTCCCTAGTCATCTCTGCCTCCTAATGTTCACATCCTGTGTGGTTCCCTCCCTTGAGTTTTGATGGAGGGGGAGCTCTAAATTAATTCTAACCAATAGAACATAGCAGGCATAATGGAATATCACCTCTATGATTATGTTACATATGATTGTAACTTCTATCTTGCTAGCAGACTGTCTCTTGCTGGCTTTGATGAAACAAATTGCTATCCTATGAGCTGCTATATGAGGAGGCAGGCCCACATAGTAAAGAACTATGAGAAGCTTCTAGCCAACAGCCAGAAGGAAATTAAGTCCCTCAGTCAATAGAACACAAGAAACTGAGTTCTGCCAATAACCACATAATTGTGGAAGAACATCCTTCCCCAGTCAAGCCTTGAGATGAAATTGCAGCCGCAGCCACCATCTTTTTTCTCCCCAGTTGTTTTCTTTTTCTTTTTAGTTGACACATAGAAACCATACATATTTATAGAATGATAATAATATTTTGAAGTATGTATAAAATGTGTAATTACAAAATCAGGGTAATTGGTATATCCATTACCTCAAACACATCATTTCTTTGTGTTGTGAACATTCAAAATTCACTCTTCTAGTTTTCTGAAAACACACAATAAATTATAGTTAACCATATTCATGCTACAGTGCTACAGAACACTAGAACTCGTTCTTTCTATTTAGCTGTAATTTTGTATCAGTTAGCCTTCTCCTTATCTCCCCTCCCTTCTACCCTTTCCAGCCTCTAATACCCACAATGCTACTCTCTACTTCCATGAGTTTGGTTTTTATTTAGCTCCTACATATGAATGAAAACATTCAGTATTTATCTTTCTGTGCCTGACTTATTTTGCTTAACATAACATCCTCCAGCTCCATCCATGTTGCCATGAATGACAAGTTTTTATTTCATATTTTTTTGAGACAAGGTCTCTGCCACCCAGGCTGGAGTATGGTGGCATGATCATAGCTCACTGCAGCCTTGAACTACTGGGCTCAAGTGATCCTCCTGTCTCAGCCTCCTTCAGTAGCTGGAATTACAGGTGTGTGCCACCATACCCAGTTGCTTTTTTGTATTTTTCCTAGAGACAGGGTCTCACTATGTTGCCCAGGCTTGTCTTGAACTCTCAAGCAATCCTCTAACCTCAGCTTCCCAAAGTGCTGGGTTTACAGGCATGAGCCACCGTGCCCAGCACAGGATTTCATTTTTTATGGCTGAGTAGTATTCTATTGTGTATACACACCAAATTTTTTTAATCCATTCATCTGTTGATGGACATTTATGTTGATTCCATATCTTAGTTATTGTGAATAGTGCTATGGGGGTACAAGTATGCCTTTGATATACTGATTTCATTTCCTTTGGAAAACACTCAGTAATGAGATTGTTGGATGGTTTGGTAGTTTTAGTTTTTTGAGAAACCTCCACACGGTTTTCCACAATGCCAGCCAACATCTTGATTGCAGCCTCGTGGGAAGCCAGGAAGCATAGGACCCCAAGAAGCTATGCTTGAACTCTTGACTCATAGAAACGATAAGATAATAAATGTGTGTTGTTCTAAACCGCTAAGTTTGTAGTTATTTGTTATGCAGCAACACATAACAAATACAGCCTCTGAATTCAGAAAACTCTTGGTCATCAGAGGCTGGGATGCTCCTTCCTCTTGATTCCAATACACCAAGTGCATTCCCCATCATGCTAGCCAGAGACTCGAGAGCTGAACTCTGTCCATTGTAATTCTCATTTTTCTTTCTTTCTTTCTTTCTTTTTTTTTTTTTTTTTTTTGAGATGGAGTCTTGCTGTGTTGCACAGGCTGGAATGCAGTAGTGCCAACTCAGCTCACTGCAACCTCCAACTTCCAGGTTCAAGCAATTCTCCTGGCATCAGCCTCCTGAGTAGCTGGGATTACAGGTGTATGCCACCACGCCTGTCTAATTTTTTTTGTATTTTTAGTAGAGGCAGGGTTTCATCATGTTGGCCAGGCTGGTCTGGAACTCCTGACCTCAAGTGATCCACCCTCCTCGGCCTCCCAAAATGTTGAGATTACAGGTGTGAGCCACTGTGCCCAGCCTCATTTTTATTTCTATGTTCTTTTTCTCTACACTCTGGATGTGTCTCCTGATCTCTCTTTTACATCATTTTGTTGTCTAAAATATCTGCATTGGTCTCTGCTGCTTTCAGTGTGGATTTCAATTGCCTGGATTTCAGTTTTAGATTTCTTGCAATCTTTCCTAATCCAACTGTTTTCTTATTTTGTCTTTTTGCTTTCTGAACTTGGCTTCTCTCATATTTGTGAGGATGAGAAGCATTTTGCTGCATTTCAGTAGATAGTTTTCAGAAGTATTGTACCAGGTCTGGTGCCAAACTCCCATCCTCTCAGTCTTGCTACTGATTCCAGCAGTGACTGAGGCAAACAACTTAGCATGGGCTTTGACTCACGTCACACCACGACCGTCTTGCTCCAAATATGCCCTGCATATTCTTTACTTTCTATTTTTGGATGTCTTTATCATCATAGACTGCAGCCCTATCTCCAGCACACAAGAACCATCACAATCTGGAAGTATGTGGGGGATTTAGTGTCCTGGGCAGCGGCCCTATCAGAGCCAATGGATAAAGACTGCTCCCTGTGGGTCCTTGGATAGACAAATGGGAGAGACACTCTATAGGCTCCTTTGAATGTCCTGATGGAATTAAGTTCCAGTTGCTCTCAGCCTTTCGTCTTTTTATCACTTTCCCAGGGGCCTCCCTTCCATTCTCTCAGATTTTCTCCCAAATAAATTATCCTATATAGATATTCTTGCTTAGTCACTGTTTTTGGTAGCATCCAAGCCAAGCCAAGTATATTCTTCCTTTCTAATGCCAGGATAATTCCTTTTTACTACTCTGTATTATTTGCCAGCAACCTAGATGACCTGGAAGCACCTTCTTGCCCAGAGACTCCTGATGAGAGCCCAGGCTAAACCTTGATTTTGGTCTTGTGAGACCCTAAGCAGAAAACTCTGTTGAGCCCATCCAGACTTTTGACCAATAGACCTATGTTGTTTTAAGCTACTTAGTTGGTGGTACCTTGTTTTCTCACCGATCTTGAATCACAGGAGCAGGCCAAGAGACAGAACCTGTACTGGGTTAGATAGTGTCTCCCCAAAATTCATGTCCTTTCTGAATTTTAGAATGTGACCTTATTTGGAAATAGGACCATTGAAAATGTACTTATGGTTAAAATGAGGTCTTATTGGAATAAGTGGGCCCTTAATCCATTCTAACTGGTATCGTTATAAGAAGAGAAGAGGCACAGACACTGAGACACATCGGGGAGAAGGCTTTGTGAAGATGGAGGCAGAGATTGGAACAATGTGTCTATAAGCCAAGGAATATTAAAGATAGCCAGCAGCAACAAAACCTAAGAGAAAGGCATGGAATAGATTATTCTCCTCCAGACCCCACAAGGAGTACATGGCCCAGTGTACACTTTGATTTCAGACTTCTAACACCCAGAACTGTAAGAAGACAAATTCCTGTTATTGAAAGCCACCCAGTTTGTGTTACTTTGCTATATAGCAGGGCTAGAAAACTAATACAGGACCTAAGTGTTTTTCTGCTGTTTTTATGTCATCTTTGTTTCATCAGTCAAAGCCTGAGCCTTCCATGTAACAAAGTCTGGACTGTATTCCTTAATCTAGGCTTATTTGTTAATAGGTTGTCTATCATTCTGAGGTTTTAGTGAGAGCATGGGTTTGTATTCTCACCTGTGTGTTCAGGAAGATATCAGTGGGCAGTTGAAATAAGCTCTTTTAGAGACTGCTCTAGTAGTCAGGGCTCTCCATGGAAGCAGAAAGAGTCAGATATATATAGATGCATAAAAGGAGATTTATTTTATTTTATTTTTTGAGACAGAGTCTCCCTCTGTCACCCAGGCTGGAGTGCAGTGGTGTAATCTCAGCTCACTGCAACCTCCGCCTCCTGGGTTCAAGCAATTCTCCTGCCTCAGCCACCCTAGAAGCTGGGATTACAGGCATGCGCCACCATGACTGGCTAATTTTTGTATTTTTAGTAGAGACAGGGATTTCACCATGTTGGTCAGGCTGGTCTCAAACTCCTGACCTCAGGTGATTCATCGGCCTTGGCCTCCCAAAGTGCTGGGATTACAGGAGTGAGCAACCGCGCCCAGCCTATAAAAGGAGACTTATCATGGAAATTAGTTCACATGATTATGGAGGCCAAGAAGTCCCACGATCTGCCATTTGCAAGCTCAAGAACCAGAAAAGCAGGTGGTATAATTCTGTTTGACTCCAAAGGTCTGAGAACCTAGGGGGCTGCTGGTGTCAGCCTCCAAATATGAAGGCTCAAGAATCAATAGTATCAGAGCCTAAGGGCAGGAGAAAATGGATTTCCCAGCTCCAGAAGAGAGTGAATTCACCTTTCCTCTGCCTTTCTGTTTTATCCCAACTCTCAAGGGATTGGATGATGCTCATCTACATTGGTGAGGGCTTATCTTCTTTATTCTGTCTACAGATGCAAATGCCAATCTCTTCCCCACATACACATCCAGAAATAATGATTTATCCGCTATGTGCATATTATTTAACCCAGTCAAGTCAACAAGTACAATTAACCATCATAACCACTGTGAAGCATGACCATTCTGAGTGTTGTTGTTGCACATTTTGGAAACGTACTATAATTTTTTCTAGGACCATGTGAGGCATTAATTAATTATCAAAATAATAAATGTTGATAGAAGATAAGTAAGTCCTTCAATCCACTACATAAACTTTGCCTTGGCTTTGGAGTTCTGGAGGTTTAAAAGGCCAGCTCCAGAAAGGAAAGGCCTAAGCCACTCAATTTCCCTTGAATTTCAGAAAGGAAATAAAAGAATATATGATTGTCAACTGGTATTATTTGGAATAACATACCCTCAACATCGGAAAATGGAGAAGAGGAAACTGAAAAGAATCTGTAACATGCAATAGCATATAAACTTGAGACATTCTTCTACATGGCTGCCAGAAAGATCCATTAAAAATGCAAATCTGGCCAGGCGCAGTGGCTCAGGTCTGTAATCCCAGCACTTTGGGAGGCCCAAGGCAGGTGGATCTCTTGAGGTCTGGAGTTTGAGACCAGCCTGGCCCACAGGGTGAAACCCCATCTCTACTAAAAATACAAAATGAGCTGGGCGTGGTGGCAGGCACCTGTAACCCCAGTTACTTGGGAGGTTGAGGCAGGAGAGTTGCTTGAACCGGGGAGGCAGAGGTTGCGTTGAACCGAGATGGTGCCCCTGCACTCCAGTCAGGGTGACAGAGTGAGGCTCCATCTCAAATTTAAAATAAAATAAAGTAAAATAAAATAAAAATAAAAATAAAAATCTGACTCTATATTGCCCCTACTTAAAGCCCTCTGGTAATACCAGAATGACTTCAGGAACATTGGTCACACTTCTTAGCTGGTCATTCACACCCTCCATGATTGGTGCCCTCTCTACCTCCTCATCCTCGTCTCCTCCACTCCCAGCACACACTCTAAGTAACAGCCACACGGGGCTGTGCACAGTCCCCTGAATATTCCGTGCTCCTTTATGCATTGTGCCTTTGAGCATGTGTTCCTACACTGGCATGGCTTCTCTTCCTCCAACCATCTCGGGCTGAACTGGCAAATCCTTCCTGGCCCACCCAACCAGAGGAGGTTCTCTCATCCTTGTTGCTGTGCTGGGGCCAGTGCATGTCTCCATTCTGCATGTATCCCCATCTTAGGCATGATTTGGTTTTGTGGCTCACTTTTTGCTGTAGCTGGGGCCCAATGAGTCCCCCACTGGCACTATTGGCATGGAGTCCATCAGCGTTTGCTGATTAAAGACACAAAGTGGAGTGCTGGCCGCCCATCCAGAGTCACATCAGAGCTGAATAGCAAGTCACATCAGAGCTGAGTAGCAGCCTGGTGTCTGCATAGTATAAAGTTGTGGAGATAGACAAAACCTGGAGTCTAGTGGGACATGGCTACATAACTTTTTGAAATGAAAAAGAAAAGACAAGCCAGTGCAAACACATAACCTTAAAAAGCATGACTGTTTCCACTTTGTGACTCTCATGCCCATGCACAGTAACCAGATTTGCATCTCCAAGATTATTTTACAGGAAAAGGAACCATCACCTCTCGGAGGACAACTGATTCCACGGCTCAGGAAAAATCACCATGGGTCTGGACTTACTAGTAACAGAAAACGGGGATGCTCTCAAGATGTCAGGGCGATGGGCTCCTACTAGTGAGAATCAAAGACCACAATCATAATTATGTTTAATTAGAAGAGCTTAAGCCAGTGAAAGATCATGAGTTCATAAAGTGCTTAAAAGAGGAGAGTTAATATTATGTAATAAAACAGTAGTAATATTTAGAAAGATGAGTATAATAGGATTAAAAGAAATTTATATATATTTCAATAAATATCAGAATATTAATATGAGAAATTTTTCTCCTAATTACATGTTAATTAAAAGTTTATACACATCTAGGTAAGAATACACACTTTTTATTGGAGCACAGGAAAGAGAACAAAATAATGTGGTCATAGTAGATATATGCAATCTGAAAGCTAAGTTAGAAAATATGGCTTAATAATTCTGCTATGAAGTATAAAGTTTAAAACCAGTACTTGAATTAAACCAAGATTTTTTTAAAGAGAAAATTGCCTGTGAGGAACTTTTCTCAAGTAAGTGTGAAGTAAAAAGCAATTTAAATGCAGGCAGACCTCATTTTACTGCCTCCCTTTATTGCACTTTGCAGATATTGCATTGCTTACAAATGGAAGGTTTGTGGCAATCCTGTATGCAGCAAGTCTATTGGCACCATTTTTCTAACAGCACGTGCTCACTTCATTCGCATTTTGGTAATTCTCACAATATCTCAAACACAACAATACTGAAATTAGGCCAGTCAATAATCCTACAATGGCCTCTAAGTGTTCAAGTGAAAGGAAGAGTTGCATGTCTCTCATCTTAAATCAAAAGCTAGAAATGGTTAAGCTTAGTGAGGAAGGCATGTCAAAAGCTACGCAAACAGTGAGCCAAGTTGTAAATGCAAAGAAAATGTTCTTGAGGAAATTAATTTTTTTCTTTTTCTTTTCTTTTTTTGAGACGGAGTCTCACTTTGTCGCCCAGGCTAGAGTGCAGTGGCGTGATCTCAGTTCACTGCAACCTCCGCCTCCTGGGTTCAAGCAATTCTCCTGTCTCAGCCTCCTGAGTAACCGGGACTGCAGGTGCCTGCCACCACACCTGGCTAATTTTTGTGTTTTTAGTAGAGACGGGGTTTCACCATATTGGTCAGGCTGGTCTCGAATTCCTGACTTTGGGTGATCCACCTGCCTCAGCCTCCCAAAGTGCTGGGATTACAGGCGTGAGCCACCGCATCCAGCCGGAAATTAATGTTTTTTTAAAAAATCATCATTCATGGATTCAGTGAACATACAAATGAGAGGAAACTGAAACAACCTTATGGCTGATATGAAGAAAGTTTTAGTGGTCTGAATAGAAGGTCAAAACAGCCACAACATTCCTTAAGCCAAAGCCTAATCCAGAGCAAGGGCCTAACTCTCTTCAATTCCATGAAGGCTGAGAGAGGTGAAGAAGCTGCAGAAGAAAATGGAAGCCAGCAGAGGTTGGTTCATGAAGTTTAAAGGAATGGGCCATCTCTATAACATAAAAGTGCAAGGTGAAGCAGCAAGTGCTGATGAAGAAGATGCAGCAAGTTATCCAGAAGATCTAGCTAAGATCACTGATGAAGGTGGCCACACTAAACAACAGATTTTCAGTGTAGATGAAACAGTCTTCTATTGGAAGAAGATACTATCTAGCTAGGACTTTCATAACTAGAGAAGAGAAGTCAATGCCTGGCTTCAAACATTAAAGGACGGGCTGACTCTCTTGTTAGGGGCTAATGCAAGCTGGTGACTTTAAGTTAAAGCCAGTGCTCATTTACCACTCTGAAAATCCCAAGGCTGTTATGAATTATACTAATTCTACTGACTCTGTTCTATAAATTGAACAAAATCTGGATGACAGTTCATCTTTTTTAAAGTATGGTTTACTCAATATTTTAAGCCAACTGTTGAAACCTAATGCTCAGAAAAAAGATTCCTTTTAAAATATTACTATTCATTGACAATGTACCTGGTCACCCAAAAGCTCTAATGGAGATGTACAAGGAGATTAATGTTGTTTTCACAGCTGCTAATACAACATCCACTCTGTAGTTCATGGATCAAGGAGTAATTTTGATTTGCCAGTCTTATTATTTAAGAAATATATTTTGTCTTTAGTTTCCATATTGATTCCTCTGACAGATCAGGGCAATATAAAGTGAAAACCTTCTGGAAGGTATTCGCCATTCTAGATACCATTAAAAACATTTATTATTCATGAGAGAAGATCAAAATATCAACTTTGGAAGAAGTTGATTCCTATCCTCATGGGTGACTTTGAGAAGTTCAAGATTTCAGTGGAGGATGGCACTGCAGATGTGGTGGAAATAGTGAGAGAACTAGAATGAGAAGTGGAGCCTGAACATGTGACTAAATTGCTGCAATCTCATGATAAGACTTGAATGCATGAGGAGTTGTGTTTTATAGATGAGCAAAGAAAGTGGTTTCTTGAGATGAAATCTACTCCTAGTGAAGATGCTGTGAACATTGTTGAAATTACCACAAAGGATTTAGAATATTCCATAAACTTAGTCGGTAAAGCAGCAACAAGGGTTGAGAAGACTGACTCCAATTCTGAAAACAGTTATATTGTGGGTAAAACGCTATCAAACAGCACCATATGCTACAGAGAAATCTTTCATGAAAGAGTCAATTCATGTGGCAAACTTCACTAAGAATTTTCCATAGCCACCCCAACCTTAAGCAACCACTATCCTGATCAGTCAGTAGCCATCAACATCAAGGCAAGGCCATCCTTTAGCAAAAAGATTGAGTCTGTGAAGGCTCAGATCATCTTCAGCATTTTTTTAGCCATAAAGTATTTTTAATTAAAGTATACACATTGTTTTGTAGACATCTTGCCCTTGCACACTTGACTACAGTATAGTGTAAACGTAACTTTTATATGCACTGGGAAATAAACAATTTGTCTGACTCACTTTATTGAGATATTCACTTTTTTGCTGTAGTCCCGAACCAAATTTGCAGTATCTCTGAGGTATGCCTATAATTTTGTGTTTTATTGCTTCTAAGTAGATAGGATTCACTTACTGGAAGTCCTTAGAAGACCTGACTCAATAATATAAAAATTTATTAGTATTTTTTGCAAGAATGGATATAAAACATACTACCAAGACTTACATAACAAAACATACTGCCAAGACTTACATATTTGACAAATTATTTTTTTCAAAGGAGTCATATGTCAAAGTTGTATGTTCACTGCAATGCTGCGATTGCTCAAAATATTGTTAGAATACTAATTTGTAAATTTAGAAATTGCCTCCAGAGCTAATAAGTTTCAAGAATATAAATTCCATCTCTTTTCTGTTTTCTTTTTTCTCTTCTTCCTCCCTTCTTTCTTTCCTTTCTTTTCTACTTTCTTTCTTATCATTAGAAATAACCTTACTCCTCCCCCTACAAAACACACACATTAAAGACAGGAAGGAGCCCTGTCATTACAGCTATGGGCAGGTTGTAGGTAGAGCTGAGAACTTCTAATGGTAGTCCCCTGAAGGCCCATTCATAACGTCGAGATACCTGGGGCTGCCCTGGTTACCCTTCCTAAGTCCCGATGGTTCAACTCTTTCTTCAGTCATCTTTCTTCACTTCTCTTTATTTTGCTTTAGTTAATGAATGTTGGTTTCAGCACCTTTAAGCCATAGGATCATAACTGAAACAAGTTTAATTGCCAACTTTGGCTTCATCTGGTATTCAGACCAGAGAGAAAAAATGACTTGCCTAAAGGCACATAGATTTTCCATAGCAGAACTGGATCTAAAACTCAGGACTAATGACTCCAATTCAGAGATTACTCTCTTACCTCACACTGCCTTTCAGATTCTCCATCCCACCCAAGACGCACTCAACTGCTGACCACGAAGAGGTTCACATGTGTAGGCTCTGTGGTACAGCTCAGCCTTTTGGAAGAGGGGAGAAGAAAAGCACCAGGAGGATTAGAATAAGTACTAGATGAGATGGTCGCTTTATGAAATTCAGTGCTCACAACTGACTTCTCAGTGGTGACTTCTCATCTACCAGGCAAAGGCGAGAAAGGACCTAAGTGTTATTCTGGGACCCCCTTTCCTGTTTCCCTAGGCTGTTCCCAATCTCTGTTTTGCTACTGGAATGTAATTTACTTTTAATTTACATTTCAACTGTAAATAGAATGTCTGCACATGATAAGAAGTTCAAACAGCTTATCTATGAAAAGTAAGCTGTTCTCCCAACTCTGCAGCTCCTGCATCAGTCTCTACAGCTGCATTTCATTCCCAAAGGGTCTGGCCTTGTATTCTAGCCGTCCTCTCAAAGTCTGGACACCTATTCTGCACAGATTTTCATGGAGACTCCTTGGAGAGAGTGCTTTTAAGCAGAGTGATGGATTAAAACTTGATGGAAATAGACTAAGGGGAGACTGCCAGGTAAGGAAACAGGGAAGATAAATGTAGACTAATCTTTCATGGAGTTGGCTGTAGAAAAGAGTAAAAGAGAGAAACTGAGAAAATAGCTATCATTTATTTAGCAAACATTTTGGATAATTTGTTTTTCTACCAGGATAAGAAAGGGACTTGCCTGTCCTCCTGTGTCTTGTAAGTTATTTAACATCTAAGTTACAGTGGAAACAGAAATGGCATTCAGGTAATTTGACTAAAATGTGCTCAACTTGTAAAATTATGCTTGTATTTTCAGACATTTAACTGAACCCTAGTTGATTGTAAGGAGTAGTCTCTACATTTTGAGCATGGTATTTTCAAAGGAAAACACAGGTTGAGCATCCCTAATATGAAAATCTAGTATTTGAAACTTTTTGAAGAGAAGGAGCCAAGATGGCCAAATAGGAACAGCTCCGGTCTACAGCTCCCAGCGTGAGCGACACAGAAGAAGGGTGATTTCTGCATTTCCATCTGAGGTACCAGGTTCATTTCACTAGGGAGTGCCAGACAGTGGGTGCAGGTCAGTGGGTGCATGCACCGTGCGTGAGCCGAAGCAGGGCGAGGCATTGCCTCACTCGGGAAGCACAAGGGGTCAGGGAGTTCCCTTCCCTAGTCAAAGAAAGGGGTGACAGATGGCACCTGGAAGTTCGGGTCACTCCCACCCGAAGACCGCACTTTTCTGACGGGCTTAAAAAACGGCGCACCAGGAGATTATATCCCGCACATGGCTCAGAGGGTCCTATGCCCACGGAGTCTTGCTGATTGCTAGCACAGCAGTCTGAGATCAAACTGCAAGTCGGCAGCGAGGCTGGGGGAGGGGCATCCGCCATTGCCTAGGCTTGCTCAGGTAAACAAAGCAGCTGGGAAGCTCCAACTGGGTGGAGCCCACCACAGCTCAAGGAGGCCTGCCTGCCTCTGTAGGCTCCACCTCTGGGGGCAGGGCACAAACAAACAAAAAGACAGCAGGAACCTCTGCAGACTTAAATGTCCCTGTCTGACAGCTTTGAAGAGAGCAGTGGTTCTCCCAGCACACAGCTGGAGATCTGAGAATGGGCAGACTGCCTCCTCAAGTGGGTCCCTGACCCCTGACCCCTGAGCAGCCTAACTGGGAGGTACCCCCCAGCAGGGGCAGACTGATACCTCACACGGCCGGGTACTCCAACAGACCTGCAGCTGAGGGTCCTGTCTGTTAGAAGGAAAACTAACAAACAGAAAGGACATCCACACCAAAAACCCATCCGTACATCACCATCATCAAAGACCAAAAGTAGATAAAACCACAAAGATGGGGAAAAAACAGAGCAGAAAAACTGGAAACTCTAAGAAGCAGAGTGCCTCTCCTCCTCCAAAGGAAAGCAGTTCCTCACCAGCAACGGAAAAAAGCTGGACAGAGAATGACTTTCACGAGCTGAGAGAAGAAGTCTTCAGATGATCAAATTACTCCGAGCTACAGGAGGACATTCAAACCAAAGGCAAAGAAGTTGAAAACTTTGAAAAAAATTTAGAAGAATGTATAACTAGAATAACCAATACAGAGAAGTGCTTAAAGGAGCTGATGGAGCTGAAAAGCAAGGCTTGAGAACTACATGAAGAAGGCAGAAGCCTCAGGAGCCGATGCGATCAACTGGAAGAAAGGGTATCAGCGATGGTAGATGAAATGAATGAAATGAAGTGAGAAGGGAAGTTTAGAGAAAAAAGAATAAAAAGAAATGAACAAAGCCTCCAAGAAATATGGGACTATGTGAAAAGACCAAATCTACGTCTGATTGGTGTGCCTGAAAGTGACGGGGAGAATGGAACCAAGTTGGAAAACACTCTGCAGGATATTATCCAGGAGAACTTCCCCAATCTAGCAAGGCAGGCCAACATTCAGATTCAGGAAATACAGAGAACGCCACAAAGATACTCCTCGAGAAGAGCAACTCCAAGACACATAATTGTCAGGTTCACCAAAGTTGAAATGAAGGAAAAAATGTTAAGGGCAGCCAGAGAGAAAGGTCAGGTTACCCTCAAAGGGAAGCCCATCAGACTAACAGCGGACCTCTCGGCAGAAACTCTACAAGCCAGAAAAGAGTGCGGGCCAATATTCAACATTCTTAAAGAAAAGAATTTTCAACCCAGAATTTCATATCCAGCCAAACTAAGCTTCATAAGTGAAGGAGAAATAAAAAACTTTACAGACAAGCAAATGCTGAGAGATTTTGTCACCACCAGGCCTGCCCTACAAGAGCTCCTGAAGGAAGTGCTAAACATGGAAAGGAACAACCGGTACCAGCTGCTGCAAAAGCATGCCAAAATGTAAAGACCATCAAGACTAGGAAGAAACTGCATCAACTAACGAGCAAAATAACCAGCTAACATCATAATGACAGGATCAAAATCACACATAACAATATTAACTTTAAATGTAAATGGACTAAATGCTCCAATTAAAAGACACAGACTGGAAAATTGGATAAAGAGTCAAGACCCATCAGTGTGCTGTATTCAGGAAACCCATCTCACGTGCAGAGACACACATAGACTCAAAATAAAAGGATGGAGGAAGATCTACCAAGCAAATGGAAAACAAAAAAAAGCAGGGGTTGCAATCCGAGTCTCTGATAAAACAGACTTTAAACCAACACATATCAAAAGAGACAAAGAAGGCCATTACATAATTGTAAAGGGATCAATTCAACAAGAAGAGCTAACTATCCTTAATATATATGCACCCAATACAGGAGCACCCAGATTCATAAAGCAAGTCCTGAGTGACCTACAAAGAGACTTAGACTCCCATACATTAATAATGGGAAACTTTAACACCCCACTGTCAACATTAGACAGATCAATGAGACAGAAAGTCAACAAGGATACCCAGGAATTGAACTCAGCTCTGCACCAAGCAGACCTAATAGACATCTACAGATCTCTCTACCCCAAATCAACAGAATTATACATTCTTTTCAGCACCACACCACACCTATTCCAAAACTGACCACATAGTTGGAAGTAAAGCTCTCTTCAGCAAATGTAAAAGAACAAAAATTATAACAAACTGTCTCTCAGACCACAGTGCAATCAAATTAGAACTCAGGATTAAGAAACTCACTCAAAACCGCTCAACTACATGGAAACTGAACAACCTGCTCCTGAATGACTACTGGGTACATAACGAAATGAAGGCAGAAATAAAGATGTTCTTTGAAACCAACGAGAACAAAGACACAACATACCAGAATCTCTGGGATGCATTCAAAGCAGTGTGTAGAGGGAAATTTATAGCACGAAATGCCCACAAGAGAAAGCAGGAAAGATCCAAAATTGACACCCTAACATCACAATTAAAAGAACTAGAAAAGCAAGAGCAAACACATTCAAAAGCTAGCAGAAGGCAAGAAATAACTAAAATCAGAGCAGAACTGAAGGAAACAGAGACACAAAAAAACCCTTCAAAAAATTAATGAATCCAGGAGCTGGTTTTTTGAAAGGATCAACAAAATTGATAGACTGCTAGCAAGACTAATAAAGAAAAAAAGAGAGAAGAATCAAATAGATGCAATAAAAAATGAGAAAGGGGATATCACCACCGATCCCACAGAAATACAAACTACCATCAGAGAATACTACAAACACCTCTATGCAAATAAACTAGAAAATCTTGAAGAAATTGATAAATTCCTTGACATATACACTCTCCCAAGACTAAACCAGGAAGAAGTTGAATCTCTGAATGGACCAATAACAGGATCTGAAATTCTGGCAATAATCAATAGCTTACCAACCAAAAAGAGTCCAGGACCAGATGGATTCACAGCTGAATTCTACCAGAGGTACAAGGAGGAACTGGTACCATTACTTCTGAAACTATTCCAATCAATAGAAAAAGAGGTAATCCTCCCTAACTCATTTTATGAGGCCAGCATCATCCTGATACCAAAGCTGGGCAGAGACACAAGCAAAAAAGAGAATTTTAGACCAATATCCTTGATGAACATTGATGCAAAAATCCTCAATAAAATACTGGCACACCGAATTCAGCAGCACATCAAAAAGCTTATCCACCATGATCAAGTGGGCTTCATCCCTGGGATGCAAGGCTGGTTCAATATATGCAAATCAATAAATGTAATCCAGCATATAAACAGAACCAAAGACAAAAACCACATGATTATCTCAATAGATGCAGAAAAGGCCTTTGACAAAATTCAACAATCCTTCATGCTAAAAACTCTCAATAAATTAGGTATTGATGGGACGTATCTCAAAATAATAAGAGCTATCTATGACAAACCCACAGCCAATATCATACTGAATGGGCAAAAACTGGAAGCATTCCCTTTGAAAACTGGCACAAGACAGGGATGCCCTCTCTCACCACTCCTATTCAACATAGGGTTGGAAATTCTGGCCAGGGCAATTAGGCAGGAGAAGGAAATAAAGGGTATTCAATTAGTAAAAGAGGAAGTCAAAATGTCCCTGTTTGCAGATGACATGATTGTATATCTAGAAAACCCCACTGTCTCAGCCCAAAATCTCCTTAAGCTGATAAGCAACTTCAGCAAAGTCTCAGGATACAAAATCAATATACAAAAATCACAAGCATTCTTATACACCAATAACAGACAAACAGAGAGCCAAATCATGAGTGAACTCCCATTCACAATTGCTTCAAAGAGAATAAAATACCTAGGAATCCAACTTACAAGGGATGTGAAGGACCTCTTCAAGGAGAACTATAAACCACTGCTCAAGGAAATAAAAGATACAAACAAATGGAAGAACATTCCATGCTCATGGGTAGGAAGAATCAATATCGTGAAAATGGCCATACTGCCCAAGGTAATTTACAGATTCAATACCATCCCCATCAAGTTACCAATGACTTTCTTCACAGAATTGGAAAAAACTACTTTAAAGTTCATATGGAACCAAAAAGGAGCCTGCATCGCCATGTCAATCCGAAGCCAAAAGAACAAAGCTGGAGGCATCACACTACCTGACTTCAAACTATACTACAAGCCTACAGTAACCAAAACAGCATGGTGCTGGTACCAAAACAGAGATATAGATCAATGGAACAGAACAGAGCCCTCAGAAATAATGCCGCATATCTACAACTATCTGATCTTTGACAAACCTGAGAAAAACAAGAAATGGGGAAAGGATTCCCTATTTAATAAATGGTGCTGGGAAAACTGGCTAGCCATATGTAGAAAGCTGAAAGTGGATCCCTTCCTTACATCTCATACAAAAATCAATTCAAGATAGATTAAAGACTTAAACGTTAGACCTAAAACCATAAAAACCCTAGAAGAAAACCTAGGCATTACCATTCAGGACATAGGCATGGGCAAGGACTTCATGCCTAAAACACCAAAAGCAATGGCAACAAAAGCCAAAATGGACAAATGGGATCTAATTAAACTAAGGAGCTTCTGCACAGCAAAAGAAACTACTATCAGAGTGAACAGACAACCTACAAAATGGGAGAAAATTTTCTCAACCTACTCATCTGACAAAGGGCTAATATCCAGAATCTACAATGAACTCAAACAAATTTACAAGAAAAAAACAAACAACCCCATCAAAACGTGGGCGAAGGACATGAACAGACACTTCTCAAAAGAAGACATTTATGCAGCCAAAAAACACATGAAAAAATGCTCACCATCACTGGCCATCAGAGAAATGCAAAACAAAACCACAATGAGATACCATCTCACACCAGTTAGAATGGCAATCATTAAAAAGTCAGGAAACAACAGGTGCTGGAGAGGATGTGGAGAAATAGGAACACTTTTACACTGTTGGTGGGACTGTAAACTAGTTCAACCATTGTGGAAGTCAGTGTGGCGATTCCTCAGGGATCTAGAACTAGAAATACCATTTGACCCAGCCATCCCATTACTGGGTATATACCCAAAGGACTATAAAGCATGCTGCTATAAAGACACATGCACACGTATGTTTATTGCGGCATTATTCATAATAGCAAAGACTTGGAACCAACCCAAATGTCCAACAATGATAGACTGGATTAAGAAAATGTGGCACATATACACCATGGATTACTATGCAGCCATAAAAAAGGATGGGTTCGTCTCCTTTGTAGGGACATGGATGAAACTGGAAATCATCATTCTCAGTAAACTATTGCAAGAACAAAAAACCAAACACCGCATATTCTCACTCATAGGTGGGAATTGAACAATGAGAACACATGGACACAGGAAGGGGAACATCACACTCTGGGGACTGTTGTGGGGTGGGGGGAGGGGGGAGGGATAGCATTGGGAGATATACCTAATGCTAGATGACGAGTTAGTGGGTGCAGCGCACCAGCATGGCACATGTATACATATGTAACTAACCTGCACATTGTGCACATGTACCCTAAAACTTAAAGTATAATAATAAATAAAATTTTTTTAAAAAAACAACTTTTTGAATGTCAATGTGATGCCACAAGTGGAAAATTCCTCACCTGACCTCATGTGATAGGTCACAGTCAAAACTTTGTTTCATGTGCAGAATTATTAAAAATATTACCTTCAGGCTATGTATACAAGGGTTATAATAAACACATGAACTTCATGTTTAGACTTGAGTCCCATCCCCAAGATACCTCATCATGTACATACAAATATTCCCAAAAATAATTAAAAATCTGAATTGTGACACACTTCCAGTCTCCAGCATTTCAGATAAGGGACACTCAACCTGTGCAAGTTGAATGTGGAGAAACTACAGGACATGCTGTTTTCCATGATCTCTCCTTTGCTGCCATCTAGTGACAGTTTTGTGTAACGTCAAATAGAAAAAGTCTGTCTTCTAACAATGAAGTCTTGATGTGGCTACTTCCTCTACTTATGCAGCGCCCTCACTGGACTGAAGTATTTCCAACTGAGCATGGGAATTTAATTTGCTGGTTTGCATCAGCAGTGACACTTAATCTCCTCAAGAGCACTTACTAAACTACACTCTGGGTCCTGCACAAAGTGAGGCAAGCTGACCTCTGAAAATGACGTATGGTACAACTACAGCACAAGCAAAGGTCATGAGAGCATCACAAAAAGCCTATTATTGAACAAATACATGACACTACATTGGAGCCAGATGCCTTAGTGGGAAATGAGTCTTTTCTATAAAAATGTGCAGCCATGTGTATATGTTGTTTCATATTGTTGGTACTGTATCTTTGGAAACAAACTCTGGAAATATAATTTCTGGATCAGAGAGTAAATGCATATATACTTCTGCTAGATATTGCCAAATCCCTCCTCAGTATGGGTTGTAACATTTTGTATCCCACCATCAGTGCCTGAGTTTGGCTGGCTCTCCACAGCCTTACCAACAGAGTAGGTTTTACACTTTTGATCACTTTTGATACATAAGAAATAGTAGCTCCTTGTAGTTTTATTTCTCTTATTATTGTCCTTTCAGCCAAAGTCTAGCCAGAAAAAGAGAAACCAGACCAATTATTCTAATAGAGAAAATGGAATACAGATGCTGGGTTAAACTGAATTGGTGAACTTATCAGGCAAAGAAGAAACACAGACATAACAGAAAGTCTAACTAGCTATATTAAACTATGTGGAATACACAGAATGGCCTCAGTTTTCTCGCTGAACCTGAACTTCTCTTCATGACTGTTTGCCCCCAAATCATCATATTGTCCCCTCTTTGACTCACCTGCTTAAATTCTGATATTTAGCCTTTTAATCCCACTGAATAGACAGGCTTCTTGTATCCTAGGGGACCCATTTAGATTGCCCTGAACATAGAGATATAACCAGGGTCTCTCTGGGATTTAAGGTTACTCATCTCAGAAGCTTCATTTAAATTGGCATACCCATCCTGAATTCCTGAATTCAAAAAATCTGTGCCTGAGATGTCTCTTGACAAATTGGAAGGTAGCATAACACATTAGTAACCTGGTGTTATGAACTTGGCACAGTTCCTGAAATGCTCTACGATGTAATCGACATTTATGACAAAGATAACATACAAAGAAACTTACAACTATGTCAGTTGATGTATATTGATGTAAAAGTTCTAAATAAAATACTGTCAGATATTATAACACCAGAATTATAAAATGCCATTACTTAGTAGGACTAAATTGCTCAATCTATTCTGATACATTACCAACCATGTGGATCAAAGGAAAAAAATTATCATCCATAAAAAGACTATGAAAGATTTGTTCTTTCTATATTTAAATGCAATGATTCTAAGCAATAGAGCTATTTGTGCTTGGATTTACTGTAAGGAATGCAGCTGTGAATTATGTTTCTGTCATTTTTGTCTCCATCACTCAGCAGTAAAATTTATCCATTTCAAACTGTTCTGGATTATTTTGCACCTCTTCTGAACAATAAAACAAGAAAAAAGTAATTCTTTCACCAGATGTCACAATGCTTTATTTGAAAAATGACAGAAAAGAATCTCTTAGTTATCAGTTTACTACAGAACTCTGAATTTAGGAAACAGCCATTATACTTATCCCTAAATGAGACTAATAGGCAGTCCCCCTATTTTACCAGTGTGGTGAGAAATCCTACTTTGGAGTCCCCTCAACATATCTAGGGTTACATTACAATCTAGCGCTTCATGTGGACCAGGAAATTGGAGGAAGGTCCTCTGGTCTTCAGTTCATCATGACTGCAATTGGGAAGTTCAATTGTCCAAGCTGGTTGGTCTGTTTGAAATCAATGTGCAACAGGGACCAGAGGCTCTTGCTCTTGGAGGTGAGTCCTCCTGGCACCCACTCAGCATCCTCTCATGGGTCCTGTCACACTCAGACTCTGCATGGTGGAGGGACAGTCACCCCTTTCTCCCACGTTTGAAGACAGCATATCAGTCTCAGGACAGATTTTCAACTTCCAGGGCTGATATCACAGGACGTTCTGGCAACTCTATGTGTGGGAACTTTCAACCCAGGCCACAGAGTCATGGGATACAAATAAAACACACAAACAAGCTTTAATGCTGCCTTTAAGTCTCAGTAAGGAACAAAGAGAAGGGTCCCAGGCCAAAAAAAAAAAAAAAAAAAAAGGAAGTATGGAAGTATTACAGTATTACAGAGTATCGGCTAGAAACAGAAAGACAATGTGGGGGAGGCGAGGCAGTGTTTCTCAACTATGAACTCAAAAAGCTGTTTTTTCTCACCAGGCCACTAAAAGGATAGAACTTTTAAGACTGATGATTGGCTCCAGAGATGCACAAAAACAGCAAGATGGGTGCATCAATCAGGACAGGTACCAAATCTACACTGAAATCTGTGGCCTATCTCAACAGTTTATTTCTCACTCATGGGATACCTAAAGCAGGTTGGCAAGAGACTCAGGAACTACCTAAATGTCAGCTCCACTTTGGCCTGGGAAATAGGAGCACAGAGAATCACCCAACAGCTTTTAAAAACATCACTAACTCAAATGGCCAGACCTAGTGTTGTTTCTCACAGCACTGTAAGGGTGCCAGGAAACATGGGGTGAGTATTTGGGTATTTGCTCACCAAATATCCCTCTTTCCTCCTTCCACACACAACATACCTTCTACCCAAGGAAGACAACCCCAAAGCCCATAGTCACTACTCTCTGAAAACCCTGGGACATCTCTAGATCAAGCCTGGCTCCATCTATCTCCCACTGGTCCAGAGCTGTATTAACCAAAAACATCCCTCATCTGTGCTCCTCTCCACATTCCCCAACACAGTGGAGAAGAGAGTAATGCATCCCCATGCTCAAAGCGCACAGGAGACCTTAGTCTGTGACAATTTCTCTGCTGTCCTGAAGGGCATACTGCTCGTTAAATTATTTTGAATATCACTACTGTGCACAGCCCTGTTTGCTGTCAAAATGGGCAAATTCCTGAAATGTAAGAAAGAAGTGTTGGTCCTACCCAGAAGCTATTGCATACACAAAACTAATGTGAATAGCATTGATAGATCCTCAAAAGGGCCCCATAGCCACAATCCTGCCAAGGAGTGACTTGGATATAATAGGGCGGCCAAAGATCACTGCTTTCATAAAAAACTGTGATCACCTCATGTTTACAAAACACCTTGTGAATATCTTGTTGAATGACACTTGTCAACAAGGCCATAACAAGGCCAACTTCTATGGCCCTGCACTCAAAAGCAAGGCCAGGAGGAAGGCAAAGTTCAAGTTTGAGGAAATCAAAAACAGGCAAAACAAGTGATCCATCCAAAAGCTGTGACTTTAGATCTATTGTCTAAATAATTAAAACAACTCCCCAGGAGAAAAATAAACAGAAGGTAGTAGTATACAAAATATTTCATTTTTTATTTTCATGAATAATTGTCATTAATACAGCAGAAACCGATATGATTATAAAAGATACCAAAAAATCAGAAGAATGTTAGCATTCAATAGAAATTAAAACCTGAGCTGAGGGCTCATTAGAGTCTGACACTTGGCACCATTCTCATGGAAGTGAAGAAACATGTTTGCCGGACTCCTTAAAACAATTCATGTAACACAGAAAGAGTTAAATTTCAAAGGAGCTACAATGTACTGACACATTATGACTCTTGTTGTTGACAAACATTTAAGCAGGGCTATCCAAAGCTCACAGTCTTGAAGGCAGGGAGGTGTGTAAATTGTAGGTTTTTAATTAAGCAGTAAGCAAGCTGAGATTTTTCTTGGTAAAATAGTTTGTTTATTCATGTAGATCTAAAAGGCTGGCTCAGTTTGTCAGAGCACAGGAGAATGCCAGAAGAGGTCAAGGGCATGGGGATGTTATCGACATGAATCCATCCCAACTTGTGGAAAACAAACGACACAGCAGTTAGCATCACAAAGAACTCTATTAGTAGGAATAGAAGACTTGAGGTCCAATTCAGTTCTCATTTGGATTCTATAGTATCTCTAAGAATTTGGTTAAAAAAAACAAAACAAACAAAACAAAACAAGGGAAATCCTTACTCCTTTCATTAACAACTGTCCACAAGGAGAAGAAATAAAAGACAACTAATATAGATAGGCCTTACTGATTAAAAATCTGTGAGCTTGAATACATTTTAATATGTTGAATCTAGAGTGATAAACCAATGGTTAATATACTACAAAACTTTACAAACAAAATCTCATCTGTTGCAGAACTTCAAAAGTAGTGGAATTAATTTCTTCTCCCTTTTAATTTTTTCTTCCACAGAAAGTCCTAAAACTGAGTAGCCATTGGCATGCCTGCACTTTCACAAATGTATCCTCAAAACATGATGGTTTTTCTCAAAATGTATCTGCAAAACATGATGGTTTTTGAAAATGGAAGTAATTTCAAACGAGGTCAAGGATGTCATGCTCCCTCAAAACATATTTTCAGTTCTTTGTGCTCCATGTCACATAAAAAAGAAATGAGGGTAGCTGGACTCATGTAATTTCTTTCAGCTCAATAATGTCATTAAATTCCCAATGTTTTCACACTAGCAAAAGATCCAGTATTTAAGTGATCTACTATAAAGCATCTCTATTTCTAAAAAAGATTCCTTTCATTTTTTACTTTTTATTTTTTCTTAAGAGGTCTCAAAAAGCTGTCAAAAAGCCCTATACTTAACGGAGACCAGCCACAGACTTCCTTCCTGTACCAGCTTTCCAAGAGGGTAAGTGAGTCTTCACCCTGATATTTTTGCCCCGGGTTTTACGAGGCTTCTCTTCTTTATGCACCTTCATGTGCTGCCTCAGATGAGAGCTCTGACTGAAACATTTGCCACATTCACTGCACTGGTAGGGTTTCTCCCCAGTGTGGGTTCTCTGATGTTGAATAAGGTGGGAGCTCTGGCTGAAACACCGGCCACACTCATCACACTGATAGGGTTTTTCTCCAGTATGAATTCTCTGGTGCTGAATGAGATTTGAGCTCTGTTTAAAGCTTTCTCCACACTCATCACATTTGTAGGGCTTTTCCCCTGTATGGATCCGTCGATGCTGAATGAGATTAGAACTCTGAAAGAAACTTTTCCCACAATCAGCACATTTATGGGATTTCTTTCCAGTATGGATCTTCTGGTGTTGAAAAAGAGTTGAACTCTGACTGAAACTCTTTTCACATTCAGTACATTTATAGGGTTTGTCATCCAAGCTTCTTCTGAGTCTACTGAAGCTTGAGTCAAATCGAATAGTCATGC
Organism: Gorilla gorilla gorilla; assembly: GCF_029281585.2. Classification (NCBI taxonomy): domain Eukaryota; kingdom Metazoa; phylum Chordata; class Mammalia; order Primates; family Hominidae; genus Gorilla; species Gorilla gorilla. The sequence continues at coordinate 70,442,323 of NC_073232.2, forward strand.
CCCACTTCTGCCGCTGCCGGCCTGTTTTGCGCTTGTTCTCATAGGCCTTTCCTTGGCTTGAGCTCCGAGAAATACCCGCTTTAGGCTTTGCTAACCTCATGGTGAATAACCAAATGTATTTGTAAGAGAGTTTACAGGCTTCTTCTGAACTAGTGTTTCATTTCCTAGAGGTGCACAGCTCAGAATTTTCTGTGTGTAGAAGGAAAAAAAAATTAGAGATGATCAGAAAAAAAAGTATAGATATCTGTTAACTATTCAATTTTAATATCTCTTCAACCCACCAAAATTGCATTCATGTTTAAATTTAAAAAGTATAAATGCAAACAAAGATAATATGGGGGGAAATTTTGGGGAAATACTTGCAAAGTAATTCTAACAATTCCAGAGTTTAAGCTTAACAAATATCACCAAATTTTGACTGAGTTTACCACTGGAGTTTCTGTCTATTGGGACAAGACAAATTAAAAGTGATCAGGTGAAATATAAATCTTCCAAGCATTACCAAATGAGTACATAATTTTGAAGAACTAAAAAGTGGAGATAAGGTAAATCTTAATGGGAATGGCGTAACTCCAAAAGACAATCAAAATTTGTGTAACAGAACATTACTATGTTTTAATATTTAGTTCCATGTTAAACTTCTACTCACTAGTAACTGCCTAAGGTATCCAAATGAATAAGAAATGACAAATTACACTACTTTATGATATATTCCTGTTTATCTGTATTTAGCATTCGATTTCCATAGCTCTAGATGACAGCTTAGCTCTAATTCTGTAGCATAAAGTGTTTTGAAAATTGAAACTTCTCTACAGGGAGTGGTAGGTTTACTTAGTCTATGAAGACACACTTTATTATTGGTTTTTATAGATCCTAATGATCCAAGAAAGCAATTTGTTGAAAACCCAAAACGAAAGTATTGTGTTCGGAGACAGAAAAACTGCAAAAGAACTTTTACCAGAGAGTGGAATGAAACTGAGTAGAAAACGCATGGTAGGTAGGACACAAGAAAAGGAGAGGGGGGAGAAAATGAGTTTACATGTAAAACTAGGATGGAATTTTTAGAATACCCAAATGCTGCAAAATTCAAATTTTCAAATGATTTTATTTATTTATAAGGCTGACTTGTGGCTATTTAAAATAACAGCCAAAACAAACCAACAAAAACCCCTACAAACCCCACATAGGTGGCAATGTCGGAAAATCTAGAACTTCAAAAGCAATAAAATTATTGGAACTATTTTTCATTATCTTGTGTCAGAATGTGGAATTTAAAATAGAAACAATTATTTTGGGTTTCTTTGCATACAAACATATAAAGCAAATAAATGAAAACAAAAACATAATTTTTCTTGCCTTCCTTTCATCTTATTGTATAATTGAGACTTTAGGTCCAGGACTTTATCTGGATATTTAATAATTACATCAGCTGTAATTATGGTCAGCATAAGAGTAAGCTGCATATAACACAAGATTACAGTTAGGACTACCCACTCCTTAGCTTAAGCAAATATTTACAGAACATCTACCACACAGGAGACATTGTGTTAGGTACATGGTGTTGCTTTTTTTTTTAATAACTATAATGGTCATTATACATAAAAGCACATGCATTTAATACAATGGAAGTCAGATCTAGTCAGAAACTCAGACTGTCAAATCCACCTACGGATGAGGCAATCATACTAGTATGTGCCAGACACTGTGTAACTTGATTCTGTGCTAGCTCTTTAATTCTCCTGGCACCTTTATGCAGTTATTTCCGTTTTAAGTTAAGGAAACGAGGGCACAATGCTAGAAGGCACTAGCCTGGTTCCCAGACCCTAGCAGTTTGACTCCAGAGCCTGTATTCTTAGTGGCAGCCCCATCTTCCATTGCTCAGTCCAGCGCGGCGACTCGTGCTTTGCATAGCTCCCCAGCAGGGGCAAGCACGAAGTTAAACCTGAGTGACAGAAGCTGCTGTTCCTGCACACCCAGCTAACTGGAATGTGCCTCAGTTTCCTCGTAAAATGGGGAGGGTAATGATAAAGTGGCAACACCATCAAGATGTTAGAAGTTGCAATGAGTCTGAATCTGAAAACCGCTCAGAGCAGCCCTGTGCTGCCTAAGCATTTGTTCCACGTATCTAGTCCTCGAACGCTCCGAGCGACGGAAGGGGCCGGGGCTGCTGCTCACCCGCCCAGTTCCACCCGCCGCGGGCCGCGCCTCGCCCGGGCCCCCAGTCCAAGCCTCCCCTGTTCCCAGCACTCCGCCGGCCGCTCCTCATTGACCCGGCCCGCCCGCCCCGCAGGCCGCGGCCCCACCCTGGGCCCGCGTGGCCCTCCCGCCCCCGCCCGGCGGCCAGGCCCTGCCCGGAGGCGGAAGACGCAAGCCACGCCATCGCCCGGGCCCGCGCCGCCCTCGTTGCGGCCAGCGCGCTCCCGAGCGGACCCGAGTATCCGACGCAGGCCCCGAGCGCCCCAAGTGCCCCAATCCCACTCACCGCACGGGACCAGCCACCACCCTGGCTCGCTGGGCGCCTCCCGCGCCGCCGGAAGTGAGGGCCTCGCCGCGCTCTGGCGCCGCCGCGGTCGCTCTAGGAACGTGGCGGAGCGACCCTCTATGGTCCCGGGCCCACCCGAAAGCGTTGTTCGTTTCTTCCTGTGGTTTTGTTTTCTCCTCCCCCCAACTCGGAAGGCGTCCTGTGACCCCCGGGACCTCAAGAGCTGTAACCGCCCCTGTGTGTGGTCGAGGCTTTTGAAACCAAACTCTAGCCTCTCCAAACTAGAAACTGCATACTTTCTACAAATTTTGAGATTTTTGAGACCCTGGTACTTTTCACGAAGTCACCTTAATTATCACCAAAAAGCTCCTGCAAGATGGGAGTGGTTATACTCCATTTACAGGAAAGGAACCAAGGCTCAGAGAAGAAATGTGCTCCGTTCACCGTGTGTAAGCGGACGACCCAGAATTGGAATGGTTCTTTGTGGCTCCAAAGTCTGATTTCAACACACCCCTTTTGTTGCTCATTAGTAATGATCTCTCTTTGTTCTTATTCCTTCCAGGCTCCTCCTCAGCCATCCTGGCCGTGCTCAGTCATATGACCCTGACCTCCGTGTTCCCCCACTCCCTGGGGAACCCCTCCGCCTCTTGGCTTCCAATGCTATTGCTGCATGCTGAAGACTCCCGCATTGGTAACTCCAGTCTGACTGTGGGACGTAAATGTTATTGAACTTTAGACTTGTATATCGAACTGATTACTCGAGAGCTGCATTTGCATGTGTAATGGACATCCCAAACCTAACATACCCCCCAAATGAATTCCTGATATCTACCTAACCTGTTCTTGCAACAGTCTTCTTCCCAGGGATGGATGAAGATCCCATCATCTTTCCAGTTGCTCAAGCCAAAAACCTTGATGTCACTGTTGTCTCTTCTTTTTTTCATCCAAAATTCACCTGTGATTTATCCACAGATTCTGTCGGCTTCGTCGTTAAAATATATTCATTATCAAGCCACTTTCAACACTTCCACTGCTATAACCACCAAGCCACCTTCATCCACCTTCTGGATTATTATATTGGCTTCCAGACGAGTTGCCCTACAGTCTATTCACGGTCGCAGAGTAATCCTCTTAAACCTAAGTTAGATCATGTCATTCATTTGTTCAAAACCTTCAAAGGCTTCTCAACTTATTAGAGCAAAGCCAAGGACCTCGCAGTGGCACTCGATGCCTCTCATGATCTGTCTCTTTAGTTCTTTATTGTGTCTGCAGTGCTGAAAACAGTGCTCAGCAGGGAACAGACTCAGTAAATAGCTGTTGAATGAATGAATTTATAAGATGCCTTATTGTTTACAAAGTACTTTTACATCTTATCTTCTGGTTATTCATCTTCACCATAGTCTCATGAAGCACAGATTATCATATCTGTCTTGCAAATCAGTAAACTGAAGCAAGAGAGGCTGACCTGCCTGAAGTAATACAGTGGTTTGTTGGTGGAGGCTAAACTAAGTCATAGGTTCATTCTCTTAAGTTGGGGCTTTCTGCTCTGTAGGAAGCTGTCTCTGCATATGGCAAAGCACAAAGCTGATGAGGTCTGGACAAAGAAGCTCCACTCGCAATCTAGAGAGTATCTGGACTATTGCAGTGATTAAATGAGGTAATGTAAGGCACTTAGCACAATGTATAACACAGAAGAAATGAGAGTCGTTGTTACTTTTATTATTAAATTGTTATAAGTTGGTTGATGCTGGTGGTTGGAGAGTTTGGGGTAAAGGGCAATGGCCAGAGATCTAGAAATGGTTTAGGAAAAGTGTCAGGAGCAAACATGACCCGTTGGGACTGTCTGCTCTATGTACACTAAAATAAAAAGATAATTTTTAAAAAGCCATTTTGTTAGTAAGGTAGTTACTAATTAAAACTAACTCCTTTAATGTCTACATAAAGATGGATTATCCCTTTTTCCTATACCTGAAAACAACTGGGCCAGCCATAGAAGGGCCAGAGGTATGTCAACTAAAGCATTGGGTAAACGAGGATGGATTTTTTAAAAAGAGAGAGACAAAAGTCAGGAAATAAAGGGGTGTGTGTCCCTAAGTGTGGACAGAATCCTAGGCAGTAAGGATGGAGAGGAGGGAGAGGAGGGTAAAGGAGAATGGGAAAAAGACAAGGAGAGAAAGCAGGTAGGGTTTTATGCCTTCAGCCTAGCTGTTAGTATAATAATAGTTAACACTTACTGAGTGCTTATTGTGTGCCAGGCACTGTTTGCAGCATTTGAGGATCTCACGTGAGATTCCTGAGGCATGATTATTCCTGAGGGTTTGCTCCACCTTCTCTGGTTTTGGTCCCTGCACTTTGTGGTGTGACTCCGGTGCCTCCTGGTGAACCACATGCCTGTCCCACTGATGTTGACTTGACCACTGATTTGAATTGGCTGACCGCATGTGACTGGATGCAAGGGGTACATCACATCCCAGAAGAAACTTCGAGTCATTGTGTTTCTGCCAGGACTCTGCTCTTTCCCTCTGCCTTGAGAATAGCATGTCCCAACTAGGGGCTGCCCCTTTAGTCTAGGACCCAGGATGATAAGACACATGGAGCAGAGCCACAGAAGCTCACATGTAACCACAACAGTCCCACGTAATGTTAGAGAAACAAATGCTCTTGTAACACTGAGATTCTTGGTAGTATTATTGCATTAAAGTTGACTAATGTACCTCCCACCAACCGTAAGAGATAGGAATTGTTATTATCCTGTGATATTGTGAAATACATAGTTGATCTTCTCCCCGTTTCCTGACATACAACTTCTAAAATCCTTAGAATCTCCAAAGTGATGTCTTTTTATATGCTGATGAGTTGACTGATGCCTGGCAGCCCCTGGGTAGCTTCAGGATGGGGCTGGTCACTGGAAAGGCCACAGCAGGATTAGAAGGATGGCAATTTCAGCTCCACCCCATCAACATCTGGGGAGGAGGGCAACTGAAGGTGAAGTGGATCACCAGTGGCTGATGGATTAATCAATCATGCCTGTGTTACAAAGTCTCCATAAAAGCTCCCAAAGGACTGGGTTCAGAGAGCTTCTGGATACCTGAACACATGGATGTTACTGGAGGGTGCCACCTGGGGTCGGGGGGTGCAAAGGGGAAGGAGTATGGAAGCTCCGCACCCTTTCCTTCATACCTCACTATATGCATTTCTTTTTCTATATCCTTTGGAATATCATTTGTAATAAACCAGGAAATGTGTTTCGCTGAGTTCTGTGAACTGCTCTTGCAAATTAACCCAAGGAGGGGGTCACGAGAATCCCAACTGGAAGTGGGTGGTTCACAAGTTCCAGAGGCCAGGGCTTGTAACTAATGGGAAGGGTGGAGACCATCTTATGGGACTGAGCCCTCAACCTATGGGAGGTGATGCCATCTCCAAGTAGATAGTGTCAAAACTGAATTAGAGGACACCCAGCTGGTGTCCCTGAAGAAATGATTGCTTGGTTGGTGTGTGGGGAGAATCCCTCACCCCATTTGGTCACAGAAGTCTTTTGTGATTATTGCTGCTGAGTGAGAGAATAGTAGAAAGCACTTTGAGTTTGTTTTCTTCCACACAGATTTCACAGATGAGAAAACTGAGGCAAGAAACTCCCCCAAGGTCATGCACATTTGTAAGTGGCAAAGCCAGACTTTGAAATCAGAAAGTCTGGCTCCAGAGCCTATTAACCTCTCTATAACAGTCTATCTCCCAAATGGGATTCTAGGCAATTTTTATGCAAATTAAATTATTGAAAATGGTCACGCATGATATTTACAAAACACAAGGGAGAAAGGGAACAAGGGCGTGGGAGGCAGGGGGTGGACACAGTCTGGGCATCTTTCTGCACATATTTCTGGGGATTCTGGCCCAAGAGAGGCCAGATCCCTTAGTGGCTGGGGCATCTCTGGGAAACTACCCAGCAGGGACCAGTGTGCCCCTGAGCCCAGTGGTATTTGAAGGGTTCATTCTAGGAAGAAGAATCTTCTGGGGTGAGAAAAATCCTGGCAAGACAGTTTCATTTTCCTATGTCTTTGTCCCTTGCACCCCACTGGCTTGCACACACACACACAGACACACACAAACACACACACACACTGTCTCAGCAGGGAGCACTGCTGCCTTGGGTCTGTGTTTGGCAACATGGATCCCCAGCCCAAGTGCCAGAAAGGCACTTATAGGTGTGGCTCATGTGCAGTAACAACAGTGGTCCGTCTCCCACCAAGAACTCTCAGCCCAGAGATCTTGAACAATGGTTCTTTCCACCAAGCCTGAGACTTGGCTTTCTGTTTCCTTTGGACTCTCTGGGAAAGAAAACCCTGGGAGTTCCCATTCCTAGGTCTGAGAAAACATCTCTGTTAAAAGTTGACCAGGAGGGCACAGGGCCCTACCCTGCACGTGAGTCTCAGGCAGGGCACGTAAGCAGCTAGCCTGATCCCAAACAATCGCAGCTCTCAGGGCCTAAATATAGCCCATGCATCTGGCTGTTTTTATACTCAGTTGCTTGGCTCTGATCGACCAAGCTTCCTGTCTGATCACCACTGAGGAACTGAGGGCAAGGGGCTGCTGCCCACCACTGCACCTGGCAAGGATATCCCGCTGCCCCTCCGCAGCTGCAAGGCACCTGCGTCCTACACACCCGGGACACATTTTGCAGGGCTGGTTCCTCCACAAATCATCTGATCAGACTGGATAAGCTTTGGGCCTTGTTTCCATGGGACTAAGGGGCCAGATGTATCCTGGGTGAACCCTGGCTCTATTTTGCCAGTGGGAAGGTCTTTATTCCATTTTCTGGTAAACATTCCAATCAGGTAGCATATGGTTATCACCGAGGAAAAACAAGATGTTTTTGATCCCTTCTGGTAATTTGTTCTGGGCAAACAAACTTGTTTTTCCTGAGTCCAGTCCTTTTGCAATCATGCTGATTTCATCCTGTGCTGTTTATTATTCTCTCTGGTTCTTGAGGCCTGGCCTGGCAAGAGAGTCCTATTTTAGGAGACAACACTCTCCCATAGCAATCTTTGCTTTATCTTCGGATACGTTTATTACCTGAGACACTAGGTAGCCAATGGGGCACATGAGAAATACCCTAAGCTCTATGGAGAAAGAAAGCGGGAGCTCCCCACAGGAACCAGTAGGAAACCACAGAGACCAGCCTCTAACGTTTGAAATTATGGGGTTGAGGTGAGCTGAATCTGCAGCTTTTCAGATTGCCTCTGAACAGCAAATATGATGTTGATTAAAAAAAAAAGGTGTGAACTCCTCAGCTGATTGCAGAAGTGTACCTTTTCCCTTTTTCTGAGCCACTTGCTAGTGATTTTTCTGACCCATAACGTTCAGAAATTAGATTGGTAACACCTACTTTAAAAGTGACACTTATCGAAAAAGGCCTTAAATAATATTGTAATAACTTGCAAAAGCAAACCAACCAACCAAACAGGTTGGTGCTTAGAGAGGGTCTCCTGCTCCACTGGCTTCCTGTGTGCCAGGACCTGGCCTGCTCCTAGCTGGCAGGTGCATCTTGGCCTGTGACGCCACATGCACTTCTTAGCCAACTCTGCCTTGGCCTCCACCTCACTCCCAGGAGCTTTGCCGGTTCGCTGCTCAGCTGATCTCTCGACCCTTCCAGTGTCTGGCCTTCTTCCCCTGATGAGAAGACCCCTAGACACAGGACAGACTGGCTCCATCTTTGTGCCTCCAGGGCTGAGCACAGGCCTGGCACAAGGCAGTCACTCAGTTACAGCTGAACAATGGGACAGGAGCTGTCCTCCACCTGAGACTGTAAATAATAGCTTGGGAGTACAATTACCTGGGAGCTCCTGTTTGATTTGTTTTGTACCCTCTCCTAGGCCCTGCTTCCATCCCACCTGAGCCCCTGGCCTGGAAGATTCTTGGGGCCCTCCTGATGCTAAGATTCTGTGACTCGGGGTGACTCTATTGCTCATCATCCAGGTCACCTCTAGGCTCCCACCAGTGACGCCTGCGTGTTCCATGGCAGCCTCTCCTCAGACTCCACCCTAGTCCCCAGGGCATGCACAGAAATGAAGGAGTCATGTTGGCTCCTAGAGCAGCGAGTTGTGGCTCTTCTGCCAAACATGGCCACATATCCTTTAGGATAAGAGTTTCAGAAGTTAGAGCCGGGGGTCAGGGTGGATGCACAGAAAGCAAAAAAAAAAAAAAAAAAGCTTGGTTCTCACTTCTTCAGTTCAATACAGCACACCTTTATTGAGCACCTAAGGATCTATGCTGCCAGAGGAGGGCAGTCAACAAAACAGTGGGCAGGCCTCCCCTGCAGCTCTCTGTGTCTGTGATGATGGAGCTGGGTTAGGGAAATCCCGCTGTGACATTTGCCCTGACGCAGTTCCGCACAGCATGGTGGCTTCCAAGCTATGCTCTTGATGGGCACCCGTAACGAGCTTCTACATGCATTAGAGATGGAGCCTCTCCTATCTTTGCAAGCCTTTGTGGTTCTTCCCTTTAAATCTGCCATCCACGGACCTCAACAGGAGAATAATTTGGTCTTCAGTTTGCTCTGTTTTAGACAAATACTTCACATGACTGATGTAAACTGTTGCATAGTTTCGCAAAGGCTTTCTCATTCATTCCTGAAATTCTCCATCAGTCACAAACACAAATTGTTCAGTATCTGGGGAATTCAAAGCCCTTTCCTCAAAACAGACATTTCTCCTTATCATTCTTCCTTCAGGGGAAATATTGAAAGTCATTGAAAGTCATCCCCACCCACTAGAGGAGAGAAACACAAGCCCAGAAGAGGCAAGAGGTACACAGGCATCCACGGGACAGTGGTGATGGGGCTGAGCACTGCCTTCCAGAGCTGCCTTCCAGAGCTTCCAGAGGCAGCACCCTCTCAATGCCATGTGGACCCTCCTCAATGTGATTGAATGACCGTGTTTCTTGCAGCAAGCTCCTTGTAAGAATCGCTTTAGGTCTCTCTGATGAAGTAAAGACTGATTTCTGCAAAGAAAGTGAGATACTTGTGGCCTTATTCCTGGTCTCACCTCTGTGTTGGGGCTGAGCTGTGTGAGGCTCACAGGGTGACATTGGAGGCTTAGAAGCCGGGGACACTGTGGCGAGGTGATGGCTGAAAGCAGGCTAGATCTCATACCTGCTGGCAGGCCCTGCTTTTCCCAGCAGCATTCCTGCGGGGCAGCGTGATATGAGGGCAGACAAGAATCTCATATGAAGGAAGAGGACAGGGGCTTGTGGACCCACAGGGGCTCCGGGACAGGCAATGTGCAAGCAGATGAAGCCTAAGCCGCAGGGGCTGGGCCAGCACTGCTCTCCAGTGCAGGAGAGGCATGGTGTGGACAGGGCTGGCCACACAGATCTGACCCAGCAAGTTCCTGGCCCCTCAGGCCTGGGTCGGCTTCCTGTGGGTGCTGATCTTGGAGCCAAGAGCTGGCTGTGGGAATCATGGTGCTCAGGCTTCAGACAGGTAGACACACAGGCACTCGATTCGTCAGGCGATGGCCATCAGTCAATGTGACCGGCCGGGGCCAGCAACCAGGGCTCAGTGTACACCTGCCACTGCTGGGGACTTTGGAAGAGGCAGGTGTTCGCCAGTTACTTGGCCTCCACCAGCTGCTCCAGGCGCTGCAGCATCGTCAGACGCAGGGCTTGGAACCTGCAGGGAGACATCGCCAAGAGGACTCACTGAGGCCAGACAGGGCAGGGAGGTGGGCAGCAGAGCGAGGGATCTGCAGATGGCCGGCTCAGGAGATCCCTGCAGCAGCCTCATCTCTCCTCTGCCAAGGAGAGGGAAGGCTGTGGCCTGTGCCTCATGAGGTGCAGTCAAACCAGGCTGTGGACTGCACAGAGCATCAGAGCAGAGTGTTGTCATTTCTATTGCAGACTCTAATACAGACAACAGCACACTGGAGTGGACAGGGCGGTAGGGCAGAGATCGGGAAGCCCATGTTTCAGCCCAGATTCTGCCATAACCTATGAGGCAACCTTCCTTGTGCTGGGCCTCAGCATCCACTCTGTACGTTGAGTGGACCCACTAGTTGCCCCCCAGATCCCTTTCAGCTCTCAAATCCTACGGGGTCAGGACTGACTGCAGAATGGAAGATTCCCTCTGACTTTGGTCTCCTCTGCCTGTTTGGGGTCTGGCTGCACAGACAGGAGCCTGTGGAGGATGTGGCTTTCCACGGGTCATTCAACCAGAGGCTAACATCCATCCTTTCCCCACACACCCCAGGCCCTCTCAGTGAGCTCCTGCCCTTTCCTTCCTAGCTGCCTCCCCACCAGCCCTGGTGGGGTGCCCTCCACAAGTCCTGGACCACACTTCACTTTGCTGAGGGGGAGACGTCATTGGGACTACAGCCTGGCTAACTCATGCAGCTGGGCCCTGGCGTGGTGTCCCCAGGAGCTGGCAGGTGAGACCTGCTCACCTTTTCATTGAACTAGCCCTCTGCACCTGAAAACATCAGCTGAGGCTGGGAGTTACAGCATCTGCCACTTTGGGGAAGGCTCAGAATTCCCACTAGGACAAAAGGCCCTAACCAGGCCAAGTCTGCCTCAGCATGCCTGCTCCTTGGAGCCACATCACCAGCAGAACTCAGAAGCTTGACCCAGCACCCACTTGGGTTCCTGCCTGACTTTCCTGCCAGGTGTTCTGCAGCTCATGCCTGCGCTGGTGAGGATGCCAAGACTGGATGGGTGATCGGGGCTGTGTCCCACTGTTTTGGCAAGCTGTCACTCCAGCGTGGTGGCAATACCGAGCAGGGGGCCAGAGGGTGATGCTGGGGAGCTAGGGTTAGCAGGCCTTCCCGTACCAGGGTACTGGTGCCCATGGAGGAGAGAGACCTCCCAGCCGGCACTGGTGCTGTGCTTTGCAGACCTGCCCTGATGTTCAGGACCCATGACTGGCTGTTTAAGTGCTGCTTACTTCATGGTCAGTTTGATTATTTCTCTTTCTTCCTCTTCTTTTAATTTTTCAACAAAACTGTCCAGCACCGGCATTTCAAACTTAATGTACTGAGCGACCTAGAAAATCCAAGAACATTTTAATGTGCTTTAAATTCGAAGCCAAAAGTATGTTTTCTTTTCCTCAAGGCTTCCATAGTGGCCCATGCAGCCAACATCTTGTATCCACAGAAGGAGCTGCCGCTTTTCCCACCCCACCCCCACACTGCTGTGTTGTGTACAGATGCCAGGACGGGAGCCTATTATTATCTCAAAGGCAACTGTTATCCCTGGGAGGAAATATTAAACTGAATATTAGGAAGAGCATTCAGTACAGCAGCACTGTCACATTGGGTGCCCTCTGGGCTAGGGGGTAGGGAGGTGGGAGCACCATTGTTTCTAACAATGGGATGCAATTGCAGCAGCCTGGGGGATACGGGGTCACTAGGCCTCCTACTTGAGGTTCAAACCCTGTAAGCGTCTTCTATGCAGAGGAGTTTGGAAATGCACTCACTGTCTGGTCAGAACTCAGGCTGTTGGTAAGACTTAACTATCTCCCTGTTTTCCACAGGTGCAAGGTAGGGCCTAGTTAAAAAGCCTTTGCATAGGTCTCTCACATAATGACAACAAAATACATTCCAATGAAGGAAAAGACTTTACTTCCCTAAGAGGAAAAGGACAGGGCCATGGTTTTATAGGACCCAAATTCTTCTTTCCCCTAAGCTGCTGGTGCTGGCGGTCACTGATGGGAGAGGGAGGGCTGGCGCCTCCCTGTGCTAGGCTGGGAGCCCTTTGGGAGAGTGTGGAGCTCCTGGAGACATCAACTGAGAGGGCTCTGGCCAGGAGTCCTTGGGAGGCCCCGTCACCCACGAACCCCTCACCCTAGAGCAGGCCTCCCCAACCTTGGCCCCCACTCACTTCATGGGGGACTTCCACGCCCAAGTCAGCTTCCATCAGAAACATCCTGGCGATCTTCTCACATGGCCCGTGCAGGATTCTGGAAATCAGCGGGTACTCGCAGTCTTTTAATTTTGTTCGCTCTGAAAAAGAAGGTGGTTTACAAAAATCACGGGAGATTAGGATCACCTCTGTCTGTTCCAGATTAGGAACTGATAGAAAATGTGCGTCTAGGGGCGCAGGGAACCCTAAGAACACAGACCTCGCTAACAGCGCTGCCCTGAGAGATTCCTGCTCATGCAGAAGGGAGGCAGAACAGGGCCCCCAGATCTGCCACTTTGGCATAAGGATTAAGTGGAGCGGCTGGCAATTGAGAAGAAGAAGATACAAGTGAGGCTCTTTGCCCTCCCCTATTTGCCAAAAAGCAGGACATAAATTTGTCAAGGTGTGCCCCCGTCCCTCTCTAGGCAATGATGGAGTTAATCACCAGAGACAACCTGAGCCCCTCCTCAGCCTGGAGAGGGCACCAGAGGAACCTGCACAGCATGTCCCGCTGAAGCCCTTCCCTTCCCGCAGCTCCCCGTGCGGTGACCTTCCCACCCTTCGCCTCCCCAGAAACTCAGGCCCTTCTCCTCTGTCTTGTCACTTCTCTAAAAACTTACTGCTCTTTTGTGAATATGCTATTTAAGCCCAAATTCTGACCATTCATCCCTGGATATTCCAAAGGGCATGCATGATGCAAGTGTTAACAAACTTCTGTTTGTTCTTCTCCTTAATCTGTATTTTGTTAATCTAAATACAGGGCCCCAGCCAGTGAACCTAAATGGGTAGAAGGAGAAGATATTTTTCCTCCCCTACAGTGTCATTCAGCAAAGGTGCAGCTTGAAGAGAAACAAGATCTGAGGGGGTGGGAGAAAGGAAAGCTGAGATGGGAGGGCCAGGGCCTGATGCACTGTGACACGCACCCCACCCTTCCTGACTCAGCGCCAATGAGCTAGGGACCCACCCATCCATTTCTCTGGAAGAGGCGGAGAGGGAGGCTTCCTATAGCTTGGTGGGATTCTCTTTCAGAATCCTGAAAGAATTAAACTTAATGTACTGAGCGACCTAGAAAATCCAAGAACATTTTAATGTGCTTTAAATTCGAAGCCAAAAGTATGTTTTCTTTTCCTCAAGGCTTCCATAGTGTGCCTGGGTTTGGGTGGGGGAGAAATGTTCATGCTGGGAGGCACAGTGTGCCCTAGCCCACTAGGCAAGCCAGCACGGAGCCCATCTGGGAGGGAGTACAGTCAGTGGTTGGTGGGGAGGGGGCTTGCTGAACAGGTATTGACCTTTTGCTTTTACGATCCAGAAGTGGGGCAGGTACTCACCCCCAGACTCGTGAACGATGTAGAGTGCGAACTCACTGGGGCCGTCTTCCACCTGCACAGGCAGTCACAGGAAGTCAGATCACGGTGCTTGGAGATGGGAGAGAACTGAGAGGGTCCCCTGACAGTAACTACACCCCCAGTAACACACACACAAGTCACAAGGAACCTGCCCTCTCCCAACCTCCTCTTGCTTGAAATCCGAGGGACAAAAGCTCAGCAGAGGGACCCATGCTAGACCTTCTGCCCAGGAACCACGGGCAGCTTTCCCCAGAACCCCACCCCCAACAGAATAGCAGACCACTGGCATCCTGGGGCAAGGCCACTCCTGGCCAGGCTTACCCTAAATTTGTTCAGCAGCAGGGTGAGCACCTGTAGGGTTGTCATGGTGCTGTTGACCCTCACATTGGTCACGGATCCATAGGCTGGAGTAAACACGGAGGTCTGTACCAGGAAGGGAGAGAAGTTCAGGTCAGGCCCAGAGGGGACAAGGGACTGACATCACGATGGTGAACAGACCCAGGCAGCAGGTGACGCTGAGATCTGTGAACACCTGCACCTGTCCATTCACGCTGATGCACACACAAGCTGTTCCCAGACCTGGGAGACACTCCGGGAAGCTGTAGTAGTGCACGCCTTCCAGAGGCCTAAGGAAGATGTCTACACACCCAGAAGGGCCAGCTCTCTGGACCCGAGGAACCAGGGCCATGGAAGTCATTCACAAGGGTGAGGGAATCAGTCTCTCTGTCACTCTTTCTATTGATTAAGTCACCAGTTGTCTGTTGATTCTAAGGCTGAAAGTTACCCAGTCTGTCTCCTCCTCTTCATTCTCCCAGCGGTGCCTAGTAGAGGCACTGGTCACACCATATCAGCTTCCCAGCTTGTTCCTTTCTGGTCTCAGTCCCTCTAATCCGTAGTCTGCACCGCTGCCTACAGGAACGGACTTCTAAAACCCTTGCACCTCCAAGTGACGTCTAGCCCAGCTGCATCCATACAGTCTTGGCTCCCTTCCCTACCCTGCTCCATACCATCTGAATCAGAGTCAGCGTTTGTAGAACACAAGGCGAAGCGATCTGTGCAGTTCAATGTGAGAAGCACTGTTTGAAAGCGTGGGTCTAAAAGTATCTGAAGGCTTCCTGGGGACTGTGCAATAACATCTGTAATTCTTCTCATTGTCTCGCACGTATGACACTATGGTTGCCTAACAAGCACCATGTGCTCCAGTCACAGAGCTTCTTCACAATTTGGCTAGGGGGCGGGGGGACACATTATATTTTTGCAGGTATCTTGCCTTTGCCTAAGAGACACCATGTATGAAATCAACCAGGACTCTGCCTGACACATAATAGGTCTGTCCTCAATAAACCCTAGCTGTGTATTGAACCCGCTAAGATTTTACATACAATCATTGACTTAATATTCATAACAACCCTTTGAGGCAGCTATAACTAGTCCCCTTTTCTTAGAAAGGAATCAGAGGCTTTAGAAGGTTAACCAGCTTGTTCAGAGTTACCCATCTAGAAAAGACAGAGCCCTGACTCAAAGGATTCCATGATTCCTGAAAACCTACATGTTACCCGCCTGGTGCTGGTGCCTCCCAGCAAATGTGACTCCTCTGCAGGTGAACCTCTCCTTGCTTTTCAAACTCAAGTTTAGATTCGCATATTCCTCCTCTGAGATCCTAGCTCTGTTTTCCCAAGGAGGTAGCTGAGGCTCAGAGAGCTCAAGGACCTATTCAGTATCCCTGCTCTGATAAGTCCAGGCACACCTGGGAGCCATTGTGAGTTCAGGTCCAGACCATCACAGTGAAGCGAATATCTCAATAAAGTGAGTCACACAAATGTTTTGGTTTCCCAGGGCGTATACAAGATATGTTTATACTATACTGTAGTTTCTTAAGGGTGAGACAGTATTACATCTAAAAAATATGCATGTCTTAATTAAAACTACTTTATTGCTAAAAAATCTGACACAGAGACACAAAGTGAGCACATAGTGTTGGAAAACGGCACCGATAGACTTGTTCAACACAAGGTTGCCACATACCTTCAATTTGCAGAAAACGCAGGTGCAGCAAAAAAAAAAAAAAAAAAAAAAAAAATTGCAGATTTTTGCAAATGGAAGGTTGCTGTTCAGCAACCTTCCATTTGCAAAAATCTGCAAGGTACAGTAACAAGAAGCACAATAAAATGAAGCACGCTGTGCCAGAGTCAGACTCAACCTCGACCTGCTTCCCCCAGCTCGATTCTAGTTGAGGTGCAGAATGACTGAGTTATACAGAAAGCCAGGATTAGGATTAGGCTTTCTTGTCCAAAGAAATATGGAAGAGAGGGCCAGGTGCAGTGGCTTACGCCTGTAATCCCAGCACTTTGGTAGGCAAAGGCGGGCAGATCACGAGGTCAGGAGTTCAAGACCAGTCTGGCCAATATGGTGAAACCCCGTCTCTACAAAAAATACAAAAATTAGCCAGGCATGGTGGTGCGCATCTGTAGTCCCAGATACTCAGGAAGCAGATGAATCGCTTGAACCTAGGAGGTGGAGGTTGCAGTAAGCCCAGATCGTGCCACTGCACTCCAGCCTGGGCTACAGAGTGAGACTCCATCTCAAATAAAAAAAGAAACATGAAACAGAGGAGTTAGGCTATTTCAAAGGGACAAAAAGTCTCGTTAACAAGACACTGTGTTTCTTCTGCATGAAGCCTTTTCTCAAGATGATACCAACCAACTCCAAGTAGGAACAAAGGCCCCCTGGCTACTTTCTTATCTCTAACCACAAATGGTTTCTCTCTAACAGAACACATTTGAATCCAATAGGTCAGGCAGTATAAACAGCTACAAAGTTTCACCCAGTCTGGAAATAAAACCAACATTTCTGGGAATCAGAACAGTTTTGGAAAATGACTGAGTGAAGTAATGGTGCACAGTTCTAAGAAACAAAACCTGGAACTATCTCAGAAATTCAATGCTAGGAATTATTTATTTTTTCAATTGTTGCCTCTGACTCAAGGAATCTGTGCCCTCATTTCTAAGGACATTAGTTCTGTATGGATGTTGAGCGTGGTAAGAAAGGGCTTTTTGCATAGTGCTTTTCTTTGGGACTTCCCTTACCCAGGAGGTGGGGGAGCTACTGTCCCAAATGCTTAAGACACTATTCTGTGTCCTTGAAAGCAGTACTTTTTCCTGGAAGAATGGATTCACATTCCACGGGCAAATCTGTCACTAGGAGGAAAAGCTGCCCTCACTGGGTGACAGGCTGAGACCCCATGTCGTCTGGCTGAGTAGCTCTTCTTGATAGTGTGGTTCAGTTGGAAATGAGAGGCTGTGATGAAAACCCTCACTGTTCATTTCAAAGGCTGCAGAGTGCTCAGTGTTCCTATGACGCTGGCAATCACTACAATAAGGTTTAATGTAACAGACACACCTCTTAGTGATGAATGAGACCCTTCGAGGAGAAGCAAATGTACCAATGCTAAACTCCACCATTCAGTACTTTGAATCATGGAGCAAAACATCCCTTCCCCCCCCCCCCCACCTTTTTCTGGTAAGGAACATAGAACTGGAAAATACCTAAACCCATGCACATATTTTGGAAAATTTTTGAATAATTCCTTAAACTAGCATATCAACATTTATTTGAATGCTAACAATGGGTACTCAACACATTACACACTAAACCCCTTTTGGAACAAGATTTAAAGAATACTCAAGTCATGTTATGTGTCCCTGGGCTAATCTATACCTTTGTTAATCTCTGCCTAACTTCAATCCTGGGTACCCTTTACTCTCTCAGGAGACTCTACTTTGGAATAGTCCTGGATTTTTCCAGATTTAGCAAAGGCAACCCTATTGTCATTCATTCACTCACCACAAGCCTAGCAGGGGGTGGAAGGGAGATCCTGAGATTAAAGCAGGGTCCCTTCAGCTTGCCCAGCAGAATTCCAAAGTAGACATTCCAAAGTCCAGGGCACCCTAAGTGTGGCTTGAATGGCCCCTGGATAGCCTAACCTGGGATACCTGCTCCTTCAGATCGGACCCTGAGACCCTCCTCCTGAGCCCCCTCCCTGCCATAAGTCATCCTCTATCAAGAAGGGCAGCTGCTTCAACTGGAAATCTTGGCTTGCATTTCCCAGTGCTGAGGGAAAGATATGGCCTGTCACAGGACGCTCCATCCAGGGCCTTGCCCAGACAGCCAATCATTCTATTTACAGTAACAATCAACTTCTCCTGCTACAGTTCAGTTTGTTTATAGAATGATGTAATTTGGGGAAAGAAAGCTTTTCCTGAGGTCAGTACAATGCATCCTTGGACAAAAGGCTGTGTGCTGGGAATCTGGGGTCGTCCAGGTTCTCTGGGGCACAGACACACGTGCCCTGGGCACACCCCTGCTTAATTATTTGGTGAGAGTGATGGCTGGATACACAGTGTTCCCAGGGATCAACCAATCAAGTTCGGGGGGAAGCCTCCTAGAAAGCGCCCTCGTTGAAGACACAGTCAGCGTTACTGTCTGCCCAGGGCATCCCCAGCTTACTTGCCAGAATTCTGTGTGACTTGTGAGGATGCACTGACAGTGAGCATGTGCTGGAAAATGCTTAGGTCATAAACGGGGCCGTTATGTGGATGCAACCTGGTTTTTCCTCCTGAGGGCACAGGAATGCCAGCAACCCCCACACAGGTCATGGTGCTTGCTGTGCCTGTGCTCAGGCCTGGCTCCCCATGCGCCCAGGGGAGAGGCCAGGCTGGGGCATCACCTTATGATTGTAGAAGTGGCCGTTGATAGAGAACCGGTGTCGCCGGATGCGCTGGGCCTCACCGGGGGCGCGGCACTTGGGCCTCCTCTGGCTCATGCAACTGGCGTCGCTCTTGGTCCGCATCAGCTGGGGGGCCTCCTCTGCCTCCTCCAGGGGCCCTGCATGAGAAATGGGTGAGAGAATGGCAGGGTGGGTGATGCTGACAGAGCAACTGCCTGTTGTCAGGAGATCTGGCACCCTAGAGCCCTGTGGTCACGTGCATTGGGGCAGATGGGGACGTGAGGGCCATTCCTGGACTGGAGGCTGGATATTCCCAGCTTGCAGATAGGAAGGTGAGACCCAGACAGGGTAACCTGGGTCACAATGTCACATGGCCATACCCCTCTTGGTCTCTGTCTTAGGGTGCCCATGGAGGTCTTTGGTGGCCCCAGCCCTGTCTTCTGAACCCCTGTTCTGAAACAGGCCCTTCACTGAGGGCTAAAGAAAGGGGAACAAAAAGGATGAATGAGCAGGTACAGAGGGTGAGGACGAGGTTGCAGAGGGAGGCGAGGGGCCAGGAGAGCGCAGTGCTTTCTGTGGATGCTCCTGTTTCCCATAGCACACACAGGGCGGGGGACTCAGGCCACCCCCACACTGTCACTGTCACCTCCCAAGCCTCTGCTCACTTTTCCATAAAAAAGAGCGAGAATGAGGGCAGAACACCTCACAGGCAGGCACCTGGGTAGGGGTCCAGCAGGTGAAGCCCCTCTTTTGCTGGGGCACAAAGCTGTCCTTCGGAGATTGTGGTTGTGAGCCAAGCCCCTCTGCTCCTACCCCGGATGAGGCAGGGGTCTGGGCAGCTTGCGGGCTCCACTTACCCGAGCTGTCTGTGGAACTCTCAGCCTTGTGCACTGGCTGAATGCTTGGCCCCTGGGCTGTGATGTTCCCATTCTGGGGCGATGGCTCCTTTCTGAAAAGAGATAACTGCAGTGCTGAGATGGCTGCTGGCAGAGAAAGGGAGCTCAGGCCAAGGAGAAGAGACCAGCAGCCCCTGGGGTAGGACACAGGTGGGAAGCAAGGCAGGCTGAGGTGAGGCCTGGATTTCAAACCAAGAGAGTCAGTCTGAAACAATAAAAGGAAAGTAGAGGCCTCCCCCAGCATCTGCTGGACGGAGAGTGAGCCTGGCCCTGCAGACCTGAGGGCTTGTGCTGGGCTGCATCGCACAGACACACGGACACATGAACATAGTCAGGGCCTGCGCATTCCTAGACACCAGGCTTAGCCAGGCCAGCAGCTGTGTGCCAAACAGGCTCGCTGGGCTTCCCGAAGGCCTAGTGGGGTGTCAGGCAGGGGCCACCTAGAAGGGCCCAACCTCCAGGCCTCTTGGCAGGATGAACCCCAGGCCAGGGTAGCTAGTGCTGGGCTGGAGAAGGAGTGGGTATGATGGGGCACAGCCCTGTAGCCCAGGGGACCTGGGGAAGAGAAGACAGATGGGATCCTGGAGAATACACGGGCACAGCCGCGACTGCTGTCTGTGAGTGCTTTACCTCGAAGAGGGGCACATGTGAGTCACACTTGCAGCCTTCCTAAGGAGTCTGACTTTATGCTCTAATTCTGTGTGTCTCAGAATTCACTGAGTGACTGGGGACACCTAGGTATGTGCTGGGGCTGTCAGGATGGTGGGTGCTGTCACAGCATGGGTTTCATATGAAATCTGAAGGGGGCAAAGCTCTGAATGTGTGCCCTCTACAGGAGTTACTACTGCAGAAGCAGGCAAGGCCCAGCCACTAACTGCGTCTTTTGGGAGTGGGCCGAGGAGGAGATAAATGTGCATTGAATGGTAAGGCAGGCAGGAGACCATTTCCTCCTGACAGAAACATTATTCTGATATTAAACAAATGTAATGTGAAATTCTGATAAATTTATTTTTAAAATTTTGACATTAAAATGAAAACAGAGTAGTAAGAGGCTAAATTCGTGTGAATTTTAAAGATAGAACAAGAGATGGCGAGACATGTTCGGCTTGCATAGGTGTTGGGAGGCCCCCTGGCTGTAGTCGTCCCTTCTTGCCAGCAAGGTGGCTTGCAGGAAGGTTTGAGAAACAGAAATGGAGGTCATGGGAGCCTGGAACGTTCTCCAGGAAGGAGGGAGAGGCCACCCTGGGCGAGGCTGTGGACTGAGGCAGTCACGGGGCATGGGGATGAGGCTGGGTCACCCTCCTGTGCCAGTGTCCCATAAGGGAACAGGGCTCCCACCCTGAGGCTCAGGATATCCCCAACCCACACCCCAGACAGGGAGCTCAGGCTGAGCAGGTGTCACAGAAGCCACCGGGTACTCACGGAGGGCAGCTGGGCCGTCCGGGCATCCATGAGGTGGAGGGGAGGTGCACCTGCTCCCGGTCATCCTGCATCTGCAGCCGGATGGGCCGCCTCAGCCCCCAGGCAATGTTGAGGAGCCCCTCGATGATCAGAGTCCCTTCTTCCTGTGGGGGTCCACACATCAGCCCTTTCCCCAGAGCAGCTGCCTACCTTCCCTGTGCTCCCTAGGGATGGGATGCTCTGAACACTCAGGCCTTGCACATCCCTCCTCCTGAGTGGCCCCATCCCCTCAGGAAGGACCATCAGCCACTACGTGCCCTGGGGCGCGTGACCAGGCCCTGTGGGAGGGAGCCTGAGATGTGCTCAGCTCATGCCTGGCCAGGGGCACAGCGCAGAACACAGTGGCTGAGTCAGGTGTCCCACAGGAACCCAGCTGCTGGCCGGCAGGCACGTCCACACCGCGGTGAGGAAGTGGTTCCAGGGACGCACAGCCTGTCTGCTCGTGCCAAGCAGGGGACCTCTCTGCCCACACTGCACCTGGGAGGGGGTCCTGCATCACCAGGTCCTATGGCCACCAGGCCCAGCAGGGTCCCACGCCCACCAGAGCAGAAGTGGGCACTCTCTGTCCTAGCTGTGTCTCAGCCTCACCCTTCTCCCGGTGCCTTCCAACAGCAGCAGCGTCCACTTGCCAGGGCTGACAAAGGGTCTTGCTTTTCTCACCACTGCTTAGACATCACTAGCCCTATATCCCATACCAGAATTTCTACAACAGCCTTCATCCCATGTCCCCAACCTGCCTCGGTTTCCCTAGGTCTGCAGGTGACATGGCTTCTCTCCTGCTGCCAACCTGGGGCCCTAATCAACAGATTCCTCTGCAGGCACCTTGCTAGTAGTGCTGGTTGGCACCCCTTGGGCCCTTGATTCAGTGCCTCTGACCTATTCCAGGCCTCTGTCTCTGCGAGACCACTCCAGGCCTCTGTGCCAATCCCGGTCACTCTGTGTGTAAGCCTGGCCAAGCTGAGTCATTTGCCAGAATACTTGCCAGCAACCTCGGCTGCCCTCTACCCAGAGCCGCAGTCTCGAAGCTACACACTCCTAATGTGCTCTGACACTAGTCTTCCCACAATTAACTTTGAATATCATTCTCTCATTGCCATCTCAACTAACATTTAATTTTATTATTTATTTATGTTTTATTGTGATAAGGACATTTAACATAAGAACTACCCTCTAAACAAACTGTTAAGTGCACAATACTGTATTGTTCACTGTAGGCACAACGTTGTCCAGCCCATATCCAGGACTTACTCATCTTGCATAGCTGAAACATTATATCAGCTGCACAGCAACTCCCCACTTCCTCCTCCCCTGCCCCAGTCCCTGCAACCACCATTTTCACTCTCTGCCTCTGTGAGCCTATTTTAGATTCCTTATATAAGGGAATCATGCAGTATTTCTGACCCATATTTTAGATTCACAAATCCCATTTCTCTCTCCTCGTTGGCACTAAAAGCCCTGTGAGAACAGGGACGCCATGGAAACTTCTTTGTATCCCTGGCAGCACTCAGGAAGACCCTGCACAATGTGGATTTCATGGTAAGTTAGAAATGGGGTTTCTAGGTTCAAACATCCTGCCATCCACAGAGAAAATAGTGTATTCAAAGGTTATCAAATATACACACAGCTTCCAGATATGACCTTGCACTATCTGCTAAAAAGGAAAACAAGCAGAAACCAGAGCTGTTTTTGATACTCACTGGCGCTCTACAAGCACAGATGTGTCACTGAGCTTCCTATGAAGGAGAGGCCAGCATGGATCTATGGAGTTCAAAGGTCTATGGGGGGTTCTGTTCTTGCCTCTTGGTCTCGGGTGCCTCTCAGTGGAGAGAGCTTGTGGCGATGGCTCACTCATGGAGACCCACTGCGCTCCAGCCCCACCCTGGACCCCAGGCAGAGGAAGATGGAGCAGACACAGCCCCGGCCACGAGGGGCTCAGGCTTGGACGCAGAAGGAGATGCAATGGAGCTTCTTGGAGGAGGTGCTTGTGCACTGCACCCTGGAAGACGAGTGAAGGGGGACAGGGAGGAAAGCTGAGCAGGTGGCCCTGACCTCAGGACCTGCCTGGACAAGGTCGGGGGCTTGGCTGTACTGGGGACAGGCTGGCTCGCCATGACTCAGGCCAGACATGCCTACACAGGTGACGTGTGTGCCCCCACATAGCCGCCCACTGTTCACCCTCCCCCAGCTTGGCCGCATCTGAATGGAGGGAAAGCCCTGTCAGCCAGCAGCGAATTCTCCACCTCCCTCCTCCTTTTAGTCTCTTGACTAATCTGCTCATTGCTAATAAATTCAAAGAAGAGCCAGCAAACTAGACAAAGGGTCTACAAAAGATATAAGAGCTTGGGCAAGGTGAGAAGTGCCATGTGCCACTGAAATCCTGGTCACTGTCTCAGGCACTCCTTGCCCCGATGCCTTTGCGCACATGGAGTTCCCACCTAGAATTCAAGAACTTGGGACTGCCGGTCCCTCTTGCTTGCCTAGGGAGTCTGGGGTCTGCCCAGTACTCAGAGCTCAGGCTTGGGCTAACTCTCAAGACTCCTCTTTCTCCCCCACCTGCAGCACAGGCAGGCGTGTTCCAGGTGGGGCTGTGGCTGGGGCAGAGGATCTGTGGCCTGTCTGGGGAGTGCAGGAGCCTCCCAGGGGCTGCCTCTCTCATCCTTGGCAGTCTCCTTTGCTGGCATGGTCACTCCTGGACAGATGCAGTGGCTTTCTAATGTTGCCCAGGTGCTCCTTGGCAGCCCCCCAGCTCCAGCCCCAGCCCAGTCCCAGCAGCTGCAGCGATCCTTTGAAGCAGAAGCCAGACTGCAGTGCCCTTGTTCAAACCCTGCAGTGTCTTTCCCTCCCTCCTAGAGGGAAACACAGCATCCACCCCAAGGTCCACTGATCCCCTCCTACATGGGCCAGTCTGCAGGCCCCTCGCTGTGCCCTGAGCATGTCTGTCCGGCGCGCCCTCACCACAGGGGCTTTGCACGTGCTGCCCCCACCACCTGGAATGTGCATTTTCCCATTTTTTTCAGGTTTCTGCTCCAATATCTGCTCTTAGGGAAGACACCCCTGACCACTGTACCTGTGGCGGCAGCCCACCACAGCATGCCACTGTGCTGCTTTCCTTCAGGCAGCTCTTGCTGTTGCCTGAATCACAGCAACCATTCATCTCTGGCTTGATCTCCTCCCTTACTAGAATATGAGCTCCAGGGGGGCCACACCTTTGTCCGCTGCTGCGTTTGCTCTGCTTAGTGCAGTCACAGCACACACTAGCACCTCATATCTGGTGAACAAGTAAACAAACAAATCCTCTGAAAGCACCCCATCTGGGGTGTAAGAAGACCAGGGTCAGACCCCGCAGACCGCCCTTGGTCCCTTGGGAGCAGGGTGTGTCTCTCCTACGAGCAGGCCTAGGGACCCAGCCTCAGCTGCCTCCAGACTGGGGTCCTGTGCTGCTGATTTTTCATCAAAGTTGCCAAGGACCTGGCCCAACTTCACAGGAGTCATGATGGGGTGGTGTAATACAGACTGGGAAACAAGCTTTGGGGCAGGGGTGGCCCTGGGGCTACCTGTGAGGGCCCAGTGGAACCCCTCCCTCTCCCAGTGCCCCTACTTGACCAGCAGTGAACCCACCCCTTTCCTGCCCTGCAGCGTAAACATTCTCCAGCCTCCTACAGGCAGAAAAACACCTCCAAGCTGGCAGCTGGGCCAGGCCCCGCCCACCAAGCTGTTTTCCTAAGACAGCCTTCCTGAGCAGGCTATTTTTGGCCCTCGTGACAGTGATTGATAGCTGCTGGGAAGGTATAAAAGCAGCTTGCCTGCCAAGGTTCTTCACACTGCTCAGGGAAGAGCCTGCTACAGTGGACTGTGAGACTCAGTGCACTGTCCTCCTCCCAGGGACCCCACGCTGGACCCCCTGCCGGACCCTCCACCCTTCAGCCCCCAAGCTTCCCAGGGGCTTCCTTTGGACTGGACTGTCCCTGCTCATCCATTCTCCTGCCACCCCCAGACCTCCTCAGCTCCAGGTAAGAGGGAGCAGCTGCCCTTGGGTTTGAGACAAAACACAAGGGCTTTGTTTATCTTTGAGGGCAATTCCCAGCCTGAACTTGCACAGCCTCCCTATGGGTTAGAGACCAGGGCTGTCTGTAGAGGGCTTTGCATTTATAAAGGGATTCAGGGGTTATTTCATGCATTTCCTACAACATCCCGGCCAGGGGTATTTATAACCCTGTTTTATGGATGGGTAAGTGGAGGCCTGGAGAGGTGGCCTTGCCAAAGGTCCCAAGGTCAGTGCGTGGCCGATCCTGGTTTTAAACCCAGCCTTCCTCTGACCAGTGTTTGTTAGGTTAGGTTCTCTTATCTGTGCACATTCTGAAACGATAATGATAAAATCTTAAGCCTTTGGGGTTTTTAACCTAAACAGGAAGAAAGATCCCAGCAGTCTGAGCTCTGGTCCGGGCTCTGTAGACTTCGAACTGCTCTCAGGGCACCGGATTCCTACAGGCAGCCCCAGAGGAGTGTGGTGACGCTGAGGGGCGGTGGGACACATGGCAGGCCCTCACCACCAGGCTTCTGTTTCCCAACAGGTTGCCACCTCCTCTCGCCAGAGTGATGAGGTCCCGGTTTCTGCTCTCCGTGGCCCATCTGCCCACAATTCGGGAGACCACGGAGGAGATGCTGCTTGGGGGTCCTGGGCAGGAGCCCCCACCCTCTCCTAGCCTGGATGACTACGTGAGGTCTATATCTCGACTGGCACAGCCCACCTCTGTGCTGGACAAGGCCACGGCCCAGGGCCAACCCAGGCCACCCCACAGCCCAGCCCAGGCCTGCCGGAAGGGCAGCCCTGCCGTGTCCCTGCGAGACATCACCGCACGTTTCAGTGGCCAGCAGCCCACACTGCCCATGGCTGATGCTGTGGACCCCCTGGACTGGCTTTTTGGGGAGTCCCAGGAAAAGCAGCCAAGCCAGAGGGACCTGCCAAGGAGGACTGGCCCCTCTGCTGGCCTCTGGGGTCCACACAGACAGATGGACAGCAGCAAGCCCAGGGGGGCCCCCAGAGGGAGGCTCTGTGAAGCCAGGATGCCTGGGCACTCCCTGGCAAGACCACCGCGGGATGGGCAGCAGAGCTCTGACCTAAGAAGCTGGACTTTTGGGCAGCCTGCCCAAGCCATGGCCTCCCGCCACCGCCCCCGCCCCAGCAGTGTCCTCAGAACTCTCTACTCGCACCTCCCGGTGATCCATGAACTCTGACCCCTCCCCAATAAAGGCTTCTGTAAAGAGCATGCTGGGTCTGCATCTCCTCTCGTCTTCTCCATGGTGGTCACTGCCCCTGGCAGGTCTCTGAAAGGGAAATGCTTTTCTGCAGAGGCCCCTGCTTGGGCAGTTCACAGTGAGACTGACCCCCTCTGAATATGATAACAGCCTATCTCACATGAGGAGATGTTACCAATCCCGTTCGCTCTGATCCTTGCTGGCTGATCACCTTGAGCAACTTACTTAACATCTGTGTTCCTCAGTTTCTCATGGGTAATATGGGGATAATTACTGGCACCTGCCTCCCAGGCCATTCTGACGTGTAACCGCATATAGGAGCCCACTGGCTGAGTAGCTACCGTCATCGCTGGTGGGGAAACTGGTGGTAGGGGTGTGAGGGTAGTGGGGTGTCAGCCCCCCAGGTGTTTCAGAACAAGGCCTCGGGCAGTCCCAAGTCTGCCTCTTGGCTCCCACCCTCAAAGCCCATGTTCTGTGAGGCCCAAGAGAACACATGGAGTCTTAGCAAATGCACTAATGTATTCCAGGGGACTGTCACCTGGCACCACTGGGGCACTCTGCTGGCTACAACTCATACGTCCTGTGGTGGCATTGGGAGAGTTCCCCCATGATGAGGGCCAAGATGGAATCTGTACCACTCAGTCCTACCATCCCCACCCCTACACCACTTCCACACGGGCCTCATGGCATGGTCAGGGTTCCAGCTGTGGGTGAGAGCAGGGCACTGTCCAGCTGTCCACCGGGGAAGTCAAGATGTCCTAAGGCCCAGGCCAGGGCATCTGGAGTCTGAAGGACCCTAGTTCCTAGAGGCATCTGGCAGCAAGAAGGTGAGGCATCAGGGAACGGGAATCAGGCTGGGACTGATCAGAGGTGAAGGGACAGAGAGAGGAGAGGAGGAAGATTGAGCTGGGGGCAACAGCCAAGCTCACCTGGGCAGGTCTCTGCCACCTCCTTGCTCTGTGAGCTGTCAATCTAGGTTATTCTCTTTTTTTGTGGCTATTTTTAATTGCTTTGGATTTATTAAATGTTTATCTGTCTTCTGTTAAGTGTGCTTTCTCGGGAGATAGAATGTAAACCATATTAAAAGGAAAAAGTTTCAGACAAGCAATTACCCAGTTTCATTATCTATAAAATGGGGACATCAGCAATGTTCTTCACACCCTGCAAGGGCTGGGAACCTGCGCATGTGAACTTGGAGCTGCATTTATGAGCACTGTAGACAAATGTTTGTATCTGTCACAGCCCACGGTGTCTCTGTAGTGGTCTCAAACCTGCAGGTCCCTGACTTTGGGCAAACGTGTGGGGCAGCCTTTAGCCAATCATCATCCTCGGGAGAGATCCAGAGGGCCCACCCACCAAGGCAGAGGAGTTGAGGTCCAGGCTTGCTGGGCCCAGCCTCACTACAGCCCCTTCTGCAAAGCATCATGAAACGGGGTCAGAGGGAGAGTCCGGCAACTAGGATGAGGTCAGCAGACTCCCCTATGCTCAGAAGCCACCTTGCTGCATCCGGGGAGGTCTGGCAGTTTGAGGAGACCATCCCCGGGCTTCCTCACTAATGCCCAGCTGTGTGAAAGAGGTCAATGGCACTTTTGGAAGGCGCTCCCTCCCAGTAGAATACAGGTTTGTGGTCGAGGCTTCTGGCAGTGTCCCAGGCTCCTGCAGAGAGGCCCAAGGGAATTCCTTTCCCTTCAAGCTAAGCCTCCTGGTGGGGCCCTTGTAGAGCAGTTACATTCTCCTTCCTACTTGCCACTGGGGTGGGGGTGGGGAGAGTGGAAAGGGGAGTAGAGAGGGGAGTGGAGAGGGGAGTGGAGGTGGGGGTGGGAATGGAGAGGGGAGTGGGGCTGGGGGTGGAGAGGGGACTGGAGAAGGGAATGGAGAGGGAAGTGGGGGTGGGGGTGGGAGGTGGAGAGGGGAGTGGGGCTGGGGGTGGAAGGTGGGGATGGGAGGCGAAGAAGGGAGTGAGTGGGACACAAGGCCCTGCCCAGAGCGGGCAGGCTGGGAAGCGCTTTGCGGCTCCCAGAAAACATGTTCGTGGGGCTGGCCAGTCACTCCAGGGGCCAGTGGTCTGCCAGGCCTTCGGAGAGGGGACGGGGCAACTCTCTCAAGGCGGGATGCTGGTTTTCCGCACCCCTGGGAGAGACAGAGCCCCCGGACCAGGGGAAGCCCCTTCCGTTTCTCGCATTGCTGAGGGGTCCCTGGGCCGAGGAGCGGGACTGAATGTGGAGCGCGCCCGCGGTCACCAGGGGGCGCCCCGGAGCCTCGGCGCCGCGCCCCAGGCGGGCGGGGCCGGC
Organism: Gorilla gorilla gorilla; assembly: GCF_029281585.2. Taxonomy (NCBI): domain Eukaryota; kingdom Metazoa; phylum Chordata; class Mammalia; order Primates; family Hominidae; genus Gorilla; species Gorilla gorilla. The sequence goes on from NC_073232.2 coordinate 70,470,669, forward strand.
ACACAGTCCCCAGAAAAGGTCCTGCCGCCTGGGGCTCACTTGCTTGTCCAGAGCCATGGGTTTACACAAGGACATTTCCGGGCGGTCCTTTTTTCTGTTGAGATACCAGCCAGCCTGGCTAAAGCCCTTTGCCATCTTCAAAAGGCACAGACTGTTCCCCTTTGCTCAGGCTTTTTGTTGTAATACAAGCAAAATTATCCCAAAGGCGAGGTTCATGATACAGGAAGTCGGCGCCTCAGCCTCCAGAGAAGGCGTCCCTCCTCTAGCCCCTCGGAAGCGGGGAGAAGGCTCACAAGGAGCCGCTGGTCCCAGGGCGTGGCCCTGCCCACCTTCGGAGAAGTGGGATGAGACAGTGGAGGAGAAGGCGCCCCAAACCGTACTGCTAAGGCTGCCGGTGCTGCGGGTGAGGGGCAGTGACAACATGGGGGGTCTCTTTCAGGCGGCTCTGGGAGCGCGCCCCGGGTGGTGAGCCCTTCGCCAGCCTGAGAGCCCCTTAGCTTGGGGCTCAAGGGCAACAAACAGCACCCTGTGTCCCTGAGACCTGTTCACTGATACTGGGTGGAGACCTCCAAAGCCTAATGGAAACGGTATTGCTGTTTTGTAAGTGGCTGTGAGCTTGGGGCCATGGCCAGCACCTTTCATTTACTGCAATGTGACCTTGGACTAGAGACTTAAACTCTGGGAGCCTCCATCTCTTTGCCTGGAAAATAATCATTCCTATATCACCTTATATTAAACAAAGGAGAGGCAAAGTGCCTGGTGCATTGGAGGTTCTCTGGGGAAGTGTCTGTTCCTCTTGTCTGCCCAGCCCTTGGGGCCTGTGGTGCCTGAGGAGAGACTGGCCTGGGATGGACCTGCCCCTGCAGCAAGTGCCCAGTGGCCCAGGAGGTGGTGGTGGGTGCATCACAGGGTGGCAGACCTGGAGGGGCTCGGTGCCCCAGGGATCAGTTGTGCCTATCAGTGTCACAGCCTAAAGCCTCGTCTTATGTGGTAATTGTGACCCAGCAAAAACACACACTTCTTCAGGCCGGTACCCCCTGGGCTGTTAAGGCTACAGAAGTTTCCTGAAAGGTGCTTTCTGACTCCATGGAGACCAGGTCAGACCCTTACACTTTCTTCAGCGTTAGGGACAGGAAAATCCCCCTGGTGGGTTAACTTTCTATCATTAAGGGCTGTCAAGAACACCTCTTCCCAGCCCGAGAGTCCCCTACTTCTCTATGTGGGCTGTCCCGCAGCATACACCAACACACACAAACCACAAACGCGGGGTGGAGGCTCTTGGGGCTTCCCGCTCCCGCGCCCCTGCCCCCGACAACTGTTCCTACAGAGGGGATTATCTTGGGGAATCCCGAGTGCCAAAACTAAGCTCTTACTAGTGGTTTTCAAACTTGACCTTCCACCAGAATGCCCTGGAGAGCTCCTTAAAACTTGGACAGGAGGACTAAGTGTTTTCGGTTCAGCAGGCTGGGAGAGGGGTGTGGTAGGAATTTGCATATCCAACCAGTTCCCAGGGCAGCTGGTGCTTGGACCACCTGTGGAGAGCCTCCTGGGATTTAGATCAATCCCTGAACAGCCAGAGCTGAAGAACAGCAGTGACCACACCCCAGGCCTCCACCAGAAGATATGAAGTGTCGTGTGTTAACAGCACAGGTAGAAATCCCTGTGGCGCCATCACCCTCTCCCCAATGCCTCCCTCTACCCAGCACACTGGAGCTCAGGACTGAGGACTCACCCCAACTCTCTCCAGGCCTACACCTGCTGCTTAAGTCACCCACCAACTCTGCACAGGGACCCACAGGGTGCCTGGCCTGGGGAGTGCAGGATTGGGGCAGGCAGGGTGAGACAGGTGTCACAGAAGCGAGCATGAGGAGGTGGGATGGCAGGAGAGGGAGGGGAGCAAGCTGTGGGGCCTCGCAGCCTGGGCAGGTCAAGGAGGCAGAGTGTGAGGTTTGTACCATGCCTGGTGGTCACAGGCAGCCCAGCATAGCTTGGACCAGGAGCCAGAAGCTCCTGAAGGGTGTGACGTCTGGCCTGGCCAGCCGAGGGGACGCCTCAGGGGCTGGCTGAGGCCGTCTGGCAGCAGGTTCCGGCCGGCCCTCTGATCTGCCACTGTCTGGCAACCGCCAGCTGCCCAGAGTTGCCTGGATGCGTGGGCTAGCTCTGGCCTGGGAGCTATAGAAGGGTGTCTGAGTTACTGAAGAGGGAGGACTAGGACTAGTGAGCCAAGACTAGTGAGGAGAGAAAGTCTGGGAGCCAACCCAATCTCAACTGCAGAACCCCCCCAAAAAACAGCCTTACCACGATAAGACTTGCCATTAGGCGGTACAAATATGTTGAATTAGACCAAGATAGGGCCACAAAACCCAATCAAGATTCCCGCATGAAACATCAGAGGATGTGAATGACCGCAAGACTAGGGCTCCACTTGCCCTGCCCAGTGGGTGGTCCCCCAAGCCTAGGCCCTGCAGAGTCCAGCCAGTGCCCAAGGGCTGTGTTTGGCATCAGACATGTATTTAGCCCACATGATGTTTCAAGATTTGGGAAATTCCTCATGAAATTCCAGATACTCTATCCTCTTTTGAAAAATCAGAAAGGATCTGGCTGCGCCAGGCCCACGGTCCTGTACAGTAGGGATGGTTTGATCTGATGGGCGGCTGACTCCTTGAGTGGAGACCCACTCCCCACACCTGCGATGCCTGCTGTGAGCATAAGAGTCTATAAGCCCCTGTGTAGCCCCACACCCCACTTTACAAATGAGAGTACTGGGGACCAGGGGCCACAGGTGAGACCCTGCAGATATGTGGCAGGACCAGCAGGGAACAGAGAGGGACTGACTCCTCTCGTCCGCTGAGTGGTGTGATGGGCTGAGGATGGACCTGTTCTCAGCAGCAGTTCACATGGACAAAGGTCTCGGGGGAAGGGGAAAGGGGGAAGACCCCCAAGGTGATTTCTGCCACTGGGAACTCTGGAAGGGATGCGCTGACCCTCTGCAAGGGAGATGACCTGGCTGCTGGTAACCTGGTCCCTGGCTCAGGGTCAGAGGTGAGTGATGAGAGTGACCATATAATTTATTGTCCAAACTAGCTCACTGCTGAGAGTGAAGGGGATGGTCTTCATCATTACCCTGAAACAACAGGTATCAGGCAGGGCCTCCCAGGGTACATGGTGACCCCATGAACAAGAGCAACAGGCTCACCTCACGGTGTCTCAGCTGGAAGCTCTTGCCCTCATGGTAGCAGTTGTAGGTTTTCAGCAGCCCTAAGAGCTCCGACCTAAAAAGGGAAAGACACACATGTACTCCTAGGGTGTGGCAGGGCCTCAGCTTCTGGCCTTTGGCTTCCCTGGCCTCTGTTTCCTCATTTGTAACAGGAGTGTGACAGCACCCTTCTCGCCGGCCAGGCATAACCAGAGGAGACCAGACTGCCATCGCGATGCACCCGGATGGTTTTGCACATTGCCCTGGTGGGGGGCATGGGGGTCGGGCTGAGGAGGAGGCGAGACTCACGGGACAGGCCTGCATCTGGTCCAGGATGTCCAGGGTGCCGACACTTTCACTATCACAGGTAAGGCCCTGGCAGCCTCCCTGCCCTCCACCTGCGTTGCTTCCTCACCATAAATGCCCTGGACTTGCTTTTGGCATTGTACAGCCTCTTGCTTTTCCCCATATCACTTCCTACAAGGCCTGCTGTGGCTGCTGCGGGCCACCCTGAGGGGTGCCTGCTTCTTCCCCACCCTGACTTTCCAAAGGCACAGTGGAAGGTGATGGTCCTGTGAGTAAGGCCCTGAAGTCTGCAGTAAGCCACTTTCCCTCAACGCTGTCTCCCTTCCCGAAGGGAAAGCCACAGCCCTGGCTAATGTTGGAGGAAGGGGAGGCCTGGACAGCTGCCTGAACCCAAGCTGGGCTCTGTGGGGCCGTGGGGCCAGCAGACATGGGATGTGAGCCACACTGGTAATTTCAATCTTCTAGTACATGTTAGGAGGTGATATGGTTTGGATGTGTGTCCCCACCCAAATCTCATGTGGAATTGTAATTCCCAGTGTTGGAGGTGGGGCCAGGTGGGAGGTGTTTGGATCATGGGAGCAGATCCCTCATGAGTGGCTTGGGCCATCCCCGTGGTGATGAGTGAGCTCTTGCTCTGAGTTCACACGAGGTCTGGTCATTTAAAAGTGTGTGGCACCACCCTCCACTCCCTCTCTCTTGCTCCTGCTTTCGCCATGTGAAGTGCCTGCTGCCCGTTCGCCTTCCAACATGACTGGAGGCTCCTTGAGGCCTCCCTGGAAGCCGAGCAGATGCCAGCACCACACTTCCTGTAAAGCCTCCAGAACCGTGAGCCAACTAAACCTCTTTTCTTTGTAAATTACCCAGCTTCAGGTATTTCTTTATAGCAACACAAGAATGGCCTAATACAGAGGGGAAAATGAAACAGGTGAAATCAGCATTAATAACATATTTTATTGAACTCAATATATCTAAATTACTATTTGTCAACATGCAATCAATGTAAAAGTTATAATGAGGCCCTGTACACACTTATTTCGTATAAAGTGCCTGCCATCTGGAGCCTCTTTTCTATTGCCCATGCCTCCCAGCCATGGTCATGTGTAGCTTGGGAATCCCCTATTGGACAGGCTCAAAAAGAAGCACCCCATCACTGTCCCCCAGGGCACCCCATCAGATCTCTGAACAAGTGCTCAGAACCCCTCCACCTAAAGGCTGCCCAGGATGAGGGGGATGGCAAATGTGAAGACTCCCCCACCCAACCTGCACACCAAGGCTTACTTCTGAATGGACTTGCTGTCACTGATGGGCACGTGAGAACTCGGCAGACAGTCTTCCTTCATCTTGTCTTCCTCTTGTCTGCAGACCTAGAAGTTACTTGCTGGGAAGACAAGGAAGGGTGGACAGACAGGTGAGCTGGAGGAGTGCTGGCCAGTGCAGCACCCAACACCTGCAGCCCTGGCACAGACACTGTCGGCCTTGGCATCACACCGCCTTGGCACAAGGTGGCTGCGGCTGAAAGGGTCTGGCCCAGACCCACATGGCCACATGTCAGTCAAGCTGCCTTGGTTGGGCAAGGTCATGCTGAGCCAGTGACACTGGTCCTTTCAGCCGCCCACCCCAGAAGACTCTCCATAATCCCCAGGAATCCAGATCCATCTCCTAAGCATTTTAGATCACATGCTCCCTTCCCTTGGCAGGGACAGCCTGACTAATGGCTTCTGCCTCGGTTGCTCCTGCAATCCTCCAGAGCTACCCTGGGCCTCTCTCCTGCCTTCCCACTCAGCCAGGCAGTGGCCCATCACTGGCTGTCCTGGCAGTGGGTTAGTCGGCACTTTGTTTCCTATGTGCTGTAAATGGTTGGCATCTTCTCTGAGTTATCTCCTCCAGTCCCTACAGCAATATTGTGAGGTGAGTATCACCATATTCCCATTTTACAGATGAGAAGACAGGGACAAGAGCTTAAGCACTTTGCCCAAGATTACCAGCAAGTAAGCAGAAAAGCCACTGTTCCAGCACAAGCATTCGGACCCCTGATTCTGGTCTCTTAGCACCTTCTCTATATTGATCACGGGCAGTGACTTAAACTCCCAAACCTTCCTTTCCTCGTCTGTGCAACAAGGTAATCTCAAGCCCCTAGGATCATTAGTGGATCCACACACACGCGGTTCACACACACTGTTCCAGACACATACTATTCCCTCTTTCCACACACAGCCTTGATTGGTTTGAGGAGCCACTCCTGCCCTCCCCAGGTTTCTTTCACGGACGGTAAATCCACCAGAGCTTTCTCGATCCTGTTGGCATCTGCACAGCTTCCTGTTCCTCTCTCTCCCCCATGTCAATGTGACCAAGGACTCTCATCAAGGCCTCCTACATGCCGGGCAGGGAGGTAAAGCTTCACACACACATACATACACACACACACACAAACACACGCATACACATACACAATCACATGCACACATACATTCACACTCAACACACACACTCACACTTAACACATACACACATGCTCACACGCACACACATGCACACACACACACATACACACAAACACACACAATCTCATAGACACACACTCACACACACACATACTCCAGTGCTGACCTTGCCTCCACCTTCCATCTCCCAAGTTGCAGCTCAGGGCTGGGGGTATTAGGACACATTGGGAGGGGGCACAGCCTGGGGCCACACCACATCCTGCCCACGACGGAGCTCTGCTCATTCACAACTCCCCCACATCTGTTCACACAAACCCATCATGTCTTCCCGATCTGAGTGTGTGCAAATGCCACGGGGGGCGGGGGGCTCAAGCTCAGCTCCACCTGCTGTCGTATTTATTAATGTCCTCAGAGCCCATCCCTGCAGAATGCCCATCTCCTCAGGCACTCACTCGGACCGGTCCAGTTAGCTCTCTCCCTCCTTGCTTGACACCCACAAATGTGACAAACCTGGCCTCTGTGCTAGCATCAGCCCTGCATGCGCCTGTGATGCAAGAGGCAGGGAAATACAGTTGGCCTGGAGAAGGGGAAGGATTTGAGGGAGTGGGCTTCCTGATGACCTCAGGATCATCCTATCCATACCTCCCCTCTGCCTTGCTCCAGAGTTAGGCACCTCAGGGCCTGGAGAGATGTCAGGCCCCCAGCAGCAAGGCCTGGAGCCGGGGACTTATTGCTGCATTTTTCTTGGCCAGGCAACAGGGATTTCAACATAAAGTTTCAGTTCCTCGGCACCTCCGCTTGCCCATGGAAGAAGTGATCTGCCCCCCTCTCTGGGTAGTTCCTCATATACTTGCAAGGCAGAAGCCTAGTGCAGCCCAGGGTGAGCCATGGAACTGGGTTTCTTAGCCCACACTGCTTCTGTGGGTCTTCAGCATAACGAAGTCTTGCTTTCAGCAAACTCATTACAGGAAGGGCTGGATTTACCCCAAAATTACAGGCAGTGTTTTTTTCTCTTGCCTTCCTCTGTATCCAGCTTCCACCCCAACTTCCTGCTCTAAGCCCTGGGCTCACTGAGCAAGTTCACGGCTCCCCTAAGGAGCCCTATGCTTTTTTTCCCTTAGGGCTTTTGTAGTGCTGTTCTCTGTTCAGAACCCAGAACTACTCCTGTCCTCTGATGTTAGCGTCTCCTGGAAACCCTTGCCAGAAAAGCCCCAGTCCATGTTGGGGCAGCCCCTCTCTGCCCCATCGTCTCTTCCCATTTCCCCACTGGGCCCTGCAGAACCCAGCTCTTGTTTAGACTTCCCTCCCAAGAGAACAGGAGCATGGTGGGGGTGAGGGCGGGGGTTGCTTTACCACTAGTTTCCAGCCCCAAGCATAAGCCTGGCACATCGCAGGAAGTCCATACATGGTTGTTAAATTGCTGAATAAATACAAGAAGCTTCTAGACTCCCTCCAAGGCTACTCTTCCAAAGCTGTGCACATACAGCAGGAATAAATAATATAAAAGTCTCCAATGGCCACGGAGGTGACTCCGCCGAGGGACATTTGTCACGGGGTCCATGGGGAATGGGGGGCACATTCCTTCTTTGACGGGGCAACTCTTTTGGCGTTTCATAAGAAGCCAGGAATCTGGATTTTTCTGGGCTATATTTCACTACTGAAAGGTGGCTGGCTGGCAGAGGCATGCACTGTCCCTGGAATGCCCGTGTGGTCGCTCACCACCCCTGCCCTCTGCAGCTAGCTGGGGCTGTGGACCTCATTCTGACCACTGAGCTGCGAACAAAAGTGTTGTGGGTCCCTTCCAGGCCAGCAGCTTTAAGAGCCAGTGCACAGCCCTCCAGTTCTCCTGTCTCCACCGTGGTGACCCAGAAAGCCACGTGTTTCAAGCCACGTGCAGCTACTCGATGGTCAGCCTGGGTCCCTGAGTGACTGTGGACCAGAACTGTCTGCCAATCCACACTGGATATGGACTGAGAGGGAGAAATAAACCTCTGCCGTGACAAGCCACTGGTGTATCAGGGATTTGTTACTGCAGCATAACCCAGACCAAGTCTCATGCAATACATAATCCAATCAAAACAACAAATATTTAATGTAATATTTTATATTTAAATATGTTTATAAATAAACTAAACATCTTTGCAAGACAGATACACCTAGTGGTGAGACAGGAATAATACAGATGGTCGCAGGAGAATAGAAAATTCTAGGCAGCCATTTCACATGACCAGCAAAAGGAAACTGTTAAAATAAGGGTCATAAGAAGCTAGGGGTCATAAGACTCTAAAAAAATCAGAGTGTGGGCCAAGCTGGCTAAGACCAACTGAAACCAACATGGTGCTGGATTCGACCTAGGTTTCTTCTAGGACCTCACTATATGCTCATTAACCAGGCAACTCTCTGAGATGCTAAATTACACACCCACAGGCACCGTGACAGTTCCAGAACACCCATATTTCATGTAAAAATGGGTGGCACCACAGTTTCAAGAAAGTTCCACCTTTTTCCAGGAATCTTCTTGGATATTGCACCCCTTGGTTAAAGAAACCCATAAAGGAAGCAGCTCCCAACCCCCTTGCACACTCTCCCTTCTTGAGTGTGTACTTTCACTATTTTCTGACCCATATGGGAAGGAATTCAAGGAGTCAAGAGCCTGGACATCAGCTAGGGTCAAAGTCCCACCAGTGTTTGGGGACCTCTCCTAGTCCACTGGACAGTGAGGCTCCAGTTTGTGACTTCTGATTCACGACACGGCATGATTTACATTTACTTCCGGTCTCCTATAGCGTGTGGGGAAGAAGTTCATTTTGCCATATGTAGTAGGAACACTTAGAAGTGGAATTTCCCATAAGTCAGGCAGTGGTTACTTATTCATAGAAAATGCTTCCTAAAGAGCTCTGGGGTGCTTCGTTGCATGCCTTCTCCTCTCTGGGCCTTAATTTTCCCATCTGTACTACAAGAATATTGACCTCCAATGGGTTTGAAATTTTCTTAACTGTGGAACTCTTTGTTCAAATAGAAAATGTATGCAAAACAGATTAAAGGGGATTGCCGTGGTTGACAGTGAGGTGGTAGTGGCAGAGAGCCTCATCTTCTAGAGCTCTGGGTAATACTACTTGAAAAGCATGGTTCTCCCTCACTGGCCTTCAGGAGTGCTTTTCCCCTGCACGCCTGCTTATTTATAGGACACAACCAACGTGTTGAGTGTCTCCGGCCATGACTGAATGGCACCAGCTGGGGGCGGCTGCTCAGAGGAGACAGACCAGGAGGAAAGTAAAGGAGAGTCCTAGGCTGCAGATGGCAAAGTGAAGGGATAAAGGGCAAGGTGGGCTTGTAGGGTAAACAGCTGGGGCAGAGAACGGGGCACATCATCCCAGGGGAGGGCAGGCGGGTCAGCAAGCAAAGCTAAGGGAGGTGGCTCAGGGCCCACTGCAGCAAAGGGAGGTTTTTCCAGCTTGCTGGGCTGGGTCCTGAGCCTTACAGGGTGGGAACCTTGGCTCCACACAAAGAGAGTCTCTCCTTTGAGAGAGGTACACATTTCTGTGTCCTCCAGCACTCTTTAGCTTCATGGCCCTAAGCAAGGGAAGGAGATGAAAATATTTTATCCCCAACATATATTTCTTTGACGTATTCTTAAATGGCTGCCACTTGCCCATCCTGAAAGAAGTGGCTAGCAGAGTGTCTTCAGTGGGAAAATTTGCATCTGTAGAGAATCTCCATTAATGCAGCCAGGCCCCCTCCCCTTTCCAGATCTTTCCCCACATCCAGGAGAGACTGAGAATCCACACCTTTAAAAGTCTCTTTGAGGGAGGCTTCATCTACATAACAAGGTCACTTTCACTAGCCAAGCCTCTCCTCCTTCCATAGCCTGTTTCACCAGAATCTAAGCCCCATTCTTTCTGTAACCTCAAAATGGTATATAAGTCTCTGTTACTCACTGGGAAGCTGGACCATCATTCTGAAGGCTCCCATGCATGCACCTTAAGTACATGTGTATGACTTTTCTCCTATTAATCAATCTGCCTCATGTCTGTGATTTTTAGTGAAACTTTAAGGGGCCAAGAGCCTATGGCTCCCATAAAAGTCACTTGGTCTCTCTGGTTCTCAGACCCAACACCACAAGAAGACCTGCTTTTCCTGAGCTCCAGGATCACTCACAGAATTCCACTGCAGATCTCAACACTGTGCTTGCGCCCTATCCCCTTTACCAGACTTTCATTCATTTTGATGAATTTCATTCGTTTTGACATCACATCTACAGGAAACTGCATGAGTACCTAAGGGGTGTCTGAAAGACAGCTGTGGCAGCAGCAAACTGCAAGGGGGAACACGCACACCCAACAGGAGAGGAAAGGGAGCCATCTCTCTATTTGGAGCATTTTCCTGGAACAGCCTTTTGCATTGAATCTCCAAGTGCACTGGGTGCGGCCTTTGAGAATCTCTGCTGGAGTATTTTTCAGTCTTTTATAAACAGCACAACCTTATCTTGAAATTAGATCCTAGGTAGAAGCCCAATACACAAATGGATTAAAGCGAGGCTGCATGGGTGGCAGCAGGAGTCAGGAGAGGATGGGCTGGGGCTGGCCTGCCACCCAGGCGCAGGCTCAAAACCACAGAGTGACAGATGCAGTTGGACAGGCCAAGTCGGCCAGCAGGCCCTCCCCTCCCCCCAGCCATGCCATTCTGCTGGGAAAGTACAGCTTTCTTTGTCTGGGCCCGTTCCCCTCCCCCAGGTCCCAGGACATAGCTCAGGCCTCCACGCCTGTTTTCCAGGCTGGAGGACACTCTGTCCCCAACCAGAGTGATCAGCTGCAGCCAGGGCTGTCTGTACCCCAGAGGAGGCCCCCTAGGCGGCATGCCAGCCATGGCTACCTGTCCCAGTGAACAAGCAGTGAGTTGTTCTCCCTTTCCACTTCAGCAGCTGCTCTGCCAGCCGTGCAGAGAGAGACAGTCTGCTGTCACTACTGAGGGACAAAGGCCGCCGAGGGCTTTAGAGCTGCTAGGCATGGGCCGTCTTTCCTTTTTTGTGTTTGTGGGGAAAGTTATTACAGAAGAAGGTGACTGTGATTCTTTCAGTCACCCCCGGGGCCCAATTCCTACAGGCCAGTGGCAAAAGGAACAGAAGATGCCGAGTGAGGTAAGGCTTTCGTGACAGGAAATTGAGTCCACTTGAAAGCCTTTTATTTTAAGACTGTGCTGCCTGCTTTTCCTTCTGACAGTGTCCCTTCTTACATAAAACATGGCCAACACAGATGTGGTGTCCTCACTTGGCAAAAGGGAAAACGTACAGGCATCCAAATTAAAATGTTCTAAGCATATCTGTGAAGTCTGAGAGCTTGGTTACCTCTGTTTTCACATTTCCTGAAATTGTGATTTTTATTTTCTTATTTCAGCGTGATTTAAATCAAATAGGTCATAAAGAAAGTGACCTGGGAAGCAAAAGAAAGGAGGACAAGTGTATGGGGCACAGCTGGGAGCCTGAGCTGCTCCCGCTGGTGGAGGACAGCAAGTGCAGGCCACAGAGCAGGTGCAGGCCACGCTGACGGCATTCCTGGGGGGACTAAGTTCCTGGCTGCAGTCCGTGGCTACCACATTCAAATTGCCAGCCACAATGGCAGCAGGGCACAGAGGACAATGAACCTTTAAAAGGCCCCTCCCAGCACCTGTTCGCCAGCAAATGGCAGGAGCCTGGCCAGGGAAGAAGTTGCAGCGTCTGCCGACACCAGGTGCCTCTGAGGGGGTACCCTCAGCGAAGCATTTTTGTGGTGAGAGCCGGCTGTCTGGTTGTAGATGGCAGGCGGCGACTCAGCAGCTGCTGCTCCCACCTCCTTCCACACTGCTGTCCCCTCCTGCTGCCCAGTTCCAATCACCAGACCCCTCCTCTCCACTCCCACCATCATCCCTCTGGCTCAACTCACTCCTCCCTGCCCCAGAAGACTCTGCACTGTCCAGGTGGAGGTGATGGAGACCAGGGGAGTCCAGGAGAGGCGGGCACAGAGCTCCCCTCCACCTCCACTCCCACCTTGCCCTGGACTGACCACACAGGCCCAGCTCACCTTTACTCCCCGCTGGGGTTCTGGCCTCTCACTGACAGGTCTCTCTGAGTCCAGTCCAGCATCCAGGCCTCCCTGATACAGCTCCCTTTCCTCTGAGATCCTGGCCCTGAGCACCCATGTAGATCGCAGACCAGCCTTCCCAGTGGGCAAGACTTCTGACTTCTGGCTTCTGCCCTTGTTTCAAGGCAAAGCAATTTGGGACAAGAAAACCATTTCCAGTCCTCCTGCTCCCCCCTTACACCTTAAACATACATTCTCTGCTCCTGGAACCCCCTGAACCACTCCTCAACTTCCCCACCAACCAGGCTCACCTCTAGCCTATGGAAGAGAAGATCCACAGAAACAAAGATCTTCTTAGCTATGGTTTTCGGGCCAAACGTGCTCAAAATGGGCACTGTCCAATATCCCGATTGCCTGGGGCTGGGAGTGCAACGCAGAGGGGCAGACCCCTCTGGGTGCCTGCTGCTGCAGGGCTGCTCTGGAGGCTCTCTACGGCTGCCCTCACCTGTGCTGTCCACTGCCCCAGGCCTGTGTGCCACATGTCACTGCTGGGGACATAAGGGCCCTGTGAGACAAAAGGGTCTCAGAATCTTTTGGGTCATAGAGTCCTTTGGAGTCTCTTGAAAGCTTAGTGCACTCTCCCCAGAAAATGCATGTATGTGCATGTTGTTGCAATCTGCATCCACGTGCAAACACACACACAATTTGCATATCACTGCAGGGGGATGAGACAACTCTTGTCCATGTACTCCCAGATCCCCAGATCCTAGGTTTAGAATCTCTGCTGAAACCTGTCACAGCAAGAAAGAGGAGGCAGAGGAACGTTGTAGAGCCTTGCATGTGAGTTTTGCTGTGGCATTAACTTGGCCTGTGATCCTAGCGTGTTGCGCCGTCTCTTGGGCATCAGTTTAGCCAGAGCTGTTGTGGCAGCTGATAGAGAGTCTTCAGGGCTCTTCCCAGCACTGCAGCTATGGGGCTCAATGACACCCCACCCCTGCTTCCCAAGGTCAGGCAGGGCAAAGGGAGGGGGTTCCGGGCCTCTTCCTCAACAGTATATCCTAGGGAAGAAGGTGGGACAGCCAGAAAAGGAGACCCCGGGAACTACAAGTTTCTCTTTTACAAAAATAAGAAAACTGTTGAAGCTTTAGGAAGTGCAGCCACTTCTTATTTGATTTTCTTTATTTTAAAACAATTTCCCCAAACATACTCTGTGAGAGAATAACCACCTAGCCTTTGCAAGGCTCTGGGTTTAAAGCTCTGCTCTGTGACTGCCTGGCTGTGTTACCTTAAGCAAGTCCAGTTCCCTCTCTGAACCTTGGGCTCCTCATCAATTAAATAACTATAATCCTCGATGACTTCTGTGAAGACGAATGAGGAGACCTGTAAGATGGGCCTTGTGTTGGGCTCACCCATAATGAAAAGAGGCTCCCATTACTATTCTTATTGACACTGGGAGTCGGGGGCTCTGGAGAGACTGTGAAGGCCCAGAGATGGGAATGTGAGGCCTGCCTGCAGGAGTGGCCATGAATGAGGAGAGAGTCTGAGCTGACACCTGAAACCAGGCCCCAGACCCCAGGGGCCCAGGGCAGAGGGCTTTCTGGCAGATCCCCTAGTTAGGGTCTCCCCTTTGAGGCTCTGCACTTCCAGAATCTGAACTCTGACACACACCCAAGTTTCGTTCATGTTCTTTGTTATCTGTCATGGTCCACTTGGTCCTGACCCAGGGCGACCCTGGACCTTGATTCTGTTCTCGACCTCCAGGCTACCCCTGGAACTTCATGGTGGAAATACAACCCAATCTCCTGAGTTTCAGACAGACACTTTAATCTGTAGCATCAACCTTTTTGTTGTCAAATCACCAGCACTACACACTGAGAGAATTATGGCTAGAACTAATGACAACAGCCTTCGCATACACTGACAAAGTGCTGAAACAGCCCATGACAATTTCCGGCCAGCATTTTTTTAACCTAAGTTTAATGAGTTTCATCTCTCCTCTTCCCTCCCTTCCTCTTTCTCCTCTGACCCTCTCCCTTCCTGTCTTCTCCCCTAACCTGCTGTCCTGGCAGCAGTAGCTAAGGAACCACACAGAGGAACAGAAGGCAGGACGGTCTACATTTACCTGTTACTTCACCAATTCACTTCTAACTTAAAAAAAAAATAGTTTCTGGCAACAAATCCTGATTGACACCTTAGTACTGTGGGCAGTTAAACTACAGCAAAGCCAGCGAGGGGCTCCTCTGTGAGTGCAAAGCATAGCTTTGGAGTCTAACCTGCTTGGGTTCAAATTCCAGAAGCCCAGCCCTTATTTGCTGTGCGACCTTATTTAATTCCTATGTGAAATGGGGCTCCTGAAGCTGTCGTTACTGTGTTTTAAGAAAGTGCTGGCCCTGGCCTGGGCACTGATTCTGGTGTGAGAGGAGGCCTCCCTCCGCCGTGCCAGGTTAATGAAAACACTGAGGCATGTTTTGGAAGTGGGAAGTGCAGGATGGGACCGGAGTCAGGAGCCCAGAAGAGCAGGGCAGCAGGCAGGCTGACCTTCGGAGACTAAGGGTGAAGAGCAAGAGACTCAGGGGCACAACAAGCCCTGGGTTCAAATCCTGGCTCCATCACCAACTCATCCGGTAAAGGTGGACAATTTTATAACTCTTTAAGCCTCAGTTTTCACATCTGAAAACGGGATAACGAAAGTAGGACTCTCGCTTGCTGTGAGGAGTAAGAGGCATATCGTGTTAAAGCACTTGGCCCAGAGCAAGGCAAGCCCTCTACAGACAGCGATTGTGAGACAGACCCCCGCTGCTGCTATTATCTTGGCGTTCGATTTCCATCAGTGAAATCAGAGTTGTGCCAGAGGCCTCTAGGCTCTCTCCCCAACTCTAGGATCAGTGCTTCTAGGAAACTGGTTAAGGACAAGGTGAACAAAAAAGGTGTAGCCAGTGGCCGGGCTCATCTGTCGTGCTCAGGTTGTAGCCCCTAAAGTGCTTAACAGAGGTGCCAGGCGCAGTGTCCACTCTCAGCAATGAGCCCGAGGCCCGCAATGCGCCAGGCTGGCGGGGGAGGGACCCTGCGCGCTGCGGCCGAAGGGCACAAGTGCCCGGGCTTCAGCGTCCCTGCCTGGTGGCAGTCCTGGGTCGGAGGGGATGCTCCATGGACGCCCAAGCACTCTCCTGCTCGTTCATCACTCACCGTCCAGTCATCGCGCAGTCCAGAAGCCACTGCATGTGTCGTGTCCTCGCTTGCACCGGAGCTGCGCCCGCAGCGCCTGCTGACCCCAGGCTTCAGCTGCTCGGGGCCAGGCCCGCCCCCTCGCCCCTCGCCCCGCCCCGCTCCCCGCCTCTCGCCCGGCACGGCCAAAGGTGCCGACCCGGTCTCTCCGTCCCGCCCCCGAGCACGCCCCTCACTCCGCACCGGCCAATGGCACCGCCCCGTCCTCCCCGCTCTGGGAACGCCGGTAGAGTCCGGGTGCAGGGCGGTGCTCTAGGGGCGGCGGGGAAGATTTGGGGCCTGCGACCTGCCAGGTGTCCCCAGGCCATTGTTCAGCTCGCCGCGCGCTCCCGAGTTCCCGAGGGCGCCCCGGGACGCGCAGAGAAAGCAGCCCGACTCAGCCCCGAGAGGTTCGGTGTGCGGGCAGCGGCCAGGGACTTTGCGGGGTAGCGCGGACTCCTGGACTTCCAACAAGGGCCACTGCGCAGGCGCTGCAATCACTGCAGGCACTTGTCTGCATGCCTGGTGGGGCTTGGAGTCTGGGGAGGCTTATCAGTAAAGCCCAGAGCATTTGCTATTTATTGCTCAAGGGGCACCTTTGTACAGTCTGGCCGTTTGCTTGGCATGGCCTCTTAGAACTCCTTATCGTTTAAGAAATCCGATCTGGTGAATAAGAAGTTAGTCTTTCTCTCCCAGTCACTGCCTCCTGGACGAATATTTGCCAGCACGGAGGCAGAGAGGACAGAAAACCACAAGCCATTTGGGGAACTGGGAACAGTTCAGTGTTTCTGGGGTGTGGGGGTGTCAAGGCGGGGGATGGGGTTGATGGAAAACATTTGCAATTTCTGCTTTACCTCACGATTCCCAGCTCTGACCTCTGGACCTGTTCTCTCCCACCCCTAACATAAATCATTTTAGTTTCATTCAGTGTGCGTTTCCTAATATTTTTAGGGTCTCATGGCCATTTTAGAATCTGATATGGATCTTCTAGAAAGTGCAGG
Source organism: Gorilla gorilla gorilla (assembly GCF_029281585.2). Taxonomy (NCBI): domain Eukaryota; kingdom Metazoa; phylum Chordata; class Mammalia; order Primates; family Hominidae; genus Gorilla; species Gorilla gorilla. The sequence continues at coordinate 70,486,873 of NC_073232.2, forward strand.
TGGCCATATGCACCAAAATCAGCCTGGGATTTGAGTCTCATGGGTCCCTGAACTTCGACTTAGAGGGGCTGTGCTAATGCTTGTATGGCTGCTGTATGACTTATGTTGCAACCCCCACCTGCAAAAAGTGACAGGACTGAAGATACCCAGTCCAGGGGCCCTCCCGTTTCTGCGTTTGCTTGAATTTTTGGAGAATGGCCCATCCTTTGACAGCTCTGAGGCTCCCTGTGGTTGGTGACTTGTCATGACACATTTGCTCTTCCACAGCCCTCATCAAAGCTGAGACAAATAATTGGGTGCTTCCAAAGGTTTTTTAAAAGTGGGTAAAATTCAATATAACTGTCAACCTCTGAGCATGAGATCCTAAGAATTTAATCACTCCTGATAGGAGAAGTAAACATAGCACCAGGGTGACATAACAGTTTCCCTGGGCTCTCCGGAACTCGAGTGTGAATCATTCTCTCTGACCTAATTAATGCTGTTCACAGGGCCATGACTGGCTCTGAGTGAGGACTGGGTTTGGGACAGCAACCCCATGTGTCCTGTGCACCCATTGTGGGCTCAGACACTATGCTAGTGCTTTACATTGGGGATCCCATGCAATTCCCCCAGCACTCCTGGGCAGTTGGTGTTACTGCTTGCATTTTTTAAAATTTCCATTTTTATTTTATTTTATTTTAAATTTAGGGGATACATGTGCAGGTTTGTTACAATTGTACATTGTGTGGTACTGAGGTTTGGGATTGATCCTGTCACCCAGATGGTGAGCATAGTACCCAATAGGAAGTTTTTCACCCCTCGCCCCGCTGTCTCCCTCCCACTTTTGAAGTCCCCAGTGTCTATTGTTTTTATCTTTATGTCTAGGTGAACCTGATATTTAGCTCTTTTGATTGTAAGTGAGAACATGTGGTGTTTGCTTTTCTATTTCTGCATTAGTTCGCTTAGGATAATGGCATCCAGCCACATCCATCCTGCTGCAAAGGACACGATTTTATTCTCTTTTATGGCTGTGAGTGCTTGCATTTTACGTCAGACACAGGTGTCCATTGTCAGCGTCCTCCCCTCAGAAGGGGAGGGTCCATTGTCAGACCCCTCAGAAGGAGGGGTCACCTTTTCTTTCAGGGTTCAGTAGAACTGGGTGTGGTCTCCAGCTCACTTATGGTGGAGGCTGCAGATACTGTTGGTTGCCAGCCAATGTCCATTTCCTTCTTTGGAAAAAAGAAAGAGAGATAGGAAAGAAGGAAAAGGACAAAAAGGAAGGAAGGAAGAAAGGGAAAGAGGGAGGGAGGAAGGAAGGAAGGACGGAAGGAAGGAAGGAAAGAAGGAAAGGAGGGAAGGAAGGAAGGAAAGGAGGGAAGGAAGGAGGGAGGGAGGAAAGAGGGAATGGGGAAGAGAGGAAAGAGAGAGGGAGGGAAGGAAAGGAGAGAGAAATACCCACTTGTCTGTAGCAGCAACATGCCAGCCCCTAGTTATGGCTCATGCCCACTTGTATTTTTCATACTCTACTTATAACCCAATAGTGGGTCATGAAATTAATTTAGTTGATGATGTGACTAGTACTTCAAAAATGCAAGGGAAAATAACAGTGTACAGCACAAATAGTAAATATAATTTGTGTTTTGTGGAACTTTTTGTTTGCATTGTTTATGTTTCAGTTATGTGTGCTTCTTACTGTGGGTTACAGTTAAAAAAAACAAAACAGCTGTCTAAGTCTTGACAATCCTTTTCATAGCTTTTTTTCAGTGAAGCTAGAAGTGGCCATATGACCTACTTCTGGACGCAGAGACGGGGGAAGGTGTCCTGGGGGAGGAGAGATCTGAGGGATGGTGAAGATAACTTTTGCTTTTCTGGCGGAAAGAACAGATGTCTCTCCTGCCTGCCTGTCTCAAATGAGGGCATGATGTGTAATGTCTGGAGCATTGGCAGCCATGTTGAGATCATAAAGCAACATGTCCGCATGCTGAGGCTGGCAGAGCATAAAGATCAAAGGTGTCTGGATCCTTCTTAACATCATGGAGCTTCTGCACCAACCCTGCACTGCCTACTCCAGACTCCCTACCATGGAGAAAAATTAGCCCCTATTTCTTCAAGGCAGAGGTTGGTAAACCTTTTCTGTACAGGGCTGGATAGTAAATATTTTAGGCTTTGTGGGCTAAATGGTTCGTGTCACAACTACTCACCACTACTGGGGTAGTTTGAAAGTAGCCATAGACAATATGTAAACCAAAGGACATGGTTGTGGTTCTCATAAAACTATTTTAAAAAATGGATGGCAGGGCTATAGTGTGCCAACCCCTTCCCTAGATGATCTTGTCCCCTAATTGTCTCTCTGACCTCATCTCCTCCTACTGCCTCCCCTTCTCCCTGCTCTGATCACACTGTTTCTCCCACACACCCAGCCTGTTCCTGTCAGGGTCATCCTTCCCTTGGAGGGCTCTTTCCCCAGATGTCCACAGCGCTCCCTCCTTCCCCTGCTTCAGGTCTTTAATCACAAATCACCTCCTTTTTAAGGTCGTCCCTGGGCCCTCTGTAAAATGCCCACCCCTGACCCATGCATACCACTCTGGCATGCTGTATATTCCAGTCTTTATCATGAGCTCCTAGAGGAAGAGACACTATGTTTCCTTAAAAACTGATTCTGTCTGGATTGTCACAGTGTTTAATCAATATCTGATGTATGATTGATTTTTTTTTCTTTTTGCCAGATTCAGGTAAGAAAACAGACTCAGGGAGGCTGAGTTCCCCCTCCAAATGACATGTGCAGATAGTGGTAGAGTCCAGGTTTGTGCCTGATGGCCCAATGTGGTGGTGTCTGTACCACCCGGGAGTGAGGGAAAAACAACATCTACCTCTAATGGAACACACTGGGTCTCAGGGGAGCCAAGGCCACACAGAAGTTCCTGCAAGACTCCTTGCTCCAGGGCGCCGCCCCAGTAAAGGAGGCCTTTGGGAGTCCATTAAGTGAGCAGGGCATCCTGTTCATCTTGGGCAATTGCATTCTTTTTGTCCTTCCTACCTCAGAAAGACTTAGGAAATGCTGTTATTCTGCAAACAGTTTGGACTGACTTGTAAGATCCGTAAAAAGACAAATGGAAACACTCATGAGCCAATGTTTTTATGAAAGAGCCGCAAAGGATAAATTTATGTTTAATTCGCAAGTAGGGAAGCTCATAAGAGCCTAAGAGCTTGATAAAGGCTACTGGGCCCATCTGTCAGGCAGGCTGCTCTGTGTGGTTTTGGCTTGAGGCATCTTGGCACCAGGGCACAGCTTCCAAAAGACTGAAAAATTACCTTCTTCCCTTTGGTGCTCCCAGGGGGAAATGCCTGCGTACAATCACATGTTGTTGAGATGTAATTTAGATTTTTGAGTCCTGAAAAATAGGTTTATATATCTTGATGTAAATGATATTAATAATGAGAACCATTTTCAAGCCATTCTCTTAAGACAGTAAGTGGGATTTTGAATTAATTTCTGATTGATCTGATTGATTCCTTAAGGCCTTTTATGGATGGCTTCATGTGATTCTTTCCCCCTTCATTGTATCCAACATTAAATTAAAAACAAATGACTTTTATTTCTCTTTCTCCTTTCTTTCTTTCTTTCTTTCTTTTTCTCTTTCTTTCTTTTTCTTTCTTTCTCCTCTCTCTCCCTTCCTCCCCCTTCTTTCCTTCCTTCCTTTCTTTCTCTCTCTCTCTCTTTCTTTCTTTCTCTCTCTCTTTGTCTCTCTTTCTTTCTTTCTTTCTTTCTTTCTCTCTGTCTCTCTCTCTCTTCTTCTTTTTTGGCAAGTCTTGCTTGCTCTGTCCCCTAGGCTGGAGTGCAGTGACAATCACAGCTCACTGCAACCTCGACCTCCTATGCTCCAGTGATCCTCCCACCTCAGCCTCTTGAGTAGCTGGAACTATAGCCATGGGTCACCACACCTAGCTAATTTCTAAATTTTTTGTAGAGACAGGGTCTCTCTATGTTGCCCAGCTGGTCTCTAACTCCTGGACTCAAATGATCCTCCTGCCTCGGCCTCCCAAAGTGCTGGGAATTGAGGCGTGAGCCACGATGCCCTGCCACAAATGACCTGTTCAAGCAATTTTTCAAAAAGTCTGTGTGATTCCAAATGTGTATTCTTTAGAAAACAGTTGATGATTGTGCGTGCTTGGCAGGAAGAGACCACGTACAGAACGTTTCTTGCTCTGTTTGCTTTGGTGAAATCCTCAAGCAATGAGGTCATCCCATTGCATGATCTTAACGTACAGAAGACTTTGTATTTACCATCAATTTTCAGGTGAATTATCAAAAAATCTGCATACCACTTATCTTTCCTTTCTATGTGAAATAGTTTTCATTAACTCCATTTGTTAGCATATAAATAATAACTTTAGGTTAATGTATTTTACTCTTCAACCCATACCAGAGGCAGGCTAGAAATGATAATTTATTCTCCAAATTCACATAAAGTTTAATGATGTATGCTGCATAAGTGCCTTCTTGTTAAACACACACGCACAAGTGCACAGATTTTATGTATTATTTTTCCATTATGATTATGCTTTAGAAAAGCCTTTGCATGCCACCCTGCAGAACTAATAAGTGCCTGAGCACGGGGTTTCCTAGGATGGGGGGAGCTTGCTTTAAAAGATGGTATAGTTAAAAATTGCTGCTGAAACTTGCTTTTGAGGAAAAAATAAGTACTTGGCTCAAGCACTTGGTCTCTACTTGGTCTCTGAGAAAAGGGTAAGCTATCTAACACATGTCTACTCCAAACACATCTGTGAGGACAAGGATGGTCTGAAAGCCCACATGCAGAGAACATAACTAGGCCTGGTTTGTTGATAGCTTTTTCCCTTTGTCCTCACCTCCCTATCTTCCTGCTACTGGAAATTATCTATCTATCTATCTATCTATCTATCTATCTATCTATCTATCTATCTATCCATCTATCTATCTAGATATAGATATAGATTTATCCAACAGAACAAAGGCTGGAAAAGGACATCTCTTCACTTTCCTAGGCTGCCCTTGCCTCCCCAGGACTGTGTCACCTCCCCACCCATCCACACTTCACCACCCTTCTACCTTTGCCTTGGGCTGTTCTCCTGTGGGGCACAGAGAGTGTGGGGCTCCTGGTAAGCTGATTATTATTAATGGGCGTTGTAACTGCTGTGAGTTGATAACATCTTAAAAATAAGACAAAAATAATTACGGTGATGCAAGACTCCTGAACAAACTGCATTTTCAATATAACTCTAATTTTAACATCAGAAAGCAGCTTTGTGTTGGTCAATATTTTGATCATTTAACAAACAGCAGCACTGTAAAAGGAAAGTAGGCACAAAGCAGTTCAGTGTAGGAGGGTTTACAGAAGGACGGTGCTTCTCAAAGGAGAATGTCTTAAAAATGGATTTTCCTCCACAAAGAGCCTGGTGTTGCAGCTTGGGCTCCAGAATTCCTATGAATGGTGAGATATAACTGAGATGCAAAGCTGTGAACTAGTAAGTGATCAGGACCTTCCCTCAAGCCAGGATGTGAAACAGCCAAAGGAAGTGGAGACCTCCCAGATGGAAAAGGAAAGGAACCTTGAGAGGGCACAGCACATATGCACAAACAAGGGCGATCTGTCCAGCTCCTGGACTGCACATTTTAAAACACACCATCCTCAGGGCATTCCGGGAAAACCCACCAGCCAGACAATGTGGCTGCTCCCATGTCCTGGAGGGAAGCTCTGTCCTATCTATCTCTTTTAAGTATGCAGCTTCCAAGGAATGTAAAACATTCCCCAAGGGGGAAGGGCCAAACTGCCCCACAGCTAGCTAGACTTGACCTGTTAACCCTGTGTTTAAAGATGCTTCAGTTGAGTTGACCTCACCTCCCAGCCTGCCATCAAAGCCACCTCTGTTCAGCCTCCCGTTTGATGGGGGCTGCCCATGCCCAAGCTGCCTTCCCAGTCCTCCTAACTGTGAACTAAGGACTAGTGTTTAAGAAAGGATAGAGCCATGTAATTGCAAATTGTCTTAAGTTTTGTCTCATTTGGGGATCATCTCTGTCTTTTTACCTTGAAAATGAATGCTCTCAAAATAATGAATAAGTTGTCGACCTTACAACTGAGGCAGAATTAGAATGATTAGTGTATTAATCAGGGTTATTCCAGAGAAACAGTATATGTATTTATATATATCTCCCATTGAGGTCAAGAAAGACATGGGTGTAGCTAGGTAGTTCACTATACAGCTAGATAGATAGATTATAAGGAATATTTGGCTCATGTAATTGTGGGCTGCCAAGTTCAAAATCTGCCGGGCTGACCCCAGCAGGCTAGAAATTCAAGTAAGTTGATGTTACAGTGTTGAGTCTGAAATCTGCAGGCCAGCAAGGTGGAAACTGAATCAGGGTTTCCATGTTGCAGTCTTGAGGCACAATCGCTTCTTTTTCAGGGCACTTCAATCTTTGCTCTTAAAGCCTTTAGTTGATTGGATGAAGCCCACCCACATTACAAAGGAAAGTCTTCATTACTCAAAGTCTGCTGATTTATATGTATGTGTCATCTGAAAAAATACCTTCACAGCAACATCGAGACTGATGTTTGATCAGACACACAATAGACTAACCAAGTGGACACCTAGAATTAACCATCACAACCAGTAAGCATGGAGAGTTTGACCCACAGCTTGTACTCATGTTTTATCAGGACAGACTCTGTAGCAGAGTGTGGCCTGATGCCAGGGCATTCCAAGGTTCCTTAGCATGTAATGGTGCCTCTTTTTCCTGGGATTTCATCTACCTGTGCAACCTGTGGCAATTTTTGAGAAATTTTTGCTACTCCATTGGTCTAATGAGTCGACCTTAGGGATTGGCAAACATTTTCTGTAAAGGGCCAGATAATGAATATTTTCCTATTTTCAGGCTGCACTATCTCTCTTGCAACTGCTCAAGCAAAAGCAACCATAGGCAATATGTAAGTGAATGAGTGTGGCTGTGTTCCAGTAAAACATTATTTACAAAAATAGCAGAGGGCCTGATTTGGGCCATAGGTGAAGAAGAGTTTATATGGTATCTCCCTTTGGCAGGGATATTTTCTCCCCGCCAAACATGGTGAAGGGGATGGATAAGTGACACTCTGGGCTGGGATGCTTTTAGTTGTGAGGAGTAAAAAACCCAAACAATGGGGATTTTATGACCTCACATAATAAAAATCCCCAGCAATGGGTAGCTCCAGACTTGGTTTATTCAGTGTCTCAAAGTCATCTTGAAGGACCCAAGTTCTTTCTTTCTTTGCTCATTGCCATCTTCAGCATATTGGTTTAATTCTCCTTGATATTTGCAAATGATTTCTGTGCTTTCCCTCAGACATGCCCACATTCAGGGGAAGAAGAGGAAGAGTGTTCCAATGAGGCTCCTTTTATTTTTTTATTTTTTGAGACAGGGTCTCACTCTGTTTCCCAGGCTGGAGTGAGTGGCACGATCACAACTCACTGCAGCCTTGACCTCCCAGGATCAGATGATCCTCCCACCTCAGCCTCCTAAGTAGTTAGGATCACAGGTACACGCCACCACACCTGACTAATTTTTTGTAGAAACGGGGTCTCACTTTGTTGTCCAGGCTGGTCTCAAACTCCTGGGCTCAGGCAATCCTCCCATCTTGTCCTCCCAAAGTGCTGGATTTACAGGTGTGAGCCATGGCGCCCCACCTGGGGATCCTTTTAGTACTGAGGGAAGGAAACCTTTCCCAGAAGCTTCCCAGTCACCTTCCCTTTCTTCCCATTGGCCACGACTAGGGTGCAGGCACCTTGGGGAGGGTGGACCACTGTGACTGACCCAGTGCAGGACATGGCTGGCCAAGGGGAGGAAGGTACATGAGCCAGGACAATTCAAGTTCCATCAGAAAACGGGGTCAATAGTATCCCCTGGGAGAAGCCGTGCAATGCCTGCCACAACCCTGCAGAGTCCCAGCAGCCGAGGGGGTCTATTCCAGGGGCAAGATCATGGCCTGCAATGTGTGAGCTGGGTCTCAAGAGGGAGAGAGGGAACAGGCTGGAGAGATGGAAGTCTGGGAGAGCAGCTCCTCGGGAGAGCACCATGCATGAGGAGTGAGGCTTGGGGCAGCTGGGAGAGGACCTAGAGATGGGGAGAGAGAGAGGGAGTGTGGCCAGGAGCACAGGGGGCCACTCAGGCCAGAGAAATGGGAACTGAAAATGCTCTGGTGAAGGGGAGAGCAGCAGCTGGGCCTGAGGCCAGAAAAGCCCCCATGGGCTGCTGGAGGCTTGGGGAGGTGGCAGTGAGCTCTGGGCTCAGGGCACAAGAGGCTTTTGGAGGCTGGGTGCTGGCTGGACTCTGTTTGCCAGCCTTCTCTGTAAGCCCCAGGCATTAGAGCACAGCAAGCAGGAATAACAGGAGACCTGGGCCCTTAGAAGGAAACTGAGGAGCAGCCTGGATGTCCATGCTGTGTTCCTGAGTTTTAAGGTGACATTTTCTTGGCCACTTTTTATCTGCATGGTATTGGGGAGACCCTGCTGAGGCTAGGGTTCTTGTTCTGGTCTTGGAGGTGGCAGGGCTGGAGCCTGGTGGAAGAGCTTGGCACAGCTCCCAGGCTCTGCTGGGGCCCAGCTCCGCTCAGGAATTATCAGTCACTCAGAGAAAACTCAAAGGGCACTAGGCCTCCAGCAGTCAGCAGCAGTCACAACCAAAGTGGGGAGTGGCTCCGTTTGCCTTCCCCACCTGAGCTAGTGCTCCCCTTTCTCATGCTTCCTTTATCCCCCACATCAATGAGCCACTTTTTCCCCCTCTTCATCTGCACTGCCACAGCCCACCCCGAACACTTAGCATCCCAGGTGACTTAGCTGGAGGGAACCTGCTATGGACTGAATTGTATTCCCCTAAATTTATATGTAGAAGCTCTAATCCCCAGTGTGATGGTGTTAGGAGGTAGGGCCTTTGCAGGGTGATTGGATCATTTGCATGGAACCCTCTTGCGTAGGATTAGTGCTTCTGTAAGCAGAGACATAAGAGAGATGACTTCTTTCCTCCACGTGAGACTATAGCAAACAGGCAGCTCTCTGTGACCCAGGAAGCCAGCCCTCCCTAGAACCTGACCATGCTGGCACCCTGATCTTGGACTTCTAGCCTCCCCTCCAGAACTTCGAGGAATAAATGTTTGTTGTTTGAGCCACCCAGTGTATGGTATTTGTTATGGCAGCCCCAACTGAGTGAAACAGAACCTTAGGGGTTACCTGGTCAAAATCCCCCTTGTTCAGATGATGAGAGGAGAGAGGCCCAGGCCATCAGGCAGGTGAGGTCTGTGGCCAGCCTCAGACTTTAGTTTCCTGATGGCATTAAGAATCTCTGCGCTGAGCCTGGAATGAATACAGGCTCTACCTGTTTTTAGCTGTGTGCAAATTACCACGCACTATGGTTTCCCATCTGTAGAATGGGGCTGTAAGGGACCTGGCCTCACAGGCTCTGGGGATTAGAGGAGATGGAGCAGGCAAAGCACTGAATCCACTGGGGTCTCAGTGCTCTCAGTGATTATCATCATTGTTGTTGATACGCCTGCTTGCCTTATATTCTTTTTACTGCACAAACGCCTTCTTTGTTACGTATGGAAAATAAATCCACCTGCTTCAGACTCTGATGGACTTGGCCATGCTTCCTTTGTCCCAAGATAGACAATGATGTGCATGATAAGATTCTAGCTCTGCTTCCGAAGCTCAACTCAAATCTACCTTCCCAGACTTCCCTCTGCCTGACTTCCTCTCTCATAGCATACTGTTTGTGATTTTACGGTAGTGCCATGTCTGCCTCATGTCAGTCACACATTTGGCTTGTCTAGAGAGCACACGGCATGCCAGACTCACTCCTTCAGCCCAGCACCTTGTATGATGCCTGGTCCACACAGTAGGTGCTTATTAAATGTTTGCTGAGTTAAACTGACTTTTGCCCTCAGCAACCTATTCTCTAAGTTTATGCTGGTGCTGTTGGTTTAAAAGAAAGGAACATGTTTCAATGTGGAAAGAGGAACTGAAGACTTGGGGCCTGCAAATACCTCAGAAACTGAAGCTATAGTGGGCTGGTGGCATCCTCATCCCTGGTGGAGCGTGTGCAGCCTCAGGTAGAAGCACCTATTTAGTGACAAATGAATAATCAAAGGCATGGCCCATTTGCTTTACTCTTTATCTGCTCTTTAAAGGGAAATTTGATTTGAAACTCACAGAGTCTTCCATATCAATGAGGTGGTAAACATCTGCTTGGATGGGCTCTTGCTCCTGCCCCAGTTATTCCCAGTACAACCTTCTGTGGTTCTGATGCTCCCCACTTCCTCCAGATCCCTGTCCTGAGACTATGCAAGCTTTCCAGAAGCTCATACTGTAAAAAGAATTGCACAGCATATGTTTAGACTCAGTGCTGGATTTTCCTTGGGCTTGCTCTTAAGTTTGGGCAAATGCCCCCGGTAATGTGCACAGCTGGGCATCCCTGAGGCTTGGAGCTGGCAGGACCTTTTGGGATGGCCTTGTCCCTTGGGTTTCATGTGGGGAATGACCCAAGACTCCAAATCCCAGCAGAGTCAAGTGGGACCATACTCCTGGACTCCTGACTTCCTGGATGCTGCTATTCTTTCTAAGCAGCTGTCTCACCCTTGTCATAATGGGAAACTCAGGGCATAACATTCCACTGAACTGCAACTTGGCTTCTCGAAATACCTCTTCTCTTCTGTGCAAAGATCATGACTCGGTTCTTCCTTCTTCTGTGGACCATAACAAGACATTCAGCCAGTCAAGCAAGTCCCATGGGAAATCCCCATTTTGGCCAACAGAGACAGTTCCTCTTTATCTCCCAAGAACACTACCCTTTTGCTCCCCTTTCCAGGTAGTCAAACAGCTGACTGTTCACCAGCAGGCTAGCTGCTGAGCCCGGGGCTTTGAGGGACAGATGACAGCTGGATGGCTGACCAGCTTGCAGAGAAAGCTTGAAATCTTGGGCACACAGGGAATGGAGCAAGACATTTTCCCATTTGGACATACCAAAGGATAAGTTCTCTTTGAGAGACTGGTGAGGAGTGAGATGGGGTAGAATTCCAGGAAAAGGGAATGAAGTTTGTTTCTCAGGCAAACATGCCATCAGCAAGGTATGGGCTCTAGGCTGAGCTGACAGCAGCAGACAGGGCTTGATGAGCATGACTTCCGGCCTGCAGAGAGAGCTGCATTCCTGCAAGAAGGGAGCAAATGGCCCCAGAGCAGCTGTAGGCACCAATGTCCCAGGAAAGAAGCATTCCGGGGCCAGGAAGATCCTGCCAATACTTCACTTATATCATAATATTTAATTCTCAGCCATTTGTGGAGGTCAGTACATTATTATTGCTTTTTTTTCTGTTTTTTTAATTTCTTTTTTTTATTATTATACTTTAAGTTCTAGGGTACATGTGCACAACGCGCAGATTTGTTACATATGTATACGTGTGCCATGTTGGTACACTGCACCCATTACCTCATCATTTACATTAGCTATATCTCCTAATGCTTTCCCTCCGCCCTCCCCCCACCCCACAATAGGCCCTGGTGTGTGATATTCCCCTTCCTGTGTCCAAGTGTTCTCATTGTTCAATTCTACAGAATGGGAGAAAATTTTTGCAATCTACTCATCTGACAAAGGGCTAATATCCAGAATCCATTATTGCTTCTTTATAAATGGAGAAACAAAGTCTCAGAGGAGTTCCACTAGCTGGCCACACAGCTGGTGAAGGGCAGATATAGGGCTCAAGCCTAGGTCTTTGTACTTGATGGTCAAAGTTCTCATCAGTGCACTCCATTTCCTCATGGTCATGGTAAAAAAGTAAAAATTAGGAGCAGTACTTTAGGACTCAGTAGCTCAGATGCCCCATTTTATAGCAAAACAACTATTTTGCTGGAGAAAATGACAAGTATTAATTCATTTAAATCTCTGGAAATTGTCGTAAGGGCACACAGCAAATGGAGAAACATTCATTTAATAAAATCTACTAAATTTTGGTAAAAACAGTGAGGGAGGGTCCATGGCATTTGAACCATGACCCACTCCCCTACCCTCTCTCAGCTCTGCCTTATGGAAACTCTGCTCTAGGGTCTCTACTCTGGGCAGGTGTGGTCAAGAACACAGGGGCTTCCTCTCCCTGTAGCCCTCAATCTAGGCTATAATTTCACTCCAGGAGGGGCAAGATGCTGGTGTGTCTCATCCCACTTGGCCCTGCTTTGCAGAAGCTCTATTCTAGGGAGGCATGGCCAAGATAACTTAGGTTTACTTTCTCTTCTGAGCACCGAGTCATTTAGCAGAAGCTCTATTACAGGAGCAGCAGACTGAGAATACTGGAGCCTTGATTACTCACCCTAACTCACTCCTAGGGAAGAGGTTTCACACTGAAAGGGGCAAGCTGAGAATACCAGGGGCCACTTCCCCTAGAACCTACTTTTAGAGCAGAGGTTCCCCTAATACCTACCTGTAGAGCAGAGGTGCCTCTTCAGGGAAGCAGGTAGTTCCCACTCCCAGCTCCTTTGCAGTGCTGCAGACATTCTACCCGGGGAGAAAGCAGACAGTAAGAATGAAGAGCTTATAGCTCTGCCTGAGAGGAAGGATTTTGTTCAGGACAGGATGTGGATAATTCTGTGCAACATACTGTTATTGAAAACAATGAATAGCTTGGGGAGAGCAATTAAAAGTGCTCATAACTCCGTGAAACTGGTAGCAAAAAACAAAAGGGCAGGACACCCAGAAATTTAACAAATAACTGGGAAAAGAGACAGCCAAGATCCCAAGAGCCCTTTTGGCATCACAGTCAGTTCTGGGAATTGGGAAGGCTGGACAAATACTAGGCTGTACCCACTCAGGAGCAATCAGAGCAGAATGTGGGGCAACTTGAAAACACTCCCCAATTTACACACAAATCCATAAAAAAAAAAAGTATAGATGTCTCACTGGCACAAGGGGCTTAAGCACATGCTCTGACCAAACCCTAGACTGGGGCAACTCCTAGAAAGCTAGGCCAAAAAAATAAAATCACATACATCTCAGGCAGTCTAGATCACAGTTTTGTAGGCTCAAGATTGTGCCCTCTTAGAAGTGATCAGAGAAGAGACATCCAAGCTACTCGTCCCTAGATGAATGTAGGAATAAATGTAACCTCTTTGAATTTTGGTAGAGGCCTCCAAGCCTTATGCCCCTAGTTAGATCCTTACTTAAGAGGTAAGTGTCTTACTGGTTAAGGGGTCTTAACCACAACTTTTGACCAGTAAATGGCTTATGCTGACCCAGGAGAAATTCTGAGAGAACCAGTCTAAAAGATAAGGACAGGGAGCAGGGACATCATAAGCTGAACATTGGGGAAAAAGTGACTGACTTCATAGAATTAGCCCATACCAGTCAATAAACAAACAAATGAATAAACAAACAATAACAAGAGACCAGGTGAAAAAGGAGGGAGAATCAGTATCCAGAATTGATACCAATTATGTTCTAAAATGTTTAAATGAGAGAGTGTGATCCACAGGGAAAATTGCAAGCAATAGACACAACTTTTGAGGGGGCCCAGATGTTGAACTTAGCTGATAAAGACATCAAAGCAGCTGTTATAAATATGTTCAAAGAACTAAAGGAAACTACATTTAAAGAATGAAATAAAAGTATGATTATATCTTATGAAATAAAGAAAAGAGATATAAATTATTTTTAAAACAGACCAAATGGAAATTCTAGATTTGAAAATTACAATAAATGAAATTAAAACTTCACTAGAGAGACTCAACAGTAGATTTGAGATAGCAGATGAAAGAATTAGCAAACTTGAAGATAAGTTGACAGAGATTATGCAACCTCAATGACAGTAAAAAGAATGAAGAAAAAGGAACCCAGCATCAAACTAATGTGGGACACTATTAAGCACACCAACATATCCATAATGGAAGTATTAGAAGGAGAGGAGAGAAAAAAGGAGAAGAATAAATATTCTAAGAAATAATGGTTGAAAAATTCCCAAGTCAGATGAAAAACATTAATATGAACATCAAAGAAACTCAATTAATTTCAAGAATAAATGCAGAGACCTTCATTCAGACACATTTTCGTAAAAATGTTGAAAGACAAAGACAAAGAGAAAATCTTGAAAGCAGTAAGAGAAAAATGACTCAGCACTCATAAGGGGACCCCAGTGAGAATAACAGCTGACTTTTCATCAAAAACAATGGAGACCAGAAGGCAGTGTGAGGACATTCAAAGTGCTGAAAGTAAAAACAAAAACAGAAACTGTTGACCAAGAATAGTATGTCTAGCAAAACTCTTTCAGAAACAAAGGTGAAATAAAGATATTCCCAGGCAAACAAAACCTGAAAGAGTTTGTTGCTATCAGACATATCCACCTAATAAGAAATACTAAAGAAAGCTCTTCAGGCAATGACAATAGCAGCACAAAGGAGACAGGTGGAAGCAAAACTACATTGCAGAAATGAAGTGAAACCAGATGGTAACTTGAACTCAAAGAAGGATATGAAGAGAACTAGAAATGGTAAATGAAAAGTTAATATAAGAAGTGAAAAATATATACTCCTTTCTTGTTTCAGCTTCTTTATAAGACTTGATTGTAAAAAGTAATAATGACAACAATGTGTTACCGGGTTTGTAATATTTATGGATCTAATATATATTAGTAGTACTATAGAAAATTGGGGACAGAATGGAGCTATACAGGAGTAAGGTTTTTATATTTCAATGGAATTAAGTTAATATAAATCTAAAGTAGATTTTGATATGTTAAGACGTGTTATAATCACTAGAGCAATCTCCAAGAAAATAACTAAAAATATAATTTTAAAAATTATAAAAGGAACTAAATTTTTGCACTAGAAAATATTTATTTATACAAAAGAAGGCAGTAAAAGGGGAACACAGAAACAAAAAATACACAAGATATATAGAAAAGTAGAAGCAAAGTAGAGGAGAAAATCAAAAGAAGTTGGTGAATAGGTCACATATATAGCTAGACAGAATATATATATATATATATATATATATGTTCTAATGTTTGACAGCAGAGTAGGGTGACTATAATTAGCAGCAATGTATATTTCAATGTTGCTAGCAGAGAGGAATTGAAATGTTCCCAACATATAGAAATGATAAATACCTAAGGTGATGGATAACCCAAGTACACTGACTTGATTTTACGTTCTATGCATGTAACAAATACTCTCATGTATCCCATAAATATGTAAAATATTGTGTATCAATATAAAAAAGCAAAATGAGATATATAAATCCTATCATATCAATAACATAAAATGTAAATGAATTCAATGATCAGATCAAAAGGTGGTGGTTACTGTATTGGATAACAAAACAAGATTTAACTCTATGTTGTCTACAGGATACACACTTTAGTTTCAAAGACACAAACAGGTTGAAAGTAAAAGATGAAAACCTGAAACACACTTTAGTTTCAAAGACACAAACAGGTTGAAAGTAAAAGATGAAAACTATTCCCTGGGCAAATAGCAATCATAAGAGATCTGGAGTAGCTACAGTAATATCAGACAAAATTGACTTTAAAACAAAAAAGTTACTAAAGATAAAGAGAGACATTCCATAATAATAAAAAGTCAGCACGTAAGAAGATATAAAATTACTGGCTTACATGCATCTAACATTAGAGCCTTGAACACATTAAGCAAAACCTAACAGAACTGAAGGGACAAACAGACACATTAGTAATAATAAAGACTTCAATGCCCCACTTTGAGTAATGAGTGGAATGAATCAGATGATCAACAAGGATAGAGAAGACTTGAACAACAATACAAACCACTTAGACTTAACAGACCTCCACAAAGCACACCATCCAACAACAGGAGAACACACATTCTACTTAAGATCATGTAGAATACCCTTCAAGTTAGACAGTATGGTAGGCCATAATACAAATCCAATGCATTTAAAGGAATTGAAATCATACCAAATGGGTTTGCCAACCACAATGGAATTGAGTTAGAATAGGTATAAATTAAATAACACACTCGTAAATAACCAACAGATCAAAAGAAGAAGTCACAAGGTAAACTAGAAAATACTTTGAGATGAATGAAAACAAAAACACAGCATATACCAAAACATATGAAATGCAGTCACAGCAGTGCTCAGAAATTTATAGCTGTAAATGTCTATATTAACAAATACATGGCCAGACACGGTGGCTCACGCCTGTAATTCCAGCACTTTGGGAGGCCAAAGCAGGTGGATCACCACAGTCAGGAGTTTGAGACCAGCCTGGCCAACATGGTGAAACCCTGTCTCTACTACTAATAAAAATTAGCTGGGCGTGGTGGCACACACCTGTAATCCCAGCTACTCAGGAGGCTGAGGCAGGAGAATTGCTTGAACCTGGGAGGCAGAGGTTGCAATGAACTGAGGTCACGCCATTGCACTCTAGTCTGGGCAACAAGAGTGAAACTCCATCTCAAAAAAAAACCAAAACAAAAAACAAAACCAAACAAAACCCAAACATATTTCATACCAATAACCCTACTTTCCACCTCAAGAAACTAGAAAAATAAGAGTAAACTAAGTGCAAAGTAAGCAGAAGAAAGGAAAAAATAAATATTAGAAAAGAAATCATGAAATACAGACTGTAACAACAAAACAGAAAATCAATAAAAGCAAGTGGTTTCTTTGAAAATATTGAGAAAATGGACAAAATTTTAGCTAGATTGACCAAGAAAAAAGAGAAGGCTTAAATTACTAAAATGGGGAATAAAAAGAGGGGGCATAATTATGGATTTTATGGAAATAAGAGAGATTACCAAGGAATACTATGCCAACAAATTAGATAACTTAGATAAGATGGACAAAACTCTAGGAAGACACAAACTATAGAAACCGATTCAAAGGTGAAATTTTCAAAAAATCTGAAGCTCTATATCAAGTGAAGAGTTTGAATTAGGCCAAGGCCCAAATGGCCTCACTGGTGAATTCTACCAAAATACAACAAAAAATCGATATCAGTCTCTCACAAACTCTCAAAAAATAGAAGAGAAGGGGACACTTCTTGATTCTATGAGAGCAGTATTGCCCTGATTCCAAAATAAGACAAAGACATCACAAGAATAGAAACTACAGACCAGTATTCCTTATATAGAGAAACACAAAAATCCTCAACAAAATATATCAACATATAAAATATAACCCAGCACCATGTAAAAGGATTACATACCATGAGCAAGTGGGATGCATTACATGAATACAAAGTTGATTAAATATCTGAAAGTTAATTAATGTAATGAACCTTATCAATAAAGGACAAAAACCACATAATCAATTCAATAGATGCAGAAAGACCATGCGAAAAATCTAGTACCATTTCATGATAAAAACACTCAACAAACTGGAAGTAGAAGGAAATGTCCTCAATCTCATACAGGGCATCTGTGAAAAATCCACCAGGAACATGGTACTCAGTGGTGAAAGACGAAATGCTTTCCCCAACCATCAGGAGCAAGACAAGAATGTTGGCTCTTGTTGCTTCTATTCAACATTGTACTAGATGTTCTAGCTAGAGAAATCAGGCAAGAAAAAGAAAAGACTTCCAAATTGGAAGAAGTAAAACTTTCTATATTTGCAGATGACATGATATTGTATGTAGATAATAACAATGTATCCATTAAAAAAAGATTGTATAATCCTGCACGGTGGCTCACTCCTGTAATCCTGGCACTTTGGGAGGCTGAGGCAGGAGGGCTGCTTGAGTCCAGGAGTTTGAGATCAGCCTGGGTAACATAGTGAGACCCTGTCTCTATCAAAAGTAACAAATTAGGTGTGGTGGTGTGCACCTATAGTCCCAGCTACTTTTCAGGCTAAGGTAGGAGGATTGTTTGAGCCTGGGAGCTCCAGGCAGTAGTGAGCCGTGATTGTGCCACTGCACTCAGCCTGGGCAACAGATAAAGACCCTGTCTCAAAAACAAAATACAAAACAAAAAGACTGTAACTAATAAATTTGTTCAGCAAGTTTGCAAAATGCAAAATCCGTGTACAAAACCAATCATATTTCTACATTCTAGCATCTGAAAATGAAATTAAGAAAACAATCCCAATCACAAAAGCAAGGAAAAGAAGAAAACACTTAGGAGTAATTTTAAGAAAAGAAGTGTGAGACTTGCACATTGGAAACTACAAAACGTTGAAAAAATTAAAGATCTAAATACATGGAAAGACACCCCACATTCATGGATCAGAAGATTTAATATTGTTCAGATGGAATGGAATACTCCCCAAATTTATCTACAGAGTCAGAGAAATCCCTATGAAAATCCCAGCTTTCTGTTTTGCAGAAGTTGGCAAGCTGATCCTAAAATTCATGTAGAAGTGCAAGGGACCCTGAATAGCCAAAACTATTTTGAAAAATAAGAACAAACTTGGAGGGGGCTCAGACTTCCTGGTTTCAAAACTTACCACAAAGCTACAGTAATAAATGGTGTGGCAATGGCATCAAGATAGACATACAGATCAACACGCTGGAGTTGCAAGTTTGGAAATAAACCCTTTCATTTACAGTCTATTAATGTTTAACAAAGAAGTTGAGACAGTTCAAGTCAACAAATAGTGCTGTAACAATTGTATATTCACATGTAAAATAATTAAGTTAGATTCCATTTCATACCACGTACAATTATCTCAAATTGATCATAGATCTAAATGTAAGAACTAAAACTATTAAAGTCTTGGAAGAAAATATAGAAATAAATCTTCATAACCTTTGGTTAGGCAATAGTTTCTCAGATTTGACCACAAAAGAATAAACAACAAAGAAAAAAAGAAAAATTGAATTTCACTGAAATTAAATTGTTTCTTCCTCAAAGGACACTATCAAGAAAGTAAAAAAGGCCGGCGCAGTGGCTCACGCCTGTAATCTCAGCACTTTGGGAGGTCGAAGGGGGTGGATCATTTGAAGTCAGGAGTTCAAGACCAGCCTGGCCAACATGGTGAAACCCCATCTCTACTAAAAACACAAAAATAACCAGGCGGTAGTGGCATGCGCCTATAATCCCAGCTAATCGGGAGGATGAGGCAGGAGAATCACTTGAGCCTGGGAGGTGGAGGTTGCAGTGAGCTGAGATCGCACCACTGCACTCCAGTCTGGGTGACAGAGTGAGACCCTGTCTCAAAAAAAAAAAAAAAAAAAAAAAAAAGAAAGTAAAAAGACAACCTACAGAATGGATGAAAATATTTGCCAATCATATATCTGAAAAGGGTATAGTATTCAGAGTACATTAAAAACTCTTACAACTCAAAATACAAAGACAAATAATAACCCAATTAAAAAACAGGCAAAGCATTTGAGTAGACACTTCTTAAAAAGATATTCAAAGGCCAGTAATTACATGAAAGAAGCTCAACACTATTGGTCATTAAGGAACTACAAAGCCACAGTGCATGTATGACTATAATAAAAAAGACAATGACAAGTGTTGGCAAGGAGGCGGAGAAATCAGAACCCTCATACACTGCTGGTGGGAAAGTAAAATGGCGCAGCCCCTCTAGAAAACAGTTTGGCATTTCCTCAAGAAGTTAAACACAGGGTTACCATATGACTCAGCAATTCCACTCCTAGATTTATACCCAAGAGAAATGAAAGCAGATGTTCATGCGAAAACATGTACACGAGTGTTCATAGCAGCATTGTTCTTTATAGGGACAAAGTGGGAACAACCCCAGTGTCCGTTAACAGACAAATGTATAAACAGAAGGTAGTATATCCATACAATGGAGTATTATTCAGCCATGAAAAGAAATAAAATAAAGATACGTGCTACAACATGGATGAACCTCAGAAATATCATGCTAAGTGAACAAAGTCACAAAAAAACCAGTATTATATGATTCAATTTATACTACAGAAAGTAGATTAATGGTTGCTTAGGGCAGGTGATGGGAGGTAGGGAGTGAGTGCGAATGGGTGCTAGGTTGTGTTTGCTTTGGGGGATGATGAAAATGTTGTGAATTTACATTGTGATGAATATAGTTTGAGAATCTACTAGAGGCCTGGCATGGTGGCTCACGCCTATAATCCCAGCACTTTGGGAGGCTGAGGCAGGTGGATCATGAAGTCAAGAGATCAAGGCCATCCTGGCCGAGATAGTGAAACCTGTCTCTACTAAAAATACAAAAATGGCTGGGCATGGTGGTGCGCGCCTGTAGTCCCAGCTACTCAGGAGGCTGAGGCAGGAGCATCGCTTGAACCCTGGGGGCAGAGGATGCAGTAAGCCAAGATCAAACCACTGCACTCCAGCCTGATGACAAAGCGAGACTCCATGTATTTAAAAAAAAAAAACAAAACTACTAGAAACTGTTTAGCTGTACACTTTTTTTTTTAATTTAAAAATTTTTTAAACTTTGAAACAGGGTCTCACTCAGTTGCCCAGGCTGGAGTGCAGTGGAATGATCTCAGCTCACTGCAGCCTTGACCTCCTGGGCTCAAACCATTCTTCCATCTTTGCCTCTTGAGTAGCTGGAACTATAGGTGTGTGCCACCATGCCTGGCTAATTTTTTGTACTTTTGGTAGGAACAGGGTTTTGCTATGTTACCCGAGCTGGTCTCAAATTCCTGGGCTCAAGTGATCCACTCGCCTTGGACTCCCAAAGTGCTTGGATTACAGGCATGAGCCACTGTGCCTGGCCTAGCTGTACACTTTAAATTGGTGAATTTTATGTTATATGAATTATATCTCCATAAAGATATTTCAGAAAACTAACAACAAAAAACCACCTTAGGGCTGATGGGAGAGGGAGACAGAGGACCCACGGTGTGACCCCCCAGGGTGCAGCTGCTAGGAAATGTGGGGTCCACTATGAGTTTTCTCTGAGGTAGGCATTGGGGGCTGTACCCTCCCCAGGCTCTAGCCCTGGAACCTGGAGTGGAGACAGGAGCTCTTGGACCTGAACTGGCCTTGCCACAGACGTAAGTCAGGGTGGTGCTTCCTCAGTGCCCCCTCACGGCGAGTCCCCCGTAGGGATAGGGATGTGGTGCAATCACAGTGACTTGTTTGTAGTTCTGAAAAGCACTTGCCCATGTCTTGTTGAGTTACCGCTGTGATTCCCACTTAATAGGGGAACCTGAGCCAGAGATGCGAAGGGGCTTGAACAAGGTCAGACGTGTATTAGTGGAGGTCGAATGGTGCTCAGCCTGGTGCTCTTTCTTCTTCCTGTCACTCTGTTCTTCATATACAAAATGCTCCCCTCTCTGCTGAGGCAGGGAGGGGGATCATGGCAGGCCCAGTCCTTCTAGTCTTTGCTTCTTGTCAAGGATGCAGATCATTACAACATCTGCTTTGCAGGGATCCTACTGGACAAGATGTGGTCATAGAGGTCACAGGCTGAGAATCAATGGAGACACGTGGTGCTCATCTGCTTATGAGGAAGATGCCACTTTCTTGCTTGGTCCACTGATGGGTGAGAGTTCTGGCCTATTTAATGATCTCACTCCAGCTTTTTGTTTTTTGTTTTGTAGCCATAAGAGTGTTTGAGAACTTTACTAACCTAGGTAAGATCATAATTGTCCTGTAATGCTGCACACCAGCAGACACTCTCTTAACTGATGACAATCTCCAGGAAGCCTACGTGCCTCAGAATTCGATCGCATCATCACTGGAACTCCCAGCACACACTAAGACACCTCCAAAAGGGTGCTCCTAACACACATCTCTAAAACACACCCAAAACAACACTCCACACTTGGGTTTACTGAAGTGTTTATTAAACGGGATCTGACAGCTCTGCCATCACACTTTCTGGTTTGCTTCTTGCGACCTGGTCATCCAGCTCTGCTGACTGGGGCTTCGAGGACAGAACTACTCTGATGCACAGGAACGTCAGAGGCTGGCCATGTCTGTGCCATGAGGGTGTCTGTGGCCATCGCATTCCCCTTCCACAGATGACAGGGGAAAGACGCCTGGCTTCTCTGCACTTAGGCTCTTTCTGTGCACAGGGGGCCTGCCTGAGACACCCGGCCCATCAGCCATGGGGCACGATCCTTGCCTACCACCTACCTGTACCCATATCCCATATTGTTCACTATTCCCTGACTGTAGACAGTCAGGTCCTGAGGTCCTGCCTTGATGGCAGCTGAAGAAGCAGCTCTGCAGCTCTCACCGTCGAGGGCTTGCAGGAGTGTCTTGATTAGCCATTTGTCATTTGATTGGTGAGACCTGGGCTACTGCAGGAAGAGCTCTGCTTATCTGCTTATCAGGAACACCTGCTTCATTTAGGCCCCAAACTGATACTAGCTTCTGGTTGGCCATTATTTTCATACCTTTGTAAAATATCCCGTAGGGAACATTGAAACGTGTGCAAGCACAAACACAAGTTTCTCATTAGACCGTAGAGCGTGCACTCTAAGGCTTGTTCTACAGAGCTTTGCGTTAGCCTCCACAGGGACTGAGAAGCCACAGGACTCTTCCTCCTGACTGCTCCCTTACTGCAGTTGCCATGAAGAATGGTGTGTCTGCTCTTCCTGGCAACAGCCTCATGGACCCGACAACAATTTTTAGAAGTAAAGCCTATATTGCAAATCCTTTACAGATTTACAAAGAAATATCTGATTCAGATGTCTTTGTTCCTTCTGGGTTAACTGTCAATTCCGTGGCCCCATGGCAGAGAACTTGCCTGTCTGCCCACTTCCTCCTATCCTCCCATTTTCCCTCCTCTTCTTCCCCCCTCACTTCCTTTCATTTTGAAGAAATTTATATTTATCACCTATTCTGCTACCAAGTGCCTAAACATGGCACTGCCACTTCTCTGTGCTGTGCCACCCCTGGGCAGCCTCTGTGGTCCTGCACACAGCAGACATTGCCTTCTGGGCCCTGGCATTCACTGCTTTCAGTTTGCATCATCAACCTGGAATCTTGGAAAGGCCATGTGGTAAGGAGGCTGGAAGTCCCCAGCCATGTTTCTGGAATGAGCTTTGCTCATCTGGCCTGGCTTTCCCACAGTGAGCACAGAGTGGCATTGTTTTCCTGAGCAGCTCAGCCCCAGCCCTAGAGCATGCAGAGAATGTGGCCCACGGCCCGGCTGCTCCCACCAGAGGCCTGCAGCCTCCCTTCCCGACCCTGAGCAGTCTTGGTTGGTCAAGACCCACAGCCACCTTCTCTGCCTTAGAGATGCTTAAGTTACTGACACTTTCCTGGGCCTGCAGAGATGGGTGGACCATAGGTTCCTCACTGAGTGTTGTGCCCTGGGTCAGGAGTAAGAAAAGCCCAGAGGCTTTTGCTGGGCAGACATCCTCTGTCCCTTCTGGGCTGAGTCAATGGCACCTGCAGCCCCGTGCGCAGTGGCAGTGATGGTCTTGTTGGGGAAGCATAAGGGTTTCCCCACCTGTGGCCAGGAGGAAGGAGCTTGTGCTGGCTTGAGGTGGCGTGAGCCTTGTTTGTGCCTCCCTCGAGGCCTCTGCAGAAATGCTGGCCAGTCACACCTCCTGATGGCCTCAGGGGCCCAGCCAGCATGGGGGTGTCTGGTTACCCCTTGAAAAGCTGACCAGAGAAGACCCTGAAACTCCAGGGAGGGCCATTGAGCTAGGTAGACCCCTCACTGAGCATCCTCCAGGCTGGAGCAAGCGCTCAGAACAGGCCGGTGGCTGTAAGAGATGACAGGAAGAGCGGGGCCTGGGGAGGGGGAATGATGGGTGTCGTGTCAGAGGTGGTCTCCTCTGGCTCACTGTCCCCATCATCCAGACCTTCGGCGAGGGAGGGGACTATGCGGACCAAGTTGTCTTCAAAGTGCACCTGCTTCTTCTTGGCCAGGGAGTCGGCTGGCTCCAGGCTCAGCTCCATCAGGGTGTTGGGGGGCTGGAGGGCACTGGGCTTCTTGGTCCCTTTCAGGATACTCTTCATGTGGATGAAAAGGGAGCTGGGCCCCTCCTTGAGGGCCCCATGGAAAGTGTAGGTTTGCTCTGTGTCCCCAGAGCCAGTGGTGCTCACAGCGCTGCTAGAGGGGTCTGTGTACTGCTCTGGGGAGGCCAGCACCTCGGGGGCAGCTTTCCTCTTCTTCCGCTTGCTCAGAAGGAAGTAGGCCAGGCCGGTGATGATGAGCATGGAGCCTGGAAAAGAGCCAGAGGTCAGGGCTCTAGAGGAGTCGCGGAAAAAATCCAGAGCCCTTGCAAGCATGTCGTGCAGCAGGGCTCCTGCAACCCGGCACTATGTGGCCATTCACAGGCCCCTGTGGCCCTGGCCCTCTTGCCTGGCTTGTCCTCATACCCCACATCAGATTTGGGGGTCCACTTGGAGGCTGGGATGGGGATGCTAAATGGCAGGAAGGATGGAGGCTCTGCTTTTCAACATGGTCTCCCTGGAGGGCTGTCTTCCCTGTGTTGTAGATGGGTTCATGAGGAGGGGGCACAGTTTTCGCAGATAGGGAGCAGTGAGGAGAAGGACACTAGCAGAAAAGGTCGTGGATGAAACTGAAGAGGTGGGAGCAAGAAATCCTGGGTTCTCTGACCAGAAACCAGCTGGCCAGTGGTATGCACCCAGTGAAGTGGAAGTAGGAGATGAGGCTGTGAAGATTTTCTGGGGTCCCACCCTGAAGTGCCTTTCAACCCAGGCTGAGGAGTTCGGACCTGAATGAGTAGGCACTGGGGAGATTCAGAAGGGTTTGGGCAGGGAAGTGGCCATGTCACACCCTTGGGAAGCTCAGACCACACATGGTGAGTGGGAGGAAAGGTGAGGTCCCCTTTGCGGTTCCACTTCTGGACGGCTCTGTGAAGGAAGGATGCACTTCTTGGGACATTCCTGCCATTTGATCAGCATGGAGTATGTCTGGCATTCCGATGATTCCTCATGTCCACCCTCTAGGTCA
The DNA here is from genome assembly GCF_029281585.2 of Gorilla gorilla gorilla. Classification (NCBI taxonomy): domain Eukaryota; kingdom Metazoa; phylum Chordata; class Mammalia; order Primates; family Hominidae; genus Gorilla; species Gorilla gorilla. The sequence goes on from NC_073232.2 coordinate 70,511,708, forward strand.
GAGAGGGCAGTGGGGCAGGTAAGGTCCCTGGAGCCACCACTGGAGGTAGACTTTGAGGGGCTCAGCTCCTCCTGCTCAGAGTCCACCTGTGCTGGGGCTGCATATCTCTACCCCTGTGCTCTTACCTGGGATGGTCACGTGCCAGACCAGGACCGGGTGGAGGAAGCAGGCCACCGACAGCAGCAGGTAGGTCAGGAACTTCTGGAAGCAGCCCAGCCAGTGGGCTTTCTCCCTTACTCTGTCTGCCAGGGACCCTGGTTGACACCTGGGGAGAGGGAGTCCAGGTTAGCATAATGTGTCCCAGGAAAACCCCAGCAAGACCGGATGCCATGGAGTCTGGGCCAGGCCCTGCTGCGGGCATGCTCTGCAGTGGGCCCTGGCTGAACAGGAAGCCCTAGCGGTCCTTGGTGTGGGTTCCACAATGAGTGGATTTGCCTGAGTCCCTCTAGAGGGTCCACAAGTTTTTGAAAGGCTGCCCAGACCTGTTTTTCTGGTCGAAGGGGAAGCAAGTTAAATGTTCTCAGGATGCTGCATAAGTTAGTGAGGAAGACAGCTGGAGGCTCAGGGCTCACTGGGAAGTCTGCACTAATGCAGAGAAAGTGTGCAGTTCGGGAGCCACCTGCCTGGGACAGTTGTGCTTGTAGTGCACTGCATAAGAGGCCCAGCCAGGTGAGTGAGCAGGTTGGCACCCAGCTGTGCCCTGTTCACCCAGCCTTGCTTAGGCACAGTACAGTGTCGGCCCAGAAGGGCTTCTTTTCTAACTGTATACACAGGGACCACACATAGCCCTGGCAGAAGCCTGATGCTGAGCAGCTTCCTTCAGGGGCGCTGCCTCCATGTTTCACAGGGGGCGAGTGCCTGCCTTTAGACCCAGCGCCTCCATCCTCTGAATTGGCCTAGAGCTGGGGCTCTACACAGCCGCATCCTGCCCCTCTAGCTTTGAGGGAGTGCTCAGGCTGTCCAGGTGGCCCAAAGCACTGCTCTCTTATGCTCGCAGACTGGACTGCCATGGCTCACTGGTGCCCCCTGGTGCCCATTGCTGCGTGTGTGTGGTGGCAGGGTGCGGTGGAGTCCATCCAGGGTCCATTCCTCCCCAGCCTTCTCCCCAGCTGAAGTTTCAAGCACAGCTTGGCAGTGGAATTCAGCAGAAAGGGGAAAGCTTTCTGCCTTAGGGCTGGTGAGCCTGAGAGGCAGCCAGTGGCCTTGCAAGTTGCTGGGACATCTGGATCTGAAGACTGGCTCTCTCACTGACCACCCAGGGACCAGTGTCTAGGTTCTGAGAGCCACAGTCCTCGGTCTCACCGATAACAGCTTCCACATACTGAGTGTAGGCTGGGAAGCAGCAAGGGCCTCACGAGATCCTGCAGGGTCTGCACTCCTGCCCCACGGAGGGGTGTAGAGACATACTGCCCCTGACTTGCCCCCGGGCCCTAGGAAGAGACAGCCAGTTCCCAAACCCAGGTCTGCTCACTCCCAGCTGGGCCTTCTACAGGGTCCTCACCCCATGGCAGATGGCTCAGACACTGGGGCCCAGTGACTGGCTGCTCCTGGTGAGGGGGAGCTGGACTTTTCTGGGGATTCTGGGCAAGGACAGGCCCTGAATGAATGTGTCAGTTGGTTCTCTTGGTTGGGACCAGGGCAAAGAAGGCAATGGAGCCCCTTGGGCCTGTGCCCACCTCCAGGCCAGGCTGGTTGTACCTCGGTGGGGGGCTCCTGTCCACAGTGGCTTCAGGAGCAGGACATCCCCTGGTTGTGGGCTCTTGGGTGGAGACATCTGTGGTATCTGGGGCTGGGGTGGACAATGGAGGGGTCTCTCTGGAGACTACTTACTGGAAGCAGATGGCCAGCAGCTGAGCCACAAAGTAGGCCCCTTCACATATGGAGACAGCGGCTCCTGTAAACCTGCAGGTGGAGACAGGTGAGGGAGGCTGTCGCCTCAGTCTTCCTTCCCTTTCCTGAGGGCTGTCTTCTCACACGTGGCCTCCTGACATCACATCTACCGCCAGTGGACTCACCTGGATTCCCCCAGACAACATTCACCATGGGCTGTCTCCAGGACATGGCGTGTTCCGGACGGGGCCATGCTGGGGAGAGGTGGGGTCTGGGGTTCAGAGATGGGTGGGGAGGGCACCGTGGCCAGCAGGTGACATGGCCTTCACCTGGCACCCTGTGTGACACTGGCAGGCATGTCCTTCTACCTGCTGGTCACCAGGATGGACACCCACTGCCTGTGTTCCAGCCTTAAACCTGGACCTGTTCCTGACCCTTTCCTTCTTCCTTTTCCTATTGTCCAAACAGTCACCAGGAGCTGTTGATTACATTCCTTCAATACCTTCCAAATCGCTCCTGTTCTCTGACCTCATGGGCATTGCCTGGGTTCAGGCCCTGCCCCCTGGACCCCTGCACCAGTTCCACTTCCTCACTTACCCCAGGCCTGTCTCCTGCTCCCCCACTGTGTCACTCTGGGCTGCCTGACACCTGAATCTGATCATGTTCCTCCTGATACAGGATGCCTCAAAGGCTCCTTGTGCTCCCAGTGTGGTCCACGGATCCTGCAATCAGCATCTCCTGAGGAATGTGTAGAATTCATGGCTCCCAGGCCACCCCTAGACTCACATCAGAATCCTTGGAAATGGAATATGTACTTACGGAGGGTCTCACTGCCTATCCTCTATGTTCCCTTGACAACACAAGAAGCTATCAGGTGCCACAGGGCTTTTGCACAAGTGAGCTTTTCCTGGAAGGCCTTCCCCTTCCCTCTCCAGTCTGTCTGGTGACCTCCTCTTACTTCTCCATGTGGTACCATATGACCAGAGTCACCAGTCTGTGAACTCCCAGAGGGCATTCCCTGTCTAATTCTTCTGTACAGCCCAGGCTCACAGTGAGTTGGGCTTATTGGGCTCCATTAATGAGCATTGCAATAAATGAAGGAATGAAAGTGGATAGTGTTGTGCAGAAGGTGGCTTGGGGTCAGGGTTTCCTCAGAGCCATGGGTGTTTCTAGATTGTGTGATCACAGGTGAGAGGTGTGACCTTTCTGTGTCTTAGTTTCCTCAGCTGTAAACTGGGGTTATTATAGTGCATCAACAGTAAAACTGTTCTAAGAATTAAATGATATTTGTAAAGCACTTAGGACCATGCTTGGCACACAGTGATTATATCAATTCTAGTTATCATTTCTCTCTCCCTGTGATTAGTTAGATCATTTAGTGATCTCCACTCCTCTCAGTCTCTATGCCTCCCAGTGTGAGCCTAACTCTTACCCCTTGGTTTTAAAATGATAATAACTAACATTTATGTAATGATTGCTATGGGCCAGGCATAGTTCTAAAGGCCTTACAAATATCAACTCATTTAGTCCTTGCAACAATTTTATAATAAGTACTATATTATATTATAATAAACACTATAATTACTGTCAGTTTACAGATGAGGAAACTAAGGCACAGAGAGGTTTTCCCCATCACCAATGGCCCCTTATCAGTAGCAGGGGGAAGATCAGAACCCAGCACGCAGGCTCCAGAGCTTGTGTGCCTAACAGGCACATCAAGACATGTGTTTTGCAAAATAATTGCCACTGCCTTTTTCTATGCCCTGGGACAGAGGGGTATATCAAGGCTTGGGGAATAAAGCGACTCATTCAGACTTCCTGTCTGGTGCTATTGAGTGGCAGGGAGGGACAGACAGGGCATGTACTGAATGCTGATCCTGCAGGTGTTAGAGAGCAGGGCACAGCAAGGGGCAGGGGACCTCAGGCTGGACTGGACCACCCAGAGACCACATGGGCATAGGGTCCCCTCAAAACAGAGACAAAATAGGGTTCTGGGCAGAAGGCAGCCTGCATTCACCTGCCATGGCCTGACCCGAGAGTTAGGGACCCACTGGAGAGGAGGAAGGCCTGCCTACTTCTGGATCCCAGGGCAATGGTGCACAGCGGCTAGGGGCATGGTCAGTTAGACACGGAGGGTGTTCAGAACAAGGAGAAGTCACTGCCAGCCAGCAGGAGCTCCAGGCTCAGGGCACAATTGCCAGGGCAGAATGCCAGGAAGGAGTGTCAGGCATTGGGCAGGTGGAAATGGGTGGAAGGTGCTTGGGCACCCAACAGAATGAGTGAAGCTTGGAGGTGAGGCCATGCTGGTGAGTTTGAAAAAGAGTCAGAAGCCTCCTGCTGTACATGAGTGGCAAGAAGTGAGGCAGAGGCCAGAATATGGCACAGGGTGTGGACCAGAGGTGGTGGAAGCTCTTGAAGGTTGTCAGAGAGATCTGTGTGTCTAGATGGCAGTGTGGAAATGGGCTCAGAGGTTGGACCGCATCTGGGAGATGGCAGGTGTGAGCCCCCAAACACAGCAAGAGGCCTGCCCTGAGGCGGGAGGGTGGAGGCTGCTAAGAGCACAGGTCAGCTGCCACCTGAAGGTAGAGGTGGATCCTGCGGGGCGGGGGGGGGGGGGGGGGGGGGGAGTGGAGGTCACAGCCTGGTGGACCCTGTAGGCAGAACAGGACATTTGTGGGGCAGCCTGGCAAATTGTTATCTATTGCTTCTCAGTTCAGTAAGCTCTGTAGGATTTGGGGGGCTAGAACACACAGCCTTCCTATATCATTTGGAAGAAACTGCTAGAAGCCCCTCAGGATGGGGCTGCAGAGATGCTGGGGCAGAGACCCAGGTTCTTCTAATCCCCTGGGACACCACTGCACAGGGATCACCTTCCTGCCAGGACACATTTACAGAGGTAGCTTGTAGTGGAGAAGAAAAGACATTGTCTGGGGAATAAAAGGGTCTTGGGTTTGAATCTGGATCCTGCTGCTCATGAGCTTGGTGATGTGGGCTAACCTGCTTACTCCTTCTGAATTTTCTCATCTGTAAAACTAGGCCAATATGCCCTTCTCCTACAGTGCTGTGAAAGTTAAATAACATTCATTTAAATTAAGACATAACATAAATTAAGACATTTAACTGTATTTGGCATGTAGAGAAGCTCAAATATATATTTCTTTGACCTGATTCCCCATTCTCTAAACAAGAGCTCAATTAATATTTGCTGAATAAATAAATGATTGATGAGATGTGTGGATGAGTGGGTGTATGGATGAGTAGGTGGATGGATGGATGGATGGATAGGTGGGTGGATGGATGGATGGATAGGTGTATGGATGGGTAAATGAATAGATAGATAGATGGGTAGATAGATGGGTGGGTGTATGGATGGATGGGTGAGTGAATGGATGAATAGATGGATGGGTGAATAAATGGATAGGTGGGTGGATGGATGGATGGTTGGGTGTATGGGTAGTTGGATGGATGGATGGATGTGTAGGTGCATAGATGGATGGATAAGCAGGTGGATGGATAGATGAGTGGCTGGCTGGATGAATTGGAAGATGGATGGATAAATGGGTGGGTGGATGGGTGAATGGGTGTGTGTATGTATGTATGCATATATGGGTAGATGGATGGATGGGTGGGTGGATGGATAAATAGACGGGTGGGTGAATAGATGGATAGGCAAGTGGATAGGTAGATGGATGAATAGATGGATGGATGGGCAGGTGGATGAAGAGGTGGGTGGGTAGATGGATAGGTAGCTGGATGGATGTGTAGATGGATGGATAGTTGGATAGATGGATGAGTGGATTGGTGCATGAATAGATTGGTGGGTGAGTGGATGGATGGGTGGGCTGACGAATGGATGGGCAGATGGATGGATAGATGGGTGGCTGGCTGGATGAATTGGTGGATGGTTGGGTGGGTAGAAAGGATAATTCATTGATTTATGGGATGGTCTGCACAAACCAGGAGCTATTCTAGAGCCCCCCTCAACTCCCTTCACCCCGAGATAGGATGGAATTCGCATGGGAAGGGGACTGCTCTGAGTTATTCTGAGTAGACAGATGTAGGGTGAGTTGAGCAGAACTTGCAGGTCAAAAGTGGCACATGCACACATACTCACAGCAGATAGAAAGCCAGGCTTTTGAACTGGCCCTGGAGGAAGGTCTCAGTGCCCACGCCGATCAACACTAAGGGGCAAGAGAAGAAGGAAGAGTGGGCCTGGTGCTCTACACCACAGCACTGCCCTGTTGAGGGTACCTTGGCTGTGGAGTGAGTCTTCTTCCTGGGGACTGACAGCCAAGGTAGGTTCTTCTCTTCATGACACAGGCAGCTGTGACTAGCAAGGTGCAAGAGAGCAGGAAGCCTCCTGGATTGCTCCCTGGAACTCCAGGCAGAGGCCCAGAGGTCTTCTGATTAAGCTTCCCCAGAGCAGCCACCCTTAGTGCCCCCAGCAACTGACCACACTAATGTGGCACCAGCCCCGTGATTCACAGCTGTTCTCTGTCATGTGCTGGGGCCCACCCCAGTGTGTGCTGTGTGTCTGGCTTCAGTGCTTGGCCGTGGATGGGTCCTGCCCCAGCCCTGTTCTCTTGCTTGGGTCACTGGTTGCTGTTGTGTGGCCTTGGTCTTGCTTGCTGAGGGGTGGCGGCAGGTCACACTCATTGCTCATTGCTTTGGACCCAGTGCTGATTAAACTCCTGGGGTTTTTCTCTGACAAGGAAATGTTGCTCAACCTCAGCTCTCCTCCTCCCCTTTCTTGGCAGTTAGTGCTGAACTTTCATCTGTCACAGGTGAATTTCATCTCGGACCTGCCTTTCCAGACTTGCTGTCTCTGGGTGCTCTCCTCACAAGGATTTGCTGGCTCCCATGGCTTCCCACAACCAGCACAGCACTGACCTTTGGAGTCCCCAATAGAAACATTCCAGGGGCAGTGCATCGGCCTGCTGACTAGAAGTCTTTCTGTCCCTAACTGATTACAATGCTGACCCTGTTTCTCTCTGGGCTCTGATGATGCCCCTGCTGTGTGCTGAAGGGTGGCTTCATCTTCTCTTCCTCCCAGTCAAAGATGGTGGGCTGGGCTGTCATCCCTGGCTGCCTGGGGGTGTCCTCTCCTCCCTGCTGCTCGTGGCGCTGCTTCCTGGCTTCTGGTGCTTCCTCTCTTCCCTGGCAGAGACATTGTGTGGGCTTCCATCGCCTGGTGTCTCAAGCTGAAGGGGGCCCTTCGTCCAATGCTGAAATGCCTCTTCTAGAGAGCAGGGAAGAGCCTTGCACTGAAGCTACCAGCACTCCACCCCTCGATTCTGGGGGTGGGGGGTGGGAGGGGCGATCATGGAGATATGGGGCGGGGGAAACGGGACAGAGCACTTGGATCTAGGCAGGCGAGAAGAGGCGGTTATGTTTTCTGAGCGATGGATGGAGGGCTCTGGGGCTCCGCTGTGCTTCATGGGCGACTGCCCACATTAACGTGCCACCACTCCCTTGGTTCACAGGAGGCGGACACCGAGTCTCCCACTCTCTCCAGGTTCCAGCTGCCCTGCTGGCTCGCCTGGGGCGAGGACAGATGATGCTAGTGGGCCACATCCCCCTGCAGTGTCAGCCTAACTGAAGAGTCAAAACTTACAGAGCACTTCAGAGCTTCCACACCATGTTGCACACGTCCCGGCCCTTCCAGCAGGCCTGTGGCACAGGAGTCCTACTCTCTCCATTTTACAGAGGAGGACAGTGAGGCTCAGTGGCCTGTGTAGTTCACTCAAGGATACATGCTGGACAGTGAGGGCCTAGAGACCAGGTGGAGGCAGCCAGCTCTAGGTGGTGCGCGGTTTCCTGCTACCCACTGCCTGCCAGCGTGCGTGCGTGCATGTGTGGACACGTGTGTGTGTGTAGGCTTGTGAGTGCATGTATGTGTGAGTGTATGGGTGTGTGTACACGTGTGAGTGTGTGAGTGTATGTGTATATGTGAGTATATATGTGAGTGTGTGAGTGTATGTATGTGTGTATGTGGGTGTGTATGTAAGTGCATGTGTGAATGTATGTGTGAATGTGAGTGTATGTGATTATATATGTGCATGTGTGTGAGTGTGTGTGTGTGAGTGTATGTGTGTGAATGTGCATGTGTGAATATGTGAGTGTATGTGAGTATATATGTGCATATATGTGTGTGTGTGTGTATGTGTGTGAATGTGCATGTGCGAATATGTGAGTGTATGTGAGTATATGTGTGATGTGCAGGCAAATGGCCATTTATTTGGTTTTCGCCATGTCCTATTCTCAGCACCCAGCATTCATTTGCTTTTTTAATCATTGCAGCAGTCCTATGAGAAAGTACTCTTGTTATCCCCACTTTACATAGAGGAAACTGAGGCACAGAGAATGTAAGTAATGTAAGTCAAACCAACCAACCAACCACGGATGGAGGCCCAGGTCAGATCCTGAGTTTCAGTCTCTCATTTTCCAGTTCATAGCATAGTCACCCAATCTCTCTGAGTCTCAGTTTCCTCATTATCTCCTGCACACAGTGGTCATGAGGACCGTAGTGAGCTAACTGATACCAAGCGTGTCATGGGTGCTCAGTGAATCACTGGCTGGGGAAGAAGTGCTTCCTGCCCTGGGCCTGGGAAGGGGTGTTCGACTCTAGGCTGATGCCTGCGTTGAGCACTCTGTAGGACAGGCATGGGCTCCACTTACGTGACACGTCATGTTGGCCAATTTGCAGGGGGCTTGTGGCAGACGACCAGCAGATGGCAGGAAAGGGTCTTGGGAACTCAGCTTCTTCCCTGACATGCACCTGTTTGGCATGTGGAGAGCTATTTTGATGCCTTTTGTTTTGTACTCTTGACAAACAGAGGGTCAGCGGTCAGAGGGGCATTTGAGGAACACTGTAGAGAGAGTGCTGGTTTGCATAAAAAAAAATGGCAACAGAGAAATGAGAGCCGGATGGAAATCCCAGTTCTGTGTGTTATTACATACAAGTGGCAAGTACTTAACTCATCCAAGCTGTGTTTTCTCATCTGTGGAAGGGGCAGAATAAGTTACAACTCACAGAGTCATTGCTTGGATTGGAGAAAATTGCTTGGATTGGAGTCTGAAATGCACGGCTTAGTGCCTGATAGATGTCAGGTGATCAATGCAAAGAGGCGACTCCTTCCCCCCAACTTGGCCCTGGCAGCTTTGCCAGTGTCCAGTCAGCCACTTTGTACTAAGGGGCGTGAGGTCACTCCCGCAAGCTCCCTCCATCCATAGCCAGCAGGATTCTGCCTGCCGAGACTGAGGAATGCCACCTGGCGGGAGGAGGAGAGTGTGGGGAGCCAGGAGTATGGCTCCTCAATTTACCCAAGGCGGAAGAGGATCAGTGGAGCGCTCATGGGAGGCTGTAAAGCCCTTTGATGTCCAGGCCAACGGGTCACCGCTTTCTGCTCAATCCTCCCACTTTTGGGGTTCGTGTTCCTGGACGCAGAGCATGCCAGGTTGAAACAACACGGACTCACACCGAGTCCCTCCTCTGTCCCCTGCTCTGTTTGCTTCTGGTCTCAATGTTCAGGCAGCTCTGCTGGGAGCGGCAGGCCCACCCTCCTTGGGGGGCGGCTCCTGGCCACTTCTCCGAGGCCCACCTGGTCTTCTGTGGTTACTGGTTGGGCCAGGCACTGGGCTCATGGCTGGGGTATGCTTAGTCCAGCAGGAGAGATGTGATGTGGACTGAGAAAAGTGCATTCAGCGAGGGCAGTAACCCAGGCTGGACGAGGGACTCACCCAGGAGCTCTGGGGCCAGATAGGAGGGGCCACTCGTGGGACTATCAGGAAAGATGAATAAAGACGAAGGTAGAGTGGAGTAGGAAAGCGGCAGGAATAGACCTGTGCAGATGGAGGGGCAAGGCACTGCAGGGTGTGGGGGCCCCTAACAGCAGAAGCAGGGGCACAGTGGGGGGCAATGGGCAGTGCATGTGGATCAAGGCGATTGTGGGGTTCTTAAATATTGGGCTCTGCAGCGTGAGCAGAAGGGACTCATGTTTAGATTGGTATTTCAGAAAGCTCCCTGACTCCGTGCAGATGGTGAGAGACTTCGGTGATATTTGGTGGTGGCTGAGGGACAGAGACCAGCTCCAGGTGCTCCTGGCCACTCCCTCTCCCAGCACAGGGTATCTGCTAGTTTCTTTGTTGACTTGGGCTTGAAGCACAGTTCTGGCTGTGGCTCCTGGTGGTGTGGTGCAGGTGGCTTTACTGTCCAGTGGCACAGCAGGGCGCTTGGCATAGAGGCCCAGAATAGTGGAGGGTCTGTTCTGTCCGGGGACCCAGAGAAGGAGGCTTCCCAGGCATAAAGCAGAAGGCATGCCCTGCCATTGCATGTTGATGTTTGGACTTTATCTGGGCAGTAGGGGGGCAGAGGTGTGGGCTGGCCAGGAGGTGTCTGGGATTGGAAGCTTCCTGGGCATGTCAGCCCTGTTGCCTCTCACCCAGGTGCCACCACACACCATGTAGACAGTAGACCTTCTCCATACGTCTTGTTTCCTCTGCACATCTCCCAAGTGGGAACTGCCAACTCTAAGGTCTCCCAGTTTTCTCAGCGATGTGCTGGCTGCCATCTCTCAGGAAAATTGGCTAAGAATGGTTTTGCTGTGAAGACACACCTGCTAATCCCTGAGGAGTGAGACCGACATATTGTGAGGAAGCCCAAGCCAGCCTTGTAAAGAGACTTCTAAAAAGAGAGAGGGATAAATAAGAGTGAGAGGGAGAAATGACAGTGAGAGAGAGAAAGAGAGAAAGGAAGAGAAAGAGAGAGAGAGAGAGAGAGAGAAAAAGAAAGAGAGAGAGAGAGGCACAACAGCCCCAGCTGGTTCAGCGTTGCACAGGACAAATGATGGAAGAAGTTATCTTTGACATTCCAGCTCCAGCAGATGTGACACAGACTGGAAGTGATGGACCCAGACAACAATCAGAACCAAAGCACCAGATGAGCCACCTCAGCCACGTGAGCCATGCCAGCCACCCTACCTGTGACCCCATCTGTGGCCCCAGTTATCATGGAGTGGAGGTGAGCTGCCTCCACCGAGTTCTGCCAGAATTTCCGAATCACAATGTTTTGAGTATAATCAAATGATTGTAGTCTTACATCACTACGTTTTAGAGTGGGCTGTTATGCAGCCATGCGAGGTTAACTGGAAAAGCAGCTAATTCAGTCATCTAGCCACCTGAGGTTTTTGGCATAGAAGTCTCTGTGTCTGGCCTGACGCCTTAGAGTAAACATTATATTCTGACTCCTCAGGAGTAAGCATTTCTGGGTCCTGCAGCACCTGCCCCATAGCCTTGGAGATTCAGGCTCCTAGGAATAGGGATGGTGTCTGGGGACTTCCACTGGGTCATGGAATCCTATTGGTGGTTTTATAACTTAAGACTTCATAGAGGATCTGTGGAGGAGAATCCTGTATCATCCAAAGCAGGTCCCTCCCACAGTTGCATTTTGCAAACATTCCCAGTAGAAAAAGTAAAGAAAGCAAGAAGTGAGATTCCTTGCTGCAGGAATTTCGTGAACCATATCCAACACTCACCCCAGAGAGCCATGTTGGGACTGGCTGTGGAAGCTCCTAGCCTGGTGTGCTAACTGGACTGTACTAGGAACAAAATATTTTTGGAAGGTATCACAGTTCCACATGACATAGATATAGGACCCCAAAGTGTTTTCACCCAGGGCCTGGAGTTTCCCAAAAGTTTTTTTTCCAGGGGACTGGTCTTCAGAATTGACAGGAGGTGAACGTGAAGTGTGGCCTGAAATTTAGTGGGGGCTTGAATGAAGAATGGGATTGTCACAGGTAAGAAGGAGCTCCTCTCCAGTCTGCTGAGCGTCTGTTCCCAGAGACTGCACAGGTGGGCCCCCGCCCTCTCAAAGGCCTCACTTCAACCTGTGGATGAGGACAGCCTACTCCTTGTTTTGTGGAATTGGACCTTAGGTTTCTGCCAGGTTTCAGATTTAGGTGGGGCTCTCTGTTAAACACAAAGAAGTTATGGCACCCGGATAACTAGGAGCAGGGTGGGCCCAGAAGGACACCAGGGCTCAAAATTAAGGAGGCACACCTCCTAAAATTACAAAGGTGCTCATTCATTAAGGAGGTGTTCTCCCTAAGACTAAGAAGATATTTGCCATTAAATTAAGGAGGTGTTCTACAATGAAGGAGGTGCTCCTCTTAAAATTAAGGGGGCCCTCATTGTAATTTAATGTGGCCTTCAGTCTAAGCCCAAGGTGGTACTCCCTCCCTCAGGGGCAGTGTAGGCCCTTCCTGGGCCCTGAGAGTGGTAGCTCTGGCCCTGGCATCTAGAGATTTGGGAGGCCCAGAGTCTGAGGGCTTCTAGCTCCTCTTGGAATTTAGCCTGTGCTCTGGCCTTCCATACTTCTCACAGGGCAGTGGGGCTGGTATCTTGGAAGCTCTGCCTTCACAGGGTGCTAGTCCAATGTGGAAGCGGTTGGCCTGAATCAGCAACTCACTGGAACAGATACCCCCAGGGCATTACCCTGAGCTGGGACCAGGGACTGAAGAGCTGATCTTTGGATTAGCTGATCAATGATCAGGAGCCAATCAATGGAGACAAACAATGGGACAAAGGCCCTGCTACCCGCAGAATCAGAGCCTCATGACACCAAATTCTCTACAAGAAATAATCGCCCTGAGATGTGCTTCAGTCCGTCTGTGCTGTCTTTCCTGCCCAGGTGGAGGGGCAAGGGAACACTGAACAGCACTGCTTGACACGGCCATTAGTGGCCTTTGACTCCTTCCATCCCTCCCTATTATCCCACCTCAGGCTCCCCAGCTACTCTCACCCCAGCCCAACAGAGGTACCTTATGCCCACTCCAGCACAGCTCACCCCACGCCTCTGTCTCACTCCCTGCATGATCCCAGGAGGTGCCTTGCATCGCACCTTGATGGAGCCATTCATGGACAAGCCTGGCCTCTCTCATCTTGTTAGCTCCTTCCCTCCAGTCTCTGTCCCTCCTGTCTGGGCCAGATCCAACCTTGGTACAAGAACTTTCTTCTCTCAGGGTCCAGGGCTTGCTTCTGTGTTGCTTTCCTGAGCTGTTTGTTGTAGTTCAGGCTTAGCAGAGATCAGAGATCCTGGGCCAAGAGCCTGTGGTACAGCCCTGGGCAGGGCAGCCACTGTGTGAGTATCCTTCTCATCCTGGAGCTCTGGTCTCAGCATGGGTGGACGAAAGCTAGGAGGGGCATGCACCAGAGCAGAAAGAATATGGGGCCTGCGTCAGAAAAGCCGAGTCCTGCATCCTCAGGAAAGTGATTAACTCTTTGGTCTGCATCTTCTTCTGGAAAATGGGGAAAATAAAAACATGCAAAATGGTGCCGACCACTGCTCAGTCTAAGTAAATGAGAGTGCTGCACAAATGCAGACGATGGCTAGGAAAGCTATTATAAGAGGCAGGCGGTTCCCATCAGTATTCTCCAGTGGAAGGAGAGGGTTTATTCTCATCCTTTGCTCCCATTAACACACTTGTGGGTTTTTTTGTGGCCAAAAAGCTGTTCCCTGTGCACCAATGTTGCTTGTTGTTCACTAATTTACTTTGAGGTCCCTTCTCAAAGCCCAGTTGGGATATAAGTGACCCAAACTCCCATCTATCTCCACATCTCTTGTATTAGCCCTCCATAACCCTGCTAGGGTCCCCACGGGGCTCAGGCCAGCATGTTCCTGAGGCTGGGGCCATCTGCAGGGCTGCCTACTGAGGGGATATTCCCCTGGCCTCAGGCTGCTGCTGCTTTTGCCATAGGGCTGACCTCATGATCCACTGTTGCTTATCCGTTCTGACTCCATGGGTTGAATTGTGACATATGTTTTGCATTCATTGTGATGCCCTTGGTGGTAACATGGGACGCTTCACAGTCATCAGAGGCTACACTGACCTTGGCACTGGGTGCCCTGGGCATTGGATGAGAATTTTGTACTCACTGTTGCTGAGGGCAGCCTCCGAACCCACCGCGTATATTTATTGCTTCTTTTCATTCTCATCTCCTGCTGGACTCAGGGTGTCCAAAGACACCTCAGGGAAAGATGCTCCAGGCTGATGACAATGGGCGTGGATGGTCCAGGAGAGGTGGTCACCGCCAGGGTAGAGGTGAAAAGCTAGATTTGTACCATTTCCAAGACTATGGAGTTGCTGGAAACAGTTGCTGTGAATTCACTGGGACAGTAAGGTAGTAGCCACAGGCTTCTTAGCTCAGAAGTTGTGGCAAACAGTAAGCATGGTGGGGAGGTTTACCTACGTGTGGAGATCAGTTCAGCTGGTATACATGAGCCAGGGTTCAGAGACAGTATGGGAAAAGGGAAGGATTTCATGGCAGATATTTCTGGACATTCAGTTGGAAGAGACTTCAGATTGAGCTCCTATTGAAACTGTATAGCAATGTGGGGGAGAACTGATGTCTTAATGATATTGAGCCTTCTGACCCATCAACAAGATACATCTCCATTCATTTAGATTTTCTTTGTTATCTCTCAGCAATGTTTTCTAGTTTCTAGTGTAGTTTGTTTTACATCTTTTGTCAGATTTATCCCTAAATATTTCAGATTTTCAATGCTATTATAAATTGTATTTTTAAAGATTTCATTTTCTAATTGTTTGTTGCTAATGTATGGAAATACAGTTGATTGTTATATATTAAGCTTGTCTTCTGCAATGTTGCCATTCCCTCCATTAGCTCAAGTAGCTTTTGGGGTAGATTCTATTAGATTTTCTACAGATGATAACGTCACCTGTGAATAAAATTTTTCTTTTTCCTGGACAATCTGTATGCATTTTGTTTCTGTTTCTTGCACTGGCTAGAACCTCCAGTACAATGCTGACTGGACGTGGTAGAGTGGACACCCTTGCCTTGTTCCTAATCTTAGGAGGAAGCACCTGGTCTTTTACATTTAAGTAGATGTATGTTTTCTGTAGTGACCTCTTAAGGTTGAGGGAGTTTCCTTTTGTTACTAGTTTGCTGATGATAGTTTTATTTTAATCATAAAAGAATGTTGGATTTTGTTTAAAACTTTGTGTCTATTTAGATGATAATATGGTTTTTCTTTTTTAGTTTTTAAATATGATGTCTTAGTCCATTTCGGCTGCTATAACCAAATCCCATATACTGGGTACCTTATAGACAACAGAAATTTATTTCCTACAGTTCTGGAGGCTGGGAAGTGCAAGATCAAGGTGCTGGCAGATTTGGTATCTGAGGGACCCCTTCCTTATAGAAAACTGTCTTCTCACTGTTACCGCACATTGTATGATAGATGGGCCTAGGGAGCTCTCTCAGGTCTCTTTTATAAGGGCATTATTTCCATTCAGAGAAGGCCCTACCTCCTAATACAATCATCTTGGGTGTTAGGATTTCCACATATGAATTTGGCTGGGGGGACACAAACATTTAGTCCATAACACATGGTAAGTTACATTAATTGATTTTTCAAATATTAAAACAACCTTGCATTTCTGAGATGAACTCCACTTGATTATGATATATCATTCTTTCAATATATTTGTATTTGTTAAAACTTTGCTTAGAATTTTTGCATCTATATTGAGAAGAATATTAGTCTATAGTTTTCTTGTAATATCTTTGGTTTTGGTATCCACATAAATACTAATTTTATAGAATGAGTTGAGAAGTATTGCCTCCTTTCAAATTTCTGGAAGAGTTTGTGTGGAATAGATATTTCTTCCTTAAGTGTTGGTAGAATTCACCTGTGAGGCCATCTGTGCTGATACCCCACTCTTTGGTGATGAGGAAGGACTCTGCAGACCCATATGGTTCATTGGCACTATTGAGGATAGTGTCTCCCACGTAGAATAGCATCTTCCTTGTAAGGACCCTGATATGGTTTGGCTGTGTTCCCACCCAGATCTCATTTTGAATTCCCACCTGTTGTGGGAGGGACCAGCAGGAGGTAATTGAATCAGGGGGGCAAGTTTTTCACGTGTTGTTCTCGTGATAGTCAATCAATCTCAAGAGATCTGATGGTTTTAAAAAGAAGAATTCCCCCACACAAGCTGTCTCTCCTTGCCTGCTGCCATCCATGTAGGATGTGACTTGCTCCTCCTGGCCTTCTACCATGATTGTGAGGCTTCCTCAGCCATATGGAACTCTAAGTCCAATTAAACCTCTTTCTTTTGTAAATTGCCCAGTCTTGGGCATGTCTTTATCAGCAGTGTGAAAACAAACTTATACAGGCCCACAGGAGAAATTTCTTTTAGGTCTCAATGTCAGAGAGAACCGAGATATTCGCTTCCTATTCCTTCTCAGTGTTCAGGGAGAATGCATCTGCTCACTCATCCACATGGCAGGTTTCCAGAAAGCATTGTCCATGCTCCCATTGTTCTCTGTCCATTCCGCACACACCAGGCTTCTTCATCTGACCCTTACCTGGTCTCCTGGGGGTTTCCTGAGCCCCTTCTTCACAGTGTCAGCCACTTATGTCAGACAACATTTCTTTTTGTTCACAGCCCTCTTCAGAAGGCTGAATAGAACCCAGGACAATCTTGAAAGAGCTGTCATCCCATGAAAAAAACAGGGCTGCCATCTTTCCTGTGCTTGGCTTACTATATGTGGTGTAGAAATAGCCAAGTTCCTGTGGGCTGATCCTCACAACCCAAGCTCAGAATGTGATGGGAAATGTTTCCCAGTATAATGCTCTTTACAGTGTAGCCCCTTCCTCCTTCCAGCCTCATGAGTCACATACTGCTTTGCTCCTTTCCTTGGATCTTCCTTCTTCTTCCTTCCAACAAAAGGAGCCAATAACTCATGCTACACAGTTCCATGCCCTGCACGTTCCTCTAAAATTAGCCCATGCTGAGTGAGAATCTATGTGCCAGGCAGCTTGCTACTTTAGCCATTGTTTCATTGAGCCCTCACAACTCCAGAGGGTAGATACAGTGGTTGTCCCAGGACACAGACCCACCTCCCAAACACTACGCTGCAGTGCTTGGTGCTCGGATGTGCACTTACTAGTTTGCTTCTCTGTCCAGCCCATACACTCCCACAGGGCAAGGTCTTGCCATTCTAATCCATGTGTCTATGCTGCATGACTGGGGACTCAGGACTGGGGATGCAGGACTGGACTGCATCCTGCATCTTGGGGTCATCAAAATACTATGGGACATGCTTTTTAATCCTGATTCTGGTGGAGGAAATAGCAATTAGGAGTGGAGTCTCAGGAGCAGACCACTGGGGACTCAGCAACAGTTTGCCAAGTAAATGAAACCTAATTGAAGTTTCAGATTTCTTGTTATAAATCTAGAAGCAAGGCACAGGCACAAAGTTGTGAAAAAAGAAATGTTTGAACCAAATCCTATTGCCTGTTGGTGGTAGGTGGGGGGAACAGAGGGAGGCAGATTCCATTTACTTGTGGAGCCAATTGTAACAGAAAAGGAAAACAGTCAACATTCACTTGGAAGGTCTGAAAATACAATGTGGGCTCACTTGGGTGATAAATCTGTTGCGAGGCGTTGGAGTGCGTGACTCTTTCTTAAACAGCAGGAGGTGGTCATGGGGATATACATGTAAGAGGGGTGAAATTAGCATGGAGGGCCCAAGATGGCTGATTCAGAAGCATTTGTTTTCCTGAAGGCTTTGAACAGGGCTAAGGTCAAACTATGCATTTGCTGTATCCTTTAAAATATAATGAGAACAGCTGGGTTTTAAATACTTCTTTTCTCCTAATGTACATTAATAAGCCAATGCTCTAACTGTGTGGGAAGCATGGGAGCAGTTGAAAATGTGGCTGTGTCCATTATATAGAGAAACAGGTTAATGGGTCAAAACCTGGAACAAAATAAAACCCCTCAGTGATTCCAGGTTGATTCCAAGCACTCAATTTGTGAGAAACAGCACATCAGCCTGACAAGCAGAGTTCGCTCAGAATGGCTCTGCCTCCATCCCCTCATGCCCTGCTGGCTCTGCCTCCATCCCCTCATGCCCTGCTGGCTCTGCCATGCCCTTTGCTTTGGAGCTGCCATAACATAGCCCTGTGTTTGGGCAGAGTGGAGTTCTAACACCGGACCTCTGTCTCCTGGCCATGTGACCTCTGCCAGGTTACCTCAGTGTTCTGAGCTTCAGTTTCCTCATTTGTAAAATGGGACTGAGCCCAGCACTCTAGCCTCTCAGGCCTTTGTGGGGCTGGAGCGAGACAATGACCATAATGCATGCAGTCAGCCCTGCACCTCTGGACCCATCAAGGCAAGCCCTACTGTGATAGTTCCCTCTGGAAATGTGTGCAGATTTGTCTGTCCCCAGATGGGTTCCAGGAGCAGATTTGGCTAGAGAAGGTCACGGTGGTGCTGGTTAAAGCATGTGTGGCAATCTTGAGATAGAGAATGGATAGCTGCAATGAATATCGGTGTCTTGAGATTTAGAAAGTGTTTGGTGATCCTTGACTATGTGCTTCAGTGTACGTGTGTCCTCACCATGACCCCACCTGACTGATCAGAACTGACCAAGGG